>NC_084763.1:44718787-45336514 GCF_028858725.1 Colius striatus | reverse complement strand
AAGGATCAGCAGGTCAAAGGAGGTTCTGCTCCCCTTCTACTCTGCCCTGGTGAGGCCTCATCTGGAGTCCTGTGTCCAGTTCTGGGCTCCTCAGCTGAAGAAAGACAAAGAACTGCTGGAAAGAATCCAGCACAGGGCCACCAAGATGATCCAGGAACTGGAGCATCTTTCTTATGAGGAAAGGCTGTGGGACTTGGGGCTGCTTAGTCTGGAGGAGACTGAGGGAGGATCTCATTAATATTTACAGATATCTAAATGGTGGATGTCAGGAGGTTGGGGCATCACTTGTTTTTCTATTGGACCTAGTGACAGGACAAGGAGTATTGGGAAGAAGCTGGAACACAAAAAGTTCTGTTTAAATATAAGGAAAATCTATTTTACTGTTCAAGTGAGGGAGCCCTGTCACAGGGTGCCCAGGGAGGAGGTGGAATCTCCTCTGGAGATCTTCAAGAGCCACCTGGGTACCTTCCTGTGTGATCAGATCTAGGTAATAGGACCAGATGATCTCTAAAGGTCCCTTCCAACCCCTACCTTTCTGTGACTCTGTGATTCCTTGATGATATATTCCATCTGGATCTGCATTGTGTAGCTTCATAGAATGAATCGCACCTGGGAAGATCTCATTTGACTGTTTTATGTCATACTAGGAGAATGAAAATTAAATGTGAGTCCACACAATTTACTGAATACTTTCACATAAGGGCATGAGAATGGTTTTTTTTCTTTGACAAACAAGAAGAGAAATATGTGACCAGAAGATTTTATTCAAGGACTGAAGAAGGGAACTGTCATGATCAATCAAATGGACAAGTTTGGCATCTGACTTTCCTACATGGAAGGAACAAAACATTTATTTATTTAATACTTTTGGCCTAAGTACATCTAAGAAAAAAATCTCATATGAAGGTCCACTGCATATAGCATAATTAAATTTTAAAAAGAAAAAAAGAGTGAAAATTCAGAATTATGAATAGCCAAGAAAATACTAACTCATAATCCAGAAAGAACATAGCTGTGATTAAAAGCTTGTTTGGTTCAGTGATAAAACCAAGAGAAATTAGAGGCAAAGGAGGACATATCAAACATAAAAAAATAGAATATCATTAACAATCAATAGAAATTAAAAGTTAAGAGATAATTCAGATCAATGTAAGAAATTGGAAAAAAATTGGAAAATAATCAATGGATTACAAAGCTTTTACAAAGTGCTTTTGAAAATAGATAGGCTGTACATGCTGAATCTGTTTTTTTCAAAAGAATAATTCAGGAAAAGATGTAAGGATTATGGTGAACAACATACCTGTGAGCAAAAAATGTACTGGTGATGGTCTTTAAAGAAGGAATCAGAAAATATTAAAGTGTTGTCAGAAATATAAAAACTAGAATAAGACACAGCATAATCAGCTTCAGAGAAGGTGACAGGTTCTCCATGTCTCACATACAAAGACAAACAGAAGTTCTTGATCTCGATGAAAGAGTAAACGCAAAATAAAACATCTTATGCTATACACAAATTCAATGTTGAACATTTAATACACTGTTCTTGTTTTAGTGAATTTTTTCTGTATTTCCAGTTATTTCTCTACTGTGCACTGATAATATGGCTAACTTTTCCTTTCGCTTTCAGAATGCCCAAAACTGTACTGTTTTATGCATTGGAGAATGTCCACAGACAATCCAAGATTGTTAAACTATTGTTTAACTGTACAGACCACTGTCTATGTCAAGGTTCATCAATTCAGATTCTTTTGAGACAACACTTTCTTTTGGTATGTTTCATAATTTGCAATGCAGTTGATCTTCAATCAACAGCCTTAGCTTCATAGAAGTGTTGATAAGGGAATATCTCCAGAAAAGTTTAAGAAAGCAGAAATTAAGAAGCTATCTAATGGTTAAATTATGATCTCGGAACAGTAAAATCTGCTGCTGCAGTTATCTACTACATTGTTATTATATTAATTATCATATTAAATTAATATATTTTATTCTAGTATTATAGATCAGCTTCTGATGATCCAGGACTCAGTTTTAAAACTGACTAAGGACTGTGACTTTTTATTTGGAAGTGAGTACAAATACATATGCTTAAATAAAAAATCCTACATAAACATATGAAGATAAAATTCACACGATCTTTTATAGTTTTAATACAGCAATAGTATACTCAATATATCTGTTTGTGGAATTGTACTGTATCCATTTTTCTTTGACGTGAACACTGCTTTAACAGGTATGCACTTCCTGAATATCAGTCACCCACAGAGGAAAATTCTGTTTCTGCAAAATATCTTCTCAGTGAATGCATACAGTGTCTGTTCTGTAAATGCACACAATGCATCTCTTTGCTTAGAACTCTTTTTTAGTCTTTTTTCTTTTCTTAGTAAAGTCTCCTTCACTTCTCATCCTAGAATGCCTAAAAGAACAGAAAAATAAAGCAGGATTTATGCTATGAGATGATCAGGTTTGTACTTAGTGTTTTGCCACAAGAGTTACTTTTTAGTACCTAATTTCTTCAAAAATAATTTGCAACAGGCTGCTCACATAGGCATGCTGCAGCCTCAGCCTGCTAATGTTTTTCTAATTCTTTGTAACCTATTACTAGCACTTACAGCAAAAAAACAGTCTGTACAGACATGTAAGAAGTAGTACTCCTTTTTTTTTTTTTTAAAGCCACTTACACTTTACACTTAAAAAATTGTAAATAGCTTTATTTCCTGTTAATGGAGTAATTTATATAGTACCTACTATCTACATTGACAGCACTTTTTATCCACTAGCAAATGTGCGGCATTTACCAAATCAATTACTTGAGTTATGAAGAGGAGCACAAAGCCTCATTGCCACTCCATTCTTCTCAATAACAAAGGAGAAAACACATTAAAAACTAGCATTGATGGGTTGTTGTGAGATTCAGTCAATGAGCACTCCCAGAGTTGAAATTAAAAGGCAGTTAGGAGAAAATTGTTTTCTCTGGTCATCAGTCACAATGTGAAAGGCCTTTTTCACTATGATTAATTAAAAGCTGAAAAAAGACTGAGCTTTAATAAAGTGTCTGGATGGGTTTTTGGTAGCATCATGAGTTAATGGACAGTGGCTTGCCTTGACTAAGTGTTATTGCTCTAGTCCATAATTTCATCTTGAAAATGGGCAAGGGAGTGAATCTTCCTCTTAGTAATTGAGTATTGATTTGAAAATAAATGGCACTGAAACTCCCACTGAACTGTCAGGATATATTCTGGACAGCACTGACAAGAAATGGCTTTTGGTTTGTGTGAAAGTTATGGATCAGCTTGATACTTAAATACATGGAGCTCCAATGCAATCTATCTTCTGATTTATCAAGTTTCAGATGGTCAATATATGACATTGCAGAGGAAATAACATTTATGTGCCTGAAGCAAGAATAGAGAAACATTATGGCCTTCTTTTTCAAATGTTTCCTTCAATTTGTGAAACTATCTTTAAAAAAAACAAAACAGCAAAACTTTGGTTGATGCTTCAAATAACTCTTTCCACATACAGACATTAAGCTTGAAGCTATTTAAAATGCGTTTACAATGAGACTGTTTAATTTAACAAATGCACATTATCTTACAATAACTTGGTGGCATGTAAGTGGTATCAGTATGGATTGTTTAACCTGAGAGATTAGAAAACCGACAGTCATCACCTTTAAGCTTCAAGTGCTGTAGTCTACTGTTTGTATTAAAAGATATTCTGTGAATCTGTAATATAATCTACAGTATAGAAAGTCTTAAAATTTTCACTAGTGATATAAAATCAACAATAGATGTAAAACTAAAATACTGTGATGAAAAGTTATAGAGAGAAAACAAAATTCTATCAGAATTTTTTAACCTAGTAAAAATAAAGCAGTTTTAAAGGCACTTAAGTGCCAAACTGCCAATGAAATTAACACATTTAAACATTTTAGACACTACATTCTGATGGGTCTTTACCCATCAGCTCTGAGGTAACTCTAAGCTATGGATAGCAATATCTTTGCATTTGTTGTGAGATCACCAAAGTGAATTAGAAAGTTAGGCCCTAGATTCCTCAAAAGAAAGTTAAAGGAGCTCCAGATACAGATGCTACATGGGAAATGATGAAACATAGCCTACAAGAAACAAGCAGCACAATTGTATCTTCATAGCTTACACCTGAAGGAAGACTGGCTTTTTTCTTTTCCTCTTGAAATAGAAGACCTCATTATTTCTATCTTAAAATTTTATGGTACTTGCCTTCATATGAAGGATTTATGTAAAAAATTGTACAGCTGACATGCATGTCAGCTACATCTAGCTTTGACAACATGGATAGCATATACCCAAGAGCATAATACCCATGTCCTCCTCTTTCTGAAAATTCAAATTCCCAAACCCTTTAAGGCCTCCTAATTCCCACTCAGTCCTTCAAGGAAAACTTCATGGGGTGCATGTGTGCATATATGAGCAGAAATGATGGACAAATTATAGGGTCAGAATGCCAAAAGAGATTTTATCTCCACAGGACATTGTTTATGAATCTCACCTAAAACATAAACGTTTCCAGTTTCTCTATGAAAAATCAAAACAGTCTAAAAATCTGGGTGATATTAAATGTGTCTTGCTTTTTCCTATTTTTGACTGGGATTTTACTCTGGTTTTGCTGATATTAATCATATCAGATAAATATGGAAGATCTTCTTTGGCTAAGACTAACACAAAAAAAACCCAATAAGTGCTTTGGCCTTGGTATCATTTGTCAAGAACCGCTCCTATCCACTGAGAAACGAACATACATTTTACCTACCATCGTTTCACTGTTAATTTACTACTTTAGAAATTCACTGGTTTCGATTGATGGAGGGGAGGAGGAAAGGGTTTATTATTTATGTATTCTATAGATTTTTGCCTGATAATATATTGTACTTCACTTCCCCACATACACACTATTTAGCTGCATAGCTGAGGAAGTTAAGGGACACAGAGTGCAATTTCAACAATCAGTATGGTTTAGAGCTGCTTATGCAAGTCATGGCATGAATGGAAGAATGTTATACTGATTTCATAGAAAAAAAAAGTAAATTAACAGCATTAATTGTTTACAAATGTGTTTTGTAAAAGACAGAAATGGGATAATTATAAATTATCTTGCAAAATATAATTAACTTTATTGAAGTTATTCATGATAAAATAGACTATTTTGAATTAGAAAATTTCCAGCATATTTAACTGAATCAAGTTAACACACTAAAGCAACAAAAGCAACAAAAGTCAAATTCAAACTTTAATTAACTGACCATCATGATGAACTTTGAAGTATATTTCACTTAACCATTATATCTTATAAAGAATCATGAAGACAGAATGAGAACAGCAGAGATCATTTGTTGAATTATAAAGAGATAAAGTAAATATTTCCAATAGGTAAAGTTTTATAAGTTTACCTAAGTATATCTGTTGGATTTAAACAAACCACTGGTATTTTTTAGTCACTTACAGTGTCTTCAAAATACTTTCACTAGGAAAAAACCTCGTATTTTTCCACTTCTTTAATGTTTTTCCATTTAATTTATCGCAAAGTTTGTAAAAGCAAAATTAAGGCCCACAGTTTTGGAAACATTTGTTAGGGAAAATCAGTGGGTGTTAGCTACTGCTTGGTATCTAAATACATAGAAAAGATTGGTCATAAACAATTTGACCAAGGAGATATAGTATACCTATCAAAACCTTATTTCCCAATTACTCAGCTAGTACTTTAGCTGTCAGTAAGCCGTAGTGGGCATGAATTCAGTCACAATATTCACAAGAAGAAAATTTGGAGAATGTGACTTTTAAAAACATGAATGGGCATTATTATTGGTTGCTACAAATTAACTCAGGGTCTGTTTGGATCAAATTCTTTACTGGATGTATAATAGATACATTTGAAGACTCCAAAGCAGCTTGTATAGGTTACTCTTCTCCTTTCCTTCCTTTGTTTAGTTTTGCAGCATTTAGAGGACCGTCCAATGTAGTAGACCACTACAGGTAGTGATGTAGAAAACTGTAATAGAAAGATGAAGATTTGCAGAGATGGAAATCAATCTGGAAAGTGCAGTGGTAAAAGGGACAAAAAGAAGTTCCTTAAGAAGAGCTGTAGGAATGTCATGTGTAAATTGCACCTAGATCAAGGTCACCAGGATCCCTATACAATTACGTGTAGCACATCTGGACACCCAGGACAGGGGACAGAGTAATGAATAAACCTTAATGACCCACAGAGACGGGACAGAATGGAGAGAATGGCTGCTGTCAGCTTCTAAAGTCTACAGGGAGGACATATCCAAAACCTCAAGCACGTGGTCCCTGATCAAAAGTGAGGTCAGAAGGCATGATGAGATCCAGTCAGTTGGAATTATGTGTGTCATGAGTGAAATCTGGGCAGACCCTGTGGACATGTGCATTTCCATACTGGTGAGGACATAGGGGTATTAGAGAGTGCAAATAAGTGACATAAGCTTTCACTTTCAAACAAGGTTGGGCACTGAGAGTTGCAGCATTTTTGCTATAATTGCAATGGTAATACTTGCAATGCGGGAAGTCACTGTTTTCTGGTTGATCCCCCAAGGTCATACAGTGCACAGTGAGTATGTGGGTACACCTAGTAATTCTGTCAATCTGTTCTGCTTGTATTTGTGATTGGTGACTATACATTTAAAAGGATGCCTAGAAAGATATTGTTTTTACAATGAGTTGTCAAGTTTTCCAATTTGATCGTCAACCATCTTAAAAAGGTCACGAAGTCAACTGTTTTCATTCACCAGCACAAGAAAAATCAATCAATCATGTTTCCAAAAGAAGCCTTCCTTTCAAGTTTTTACTCATGATACATACATTTGCAATTGACAGTTTCGAGCTTTGTCTATTCCCACTGCAGCAGAGAAGCTAACAGGACATAGAAACCAGAAGTTAGACATCACTGCACGGCCAGCTCCAGTTCATGAACAATTAGCAAATAGAGCAGTAGGAAGCATGTGCAGTGCTACCTTTCAAACAGATGGTAGTGATTTTTCTCAGAGCTTCAAATTTTACTTTATTGTACATCAGTCTAGAACAGGAATGGCCTTTTCACTGGGGGATATGAGAGAGCATTCATTATACTTTCAACGTTTACAACCCTTAGTTTTTTTACACTCTCACCTCACCTTTTACTGAAGGAACTCAAATCAATAGCTCTGACTTCTCAAAAATGTATCATACTTGCAAACTATTGATTTGTTAGTAAGAAGAAAGAAAGGGAATTAGGAAAGGGCATGTTAGAATCATCCCATTGCTGTTCTAGCACTATGAATAGAAAATGTAAAATTCATAGGGGTGGACAGATAGCAAAGAAAAGGGTTTATGATCCTTGCACAGAACCAGAATTTGAAGACACAATTTTGCAAGCAGTGTTGAAATTAAGTGTGTACATGTGCGAAGAAAAGGAAAACACTTTCCAGTTAAATCCCTTTAGAAAGCAAAATATATAAAAAATAAAAAACCCTATTTTTTTGAGACATTGCTTTTTTTTTTCTTTTGACATTGATCAGCTTCTTAATGAACAGCAGTCACACATAATTTTACACTGGCTTCAAGTGACAAGTAACAGTTGTTAGTATGTAGAAAACCCCGAGTAACAAAATGTAGTTGTTCAGTTCATGAGGCACTAGATTATCAGTTGAAAAAAAGAATCTCATTTTAGACAGAATAAAATGACTTCATTTTTTCTTAATCCTTTTTCATCCTTATAATATTAATATTTAAGAGAACTGAATTTTCATGTTCCTAGACTGAGCCTGACAGAGATAATTAAAAAGAAAAAATAATTTTGTGAGTGAACCAATGTATTTGTAAATCTTCTTTTCCTTGCTTAAAGCTATTTATTTTGAGATATATATTTTCATGTAAAGACAAATTCCTTTTACTATTGTTTTATGACAGCTTTTATGGAACTAATTTTTCTGAAAGGATGAATATTGACAGTAAAACATTCAGGATTTGTGACAGAAACATCCTGACTATATGAAATACACATTTTGTCAGGCATAAAACCTCTCAATAAAACTTCAGCTAAATTTTTTAGCAGTGCAGTTTTTTGAGCCAGAGATGAATTAATGCATGCATTTTGTGAAGCAGAAAAAGAGTATTACTGCTTCATCAATACCAGTCACACTAGTTATCATTTTGAAGTTTCCTTTAGATAAATTTTTTTTGTGTTAGAGGATGGCAAACCCAAGGGACAGGTTGCTTCCAAGAAGGCAAAATACAACAATATCCAAACTATTGCCTCATGAGAATGCTTCTTTCTAGTGCCAGAAATGACCAAATAGAGCAGCTTGCAGCCTTATACACCATGGTAGACACTGAAGACTGTGGGATACCATGGGCAGGAGGACCACCCACTCTGACTATGTTTGTGTCCAAGCCTTAACCAGGTCTTGCATGTTCTCCAGACAGCATCCGACAAGCTCTTCCTCCCTTCTGAGTCCACACAGTCTTATGTGAATGGGACAGACAAGTGTTGTGGATGTCATTCAGTTTTCAGTTATACTTTTTCTTCTTGCTTTAAAATATTTTTGCCCACTCATTCTGTAGACAGTAGCCTTCTTCAGCATTGCAGTGAATTCAATTAATCTGCTGCTCATCACACCTCTTCCATTTGAATAGCATTTGTAGCTTGGGGTGTCTGTGTCCAGGAAAAAGGATTCAGGTGTTAGCAAAACAACTTTATAGTATCTACAAGTATCTCATACACACTATAAATACATATTCACCCTTGCTTTGTGGTCACTTTATGATGATTTTAGACTAGTTGCAGGAGCCTCAAAGACTGCAGCTAAGCAAATCTTTTGGGCATTGTTTGTTAATAATCAGTAAACTATTAATTTCCATTATCTTGTACTGCTACAGGAAGGACATTGCTCCTAATTTTACTTACATGTAAACACACAGATTCTTTTAAAGCAAGACACTTATAAAAGACCAAGTAATATAGTTGAAAAGAAAATAGACAATGTTTTGGACACAAAAGTCTTCTTCAAATCAGAAAAAGAAGCAGTCAGCATACTTCAAGTAAAATACTTCCCAGTTTTAGAGTTTAAGAAGGAATTTTTTCTAAATTTTAAAATAACAAGTAAAGTACTGATAAAGTTGAGAAGTGAGTGCAAATGTATGAATGTACACAGCTGGGAAATGAAACAGCAGCAAAGACAACTTGTGATTACCTAACATGGTAGTAATTGAAGTGAGTACATTAAGCGTGAAAATAGCAGCAGTTTAAGCCAAGGTAAGGTGAAATAAGTATTGTCTTACCTCTTTCCTGTACTATTTCTCTCTCTCCTCCATGCTTCTACCTCCTTCCTAGAAGCAACATTACCATTAAACTGAATTCAAAATCAGGAAGAGCTAATTTCTGACTAACTATGGATCACACTGTCATGCTGAACACTGGAGTTTGAGAAAACAATGCAGGTACCTGTGCCCCACGTCATTTTTTTGATTTCTGCAATATAGCCAAACCAGGTCAGGCAAAACAGTTCATAGGATATAAACATGGTTACTCAGAAGAGAAAAAAACAGTAGACAACTTAGTGGCACTAAAGCTGCCCTTTTGGAGGAAAATCAAACAAGCAGCCTTAAAATAATGGTGTGTTTCTATTTCTATGTCTTATTTGTTTTCATTATAAGGATATTTTTCTGAGTGCATTTCAAGTTTAGCATGCTGTTAGGTACATTAGGCACAGTAATAAATGTCTGCCTAAAAAATAGAAACAGTAAAACAGTAACTTGATGTGCTGCATAGAGGTTACTGTATTAATCTTTCCCATCAAGGACAAATTTCCTATTGTCATGTTTTAACCCCAGCCAGCAACTAAGGAGCATGCAGCTGCATGCTTACTCCCTCCATCCCCAGCGGGATGTGTCAGAGAATCAAGATTAAAAAGTAAAACTCATGGGTTGAGATAATAGCAGCTTAATAACTAAAAATGAAATCAAATATAATAATAACAACAACAAAAAATAATGAAAAGGAAAGTAACAAAAAAACTCAAAACAAATCCAAAACAAACCGACAAATCCAAGTGATGCTTAATACAGTAGCTCACAACTCAACAACCAATGCCCAAACAACAATCTACTCCTTCCCGCCAGCTTGCCCCAGTTTATGCATTGCCATGATGTTATATGGTGTGGAATACCCTTCCCCCCTGCTTCTTGTGCACTGTCTCCTCACTTGCTGTCAGATCAAGCATTGCTTGACAATAACCAAAACTTTTCTCTGTTATCAATACTGGTTTTAACACAAATCCAAAATATAACCTTATACCAGCTACAAGGAAGAAAATTAACTCTATCCCAGATGCAACCAGGACACCTGTTTTCAGTGTACTTTTGCCTATAACTAGTAAAAAAAAAAATCTTCACCTGATATTGGTAGAAAATCATCCTATCTCTTTAAACAGAAAGAGGAGCTTCTACTCTCTTACAATAACCAGGCTAGAATGGACAAGTAGCATAGGGACAACTCTGACTCAATATCAGGATGGGTGCCCTATCCTCAGCTTCTGGAAGAAGTCCCCAGCTACAGGTGGCCATGTCACAACCCTCCCGTGACCACGTGGTCCCCAAAGTTCCCAGGCAGTCTTGTGAATAGCACATCTACTTGTTTGTCCCTGAAGGACATCAGACCAGGAAGTGCTCCTCTCTAATACACAAGGTCCAACATGTTTCAGCCTGCATTTTATGGCCAGTAGCCACAATTCTCACTGAAGTCATGCCTTACGTGTTTTCATCCATAATCATCTGCCAGTTTAGAAAAAAAAAAACAGCAGCTCCCTGACATAAAATGGCAACTAAAACAACATAGTGGACTCTAGTTAGAGGTCTTATGTGCTTCTGAGTAAACTATGGGGAACTGATCTGATCCGCCGATCGCAATGGGCCCCATGACAGGAAGAGAGAACTGACTTCTAGGACATTGGTACAGTGCAAGAGCATGAGTTCTGCTCTCGGTCAGGAGGCCGTGTTGCAGTAATCACCCCCTCCATTGCCTGTGGGCAGGAGTGGTGATGCTATCTCCTGATGAAGAGCTTCAGGGGAAGTTGTAGGGAAGGCACTGGGATCAGTAACTTGCTCAAAGGCAGTCAACATCCTTGTCTGAGTAGCAAATCTGCCTCACCTAGTTTTCAGGAAGAGGCCCGTGTTCTCTCAAATGAGTTAAAACAAACTGTGACTGCTGAGATTGTCTGGAAACATTTGTCTGAATTGCTGTGCCTTTAATTTCTTTTTTAGTTCATTTTACTCACTTGATCATCTGTTTACCCCCTCTATAATATGAATGAAGACATCATCGTTGCACTAGCAGGCTCTGATTGTCTCCTGAAATTAAAAATCTATAAGTAGTTTTTAAATTCAAGTACAATGCTTAATACATTAAGAACATTAGTATGGATACTGTCTAGTTGCTTTGAAACACATTTAATCATACAGAATAACGTTGGTCTAGTTTTACATAAGCAATGATTGCGGTTTTGCTACCATGGTAACTTGTAGAAAATATTAGATTTAGTAGAATAATGATATTTTATTTCCATTAAAAAATCAGTTGGAAAGTTTTTTTTCAGATTTGAGACCAATCCAAAATTTTCCACATAATTTTGTTTTTGAATCAACTTTTTAATTGAATTCTTATTTTAGAAAGTGAAATCAAACAATTTAAAGAGCTATAAATCATTTCAGTGAGTTTTTATTTTGATACTGTTTTTATTATCCTATCTATCAGCTCCTATTAAATATTAATTTATTTGCTAATTGTTTCTGAGAAGCAGGTGAGGACCCAGTGAAGGATTAAGCTTGGAGTAGAAGAATGAGACCCCAATTCCTGACATTAAGGATTATAGCATCCCTTAGAGGGCATCCAAGAGGGGGCAACAGGATCCCTGCAACTGGAATCTGTCCAGCTATCAACATAGAACATCATTGCACGTACATACATTAGTATGTTTTGTTATAGCAGAGTTTTTCTGAAATTCCTTTTTGAAGTAATTCTGAGTATTGAAGCCATTGGGGCTCTAAATATTATGTTTGCAAAGTATCACAGAACAAATATACATTTCAACAGACATCTTACTATAGAACATTTTTCTATAGATACTGTTATTGAGATGCAAAGAATTAGGAATGTTCTACAGTGAACTATGTCTGTGGTTTTTAGCACAGAGTTATAAACTGTCAGACTTCATCTTAGAAACACTTGAAAACACAAATACATACATGTAATGAAACCGAATATTGCTTAAGTTGCCCTGAGAAACTTTTTTTTCTGTCAGAATCACCTTGATTTCCATGTAGTGAAAACATCACTAATTTATCTGATTTCTAATCCCTTTAATTTACATTAGTTACCTTGAGGGATTTAATCCTGTCTGTTTCCTCATTTCTCTCTGTGACATACCTGTTATGGCCAACTCTGTTCCAAAGAATACCTGAAGGAAATGTTTTGTTCTTTTGCTACTCTGGTCACACTGTTTTGACCTCTGGCTTCTTGATAAAACAAATGAATTACATTTTCAGGCTTCCAGGAAACTGGAGGGATTTTTTGAGCTTGTTTGTTTGGGGATTTTTTCCTCAATGGAAAGCAAAGTTTTTCACACACACTGAAAATTGCTTTCAGTCAATAAATTGGCTTTTTTAAAGGTCTTTTTTTTTTTTTTCTTCTTCTCCTAAGGGAAAATACAATGTTTAAAGTCTGAAATATTTCAATAAGGGAATTGTGATGATGCCTGAGGGGAGTTTTAGATTACTAGCATCTTGTTCATCTCACCTTATGGCCAGACTCCAAGTGGACACTGTATTTCTTGTTATGGAAAATGAATAGGAAGTCTGGTTGTACAACCACCATCATTTACTGAATATTTTAGTCATAGTCTCTTATAATGATCCATGGCCACAAACTCTAGTATAAGACTGCTCTAACAGATTGAATTTTTCACAAGCAGGTGGTAAACTGAGGATATGGCAGACAGGAGACAACAGTAAAAAAAGGATGCGGTATCCCATCATTTCCAATTTGAAATTTTTTATGTTTTCTCTAAAAGAAAAAAAAAAATCCATTTTCTGTCTAAAAAAGGTGACAAAACTGAAAAAACTGGGTTTTCCCGTGGAAATTAACTTCTCCATGACAATGTCCCCCCTCTTGGCTGTTGCAGGGTCTAGTTTCAGTGCAAATGTCTGACATGATTAATACAGAGAACAGAGGAAGTGGCATTGCAGAGGAGGCATCCCTTTCAGGTCTGACGTCTGAGTTGAGGGGAGAATTGATCTTTAGAATTACTTAAAATTTCTTAATTTTCCTTTGGTACTTTGTTCAAATTGTTAATGTGAAAATGCAAAAATTTTGTAAAATCCAATTATTTTCCTAAGCTTTCATTCGGGAGTTCTCAAAGGAAGATATTGGAGGATATGAAACAGTTTTGTGTTTGAGTTTTTTGTAAATGAGAATTTATACATATGTGTTTGAAAACAACACTGTCTACCATCATACACTTATCATATATTGTTAACGTATTATGTTATTGTTAACATAATATACCACAGGAAATATGGCAGCAAGAGATAATTAACCTGCCATTTAATGTCCCCTTTTGCCTGCAATGAAAGATCAGAAAAATAAAAAGCAGGAAACTATTGAAGGATCTATAGCAAAGGATTATAGTAAAAGACACCCTCTCAATAAAGATAGTCAGGGGTCTACAAATATTTTTCTAGTACTTAACAACTTTAAAGAATTCATCTCAATTCTTTACCACATCATATCACCTACCTGAAGTGATTTAAGCTTCCTTTCTTTTTACTATTTCAGGAGTCTTGCACTAGGACATAGAAGAACAGAATGAAATAAAAGCTCTTTCTTATTTAAAGATGTTTAAAGATTTAAAGTATATTCTATGAAAGTTTTTATCATTTCATGTAATTACAGAATCACAGAAAGAATCCTGGAAAGGATCTTGAGAGTTCATCTAGTCCAATCCCCCTGCCAGAGCAGGCCACCTAGAGTAGGTCACACAGGAAATATTTCTTTCCTTTTTGTATCTTTTTCTAGGCCAGTCATTATTAACTTTGGTTTGCTCATATAGATAGTATACCAAATAATATAGTATATACCAAGGACCTTGCAGTTAATAAAGTGGTCAATTCAGATACTTTGAATGAAAGCAGTAAGGATTTTAGAGAATAGTTGATTTTATTGCCTCTGGTATTGCTCAAATCCAAACATAATAGTAATTTAAGTCATGACAGGTGGTAGAATGTGCATTTGCTCTTTAAAAGTTTTTACAATGGGAATAGTAGTTATTGTGACAATAACATTTTCATAATCTATAATTTCTATAAACTACTGTAACTTGTGACTTTCTTAAGTCAAAATGTTCCAGATTTTTTTTTTTTTGTCTTGGAATGTGTCTATTCCTAAAAACATTCAGCAGTTTTAACTGATTACCTACTTATGTATTTAGTGCTTAGGAGATATTGCTGTCAGTCAATTTCTATCAGTTGTAAAGGAAGGACACAAACAGCATATTAAATACTTATCTGTGCTTTCATAGTTGTGCACATGTAACCTGTCTTAAAAGAGGTGATCAGGACTCTTTCCCATTAGCAATTTCTTATTCACATGGAAAGACAAGGACTTTTGTCAATAAGCTATATTAATTCTTTAAACCAAGCAGTACTTCCATTGAATGTTTATTGTTCACATCCTGAATCCATCCTTCACAAGATGATCTGAGTTGCTTAGTACATGTTCACCACCAGTTTTGTCTATAATGACAGAGAAGGCAATTAATAATATTTTTGCAGTATTTTATAGGAAATTGGAAAGCTGACCATAGAATCGGATCCACACATCCAGTGCAAAATCATGCATATGTGTAACATTCCAGTGGAATCAGAGGCCTTACCTGGTGTGGCTATTTTCCTGTAAAGTTAAGGCAGGTTCATGACCATTTCTAAGTGCAGATTAGTTTCTGTATGAGGCACTACTATATTCAGAAATACATAAGTACTTACAAGAATGCAAAATGCTGTGTGAATTATTTATGTGCTTGGTGTTTCTCAGAAGCAAAATGCTAAAGAGGACAATGAAGAAAACATTTTGTTTAGTAGATTCTTGGTATAATAATATAAGTGAATACAGAATACATAAAATTATTCTTCTGTATATGATATTGAAAAAACTGTTGTAGGTCTGACTAAAAATAGAACAATAACAAATCTTTGATGTTTGACATTGTCAGGACAATATTATAGATTTCCTATACCAATGACAAAGATAGCAACACTTAAAGCAAGCTTGGTTCAAATCATTACTGTTATTCTGTTTGTGTGCATATATAATACATATTGACTGAAGTCAAGGTTATTGGTAGGAAACCAAAGTACATTATTGACTGCCAAAGGTCACTATGAAGCGTAGTTTTTTCAGCTCCTGACTTCCTTCCCTTCCAGCTAAAATGTTTACTTAATATACATTTTTTTTTTGTTGTTTAATATTTAATTCCCCTTGTTTTTGTTGATAATACTGTATTTCAGTTTATTCTAATTTAGATCACATCATTAAACTGACATTTGCAATTAATAAAATTCACCAGCTTGAGCAGAACATGCCAAATCTTCCTACAAGTTTTGCATTTTTTTTCATATTAACTCTTTTCTTATATTTTCATTAGGAGTCCAAATATAAATCTCCGTGCTTCTCAGCACATGTTTGATGACAGAGAAACCAAGGAATCTGCCGGTGATGTTGCCAGGATGTATGTAGTATAATAAACCAGATCCAAACGATGACAAAGCAAAAAGAGCAAGCCAAGCAGCAAACCAGAAAACCTATATGTAAACCACACAATGTGTTACGACTCACAGTACTTGAAAGAAATGATGCAATGTCATTGTGACACTATCAGTCTCTATTAAATTTCTTGATTCTGCTTTTCCTGATGTGTAATCTCAAGGCAGGAACTTTGAAGGACATTTATACATATTGGAGAATTCCTTCATTCTGTCATAGTTATTTTCTAATACTCTCTTGGATCTCTGTTCCTAGAGACAGATTTTTTTTCCTTCTTAATACCTTGGAGACACGTGGGAATGGTCATAAGGAATCAGAACAAATAGATTTCCTGAGCTGCAGGTCATACCTTTGGTTAGCATTGCTTTTTCTTCTGCTTATAATTCTGTCATTCTACTAAAAAACAAACAAACAAAAAAATCAAAACCAAAACACAACAAAAATCCAACAAAACACTGACAAGAATGATGAAGTAGAAGTGGAAAAGAGATGAAAAAGATTCAGTGTTACTTTCTTAAAATTAAGTATTTTTCTAATAGACGGGCATTAGCTCATAGCAAGCTGTAGAAATGCTGAAAGAAGTGAAATTTGTCTATGTATTGCCAGGGAGTTGAAATGCAAATCATCCAGCCAGCTTTATAAACTGAAACCCAGATCTATCCCTAATGTCTTGTGCACCAAAGCTGATGGATAGAATTCTCTGCTTGGACCTCTGTGTGTGCAGTGATCTGGCCTCCCTACATTGTACTATGAAAGTATCAGACTAAAACCATCAGTAGGAGAAGAACTGGAGATTTGTCTAGTGTTTAGAGGTCACTTTTGTACCCATACAAAGTCTTGAATTTAAATAAAATCAGCTATGCAGGAAATTATATTTGCAGAAATATAATATTCTTCATTAATGTTATTTTACAGTGCCAAACAAGATTTATGTGATTCCTGTCAATCCATTATTTTAAGATGATCTTTAATGAACAGAATTTAATGGAATGCAATAGAAAATACCAATGCAACCATCACAACATACTAAACATACTAGAATGCAGTGGTGTGGTGTAAATCTATGTTTTAAACTAAACATAGAAAGTAAGATTTTCTCTGTATGCCTCCTCATCTTTCTATTTTTCTCCCTTTGAAAACTATTTACATAGTGCAATGATGTCACTTGTATACGAGTAAAAGTTGTTTTGTAGCACTTGGCATTTGAAAGTATTTATAGCAAGTCTTAGAAGGATTTAAATATTTTAAGATAACAGTAAAAACCAGGTCTACATTATCAGAGGTAAGCTATTAGAAACTCTAAGGGTATTTTCACCTTGTAATTTTTCCAATAATAGATTAATGTGTAAGAAGCAAGGAACTTAGAGAGGTATTACATGTTTAATTTGTTGCTGTGGGCACGTAACTAATGAATTAAAGTACACAGGGAGCATAATCTTGGTTCCAGTAAATTCCAGAAAAGTGTTTCCTCTGCAAAGTCATTTTATTAGCTTAGGATAAGAGACATAGACATATTTCCTTATGTAAATAATTGTTTCTTAACCACGAAATTCTATGAAACTGCACTTGCTTTTTCACTAAGATTCCACTCTCAGCCTTTGTTAGGGAAAGACTAACTTGCAGAATTTGTTTTGAGACATAAACTTTGATCTCTTTTGAAGGCCAGACAAAGTTCTGTACTAAAAACATTATCTGATTAATGCAAAAATTGGTTCTTAAATAATGACCATCTCGTACAAATGTATTAGCACTTCATTAGTCAACTGAATAATTTCTTTGATTTTAGATTATAATTGAGAATAATCCTTACTAGCATGATCAGAAATATGTCCAACACACTCACTTCACAATTTTTAGTGATATAACTATGGAGAAGACCCTCTTTCTGGCCGTGGCATCTTGGGTTTGGGTCCATAAGGAGCTTTTTACTCTCTAAAGTATCACATGTCAGTGGTGTTGTTTTTTTTTTTTTTAATTTTTATGTTTAATTTTTTAAAATTAATTTCTCTTGCTGCTTTACTTCTGAATTGCTAGTTCTGTGTTGTTCATTCACACATTTGGTTTTGCACACTGCTGAAATATTTGTCAGATTTTCTATCTATGTATAAACTGAATCTCTATATGAATTGTAGAGCTTAAGTGGAGACCAGAAAACTTTATTAAATGAGGAAGAGTTAAAAAAAGGAAGCAAAAGTCTGGTTAGATAAAATTTCACATGTGTAAAAAATGCAACATAACACTTCATTACATTCTACATTTCATGCACACCTTCAAGAAAACTATGAGAACACATTCCTACCTTCAATTGCTGCCATTAATAAGATTGCTTGTTTCTGGGCTGTGCAAACTACAGTGAATAAAAAATTAAACAGAAATAGCTGTGCAGTTTAAATTGTGTCATATATTTAGGAACATAAAAGTCTCTGGCTTTCAGTATTGTCTATACTGAAAGTTCGTGCTACCTCAGGATTGTCACAATTGTCATATCTCATTTGATGATAAGGAATCTATTTTACTAAAATAAAATGTGGGGATTTATTTCTTTTATATTACTACTTTTCTTTATTATTGTATGTTATTTGAAAAATAGTGACACCAGGAGATCAGTATCTATATCTTAAGTATGTGATGAATTTTCACAACCTTGAAGCACCACAGGTTAGCCACTAAAGTGTAACAGAAAATTTGTCTCCAGTTTCTACAGAGTTAAGGTATTATTTTTTTTGCCCCTCATCAGTGTTACAAATAACACAAACACATCTATTTTTTCCTCTTAATTAACAAGCTTGTTTTAGAATAAGTTATTCAAGAACAACTCAAAACTGTTAAAATAAACTTTTTTTTTTAATATCCACTTAAAAGAACAATAATTTTTCAATAACTGATTTAAAAGAATGTCCCCTAGAAGTGGATGGAGAAAGGGAAGTTATTTCCATTTCTATGATTTGCTCAACAAGCTGTGGTTTCTGTTTTCATCTTCTATGATACACTTCCAGTTTCACAATTCAATTAGAGAAATTAGAAATAAGTGCAGTCTCTGAGACAAAATGTTAAAAAAGACTGGAGATGGATCTTTTAAAATGCTCTCAATATATATGGATTCCTTAAGTAGGCCTCTGAACTCAGTAATTGCTGGTTGTGTCAATTCCAAATACCTTTTCAAATACTGGCTTTGTTACCCAGATTTGATATTGTTGCTCACATACAACCAAACACAAACCCGGTCTGTTTTTCTTCCTCCAGCTCTGTGAGCAAATTGTGAAAATCAGCAGAGGTCATTCTTACAGTGAGCTTCATTGTTCTCTTTTTTTTTTTTTTTTTTAAACAAAAAAGTCCCAAAAGTACCTTCTTCAGCAAGCTTTCTTTAGTAAAAAAGAATTTTCAATGTTGTTATAAGATTTTTTTTTTTAAATGTAGGACGTTGTAGGAAAAAACCCTACTCGTTACTTCTCTTGGATGAAATTAAATGAAATTTGCTTTCCGTTAGCTAAAATTTATTGCAACTTGGTCAGCCAGAAACTCTAGCAATTCCAGATGAGGTAAATGCTGGTGGAAGGAGTGAGCAGGAAGTATCTTTTGCTTTCCATGTGAAAATACAACCCAGTTTAGTAGCTGCAACTATATTTATGAGGCAACGCTCTCTGTGTTAACCATATCTCATCTGCACACAGTTCCTATTGACTGTATTAATAGGTACTATTCCCATATTACTTTTTCTCACATCTGTGATACCAGGCAGCGGAAACGAGAGCTGCAAAATTCTGTCATGCTTATAATGCATCTTTCTACCCTTTCTCCACAGGCAGCAGTTGTCTGACTTTAAAAGAGAAAGAATAGCAACAAAATGACTTAGGAGCTGGGACACTAACAACAGCTGTGACAACATTTCTGTACATGATATGATGATTTTAAAATATCAAGAACTACTTAAAGTTTTACCCAACATAAGACAGAGCCCTAAATTAAATTACAAACTATATTTGGACAGTTTCTGGAACTCTATATTTCTGTTTGGAGATTTTACCTTGTTACTTACAAAATAGTTTAACAACTAATTCTGAATTTGGGATCTTTATGTACCAACAGAGGAAATGCTTTATTGTAGGCTTGATTCAGAAGTAAGGCCCCACTTTATGGATCATATTTAAGAGTCAGTCTGAGATTTTGCAAATAGTCTTGCAGAAATATCCAAAGCATAAAATGATTTTCTGGTTTAATTAAAATCAGTAGATGCTCTTTTAGTAGATGCTTTTCCATCAATTTCAGTGCTAACATCAGTTTTTATTGACTCTGTATTTCAATTTTTCTCAACTATACTTCTCATTTGAAGGTAAGCAGTATTAGATTACTACTTACATTCTTCTGTTACAATAGTCACCGTACTGACCTTTCAACTCATTCTTAATTTACCACAGTAAAGTTTTATTCACTTTTAATAATTAGGTTTACATCTAACATTTCCATTTGTCAATATAACTTGCAACCCTTGTACCTACAATATACTCTCTCCGTGAAATCTGATTAAAACAAACAATTGACTTTCGATTAGTATTTACAGCATTTCAAAAAACCACAGTAGGAGTGATAGACAGTATAATTTTGAGGCAGCGCAAGTTATAGCTGACCTCAAAGCTTTGAATCATGAACAGATTTTCTGAACTTCAAATTCCTTTATAACTAGGCTGTGAAAAACTTGTCAGTTTGCCAGACGATACGTTTTGTGTTCATGCAGTACATTGCTGTCTTCTAAGATACCAGCATGCCCTGAGACTCTGAACTTTTTGTGTGCAAGAAGGCAGGAAATTTGCAAGTTATCAAAAATGCAGCACAGTGATTACAGCTTTTATTTTCTGAAGCTAACAAAAGATTTATAAAGATTATTACAGAACAATATTTGTACTTTCTAACATCATCTATTTAGGCACACAGAATAGTATTGATATACTGTGATATAACTTTTAGCTGTTCTGTTATGCCTTTGTGACAAGTAACTCAGAGACAACCACATAAAAAATGTAGACCTGTAAAATATATGGGTTTTTTTAATAGATTTTCTAAACATTTTAAAATTCACTCTAAGGGGGCAGCAATAAGGTACTTTAAAAGGTAAATTGAAATGTTGAATAGAATTGTGAAAAAATTGGTGTGGTATTTAAAGGAATACAGTCATGAGGTAACATTGAGTCCCAGAGCATACTGTTAACCCAGAACATTTTGGTGTAAATAATTTTTAGATTAGTGAAAGTTCTTATTCTCACAGGCTGATGGGTATCAGTAGAGATGTGTAGTTTTCAGATTAATTACAGAGAGTTTTCGATTTAAAATAAGACGTGATCACATTGAACTCTGTGAAAAGCATGTACAAAATAAATACAAGTTTAGATTAAAACTAAACAGGAGTGAAACTGCAGATGTGCATCTTACCTTGTGATTACTGGGCTCCAGAAACTCATATATTCTGATGGATCTTTCTCAATCTCATCTCCTTCTGCACTAAACAAAACATCATGTGTGCTACCATCATGCTTAACACCACGAGATACTGTAAGAGAAAACACAGATATCAGGAATTCTAGAAGACAAACACACCAATTTTGTTAAGTTTTTCTTCATTAGCCTTCCTAGTGGTAGTCATCTTCCAGTCAGCTGCCTAAACATAAGGTAGACTCTTAATCCTCTATAATTTCTGGAGGAAAATAGCATGTACCTAGAAAAAAAAGCTTGGAAGACAAAGATGCTCCATTCACTGAAGACTTAGATATACTCTGCCTGCTTACAAAACTGAATGTAATATTTACCTCAGCCTAGAAAGTCAGAGTAAACAGCTCTACATCAGCCTGGGAGCTTCTCAGCTACTTTACCTCTCAGATGGTAGGGAGTCAGCTTCATCATCTTACTAAGAAAATAAATTCAGGGATTTGCTTCTGAGGGCTTGAAAGTCTCTGTTGGGAATACCACAGAAGGTAATATCTCCTGTCCAAGTTTAGCACACCTGAAAATATTATAGCCGCTTTAATATTAATCTGGACCATCGGGAACCTTTTACTTGGTCTTTCCTGGTTAGGGAACTCATATTTAAATGTACAAAAGATCGTCTCATATATTTTTTTGTGTTTGCTTTTCTTTAATGAACTAACAAAGTAATCTTTTTTTCCCAAACCACAGAATCATAGAATGGTAGGGATTGGAAAGGACCTTCAGAGATCATCTAGTCCAACCCCTTTCTTAAGCAGATCCACCTAGGTCAGGTCACACATGTCCAGGAGGGTCTTGAAGACCTCCAAGGAAGGAGACTCCACAACCTCCCTGGGCAGTCTGTTCCAGTACTCCATCACTTTCAGTATAGTTCAATCTTTTATATGAATATAGGGAAAGATGTCAGGCTTGCTGCAGACCCTGAGGACTAATAAGCATCTTCACTGTAATAAAGGCCTAAGGACACCTCCATCAGGAAGTCTTTTACTTACCACTTCTATCAGAGTGATATAGGCATGTGAATTCAAGTAGACTCTCATTAAATGACTTAATATAATAACAATGAGGGCTCAGTATCTATGAAACACTTCAGAAATATTTGGAAATTTTTACCAACCAGTACCAAGAAAATATTTATATCTTAGTCTCGCACTTGGATTAAAGGATCAATAATTATTAGCTCCATAAATTAATCCTTTAAGGTGGAACTTCAGGGTTTTCTTCCAAAATTTTCTTAAAGTGATTTTTCTATGATTTTGTCCATTACTTCAATGCTTTCTCTACCTTATCATCTGAGATTTTTTCCCATGAGCTCATATCAGGCCTTTATGAACATTGGATTAAAAACCTGTCCTCTAAGAAAGCTCTTAATCAGGTCAGGTGAAACAGAGATTTGGATCTGAAGAAATGGCGTTTCAAAATGTCTCATAATGTCTCTTCAACTTTCTATTTCCCAAACATTGAAAGATACATTATGAAAAAGATCCTCTGAATGGTACTGCATTTCTGTTCAGCCTTGCCTTGATGTGTAGGAGATAGTAACTCCTCCTGATGTAGTGGTTAATAAATGTTGTCTTTGAAAATAAATAAATCGGAAATTCCTTCTCTTGGAACAAAGCTACAAATCTTAAAAATGATGACAACCTGGTAAGTCTATAGGTCTCAGGCAATTTTTGCACTCTTGTAATCCCTAGCTTTGGAGACTTTTATTGGCTTCCATTGCAAGATGGCGAATGATAAAATACGAACATTGATGGACAGCAGCCTATATTTTATCATTAATCCTCGCATAAGCTTTTATCAAGCATCTTAATCTCAAAGTGATACAAACATTGAGAGACTCTTTAAAACAGCACTACAATGGAGCTAATTCATGTTGAAAGGAATAGAGTTTCAAATCCTTTTTCATTGAAAAAAAAATCTGTATTGCTTAGACATTTCTTCATCATTTCAACGTTTGAAATGGAAAAGTGTTCATGGAATAAACCCAGAAACAAACCTTAGTTACATTACCAAATTTATCCAATGAGGTTTTCAGCACAAATGTCTGTGTTTTAAATGTCACCATATTTACTTATAGATCTTTTTATACTTCAGATACCTTTATCAAATGATGATTACTGTGTACTCATCCTTCTAGTAGGTAGGAAGATAAGAACAGAAAGATTCTTCATAATTCTGAACTTTATGTGTTGATAATGTTTAGTGAGTTCTAAATGTTAAAATATATCTGAGAAAGTAAGGGATTTACTCTGTCTGAAAAAAAGTGAGTACTTCAGAAACCTTTTCAGTTTCTTCCTGAAGGGATGGATGAGCAGAAGCTAGTGGGATTAATGAACATCTAGAGATGGTTGTTCAGCTGTTGTCTGAAGTGTCCTCTGTTAAAGTTTATCTGCTAATATCCATAAAATATGGTGAAAAATGTTGCTGACAATTCCAGAAAGGTTCATCACAACTGATGAACAAGTTTCATCCAAACTTCATTTATTCCCTTCACCTAAAGCTGAAAACACTATGATATGTTTCTACGTTGAAGACTCAAGCAGGCTGAATTTTCTACTTCTTTTTCTCCTTTGAAAAAGCACAACCTATCTGAGATGCAAGTGATGATTTTTTAAGGTTTATTTTATAAGAGATTCTCTGCTTCTTTCATGCTGACTGAAGATATTTGAAAATGCCTATGAAGACTGTGTTTGATGTATATACTTTGAAAGTAAATGTGCACTTAGGAGAAAAGGGGCTTTGAAAATATATTTGCAATTGGTTTGAAGAGGAATAGAAAAGTTTGGAAACAGCATGAGAAGTAGCATTTCTCCTGCTGCTATTATTAGAGATGTTCAGTATTGATGCAAATAGTTATAATTTCTTGTAAATCAGCAGAGATCCACAGATTCATACAATATAAACTGGCCAGTTACTTTAGAACAAGATAGAATCAGTGAGACACAAAAGAATACTGGTGGTCTTTTACTGTCAGAGGTGTCAGAGGTGACAGCACCTAAATGAGAAATTAAATCATCTTCTCTACTGAGTCCAAGGCCTTCCTGGAATTCACTGCACTCAGTGGTACTCTTTACTAAATTTCAGTTTTGAGCAATCACCTGTTTTGAGGCGGTTTCCACAAAGAAGATAGAAAAGAGTTAAAAACTGATGTTAAGCTGTAGACCTTTGTGGAAACTCTGTTGTTCAAAGTGAAATGGAATAGCTGACTCTATAATAAAAATTCCATTCAGCATCCCTTGATATTGCTTTGCTCTCTGTATATGTCTTGAGCTTATAGGTATCGTCATAGAGAACTTAACACTCACTATTCCATACCCTAGCAGTATTTACCTTGTCTCTGTATGATCAGAAGAGATATGGTGAAACCAATGTCTATGGACCATGAAAACCTGAGTGTTTACTGTCATCTTTTGGTATACTTGTGCAAACTCATGCATGCATATATGTACATATATATATACATAGGTACACATCTGTGTATGTGTGTGTATGCTTATGTATATACAAATAAACACAAACACAGTAAACCAAACCAGACTGTGAACTGCCAAACAAATAACTCTACAATTTCTTACCTGCAGAAGGTGCAAAGTGTCTCACACACAGTATAAAGTGTGAACAAAGGTTTTCCATGGAGCAGCTAACATACTAAAAATGTATACCCATATCTCACAGAAACCCATTTCTGTACCTACGTTGAAGAGCTATTAATTTAAACATGGTTTGGACACTTTATAGAGTCATTTGAGTGCTTTGAGATATCTAGCAATGATGTCTGAAATATGTTATAATTCATGCATCCTTCCATCTAAGGGGTGACATGCACTTGTATATTACATGTTCTACACGTATAGAGCTGCACAGATAGCTATAGGCTTTGGCAAGACTGCTTGGTAGCGGAGTGAGTATAGGAATTCGAAAGCCAGGTTCAAAATCAAGTGGGGATTTCTGTCTGAGTTGCTCACCTCACATGTGTTTTGAGCTCTCTTTGAAACAGTTCCACTTACATTTACATAATGGAGTAACTATTGATGAAGAGGTTCCTGCAGTTGTGTAGTATGCCCTAACTGTTGCCAGTGTAACCTATCTCTCAAACTATTTTTCTGATTGCAGATAGAAATTCTCGTCTTTAGTTTGAGAAATTACCCTTGATTATACTTGCACAGAAACTTAAACTGTGGAAAGTTTAAGATTCAAGAAATTGAATCTTGTTCTGTTAAACAAGAAAAAAAAAATCATTCCTAAAAAAATTCCTGATAATTTCCAAATACAAAGTAGAGTCCAAAAACTGATATACATTTGCAGTCTGTCACAGAGATTATGCTGGAAAATTCTTTATTTAAAGACGATAACATTTAATTTTTGATTATACAAGTGAAGTTTAGAAGTCAAAACGAAATATCACAGTGATAAACAACAATCTGGAGGGAAATGGCAATAGGAATGAATGACAGGAAGAGGTTAAATGGTAAATTGACACTAATTCTCCTGCACAGCCTCTATGTGATATAAGAAAAAATCATCAAGATAAAATCGTAACAGAAAGGATCAGGCAGGTAATACTAAAGATGAATCAAAATGTGACAAAATTCAGATACCTTCTCAGTTCACCACAGATTTGATGTAAAATCCACTGAAGGTATTTTTAATTGTTAATATTTAAAGAGAGATTAGTCTCTGAAAAAAAATCTTGATCATTCACTAAGGACAAAATTTTAGATGCATTTGTTTTTTTTCTCTTAATCTAAATTGAGTTTCAAGGCAGTCACTGAATAAATTCTCAGTTACAAAGGCCGACAGAATACTGGAAAAATGAACTGAGTCTTGTTTTTGTTTAACCTTGCAAAAAGGGTACATTTTACAGTAGTGATCTAGTGTTTAGTAATCATTCTCTTTGTGCTGAGAGTTCCTGCATGCTGTTACACTGGAGGAAACAGGAGAAGAAACTCAAACCACTTGAAGCTCAGATCAAATTATTCAGGCTAGTTATTAATTGCCAGTAGCGTGACCTGACTCACTTTGTGGAAACTGCTATCCCTGTGGTTTATGCAGATTTCTATGGGGCTAAGTGCTTGCCTTTGCTTCTGCCTAAAAGTCATCATATTTCTATGTTTCTGCCTGGCAGAGAAGCACAAGTAATGTAATGATATATGTAGAGTGGTGTTTTGTAAGAATTAGTGTTCTAAGTAGGTGGTAAAGATAGCTAATGCTGTAAGGAGATAAAAAACTTACTGCAACAGCAAACAAATATATGTCTGGAGAGATGGATGATGTACATTGAATAGGAAGAGTAGATGGAATTAACTGGATGTCAGAGGATCTCACCTCTCAATGAAACTTTTCATCTGAACTTTGAAACAAAATCTTGGCAAATCTCAGAATGTCTCCTCTCTAAAGAAAGTGTGTTTATTATAGTTTGGCACAAATTCAAATGCTTGTCCCAATTTTTTTCTTTTAACTGAATCTTTTTCTACAAAAAAAATTAAAGTTAAATTAAGAATTTGCAACCCCAGATGTTTAGAAGTCTATTCAATCTGGTTCTTAGATTTCGGGGGCTGGTTTTCTATATGCTACATTATGTCAAAGAATACCAAATATTTGAAACTAAATTATTTAGCATGGAACTACACAAGTTTTTGTGGTTTTTGGGGACTACTCCAATAACCACAGTGCTGAAAATCTGATACACTTGACTTAAACTACTTAGAATACATATATTACTTGAACTTCAGGTTTTTCTCTGAAGGGCTAAAGCTTTGTGACTGAGAGGGTGACATTCTTGGAAAAGTCTTTAATTTCCCTTGGCACCGGACTTCATTTGCTCATAATATTCCATGCAGTGTTCCCTTCCTTTTTCCATCAAGATACTGAAGTCTTCTGACATTGATGATAGTGGCAGAATAGATTTTGGAAGAGTGTTTCCTTGATTTATTACTTCAGTATCATATTTTTATTTTAACATTCATAGTTGTCCCTTAGGAAAAAATCTTTGCATCTGGGTCTATGTATTCTTCTTTATAGGCAAGCAAACCAGTTAAGATGAAATAAGAATGAGATCCCAGCTTCTCCCTAGAATAATTATGACTTTCAGCTTGTCTTTATATATGTTTTACATATGTTTTGATATCTCTATATTTTTTACTTCTCACTAAGCTGGGAAGAAAAAGCTATATCTGAAATTCACCTTTTCTTAAAAGATGCATGTACCTTTTTCAAAGAAAAAAGGTCTGAGATATTAGAATAATTTTGTGTGTATCTTTGTAAACCAGTTCTCTATAGGTCACAGACATCTCTGAAGACATTATATAACACTCAGAACTGGGCAAGAACTGTGAGGTCAATGAAAAGGAAGTAAAGGAAATATGCGAAGGTGGGAGACATCAAGGATGAAGTAAGGACATGGGAAGACTAACTTGAACAAATTGCAGTTCAGAGCAGGACAGCAAAACCATCTAAACATCACTTCTTGTCTTTCTCTTTTCCCAAGCTGCCTGCAGGTATAGGTCCTTCAGGCTTTCAAAACTGGCCTTGTTGATGAAAAACAGCAAGTATCATCAATCACCCTGATTCAAAGTCAAATACAGTGAAGTAGGAGCATTCCCAAAATCTATGGCCACTGCATCAAAAGCTGCAATAAACACGTTTATGGACATATGCAATTCATCATTTAAAATAGCCGTGATAACTCTGATATAAGTAGCTAAATAAAACAAGAATTCTCAAGATATAAACTGAACATACCCAAATGGATATGTTTATTTATTATGATATTTTATATAATTTTATATAATTTCATATGATTTATATGTGTTATATTTATTGTATTATATTTATTATTATATTTTATTATCCATTAGTATATTTGAAATAATTTTCATGTTTTATCTAGTTTATGACTACAGTAGTTACAGTTAAAAATATATCCTAGAGGTCATTGTTTAGCAATTAAATATTCAAACTTAATTCCATTCAGACTGAAAGTGAAAAATTTATCATGATAACACATTAACTGCAGTTCTATAACATAATTTACCTCAGTGCTTAGAGAATGTCTATGACAATTTCAAGAGAAATAGTATCTGTGGAAGTAGAGTATTAAAAGAATACTTAGAATTATCTGTTATCTTACATTTTAATGCATTTCTCTGAGGTTTAAATGTTTGTAATGGAAAGACTTTGACACTATAGTGTACTTATTTATTTTTCACTTTACCTGATAGTTAAGAAGGATCATATACAACTATATCATGCCAGTTGACTGTTAATTTTGAGAAAGAGTAATCTAAATGTAATAAAGAATTTTGAATGGTCATCTAGAACATTTAACCACATGAAGATTAAGCTGTACAGACTATAGTAAGTAGATGGTCTTGTGCAATCACAAAATAGTGATGTTCTTCCTCTGGTGTTTGGTACTGCTCTCTGACAGAAGGCTGAAACCAGTCCTTCAGAGCAACTAGAGAGAATGAAGGATCTGATCACAGAGCAAAGCTAACAAAGATCTGAAACACAGCACTGCTGTTTAATCAAATATTTTAGGTCATAACTTCTGGCAGACAGCTGTGTGCTGCTTTGTAACCAGTTGATTACTGTTTTATTTGAGTGAACCACAGTGCACTAAGAGATTACATGAAGTATGAAAAAATATGCTTAGAAAAGGAAAGATGAAAAACAGGGTAAAAAATAACATAACACCAACTGTGTTGCAGCTAGAAACAGAAGTAATTAATCTACTCAGTATCCATGGTCAAAAAAGGTATGTTTGTTTCAGACTTTTTTGCATTAAAAATAAAAATTCATAAAAGCAAATGTTTCCACAAACATTTAGTGTTTTCACTGAAATATTCCTAGTCAGAAATACTCTGCCATATTCAGTAGGAAATACATAATTTTTCTGATTTCATTTTCTAGATAGTCTAAGAAAGGAAGAGCTCAAAATATAGGGAGAAATGTACACTCTTACTTTTAAAATAAGCAGGAAAGGAAAGTCTGAATATAATTTAATGCAAAATTTCCATTATCATACTCTAGATGTGCAGTCCATTTCATCCAAAACTTTTAAAAAGAGAAAGGAGTGGTTTTCCTTATCCCTTTTGTTTTATATCAGATATAGAATCTCTTTTTTTAATAGAATCATAGAATGTCAGGGGTTGGAAGGGGCCTTCAGATACCATCTAGTCCAACCCATCTGCAGAAGCAGGTCCACCTAGATCAGGTCACACAGGAATGTGTCCAGGTGGATTTTGAAAACATCCAGAGAAGCAGGCTCCATACCCTCCCTGGGCAGCCTGTGCCAGGGCTCCCTCACCCTCACAGTAAAATAGCTTTTTCTTATGTTTAAATGGAACCTATTGTGTTCCAGCTTCTTCCTATTATCCGTTGTCCTGTTGCTAGGTACAGTAGAAAAAAGGGATGTCTCAACCTCCTGATACCCACCATTTAGATATTTGTAAATATTAATGAGATACCCACATATTCTCTTCTTATCCAGACTAAACAGCTCCAGTTCCTCAGCCTTTCCTCGTATGAAAGAAGATTCAGTCCCCTGATCATCTTGGTGGACCTGTGCTGGACTCTCTCCAGAAGTTCCCTGTCCCTCTTGAGCTGGGGAGCTCAGAACTGGACACAGTGCTCCAGATGAGGCCTCACCAGAGCAGAGGAGAGGGTGAGGAGAACCTCGCTTGACCTGCTGGCTACACTCTTCTTGATGCATCCCAGGATACCATTGGCCTTCTTGACCATGAGGGTACATTGCTGGCTCATTGCTGGCCCCAGACAGATCGCCTTTCCAGGGATGGAGGTGAGACTGAACAGCCTGTAGTTTCCGAGGTTGTCCTTCTTTCCCTTTTTGAAGACTGGAGTGACGTTGGCCTTTCTCCAGTCCTCAGGCACCTCGTCTGTCCTCCATGATTGTTCAAAAATTTTTGTTGCTTTTGTGTCCAGACATTTCATCAAAGCAGCTAGAAAAGACTAAGTGAACACTTATAGTCCTATAAATAAGACTGTAAACCTCCTTTAAGGGTGAAATATGTGTGTGCTTGTAGCCTGGAGGATATCAGCACTAGGAGTAGAAACAAGGACATAGGGAATCATACATATTTACATGCATTTTTATTATCTCTCTGTTTACTTCATGCCCACTGCTAACATAAATATTGTCCTGATGTCTCAGGTTTATTAAAACAACCAGTTCAAAAAATCTCTGAGCTCTGTCCTGAACTGATGCATGCATTTTCTAAGGTGAGCAATCCACTTTCCTTGCAGCCACAACCATGTGGCCAAGGTATTCTAAACAGTGAGCATAAAATATGAACTTGGGCACATAGGTGTGGTTTTGAGTCTCATGGCATTAAAACAAGAAGCTGGCATGACAGAATGAGCATTTAATGTAGAGAGATGAGTGAGAGTCTTGGGTCTGGGTTTTTGGGGCTTATTTTGTTTTTTAGTTATTTTTCCTTAAAGAAACAAGAATATAACACACAACATGATCTGATTGTAAGAAATAAAATTATTTCAGTTCTTTCTATTCATAAAACTGGCATGTGGAAAGTACACTAAAGTCCTTATCCTACATTCCTATATCTCCCTTTAAGTTACCATTGCAGGAGTGATTTTTTTGGTCTTACATGGATTTCTACTGTCAGGGAAGTTATCTCTGAATTTCTATTTGGGGCTTTAGTTTCCTGACAGTATACATTAATTTTCATTCAGACTGTTCAGGAATGAGCCTGGTGGTTCTCTGGAAAAGTCAAACAGGAACTGAAAATGACAGGACACTGACTTACAGCAAACACAAAGTTGTTTCTTTGGAGCTGCCCCAGCATGTAATTTCACATGCCTTGTGCCCTCCCAAATCAACTAAACCAGATATGGTCTGGAGCAGCCTGGCTCTTGAGCTGCATACTATGGGGTAGTTCTGCTGGGATTCAAAGCAGTTTTGACTTGTCACCCCAAAGCAAATTACATTGTTTAAAAAATTGTTAAAAATTTAAAATATAAAAAAATTATATTCTAGAATTAAAATTTTATAATTTCATAATTGAAAAGTGGTGAAAAACATCCTTTCATGAAAATTTCTGGTGAGATGACTAATGAAGACACGCTCATCTCCAGCTTTGCCATCTTTATAGGCCAAAACCCAGTCTCCTTGGCCCTGTAAACCCTCTTGTGACTAGACTTCCTACAGACATTTTTTCACTGTTCTTGTCCTAAAAATAGTATAACAAGAAAATCTATGACATCTGCTTCTTATAAAGACATAAATGGTAAAGAATTGTTCAGGATACTATACAGTACGGTATACATCTACCTACTGAAAGGAAAGCTGTTATTTCTTACACATATCACTTCAGAAACACATGTGAATTTCAGTACATTAAGCTTTTTTAAAGGTATACTTATGGTACAATTAATCATCTGAATTACTAAGAATCTAACTGCATATATCAAGCCACTACAACTAGAGATAAAGATAAATGTCATCTTATGTTTTTGTGCAATAGAGTATTTCACTCCATGTATGAAAAAATTTTTCAAGTTTTCCAGTCAGAGGGATTATGTAGAAATTTATATATCTATATATAAATTTATATGTTATGCTATATATCTTCATACATATATAATAACATGGGTAAAAACATTGAGAGTGGAAAGATTGAAAATGCTGATGTGAATGAGCCTACCATATCCATGAAGAAGTGAAGTTATGTTACTTTATGTTTATGTAATGCTTCATATTTACATTAACTTTGTTAAGAAAGGTAAAAAAAAAATGAGAACTACTTCCTATCTTCATTAGATTTGGCTTACTTGTTAAGAAATATGAAATTTAGAATGTATATATAATTAAAAAAATAAGTAAGATATTTTAATACGGCTGCTACTCAGATTACATGGAAAAGAACTCCTCAAATAGGAACTTAGCCACCAGTACCTGGCTAATATCATCTCCTCCTCCTCACTCTTGGTCCAAGGGTTATTTCTTCAATTTGCTTTGACAATCATCAGGTGAATCATAGAATATAAAATATTCACATCAACAGTAGAAAGGGACTTCTCTTGGTAAGAAGACATATTGTAGAAAAGATATTCTACAGATGATATTGATATTAAGAATCAGATACAAATGATAGCCCAGAAAGACCAATGTTATCTTTTTGTTAGCTGTCTTTGGTTTCAAGTTAATCTAAACCTACACCAAGCTCATTGTGAGCCACTTTATGCTGCTGAGGTATGAGTTCAAAGCAGTTAGTTTGGTTATCTGTGCCTGACACTGTGGGATTTAACTGTTTGGCTAGAGTACAGCAAATAGAGCAGGGTGGGGACATGAAGGAAATGGGGACTGAAATGCAGAGAGGTTGCCATCGTGAAAGACTTTTAAGGAAGGATGAGAAATTTGAATTGAAAACTGAAAGAAAAGAGAGATAAGCAAAGGAATTTGCAAAGGAGAATAATGAAAATGGGCATTAAAATTGGAAATTCAAAGGTTCTATGTTCAGAGTATCAGGAACGGGAGATGAGTTTAGCAGCACCTGAGAGAGTGGAGTTGCAGCAAGACAGGGAGGCTACTGCATTTGAGACAGTGTTACACTTCCAGCAGTGGAGAGAAAAAAAGAAAGATGCTAAGCTGATACCAGCCTTTGACTCAGGACAGCTGTGGTGGCAGGGACTGAGATAAAAAACTGTTACAAAAGTTCATTTTCAGAGAAATACATTAAACATAGGAGGTACAAGACAGAAAAAATACAGCACCCGAATGATTCTTTAGTGGCATTATATCGTTGGCTTTGTAAACATGAAACAGCTGAGGCGAACATTAGCCCATCTCCCTGCAGTCTTCTGACATCATAACCTTGCCACTAATGTTTATCATCAGTTCTTCCTCCAGAATGCAATCGGATCAATAAAACATATTTTTCAACTGACTGCTTAACACAGTATGAACAATGCCATTTAGCACTTACATATCAACTTATGTTCATGCTTCTTCACATGCATTGACTAATTAATCAATAAAAACAAAAGGACCTTGCTTTCTCTCTAACTGCTGTCACTTGCATTAATAGGAAGTGCTTTTAATGACAATTTAATAAACTGAAGGTCTCTCAATGTAGTTAGACTTGTACTCTTGCCTCTTACATGTTTTATAGGTGTGTATATGTGCCTGTAGTAGTACTGTAGAGGAGATCAAATGCACCCTCAGTAAATTTGCAAATGACACCAAGCTGGCAGTGGACCTGCGTGAGGACACGAAAGCCTTTCAGAGGGACTTGGACAGGCTGGATAGATGGGCTGAGGCCAATTGCCTGAGGTTAAACAAGACCAGATGCCAGGTTCTGCACTTGGGCCACAACAACTCCATGCAATGATACAGACTTGGGACAGAATAGCTGGAAAGCTTTCTGACAGAAAAACATCTGGGGATGTTAATTGAGAGCTGGCTTAATATGAGCCAGCAGTGTGCCCAGCTGGCCAAGAAGGCCAATGACATCCTAGCCTGTATCCAAAATAGTGTGACCAGCAAGACCAAGAAAGTGATTGTCCTGCTGTACTTGGCACTGGTGAAGACGTACCTGAAATACTATGTTCAGTTCTGGGTCCCTCACTACAAGAAGGACATTGAGATCCTGCTATACCTGCTTTAGCAGGGGCGTTGGACTAGATGATCTCTAAAAGTCCCTTCCAACTTCTACCGCATTATGATTCTGTGAGGTGTTGGAGCATATCCAGAGACAGGCAATGAAACTGATGAAATGTCTAGACAACAGGTATTGTGAGGAGTGGCTGAGGAAGTTGAGGATGTTTAGCCTAGAAAAGCTGGGAGGAGATGTGATTACTCTCTACAACCACCTGAAGGGGAGCTGTGCCTGCAAAACACCAATAGAAATTTGGGACAAAAATCTGAATACAAAATAAATATAATCTTTACAGTTCCCCATGATTCCAAACAGTTTTTAAAATACCTCATGGATGTCAAGACAGCTTAAGATCTTCACAAAGTAACAGTCTTGTAAAGCCATTTATTTTTGAATTAATAACCTGACAACTGGAGATGGGAAGGGAGAAAGAAGGAATGGTGAGGGAGTTGCTAATTCTGCCAGCAAATTAATTATGAAAAGTCAGGTTATGGGAAGGACTGAAGATCCATTTAATGTATAATTAAATATCTCTTTTAACAAATAAAACAGATATAATACCAACAAAAGGAAGCAGGAAGTGTTTAGTAAAAATATGCTGAATGAAATGGAGATTCCTTTGATGTGAAGGAATGAAACAGATTTCTGAAATCGCATTATCTCAGTCTGAAAAGAAAAGGCCTCCTCCCCAGCATACTGAAATGTAAGAAATTTCAAGAGAGGATAACAACAAAGACTAGAATGAAGCCAAAGGAAAGTCTGTCTACGGATATAACTGTGAAGGATTATAACATAAAGAGACAGTCCAGAGCTGAAAACTGTAATACATCTTAGAAGAATTGAAGCTTCTGGTTTTCACTTTCCTGGTGATTAAACCTCATGAAAGTAATACAAATAAATATGAAAGAATGAAAAAATACAACTGTGAAGTAGACAGAGATGTTGTTGAAAAATGGGGAAAGGATGATAGGGAGTTATAAGTTATCTAAATATTTGTTTTATTTTTACTGAAATTATTCTTCCAGGCAATATGAAATTGTATCTATATGTACATAAATACGTAAGTAGGTATGTATTTAGAGAAGTTAAATGCAAACTTTTGCAACAACACACAGTGGAAAATATATTTTTTGTCAGGGTACAAAGCTGCTAGATATTCCTTGAAATATTTCTAGGATGATTGGTGTCTTCTCACCCTACAGTAGTTATGAAATTAACTTTAGTGTGTTCTGTGCTGTGTATTTACTTTGCCATGCATTTGCAAAGAGCAAGCCTTGTCATTCTGCACTTTAGATCAACTGAATGTGGTAAAGTCTGAAACTGGTTTCGTGAATACTGTTCCCAGAGGCCAACAGAAAGTGCTCTGACTAAATCCTGTCTCCTGTCTCCTGTTTCTTACAGAAGATTTCCTTTGGAAAAGTGTGGTCCAATGGGCCCAAGACTTTGGATTTCCCTCCCCTCCTTTTTTAAATATATGAAATAGTCAGAATTTTGTGACTTTCTAAGCCAGCTGCAAAACTAACTAATCATTGTAAAAATTTATAAGGCAATGTGGCAGATATTTATTCCACAAAAAAACCTAAAGTCAGAATAGAACACTAAAGGAGAGAAGTTTCTTGCTGAATAAGAATTAAAATAAACATGGCAGTCTCTTCCAGTCTTGAAATTCTATGTTAGCTTGATATTTATTTCAGACAGAAAAAAAAATATATTTCCAGATCAAGGAAGGAATAACAAGAAACTTTCTGGAACTGAACAATTCTAGGAGGACCTTCTTAAACTATTGTTAAAAAGTTTTTATGTTTTACCTTAAATGTCATTTAATTGTTTTAATAAATATCCTTTCTATACATAACATTGTCTAAGACTTTCACACAAAATGTGGGTTTGATCTCATTAAAACTTAAATCATAGAATCGCATAAATGTGATACATGTTTTGTATTTTGTCTTTACTACTTAAAGCTGAAGTAAGCTACTTTGTCTCAACGTCTTCAGAATGTAATAGAAACACTGGATTACTTAGACTAAATGAAAGTAAAGGTCTTTTAAACCTCCTACTTGGTTTTTCCTTTCAAGATATGGAGATTCAGTGCAGCTTTGCTAGGACAAGCATTGCCAGTAGATATGAGCTTGGACTTTCCAGAAACTACATACTAGTATTTCACAGCACTAAATTTGATAAATTACAACACTATCTTTGGAATCTGGACAGAAGGAGATCTTCCTTATCTGTAATGTATTGCATAATCACACCTTTTAGGTACGGGATTCCTTGAGACTTTGTAAAGGTGATTATTTCTGGTAGCTCCTATTCTCTCAACCATTTTTGAGCCTAAGATATTCTTTATGTGTTCTTAGTCCCTGAAAAAAATATCATGTATTTTAATTCAAATACACTTTAAAATATTTTTAGGATTTCAAGATTGGAGTCTAACTATTGCTATTGCAGAGGGTAGGGGGAGCAGGAATCCAAGACAGGTTGTATCTGCCAAGATATTTGCACACTACGATGCAACCATTGAGACTCTGATTTAGAAATAAATTTTAAAACCCCCCAAAACTGGTTCTGTTTAAAAGCTTCTAGAATACTGTCTAAATTATCATATTACACTCTTTGTCTCTTGCTATCTACATATACATTATAGAAGTCATCAAGGATACCAGGTGGAAAAGAAGTTACAACACATTTACAGCTTTCATTAGGAAAAGTTCAGTTTTACTCTGAAACCTTAAACAGAAGTTCTTTTTAATCTTTTTTATATGTGTGTATGTATTTTTTTTAAGTGAAAGAGGTATGATCTTGCATTCATTCAATTATATATGGCTGATGATATTTCAATATTTCAGGGATGTTAGCCTAAATATAATGGCACTTTGTGGATTTTAATACATATTTTAGGACTTCCACTGAAATTCACAATGTTTTCTGTTTTTTTAAATTTTAATTCCCTCACTCAGAAAGAAACAAAGAAAACAAAGTTATTATCCCTAATTATTAATTAAAATTTGACCTGTTCAACACTTTGAAAGCAAAGAATTTCAGTAAATCTAAATATAGGAATGTAAATTTTGTGTGCTAGGCTTGTCTATTAGATTTTTCATGATAACTAGTAGCACTTTACAGGTTGGTAAATTTCTTGACAAAGTATTGAGCCTAAATTTAGAATTCCTAAGTTCTTTAAAAAAAAAAAAAAAAGAAGAAGAAAAGAAAAATGTATATCAGATGAAAAGAAAAGGAACTGAAAGCTAGTAATGAGTTTGCAGGCTTTGGCCATCATAGATTCATGGAGAGACAAAATTCTTTAGGAACTCTGACAGTAGCAGGACTGTAATAATCACAGAATAAAATACAGTGGTGGTTATTTGGCGTTAATAGGATTCTACTTTTGTGAAACATGCTGGGAGATTTAGAATAGGCTACAAAGAGAGACAGAATGACACAAATTGGATTTAGCTACTAGTTTCATATGAATTTATGGGAACAATAAAGCAGGTGGAGTCATACTTGACAGTTTTAGGGGATTGAAACAAGGGAGTTCCAAGGCAAAAGCTATATAAAACATACACTTATAAGCACAAAGTTCACAAAACAATAGCAGAAAAATGTGCACTTCCAAAAGGAAATTGCAGCATTTAATATTGCATTTTTCTTAAAGGCATTTACAGTTATTTTTTTGCTTAAACCATGGGTCAGTAGTATTAACATTTTATGTAAACAAATTCACTAAATTACCTCTTTTTTGAATACTGTTTTTCCAAACATTTTATTTATCATTCACATCTATTATTTGTTATTTTATAACACTGATAAATTATTACATCATGTTATCAGTATGTACTTACTCTGTTACTATAATAATGGTAAAATAATTGGGACAATTGTCATGAATTAATGAAGAGGAAAAACACAAAGAAAACAGTAACCTAATCTTTTAATCACTTTTCATTATAAAACAGATAAATAAATTTAAGTACTATTTGTCACAACAGAGAACCTAAGTGACCACCTGAAAGTGTGGTAACCATATGGTAAATAACAATGTAGACAAGAAACAGAAATGTGTAACGGAGTGTTTTACCAATTGGATTATTTTTTTTAATCTTTAAAAGTAAATCATGACTTACTAGGTTACTACGTAACTGGAAAAGATTAATATTAAATTTAGCATTCTTTTAAATTAATATTAAATAGAAAAAAAATAGAGTAGAAGAGGTTAGAAATTATGAAAGTTCATATATAAAGCAGCTTTTGCTGTAGACTTACTGCACCTTCCCTTTGTTTTGTTGCATTCTTTGGAAGTTCCATTACTGGGTGGACTGAACAGTAGTCTAACAGCATCCATAAGAAATCCGTAGTTAATATTTATTACTATTTCTGCATAAAAGTGTTTCTGACCAGTCTCTGGCAAAAGAGCTTATTTAAGAGAACTGGAGAAGGGTAGAGAAGGAAAAAGTAGTTGGTTTGGAGTACTGACAGATGAGATTGAGTGACAATGTACTGATTACTGTGTACAGGACTTGCATCAGCCAGGGATCTTACACTTTTTGTACATGAACAAAGAAAAGTGAATATTTAATGGAACATTCTAATACTCCAGCTCTAACATGTAATTCAGAATAGGTTATAGATCCGTTTCTTTATCTAGGGCTAGGGGAAATGACTATATATGTGTCTGTGCATGTGAAAAGACATAAAAAAGACTCCTTTGTTCTTGAGTAGGTGGCAATGACCATTTCATAATTGTGAAATCCATTCACACCAGACAGGTCAAAGCATCTCTGTAACTATTTTTCTCCTGTCTTGTATTCAGATTGTTTATGGAAATGATTTGATACATTTTCAGACACTGACAGTAATATCAAATGGCCAATCAAAAGTTCATTATACATGTAAAATTGTGCTCTTTGAGTATTTTAAGGTGAATAAGGTCTACTTCCAAATTGTCTCATTACAACTGTCACAAAACCTTCCCTAACCCTGACGCATTCAAACACTTGTGTTAATGAAGAAAAGCATCTGATAGCTTTGGACTCTTTTTGACTTGATTGAAGATTATTTGCTAAATAATTCATTCCTCACTGTCCTTGTTTGTTTCTTGCTTATAAATTACCCATCAAATTTAATTGGAATTTGTAGCTATTACTTTTAACAAGAAGTTTTACAGCAGAAAGATTTTTCTAGGCTCTTACAGCTTTACCAGATTAGCTGTGGAAATGCATGACTGAGCCAAGAGACTTGCATGGGTAGATGGGAATTCATGAGGCAAATTAAATGACTCCATTTGCTAAAACCATTTTAAAAATAGATGTCACAAAGAGGAATACACTGTGTGCAAGGATTCAACAGTATTCAAGTGCTGTCATGTGAAAGGAAAAGAATAGGAATGTTAAGCAGTGAAGGAAATGTTTGTAGATAAGATGACAACTAGCCCTTAAAACCTGGTTTGTAATGCCTGAGACAAAGGAAACCCTAGAGGGTATACAAGTACAAATGTTTGAAAGACTTGCTATTTATCACTTTTAATTTCATGAACACAGGATTTTCATTGCTTGTACTGTCTTTCTTGACAGTCAGATGTGATACATTGGCTTTATACAGACAGATATTCAGCAAAGCAGCATAACCACTGCAATGCTGAGCACTGCAATATTCCCATTTAGCAGTTCAGCACCTGGAATAGGACAAAGAAAGCTGCTCCATGTTTCCAAGGTCTTAGTACATTGAAGAGATTAACAGGTATTAGACTGGGATTCATAAAAGGCAGAAAATATGCACCAAAGAGAAGCATACCTGAACCTCTGCTTCATAAATTTTTTTCTTAGAACTGTTGAAAAGCTGAACACAGAACATGGCATTTTGATGAACGATAGGCAAACAATTGTAAAACACCTCTTTTTTTTCCCCTTTTTTCCTGCTTCCCATCCTGAGAAAATCAAATGGGGATTTAATTTTTCACCACTTCTGCTGGATATCAGACTTATATTCAGTATATTTATAAAAAACACATCACATAATTATGAAGTACATGTCTTGTCAATGCAATAATTCTTTGGGGCAGAAAATATTTGAAAGACTAAATAAAAAGTAATCTTATGATCCCTTGAAAAAATCTATGATTTTCATTGGCAAACAGAATTAAAACTGCTTTTTACCATATATAGTAAAAAATCGATTTTATCATATATGGAGGTGTTAACACCTCCATGTAGAAATTTAGTTGTATGGCTGAAGTCTGAATTTTTTTCCTACCCTAAACTGACGTGATCTATGTGTATCATTATGAACTTGCATAAGCACACGTAGGTGCACTCGTGTAAACTTACATCCCATATTCCATGCACTTTTATTCCTGGTAAGTCCTGTTGCTTGACAGCTGAGTGGCTCCAAATATTCAAGATGCAGGAGTCTTCCTTCTTCTTTGTAAGTGGAGGACTCTCAAGCAGGGCTCTAAATGTTGGCTTCTTAGGAGAAGCAGCTCTGGAAGTCAGAGTAACCCAGGACTTAATGTGAGATCTCATTGTCAAATGGGCTTAAGCACACCGAAATGAAAGAATACATAAATGAAAGTATGAGTACAAATATGAAGTCTACATTCAATGCTCTTATGGGGGGAGTTTTGTACAATTCTTAGATTTAAAAATCAAAATTAGGCGAAATAATTGTGATATACAGGAAATTTCCCTAACATAGGGGAAGAAGAAAATGGAGATGTTTTTAAAACCACCTCCAGTCAGTCAACAGTCTAAGCAGAAAAAGAGGGATGTGGAGAATGCCTGAGAGCAAAAGTATCATTTTCCTACAGCTCTATTCATAATTCAAGAAGGATGTTAATAAACTGAAGAGGTTTCAGAGAAGAGCTGTGATTAAAAGATTTTACAGTGTGCCTCTATTCTAAAAGAATGATGTATCTCAGATTGTTTACCTTACCAAAGAGAAGGTTAAAGGGCATGCTTCCTATGCAGAAGAAGAAATTTGATATTAGAGGACTCTTCACTCTATTTCACAAAGAAAAAACCCAAAATGAAGTTTGACAAATGAAGACAGAAAGGGTAATGCAGTTTTTAGTGAACATAGTTAACCACATGAGCAATTTAGAGAGAAATTTGGTGCATTCCATGGCAGTGGCAATTGAAATGGAATGTTTCTCTCAAGGCTGAGCTTTAAATATGAAGTATTTTGGGGAAATGTGTGAGCTGACATGGAAAATGTCAAACTGGAATCATTGTGTTCTCTACCGTATTTTTCATCTATGACTGTGTAATGTATAACACCTTGCCTGTTTTGTGATTGCTTTTAGTGAGTTAAGTTTTCATTGTAGATTGTCTCAGTTAAAATTTCTATAGGATGGATCTTATAGACTTGGGATTCTGAAATCAACACATAAATTGTTCCCTGATAGATGAACTAAAGAGAAAAGAAATAAAATACAGATAGTTCAATTTTAAACAAGTATAGCTTTAGCATTTTAGAGTCAACAAGTCATTAAATAGTCTGGAAGAACTTTATTCTTGGATGATATTTTAAAGTGTAAGTTCATAGGGAGTCATAGGTGCTAAAATTAACATTTAGCTTCTTTCAGTAACACAACAAAAATCACCTTGAATTAAGTTTGAAGTGAATTTATTATTCATCAGTTACGTTGAAGTTTTTGGTGAATTTACAAAATGATTTTTTAAATGTTTTGAATAATAATCTTTTCTGTTCAATGACCATCTCATAATAAGAACTGAATTTAAGGAGCACCTTCTAGTCTCCATGTCTCACAAGTTAGGCCATACCCAGGCTACAGTTCCTACATTATCAATAGTTTTATCAAAAAGTAATATACAGCATGTATCTATAGCATAATTGCAGCTGAGATGAGAATGAAATATATAGAAGCAAATCCAGCAGCTCTTCCTTCTTCTTTTCTAGATCCAAGAACACATCCTCATGATTTTTATGCTTGACTAAGCAATATGTAATCAGAGAATTTATCCTTTTTTCCTTTTTAAGTGTAACTTTGAACATACAACTCAAAAGTGTAAGTTTGTAAGTTAATTTTAAAATTAAATTTCAGTAAGGTTTCTTGAATTTCCAGTCATCTTTTTCCCATCTTATTCATGGTAATATGTTAATGTAATCATTTAAACTTTCATCTGCAATATAAATATTGTGCCTCCTAACCTTCCTTTATAGAACGAGCACATAGTGTGTCTTCGTGTGTGTGTGTGTGTGTGTGTGTGTCTGTGTTTGAACATGCACATACATATGTGTGTATATACACACAGTAAGATGCATATAATTTGGCATTTGGGTTGTGCTCCACAATATATGTCATATGGTAGAGGCGCTGTATCTTAGTATTTATAGGACTGTGATATGGCTGAGAGTCTGTAATGTCAATTCAATCTGTCACAGATTTTGTGTCAGAGTGACTCTTGCTTTCCCCATGCTTCTTTCCATCCTGCCAGGCTCAGATAGTGGCCCCTGAGGAAATTCTTCCCTGCCAAAATCCAAGAGCAGTGTTTTAACTTGTCATTAATAAGATGTATTTAAAATGTCTTGAAGGAAGGAAGAGAATTTGAGAGTAAGTCCTGTCCCTTTTCCAAATGCTGTTGAGTCATACACATTCAGGGATTCAATACTTCCCAGTAAATCATTACTACTGGATAATAGCCAGACGTCTGATGTACTGTGATCATTGTATGCAATGGTAACTCTCAGCAGCCTTGTGTCACTTGGTCTGACCTTTTAAATGTATTCAAGCTGAGAGATTAAATTATGAATTTTTTACATTTATTTTTATCTAAGGTTATGTAGTGTAATGCATCTAATGTAATGTTTAAAATCAGGATTCTTCAGAACTACTATAAACCATAATGAAAGTATTAATTGCTTGAGAAAGAAAATAGTGGTTTCAGGTTTTTTATTTTTTATTAGATGCTCCAGCTGCTGCAATGAGGGATAAACACTGCTTGATAGAGTTTATCCTTTTCAAAAATTGTCAACAAGGTGATTGTGAATAGGTTTGATCTTTTCTGTACTAGAACACAAAGGAATCTCCAATCTGGAAAATACAATTGTCAGAAGATTTCACTTCAGATGGGGGATCTTCAGCTCACAAATCAACACAGTAATTTCTTACCTGCTCTTTTTTCATCACTGAGATATCAAGAATGATCTTAATAAATTAAATTAGTAATGTCTATGTACTACCGTCACTCTAAACTGTTTTAATTGTCCTTTCATGGGGCTGCTAGTTTTTTCTTCCCAAGTGTAATTGAGACTGATCAAAATTGAAGCATCCAGCAGTTTTTTATGTCCTTGTTCAGTTGCACTTAATGTTTCATAGCTTTGGAGGGATATATAATCTCAAGTTACTTCCAGACCATACCTGAGACAGTTCTTGGTTATGCTTAGCTCCTAGCATCCTTGGAAGATCCTCTTTTTTTTACTGTAGTATGATCTCCTCATCTAGCCTATATTATTTTCTGTACAGATACTTATACTACAAGCTTTTGTTATATAGGTTTATGTGTAAATAAAAAGCTCCATCTCAGCAAGGAATTCAAGTGAATCCCAAAGCTCTGCAGAAAAAGGGGAGACAGATGAAGTCAAGTAATTTCTAATTTTTAGCGAACATTTCCCAAAATAATTTTAAATATTTGACCATCTCCACTCAACGGGAGTCAATATCTTCATGTTGTCAGTTCCATGCACAACTACATTAATCAGATCTTTCCTTGCACTGCAATTCCTTTTGTTGCTTAGCCTGGTTGAGTTCTCCATCAGTAGTACATCTGATTGCTATGGTTACAGACTACTTGATGTATGTTAGGCATGAAGAGACTGTAAAAGAAAATATTTTACTCTAGATAGTTAAATATTAGCCTTTCCTTATTGAAATATGGCATAAATTTGTTTAAACCATAGTTTAGGATGATTTTTCACAATTACAAAAAAATGATACTACTGCATGGGCAATTAACAAATAACAACTTTTAACAAAACAGCAAGACTTTGACAACATAGAATATCTCTGTTTCTCTTTGTTGTCTACAATGATTTGATGAGAATTATGTACAGTCAGGTAAGCAAAGAACAATATGAGAACAATTCCTTCAGGGTTTTTTGATTATTTCCTCATGTTTGGGAAAGCGGGAATGCAGCTCACTGAAATGGTGGAGCTGATATCAGTCTATGTCGCATAAATATTGCTGTGGCAGGAGCAGACAGCAAAAATGAAAGAAAGTATCCAGACTTCCCACTCTTTGTGAATTGAAGACTATAGTAGTCCACTGAGTATGGTAGCAAATCAATTTATTGCTTTAAACAAACTTGCTTCTATCTCCTTACTTTCCTACATGTAAAATTTTCATCAAGAGAATTTAGTTCATTTCCAGGGATGGGTAAAGAAGCGTGGTTAAGATGAAATATTTCAATTCTGTCAACTTTCTCTGATGACTCATTAGCAAGGCAACACACCAAATCTGTCCTCTTGTCCAGACAAGCAACCTATTTTTACACGTACAAAATGAGAACTATGAAGACAGTTTTTATAACATTTCAACTTCTTTTATCAAATCAAGATCTGTCTATAGGAAAGAACAATGAAGTTACCTTGGGAAGCCCAGTCCAGCAAGGATAATAGGGTAGTCTGGACAACAGAGGACTTTCCCTTGGTGGATGAGGAAGAGGTTAAAGACTTAGGCAAGCTTAACACTTATAAATCAATGGAACCTGATGGGATGCATCCTGGAGTGCTGAGGGAGCTGGCTGATGTGGTTGCTAAGCTGCTCTCTGTCATTTTTGAACGTTCATGGAGGACAGGCGAGGTGCCTGAGGACTGGAAAAGAAGGATGACCTGGGAAACTGCAGACTGGTCAGCTTCACCTCCATCCCTGGAAAGGTAATGGAACAACTCATCCTCAGTGTCATTACTACATATATGAAGGAAAAGATGGTTATCAAGGGGAGCCAACATGAATTAACCAAAGGGAAATCCTGCTTGGCCAAACTGATAGCCTTCTACGAGGACATAACAGGCTGGCTAGATGAGGGGGGAGCAGCAGATGTCATCTACATCAAGGCTTTTGACACTGCTTCCCCCATCTTCATCAGGAAGCTCAGGCAGTGTGGCTTGGATGAGTGGACAGTGAGGTGAATTGAGAACTGGCTGAATGACAGAACTCAGAGGGTAGTAAGAAACAATCCCATGCACCAGTACAGACAGGGGATTAACCTGCTGGAGAGCAGCTCTGCAGAGAGAGACCTGGGAGTCCTGGTTGATAATAAACTATCCATGAGCCAGCAATGTGTCCTCATGACCAAGAAGGCCAATGGCATCCTGGGATGCATCAAGAAGACTGTAGCCAGCAAGTCAAAGGAGGTTCTCCTCACCCTCTACTCTGCCCTGGTGAGGCCTCATCTGTAGTCCTGTGTCCAGTTCTGAGCTTCTCAGCTCAAGAGGGACAGGGAAATTCTGGAGAGTCCAGCACAGAGCCACCAAGATGATCAGGGGACTGGAACATCTTCCTTATGAGGAAAGGCTGCGGGAACTGGGACTGTTTAGTCTAGAGAAGAGGAGACTGAAGAGGATCACATTAATATTTACAAATATCTAAATGGTGTGTGTCAGGAGGCTGGGACATTACTTTTTTCCATTGTATCTAGTGACAAGGGATAATAGAACGAAGCTGGAACATAACAAATTCCATTGAAACATAAGAAAAAACTGTTTCACTGTGAGGATGACGGGTGGAGTCTCCTCTGGAGGTTTTTTAAAACCCACCTGGACACATTCCTGTGTGACCTGATCTAGGTGGACCTGCTTGAGCAGAGGGGATGGACTAGATGATCCCTAGAGGTCCCTTCCAACCCCTGTCATTATGCACAATTCAAGTACATCTTCCTTTTTAAAGTACACTGTATTACTTGCTTTATAAACTTTTCTGATTGATTTACAGTTCCAACGACTTTCAAATGATATTTCATTTTAGCCAATGTATTTATAGCCACAGAACTGTTGCTTCTTTCCAACTTTATTACTGATTTTCTAGACTGGTCAATTGGTGCAAAAATTTTGAAGACTTAAGTCCTGGAATAAAAAGGGATCCTTAGAAATACTTGGATTCTTAAAATCAGATTTTCTACCAGTGTTTTTGACATGGAACGGCTTACCCAGATGCCACGTCCCTGAAAATGTTCACAGCCAGATTGGATGGGACTTTGAATAAACTTGTCTAATGGGAGCTCCATGTCAGGGCGGGTGGACTAGATGATCTTTAAGATCCCTTCCACTTCCAACCATTCTATGATTCTATGACATTGGTGGGGTTGATGGGATTATGTTCTTTAGTTATGTAATAGGAATAAATAATTCAGTCATACTTAAGGAAAATCATTAATTGATTTAGAGAATTTCAGTTATTTTTTTAAGCTTGATTTTGGGTGGACATTAATGTATTTCTTTGCAAGAATAGTGCAACTTCAGGTAAAAATAAAGAGCAAAGCAATTTGAGGTAAGAACTTCTGCTCATGTAAATAATTTCAGTACTCTTAAATTCATACAGGATCTTTCTACTGTTGAGCAATAATTTACGTTGCTAGCCTTATATGTTTCCAAAAGCAGATCTGATTAAATTCTCTCAGCTTTACTGAATGTTATATGTTTGTACATTATGTCCATATGTTCAGCATAAGATTGAAATAAAAGTCTTACGAATGGAAGAACTAAATGTTTTTATCTCATTTTGCCTAATTATTTTATCTCTTTGTATAAAGATATCTTACAGCACAGCCAGTTGAGAAGAGAGAATATCTCAGTTTTTTTAATAATATTTTCAATCATCCGTTTATTTTGTTAATATTTAAGTGGAAAATAATTAAATTTTTCATAAATGTGTATTTGAGTGGGAGTAGACATAAGTAAACAAATTACAAATTTAGAGTCTTATTTTCAGCCATAAATCCTTGTGATGTAGTAGCAGAAAAATATGTTGAATGTGAGGAAAGCTGAAAATTACTTAGATGCTCAAGAAAACTTTTGTACATAAATGCCTGAGTACTTGCATTTCCAAGTATTCTATAACTGTTATTGAACTCTGAAAATTCTTGTGGTATTATATTTCACACAGTACATAGCCATACTGTTATTACAATATTATGACAGAATTATTATACTAAGCATAATACAATCATTTTAATTTATAGTATTATGTATAATAAGCTGTTGTACAAATTAACTGTACTTTAAAAGTCAAGCTATCAAAATTTTTATTCCCCAGTCAGTTTCAAGACACCCTGTAAAAATGAAAAGTGACATTACCTGAAACTGCAAAGTGGAAATACAGTGACTTTTACTTGATATCAACATGCCTGAAAGCTTTGGCTGCATCACACAGACTTCTATACTCTGAGCTACTGAATTCCTGAGAAGTAATGGAATGACTGTGGTCTATGGAGAGAAACCACTAATCAGCCTTCAGTTGGGATGAATTATTCAATTTCACTTTGTTTGCAGACTACCACAAGAGTGCAGAACCTGTTGTTCTGATTTCAGTTCTATTTTTGACAGGTTTTACTCATTACAAAATCTCTCCTTGCCTCTGTAGCCAATCTACGTCTATCATGATGTCAATATGGCAATTCACTTTGAGATAACACTAATTTTTGGGTGGCTATCCTGATTTATCAGCTTGATCTCTGACTAGGGTGGACATCAGTAACAGCAGTCTAATGGCCCATGTGCATCTCAAGATGGTGGTGATCTGTATTAATAGAAGCTAAAATAAGTCAATAGATAACATTTAAGACTAGCATTCATGCAATAACAAACATGTGGCTTTGAGTTAAGATGTGTTTTTAAAAGCCTGTACTATTCTGGATAAAAATGTCACCAATTGAAAACAATTAAAAACATAGTTTTCACAAGACATCAAACTTGTAAATATTACAGTGCCATGCTGCAAAAGGAATTATTTTAAAATGAACTTCAGATGCCAATCAGTGTTTTTGAAGGGTTCAGATGGTACTTTGTCATGCAATTTAAATTTATTATAAGAGGTTAGACTTCTCACTTCTAGGTAATATAATCCTTTGGTACTAATACAAACACACAAGAACACCTGACAGGGAAACCTGTTCTCCTTTCCTTAGGAAAACATTGAAAGAATAAAAGTTTCCATTATTTCCATTTCCATTTTAAAATTCCATCTGAAATGTTACTATTTACAAATATTTGTCTTTCATTTAACTTAGTCTCATAAAAAAAAAAATGAAATAGTCAGAAATCCACTGTGTTGCAAAACACTTTTTAGTTACATGGACTTTAACTAAAGAATAAGTGAAAATAAAATATTTATAACTACATGAATTTTGCTCTAGTCAGTTAGGATTTCCTACTCTTTTTGTAAGACAGTATACAAGGACCAAACAATATTTTTTAAAATTATTTTTAAAAGTATATCTTCAGGGGTTAACAAAATGAAATGAAGGAAAATGTAAGGACACTCTCAGAGTATCAATTGCTATAAATCAGGGATACATAACTAGCCTACTGTGTACAGTACAGGAATGCAGGACATATTTATGATGTATGAATTTTAGAGTCAAATTAGATGATTTTGTCTTATTACATTTTGTCAGCTTTTATCAGTAGGAATTGTGTACTTCATTGAAAATCCATGTAGATACAAATGGAGGACAGGTGAGGTGCCTGAAGACTGGAGAAAGGCCAGTGTCACTCCAGTCTTCAAAAAGGGCAGGAAGGATGACCCAGGAAACTACAAGCTGGTCAGCCTCACCTCCATCCCTGGAAAGGTGATGGAACAACTCATCCTGAATGTTATCACTGAACATATGAAAGGAAAGGTGTTTATCAGGAGGAGTCAACATGGATTCACCAAGGGAAGATCCTGTTTGACCAACCTGATATCCTTCTATGAGTGCATAACTGGCTGATCAGATAAGGGGAGAGCAGTGGATGTCATCTACCTTGACTTCAGCAAGGCTTTTGGCACTGTCTCCCATAACACCTTCATCAGAAAGCTCGGGCAGTGTGGATTGGATGAGTGGACAGTGAGGAGGATCGAGAGCTGGCTGAATGACAGAGCCCAGAGTGGTGATCAATGGCACAAAATCGAGTTGGAGGCTTGTGGCCAGGGATCGGTTCTGGGGCCAATCTTGTTCAACATCTTCATCAATGATCTGTATGAGAGGACAAAGTGTACCCTCAGCAAGTTCATTGATGACACAAAACTGGGAGGACTGGCTGATTCCCCAGAAGGCTGTGCTGCCATTCTGTGGATCTCAACTGACTTGAGAGTTGGACAGAGAGGAATCTCATGAGGTTCAACAAAGACAAGTGCAGAGTCCTGCATCTTGGAAGGAACAACCCCACACACCAGTACAGGCTGGGGATTGACCTGCTGTAGAGCAGCTCTGCAGAGAGAGACTTGTGAGTCCTGATTGATAATAAACTAACCATGAGCCAGCAATGTGCCCTCGTGGCCAAGAAGGCCAATGACATCCTGGGATGCATCAAGAAGACTGTAGCCAGCAAGCCAAGGGAGGTTCTCCTCACCCACTTCTCTGCCCTGGTGAGGCCTCATCTGGAGTTCTGTGTCCAGTTTTGGGATCCTCAGCTCAAGAGGGACAGGAAACTTCTGGAGAAAGTCCATCACAGAGCCACTAAGATGATCAGGGGACTGAATCATCTTTCATACGAGGAAAGGCTGTGGGAACTGGGACTATTTAGTCTGGATAAGAAAAGAATTTGTGGGGATCTCATTAATATTTACAAATATCTAAATAGTGAGTGTCAGGAGGTTGGGGCATCCCTTTTTTCTACTGTATCTAGCAACAGGACAAGGGATAATGGGATGAAGCTGGAACACAACAATTTCCATTTATATATAAGAAAAGCTATTTTACTGTGAGGGTCACACAATCTGCCCAGGAAGTTGTGAAGTCTACTTCCTTGAAGGTCTTCAAGACTTGCCTGGACATGTTCTTATGTCACCTGATCTAGGTGGACCTGCTTCTGCAGGGGAGTTGGACTAGATGATCTCTAAAGGTCCCTTCCAACCCCTACCATTCTGTGATTCTATGATTCTATGACAATTTCACAGGAAGGATATTGTTGTCTTTAAAGAAAGTTTTATTTTAACTGCAAAATTCAGAAGATTGTTCATCTTTATGCTCTTAATATATCCCCCTCAACAGTACTGCATAGTATCACTGCACTGCAATACTTTCATCAGCAGATGCTGTGTTTTTTGTGAAGTATTTCCAAAACACCAATAGTCTCTGTAGCAAAAATTCTTTTAAAACATTCTCAAAAGATTGTATTCAAAAAAACACAACAAAAGACAGAAGTTGGAGCCAACAGCTAAATAATAGTTTTTATATAGTATTGGGAGTGAGCCAGTATAACAACTGTTCTTGCACAGAATTTATAATCTGTTTTATCTTCTGCTGAATGTCATAAAATACCTTTCTAACTAGGCTCAAATGTGCTGCAGGCTTATTCAAGAACACAACATGCCAAAACAGCAGTATTATACCACCTTGTAATTTAAATTTAGAGAAAAGCTGAATGGCATTCTCTAAAATTCCTTCACTCTAAAAGATGTACAGAAGTCTGTATGCATATATATTTCAATAGGAAAGATGCACAATGCACAGACTTTTTTTATCATGTCACAAGGGATGCCAGATATATCAAGCAGTGATAATAAAGGATTATGTCTTTCATTCCTGTGGCAAACTGGCCTGTGGTGTGTTCTGTACGTCATAGTGTTTAGAAGCAGTGGGAAGAAGAGTGCTATACTTACTGTTGTAGATGTTGTAATCTTCTCCTGCATGTATACTCTGTCTATGCCATCTTTCAGAGGTTGATGAATGTCTATGACAACATGAACAAGTTGAACAGAAACTCCCCAGTCCAAAATAGGGCAAGCTTCAAAGTTAAATTCCTCAGGGATGTGTCCAATAAAGTTATGAGTCTTCTAGACTGGAGATACCAACCTGTTTCAGTACTTAACCATCCAAATTTTGTTACTTTTTAAAAAAGATATCTGATCTGAATTTCTCTTGCTGCTTTTTTTGTTCATTATCTCTCTTCACTCGCTTTGTCCTCCTTTGTCCAAAAAGACTCACTCCATCTTTACAGCCAACTGTACAGCCAACAAAGAACAGCAATTAATTTATTCCCATTACTCTTCACTTCTACAAGCTTATCTGTGTCTTCTGTCTATACATTATATAGACTCAAACCCATGCTCAGGGAGTGCCTGAGTAAAAATTCTTTATCTATGACGGTGTGGACTCATATCTCTGTCTAGTGTGGACAGGAAGGATGTGCAGTGTCAAATCTAGTTGTTTCTGTCTACCCTCTCTGTCCTGATGGTACTATCATATTATTGCACCATCTCTTATGAGAGAGCCTTATTTCTAGCCTTTAATGGAAATAGGGTTTGCAGCCACAAAGAGCTAGTCTGCCTGTAAAATAGAGATGACAGGTTTGGCCTATCTACAGTGATCCTCAGTCTATCAAAATGGACTCATGAAACCAATGGAACTAATTAAACTTGAGATTGCTTTTAGCCTAAGCTCACTCAAGAGGCAAATACAAAAAGCAAGAACTGGCACCATGTTTTTTTTATGGAAAGACATGGTCACTAGAAGATCCAACATGTTTATAAAAAAACATAGGTTGCAATAGAACTTTTTAGCTCTCTGCAGAGATGCAGGATGTGAATGTACACTTGCATACTGCTCAAGAGATATTTTCTCAAATAGTCTGTTTTCTTCACAAGATCCTGTTGCAAAATAAATGCTTTAATCTACATTTTTGTATCTTAAGCTTTAAGGAATCTGTATCCAGAGTAATTTCCAAAAAAGAATGGTCCCTTTGAGCAGAAATTTCATGTCACAAGAACAACAAATCGAACAAAATAAAATCCACTTTATATTTTGCAAATGATTCATGAAAAAGATCACATATACTATTGAGATAGTACACAGAATCTGCATCTGAAAGAAGTTTAAAAATGCTTTTGATAGGAAGGAGGGGAGAAAGAGGGTGATGAAACTATGAACAATTTTCATTGAAAAAATATCTTATGTTCTCTGCTGTATTTATTCTGATGCCAACTGAGTCTATATAACCAGTAACATTACTGGTACTATGTTAGTGGCAAGTTCTGAGTTTACATGATGGCTGCACCAATTATGACTAACTTTTTAGGTAAAGAACAAAAGGCATGAATTTTTAATGCAATTACATATTTTTCCCTTTTCTTGTTGGTTAAACAAATAATTCTTTCAAAAAAGTTCTTTTTTCCTCCCTTTTTTTTCCCTAGCAATGACCAATAAGGTCATGTCTTCACCAAGATGTTACATTGATCCAGTTTGTTCTCTCTAATTGCATTGATTTAGTGTTATTGAACTGAAAGCTCTTACTACCACTGTAACACAGTCTTAAGGTGGATTGCTTTATAATTGGTACATCCGTTTACCTCTGCTTTTTTCAAATTCAGCCATCATTATGTCCATTCTGATAATATATTGTGTGCAGCCTATCACAAACAATACACTATCAGCCCAGAGATGCCGCAATTGCGAGTAAGAAAACACAAACTCCAGTAGCCTTTTCAAGTACCTGTTAGCTGGGCTGCATAGTATGTGCCATAAAGTTTATGCAAAATGTAAAGGAGATTGTACCCTACGTAGAGTGTTCTAAGGCCACATTGAGAATGTTGGGCAAATACCAGCATACTTGAAGAAACACATGTTCTGCCAATCTTTTCCTCTTTCCAGACTCTGGATAATAACCACAGTACAGCTTCCTCAAAAGACTGTCTTGTTTCCCTAAGAAGGTCTTGCAAATTGAAAGTATCTGGCAATTAACAGATTCCTATTGTAGGGGGCAGCAGAACTGCTGCCTAAGACTTCAGAAGAGTAGATTTTGACCTGCTTTGGATCCTGGCTGATAGTTTCTTGGGAGGCAATTCTAAAGGGCAAAGGAGTCCAGGAAGTCTGGACATTCTTCAGGAAGAGAATCTTAAATTGAAAGAGCAGCCATCCCTAAGTGCAAAAGATGTGTCGGTGGGACAGAAGATTGACCTGGTTGAACAGGGGGCTTTGTCTGGAGCTCAGGAAAGAAAGGAGAGCCTATGACCTTTGGAAGAAGGTGTAGGCAACTCAGAAGGATTATAAGGAGGCTGTGAAATTATGCAGGGAGAAAATTAGAAGGGCCAAAGCCCAACTAGAACTTAATTTGGCTCCTACAATAAAAGACAATCACAGAATCACAGAATGTTATGGGTCAGAAGGGACCTCGAGAGATCATCTAGTCCAACCCCCCTGTCAGACCAGGACCACCTAGAGTAGGTCACACAAGAGTTCTTCCAGATGAGTTTTGAATGACCCCAGAGAAGGAGACTCTACAATCCACCTGGGCAGTCCATTCCAGTGCTCCCTCACCCTCACGGTGAAGAAATTCTTCCTGTATTTCTTTGGAACCTCTCATGTTCCAGGTGATATCCATTGCTGCTTGTCCTATCATTGGACATCATTGAGAAGAGCCTGGCTTCATCCTCCTGACACCTGCCCTTTACATATTTGTAAACATTAATAATGAAAGAAGTTTCATTTAGCAACAAAAGTAGAGCTAAGGAGACTCTTCCTACTTTATTGGATGTGAGGAGGAACATAATGACAAAGACTTAGGAAAAACCTTAAGGCCTTCTTTGACTCGGTCTTCAATAGTAAGACCAATTGTTCTCTGGATGCCTGACCTCTTGAGCTAGATAGGGATAGGAAGCAGAATGAAGTTCCCTTAGTCCAAGGGGAAATGGTGTGTGACCTGCCACACCATATAGACACACACAAGTCCATGGAGCAGGATAGGTTCCACCTGATGCTGAGGAGCTGGCAGAAGTGCTTGCTGAGCCACTCTTCATCATCTACCAGCAGTTTTGGCTCACCAGGGAGAACCCAGAGGACTGGAGGATGGCTAATGTGACCCCCATCTACAAGAAGGGCTGGAAGCCAGATCCTGGGAACTACAGCCCTTTTAGCTTGAACTCAGTGCCAGGGAAAATTATGGATCAGGATACATGTTCATGTGCAGTTAATCAGGATTTACTATACCTGCTTCATATGATTACTTTGTGACTATACTTTGTGATTACAAACCCTGTTTGTGAAAGATACATGCTATGCCACTGATTGTGAAGGACATTTTGATGCCATGTGAAAACGTTTACTGCAGTAGAGACATGAGAAGGCCCCAGTCTCACCACAAGATCAGATGCTTTACAGTTCTAGTAAAGGGTTTAAAACAAGCTGTAGAATCTTTTCTTTCCTCATAAGTAATAATTAACAAGTGACATGATGCTCAGCGCAGCAATAGTGTCTTTAAGTGGCAGATAAGCAACTGAGCATTAGCTAGTTAAATATACACTCTAAACAGTCATAGTTTTCTCCAATAAAATATATTGATAAATATTTCCCTTTAGGGGTTATAAAAAATAGAACTAAACTACTGAAAACGTAAATTTATTCCTTAACATATTGCTGTTCAGACTGGGAATATTCAGATATCTCTAAGGTTTTTCTGGATAATTTTATCAGTTTATGGACACAATACTTCAGGGCCAAACAATAATATTATTTTCTTAAAATTAAATCAGAGTAAAGCAATTTTTTACCTGTTTGACAGTTCTGGATGTCCTAAAGTCCACTTCTTCTTTTTACCTTATATACCCGATTTCAAACTATTTAAATTAATATATTATGTCTGAATACAGGGCAATATGAAGCAAACAAGTAATATGTAGTGTAGATTTTTATTTAATTTTTGTATTATATGCACACTATAAAATCTAGCACCAGTTTGAGATACTTTTTCAGAGCAACGTGAGAGAAGTTTTAAATTTAATGAGAGTTTTACAGTTAACAACAGAAGAAGCAAGATCTGAATTTTATATTCTGCATCTGGAATTTATTAATTCAACAGTTCATTCATTCATACATTTGTTCATTGAAAGTATTCCCACTGCTGTCCTTGTAAGTAGCATTGCATGCTACAAAGAACTACAATAAAGATGGAGGAACATGTAACAGTCTCAGTTTGATATTCTCCATTTGTATTACTGTTTCATTACATTATTTTCTTGAAGGACACTTGTATATTATAGCATCAAAATTTGCATTTACCCCTGACTGCCAGTTTTAGCCTGAATTCATCATTGTGATACCTTTTCCATGTCTGGGTTTGGTTTTCTTTTAAACAAACAACTAAAGCCCAAAAACCAAAAAACAAAACAACTTCTGTGGGGGTTGGACTAGATGATCTCTAAAGGTCCCTTCCAACCCCACCATTCTATGATTCTATGATTACTTGTAGAGTAGTAACATAAGATTAGGATTCTAAACGATGTAAATATCTTCTTTTTGAAAAGTTTAAGGTTGCCAGGGAAGAGAATTTTGTCACTGCCAGATGAGTCACATACTGGCCACTGGTGCCCACTTGCCAGTGCTCCCTCTCCACACACATATGAAGTGGAGAGAACACATTGGGCTAAATGCCACTAGATAATTTTTCGCATGACAATAAAATATTTTATTTTCTTCACATTTCTGAAGCCCATTTTCTACATTGGTGTTTGACCTAATGTTAATAGTTATGAAAAACAAAAGTAAAGCCCCCTATGTCCTATAACATTGTAGGACATTATTAGTTTTAGCATTCAAAAAAGTGAAGAAGAAACTTTCCAGATTTAGAGTTTGTTTAGCCAGTATTAGCTAATTGCATACATAATTATCTACAACAGCTGTGTTTCAGGCTTTGTTGGAGATAAGTGAAATTATTCCCACTGTGTCTCATTCTCTATTTTGTACAATCTTTTTTTTCCCTCTGAACTGCTAAGGCTGAATAAAAAGGTTAAGTAAGTATGATGGAAAATGAATAGCAGATTAGTTTCCCAGATTCAAAGATACAACTTGCAGGTAGTCTAAAAGCAGTTCCTAATTTGAAAAGATCTATCGATGCCAAAAATGATGCCTACAGTTGGGAAAAAAAAAAACCCAAAAAACCCAAGCCAACAAACCACACTCACAAAAACAATGAGGAGCATTCAGGCTACTTAAAAGGATTTATTACCTCATATGAAATAAAAATGTCTGTAAGCTTTTATTAAAAGAGGAAAAAAAATAAAGTTTCCTTTTGGTAAACAAATACATGTGTAATATCTGTTTCTTTTTGCATTTAACATATATATATATATATATATATATATATATATATACAAGATTTTTTTTCCCAGATATGAGTTTCCAGCATTCATTGTTTTCACCTCAGACAGGGAAGCAAGGGCCAGATTACTTGCTGTCTTTCTGTCCAAAGTTGTTTTGCTTTGGTAAACTCTGGAAGGAAAACATCGAAAGACACTAAAATCTGGCAATTGCTAATGATCATAAAACATTATTTTTTTTAAAATAGTATATATATTCCACATAGTGAGCAACATCAAACCCAAGTCTGTTAATTCTCTCAACTATTGCAATCTCAACATAACTTAACCTTTGATGTAGTTCTCAGTATGAGTTTCACTGTTCTTTTACTTTAAAAAATAATGTTTATCATCTCATATAACCAGACATAGCATCTGAATGCCTGTTGATAGCCCATTATGGTGCAGTCATGGAGGTGTCAGTGTAATATCATATGCTGTTTGGGGATCCACACTTCAAAAATGATGTTAACAATTGGAACACATTCAGGAAAGTATCTACAAGAATGCTCAAGGTCTGGAACACCTACTCTAAATCAAAGGATTTAGGTGACAAGACATACAACATGTATAGTCACCAATCTATTGACCAGTGCTGTCAATAAAGCAACTCAGAGTGGAGGTAGGACTGGTCGACCTGTTGACATGCTTTTCATTTGTTTTAGGACAAATCCTCATCAAATTTCAATGATTTTATGAACTCTTATTTTTAATTGTGTGAGTAGGTAGCCAGAAACTCAAACTGTTATATCTCTTCATTAATACATGTAAAAGTTCTGGTTTAGCATTAGTGGCTACAGTACTCGAAATATCAGAAACGCTGTTCTATATTCCATCATTAGGCACATTTATGATTTTATACTTAACAACATCTCCAAATTTACAGTTAAAATAACCCAAAAATCAGTATGAGTCCAGAGGTCAGGCCTCATTATTGATACCTAAATACATCAACCTGAAGGGACAAATCTAGCTTTCCCTACCTACACAGTGAATACATTTTAAGAGGAAATATGGAGACTGGAGCCACAGTTGCAGGAGGAGTTGGCTTTTTTTTGTGGTCTGAATAAACCTTATATTACTGCTTGTTACTTCTGAAGGGAATACAGTGTTAGTAGGAGAATTAACACCCACTATTTCCTAAGAATTCCTCTTTGGAAACATGTTCTTTCCCTTCAGAGTGACTAAAACCATGTGAATTGGGTGGACGTCTTGCAGACTTCTATTAAAGTCCCCTTTCATCAGTTATTACACACAATTTAGGTCATTTTGTTAGCCAGACCAAATTACCTCTCCTTACTTCTTCTACTTGTTGTCTTCTCATATTCCTGACCTCCAGGACAAAACACTAGTGAAAATACATCTCTGTAGTCAACAGGTTATTAGGAAAAGGAGGAACCTTCAGTTCTCCTTTGTGTTCTGAAAATTGTTTCTTCATTTTAAGTTAACCTGCCATTGTGAAATATAACTACATTATTCTTGGAACTCCCCTCAGTCTTGACCTCCTTAGTCAAGCATCCTAACGAGTCACATGCAGAGAAAGAAATGCTTCTGGTTCCCTTATGGCCCAGGGTGTCTTGAAATATATTCTGCTTAGAGGAACAAAGACTAATACGACAGGAGAAAAAGACTCATATACACCCTAGACCTATATTCAGACTATGTCATAGCCTGGTAGCTTTAGTCTTTTAAAAGATATAGTTACTACAATTGCTTTTGGTGTGGAACTTGAACCTTCAGGTTTGTGTAGGTGGGTCTGAGCTCAAATCTTGAATTGAATCCTTAGAGGACTCCGTAAGAAAAACGTCTAATTTCTGAGTCCTTGCTAAGCTTAAGCAATGATCAGACCCTTTGCAGACCTTTCAAGAGGCAATTTGTGGTATGGAGAATGACCCTGAGCATGCAACAAATTTTCATGTGTAAAATGTGCATTGAAGAGTTTAGATGACCAAACTATTAGTTTGAGCATCCAGTTCAGGTTGATGCTATTAGGTTTAGCAGCCTAAATCTCACTTTAAGAATATAAATACTTTTGCCTATCCGAACCTTGTACTTTAGGACTTTAAAAGAGCTCAGCACCCTACTGCTCGCAGCCAGAGCCTTGGATACTCTGTTGGATATTAGCCTTTCCTGTGCCATGCTGCACAGATAATCTGCTTGACAAGAAGTCACACAGACTGACCCTCCTTGAGGATATACTAGTCCTTCACTACTTTTATTTCTTCCATGTTTAGCACCCTTTTTGTCCCTCATATTCTCAAATTTCTTATATAACACTGGTTTTATCTATCCTATTTGTTTGGTTTTCTTTCTTTTTCAGTATTAGCCATTATACTGGCACTGAAGCATATTAATAGCACAAACATTGAATCTCCTTATTCCCGAACCACTTACATCCTCATTATGTGACTCAGACACTACTGATCTGTGAACTACTTAAACCTGATCTGTTTGTATACTGTTTGCCTTTGTTAAAGTAAGACTACAGACGCCATTTAACTCTTGAACTGAAACCCCTGGCAAACCTCTTAGGGCTTCATTTTTAATACACTATTTTAATAGCTAGTTTGCCACATAGTTTTGTTTCTGTTATTGTACTGTACAGTCAAATACAATTCTCTTTAAGGGTTAAATTATTGTTTATACCACAATTGTTCAGTAGGATAGACAGTAAGCAATTTTGAATCATTTCTCATTAGAGAAGACAATAAATTGGCTTTCAATAATAAAAGCTTACCCTTCACATAGTATTCAATTTCTAGCAACATTAGTTTAGATGCCCATCTAAGATGTGAGAATAACTTCTGTAAAGAAACATATAAAACATATTTTAGAGATTGATTGACAAGAAAATCTCTATAGTAAAAAATTTCCCTCAGAAACTTTGATAATGATAATAAACTTTAGCATTTTTAAAAGATTTTTTAAACGTTAAGAAAGTTATAATTCAGAAGATATTATATGAACGCATTCCTGTACATACAATATGGCTAATGTAAGTTTAGTAGATAGCTACATCATTTTAACCAGTAGAAAGATGACAATCAAAACCGTCTTATCTCTGTACGTTTTTTCCGAACAAACTAGACATACCAGATTTTCTTTTTAAATCATTACATTGCTGTTTACCATTAAAGCCTGGATGATAGTTATTTAAAAATTTGTTTGGTAGCTTTAATAAATGAGTTTACACTCTGAGTTTGGTTGATTTTGTTGTTTTAACATAAAGGTCTCAGTTGTACCATACATCGTGGAAAATCTGTCTTTTTTGTAATGTGTTTCTCCCTGTTTTTATGAAATCCCGAATCTATGTGCAGAGCTGCAATTTATTAAATGTCATGGATGGGTCATCTGACCAGTAGTTTGAGCAAGAAATTCATATCCCATGATTCTGAAGGCTGAAAGGTTAATACATAACAGATGCTGCTTTGGAGGAAACCATTACAAGCAATGCTTTTCAATCAATGAGATGCTATTATGAGCAATAGAACCAATTTCTTTTAATCAATGAACCTTTATTACAACATTTACTAAGAGAAGCTCTATGCAGTTCTTATAAACCATTCTGCAGTCTTCTAAACATAATTCGTTTTGTTTCTGAAGTCTTCTTATGCTTTCTCTTGTTTTGCTCATTTTAAGGTAGTATGCTGAATTTACACTCTCCTGATTAAAGAAGAGCAAAAGAAACATGGTAAAAACCATGCATTTAACCCACTAAATGCTGTGTATGAATGCTGCTAGGCAGTGAGTTGTAGCAAGCACTACCACATGGCTGAGAAAGCGTGTTACAAGAAACTCAACCCAAACATTCTTGAACAGAAGGCTTCATTCTGTACAAGGGCAGTCAGGTTACATCCTCAGTGCAGACCTAGCTGGAGGCTTGCCTGCAGCATACAGCATTAGTTCCTGAGGTGCTGTCATCATGTTTTGCAGCTTAGTTTTGCATTACATGCTGAATGAAGTCATTAACTGTTTGTTAAGAGTATTTTTCATGTTGAACAGTGACACCAAGAATGTCCCTCTTAACACACACTGGGATATGGGGTAATCTGTTCTATAGTCCATCTCTATCTTCATTTGGGAATACGCAATCCCTACTGGCACTGAGGAATTTTGCCATGGGAGCTGGCATTGTATTAATATTGTTTTTAGCTTGTCTTTTGACATTCAGGTATTTTCCCTCCTCTAGGCAGAAAATAAAGCTCAGTATTTTGATCCTAGATGGCTAGTATTCCAGGCAGATGCCTAATATGTAGAGATTAATGGAATTCCTTTTAAAGATCACCATTTTTAATCATGTAAGAAATGGTTTTTTTTAAGAAAAATATGTGGAAAAAATTCAACTCAAATACTAGCCAGAGAAGGAAGATAAAGGCTGAAGGGATGGAAGAGTGGAGAAACTGGAGATTGTGTACCACGATTTTGCCAAGGACCAAAGGGAGGCTGGCTAGCTTGTAGCTCCCTGAGTTGCCCTTTTAGATGTTTTTGAAGATGGATGTAATATTTGTCATCTCCAATCTCCAAGCCCTTTCAAATGTGATTGACAGCAGCCTTGCATGGACATTCACAAGTTTGATCTTACCTTCAGATGCAGCCTGGTGGTTCCTGTGGACGTTTACGAGTCAAGTTTTCCAAGTAATTGCTGACTTCAATCTCATGCATTCTAGCATACTCCGTCTTCATCCATTGCTCCGGTAAACATGGAGGCTGGAAGACCTTACAGGTAAAGACTAAGATAAAAAGGGGCACTGAGTACCTCAGCCTTATTTATATCTGTTACCTCTGGATTCCCTGTCCCAGTAATGGAGCAACATTTTCCTTTTTTTTCGGCTTTTTACAACCAGTCTAGTAGTAGAGAGATTTTCTTGTAAATCTTCACTGATTTTCAGAGATGACTTTCCTAACACTATCTCTATGTGTCCAGGAAATACGTCTTTATTTCTTTTTTGCAATCTGTCCCTGCATGCTCTTCCTGTGTATCCTCTTTGTATTGGAGCTCTGGCAGGAATTTACTGGTTAGCCAAGCTGGTGTCTTGTTATGTCTTATATGTTTTCTGCTTTCTTGACTACTGGGATAGAGTATTCTTGTGCTTGCAGGATGCTGTCCTCAAGAACTTGTCAGCTTTCCTAAGCTACTTTGTTTTTCGAAGCTGCCTCTCACGGAATCCCACTGTTCAGTTTGCTCATTATAATCCATCTTCACCACTGTCAGGACATTTAACTTCACTACTTTAAAATCACTACAGCCAAGACTATTATGGATCACTGTATTCTGAATCAATTCTTCATTATAGTGCTAATAAATATAATGAATCCTTGGAGCTGAGGAGGGAAGCAAAGCAACATATCTATCCCCCTCTGCTCATCTTCAGAGAATGATATGCAGGGATGGAGGTAAAGCTGACTGACCTATAGTTCCCTGGGTCGTCCTCCTTGCCCTTCTTGAAGAAAGGAGTGACTATTTTTTTCTTCCAGTCTTCAGGTACTTCTTCTAGTTGCCACAATCAATCAAGGATTATTAACAGTGGCCTTGCAAAGACACCTGCCAGCTTCATTAGCACCTGTGAGTGCATCTTATCCATGGAGTTATGTATGTCCAGTTTGGTTAAGTATTCCTTGCCCTGATTCTCTTCCACCTAGAGTAAATCTTCCTTGCTCCAGCCTTTCCTATGATCTCTAGGACGTGAGATCCCTGAGGGCTGATCTGACATTCTGTATGTCAGCCTTTTCTGTATCCTCTGTAACAAGATACCCCATTTTGTTGAGTGATGGGTCAATACTTTTCTTACTCTTTCTTTTGTTGCCTATGTTCTTATATAAGTCCTTCTTGTCTTTGACATTTCTGGCCAGTATTAATTCCATTTGGGCTCTAGCTTTCCTAACTTCATCCCTGGATATTCAGACAGTCTTTCTGCACTTCTCCCATGTTCCCAATCCTTGCTAACACCTTTTGTATGCTTCTTTTTTTTGTATCTGTTTGGTTAGGAGCATTTTGTGCATCTGTGTGGGCCTTCTGGCATTTTTGTCTGACATCATATTCATTGGGATAAACTGCTCTTGAGCTCAGAGGAGATGATCCTTGAATGTTTACCAGCTTTCTGGGGTTTCTCTCCAGGGCTTTATCCCACAAGGCTTTTCCAAGCAGACCTTTGAAGAGGTGGAAGTCTGAGAAGTGTTGTTCTCCGTGTGCAACCAGGTGATGTGACTCAGTTACTTCTTTGTCAAAGTTACTTAAAATTCTTTAGCTTCTCCACGTTTGAAATCAAATTGATAGTTTTTGTGGCAAAGTAAAACTTAAAAAACTGCCGTCAATCTGATTTTTCATCAATTTGAAGATCCAAGAGATATATTCAATAGAATATATACTTTTTTACATGAGAAGTGAAACATGTGAGACTTCCTTGAAAGTAAAATTTGTGCATATGGTTTATTCTTAGGAGTGCTATTCTCTGAAAATATTGAGTTACATTCTTTTAAGTATGTCAATTTTGTAAGAAAGATTTTTCCTAAAAATAGTAATGAAAAATTTAAGTTTGCTCCATAATTCTCCTCTATGCAATTTTCCATTCCATATATTCTGGAGACAACAGGGAAAATTTCAATTGTGGAAGAATGAAAAGAAAAAGTGTTAAAATAGCTGTATAAAATATGAAAATGCTTTCCAATCCTTTTTTTTTTTAAAGTTAAGATACCTCCTCTCACTTTTGTAGCAGTATCATTTTCATATAGTATATCATAAACTGTACATACAGAACTAAAATTATTTTTTAGCTGCACTGAGAATATAAAAGAGTCAACTTTCATAGTCAGCCTTTTAAAATAATGCAGTAGTGTTCCTTGTTGTTATGTGATTGTCTGACTGAAAACATCACAGAAGCAAAGAGAAGCAGCAAGCAGAGAATTGTGTCTTTAGCATATGCCTTGTATTTCAGAAAGGTACAGCTTTCCTTCAAGGATTGTTTGCAAAAACCACTGGACATATTGCCAAATGTAGTCCTTTATAAGAAAAGAAAAACAGCCTGTCTAAGACATGTTAACAAGGCACCCCACGTGGGCATTTCAAAACATAGAATAGAACAATCTGAGAGCAGCAAAATGATAGTATTATGTATCTCTGTAAACTGGTAAGGAATTTATCCTAAGTTTGTGAGCAAGGCTTCCTGATGTCCCTCAATGAACAATGTGCACTGCACTAAGTAAGCCATAGCTGACTGTTTTCACATCAGCACAAAACTGGACCGTGAATTGCGAGATCACCATACTTGTCTGCTGGATACAATGTGGGTCAGGTTTGGGGGACTACTCACAGGAAATTTGGCTGTAATCAGAGGAAAGAAAGTCTGCAAAGACTGAGAGTCCCCTCCCTTTCACTTGAAAATGTTAAATGGTAGAGAACTGTACGCACAATGTTTTATACTTACGTCTTACAAAATAATTATCACAATCTGTGCTGACTTCCACTGTGGTCATGGGAAGAAGAAAATAAATAGACTTTTCAGTCTTCCTTTGTGGACCCTTAATGAACATATTTGTTTTAGGAAACGATTTTAGGATAGACTTGAATGCTCATAGACTTTAATACTGACATCAAATTCCACATATCTACTAGTATTCAGCTGCTCAGGTTTGGCCTGTGCCTCTTCAAAAATGTGGAAACTACATAAAATGTCTTGAATCATCTGGAGTTTCTTTCCTCATTTCATTGAAACAAAGCAATCTCAACATCTGCATGCAATACAGAAGTGCTATTTCTTGTGCCAAGGAGAAGTCATGCTGTCATGTTCACTGTTGTTTCCAATATTTAATTCTTAAGATAGTAGAACCTGGAAGTAAACGCTGAATCCTCAAGTGATAGCTTATAAAATACCTAATTGGTTTTGCCAAAACATGACTTACTGGTTTTGAAGGATACTGCTGTTACAAAGCATGTAGGTGATCAGACAGCAAAAGGGAGAGATCCAACCCTTCTGTCACTTGTGATGGTAATAGCGAAGTCAGCAAAGCTGCACTTTTTGCCATTTCATATGACAAGACAATTAGTCTGCAGTTGTTCATGAATAAATTAAGTCATCACAGTACAAAAAGACTTTGTGTTCATGGCCAAATTCTTCAAGAGGTATCATACTCCCAGTACATTTGATTATCTTCCAGAAGTTTTTTTCATCCACCTTTCACAAATCCCTGATATTTGTCACAGAAACTGGACATTTGGCAAGTGGATGTGTGACAACTTCGCCTGTGAACACTGAGGCAACAGCAGCAGTTACGGCTCTGTTCTCTTTGAATCAATGTCACTGCAGAAGAGACTTGCAGCTGGACAAAGTATCCAAAGCCACACACTGCTTAGGACTTCTTCATTTTCAACCAATACCTCAGAAGTTATATAATGTTTTATGGACACCTAGATGTTTATCCCCCTCACCCCCAACCTGTAAAACTTGAGGTCTCCAGTTTCATTTGTTTTAATCTTACTGTTGCTAAGGATGCCAGCCTCCAGTATAAGAAGCACAAAATATGCAGAATTCTGTGAGAGAAAGAAAAAAATACAGAAAATGAAATTTTCATTCTCTTTACAGTTCTTCTAGCACTTATATGTCTGTTAAAATTATTGTTGATGTTTATTTGAGTATTCAGAAAATGAAACAACTAGAGATAAGCCAAGATTCTGCTGTCTAGTCTATTTCACCTCTGTTAGAATAGTGGCATATGTGATAAATGAAGTCAATAGGTCGAGGCCTCCTGTAGCTGGTCATTATCTACCAGAGTAAGAATAAAGAATGGTTAGAGATATCAGTACATTTTTGAGCTTTCTAGTTTTTCACCAAGGGCCATTACTTCTAACTGTCAGAGATTTTATGGCCTAAGTATATCCTTACAACTTGGTATGGTAGGCTAAAGTAAAGAGAAGAGGAGAGGAGAGGAGAGGAGAGGAGAGGAGAGGAGAGGAGAGGAGAGGAGAGGGGAGGGGAGGGGAGGGGAGGGGAGGGGAGGGGAGGGGAGGGGAGGGGAGGGGAGGGAAGGGAAGGGAAGGGAAGGGAAGGGAAGGGAAGGGAAGGGAAGGGAAGGGAAGGGAAGGGAAGGGAAGGGAAGGGAAGGGAAGGGAAGGGAAGGGAAGGGAAGGGAAGGGAAGGGAAGGGAAGGGAAGGGAAGGGAAGGGAAGGGAAGGGAAGATGTCATTCAGCTCTGCTTTTACACTCTGCATATGGGGCTGGTACAAACAGTCTAACTGGCTGAGTGCACTTAACCACAGTATCTATATGGAAGGGGATAGGAAAGGTTTGAAGTGTGATGAGATGATTTTCTCTTCTTCTTGGTTAGATCTCAAGTTAGGTGTCCTGGACAACTCATGGCTTGTGATCAGCAATCTCTCACATTTTACTCATCAGAGCATGTTTTCCATTCATGTTTTCATTCATTATCTGTTGACTGATTGTGGAAGGCAGGCTGCTGAACTGTGTTATGAGAAATGTCCATGTCTACATCTCCCTTGTATGTGAGCTGTGTGCTGTCAGCTACCTATCAAGGAGTGATGGGGCTTAAAACCTCAGGGTCAACAGGTAGTATCTTAATATAAGTTTACATATAACAAAAGGAAGGAGTCAATTTGGACACATCCATGAAATTAAACCTCTCCCAGAAATCCATTGTCATTAGTGCCTAAAGGCTTCATTAAACCTTCATTTATCCCAGCACTTATCATCTTTTCTGTCAAATGTAGCCTTCAAAGGATATCTCTAGGCCATTAAGAGTGCTGTGCTGCATGACTGCACAGTACTCAATTTTTCTTGCACATGCTGTAAGAACAACAAAACTCTAATACATTTGCCCATCTAGGAAGCATCAGTCTCATTTAGCCATCATGTCCACTTTTTCTCAGTTTGTTTCTATGTAAAATTCAAGGTGTTGTCTCCAATCTGTTAAGCTCTACTTGATTTGTTTCTTGACTTCAACCAAGGCAGCTAACATCATGTTTGTCACATCATATTAATAGCCTTTCCAAACTGCTGGACACCACTGAGTCATACTGAATCACTTACAAAGGGAAATTCAGTTACAACAGAGGCTGAAGTCTGGGATTGCAACTCTAGACATGTACTTAGAAATGCAACAGTGTTCTTAGAAAACTGAACAACAGAATTAACATTTGTGCTTTTGTTTGTTTGGGGTTTTTTCCCAGAATATGTCAGATAACCTTAAAGTAAGTGTATTTAATTGCTATATAGATGGTGATAATGGAAGGCTTTGCATATACGAAAAAGGGTCAGCAGTTTGTTTTTTTTCTCACCTAGAAGTAACTTTTTTTTTTTTTTGCTACTCCACAAATGGTCTTTTTAAAAAAAACTCAAACAATAAACTATACAGGGAGTTTATTTGCTATCTGTAGCCTTTTAAAACAATACTCTCTTGAGGACATGTTACAGGTCATAAAGTAGCAGAAAGTGGCCTTTTCTGCAGCAGTAACTTAGAGACAGAGTTTTATGACATAAGAGAGAGGGAATTCAAGCCATATGGACATTTTACGTCAGAATGACAGTGAAATTATCAGCCATATTTTTTAAACAATTTTTTGCCAAGCCAGAATCTTTTTCCTGTTTGTTATGTGCCTATGATCACATCACTGGTATTTAAGCCCTTACTGAGTAGCACCTGGATACTCAAGCAGTTTCATCTATTTCAGGGATGCTTGCTTTCAAGAGAGGCTGCTGATGCAAAATAAGACTTAAGGAACAATCAACTACTCAGATATAGTTAGTAGGTGTCTAATTAGATTTTACTAATTAGTTCCTATTAAGTTAAATTGAAAGTTAACAATAAAAAGAGTTAACTACGATTAGATATCAGAAATAGAACTAGGACCACTGAAATTATCACAGTACTGTTCATTATCACATTATTGTTTAAATTCACTGCTAAACTGTGTATTAGATGGTAGAATTACAATGTGAAATACTGCACACTTCTCATCAGTGAAAATGAAAGATATTTTGACATATTTCAGAAACTGTATGTTTTGGAATATAGACTTATGACTCAAGGTGCAGTGTACTTGTGTCCCACATCCTTACTGTAGGTTGAGATGCTCTTCAGCCGTGTGGGATATACAGTTATGCAAAACCATTAGTCATGCTTAAGAAAGGAATGACAGAATTAGAAGGAAAATGAACATAAGATCATCTGTGGTTCTTGTCAGGCTGCAAAGCAATTGGATATTTAGCATAGGTGTGTTTGTTTAGGTAAATTCACTGCACTTACTAGCTTAATAAATTGCTGGAAACTGATTACAAAGCAACCCAAACCCAGATGTGTTAGGACTGTCTTTGACAAGGTGCATTGGCTGTTCATGTTAAAAGTCACAGGATCAAATGCACATCACCTAAAAGTTACTCGCTAAGAGTAAAGAGAAAAAAATTAGTCAGCCAATGCAATTTCTCAGCATATCAAGTATTCTGGGAGTGATATTAGTAATGACAACTCGTTGAGGACTGATGTGGAGAAAAAATGAGGGAGAATGGACATGGATCCCAGGGTATAATGTTAGGCCTGTTGGGACAAGGCAATCTGAGTTCTAGTTATATGAATTTAATGCACAATCAAGACCAGAGTCAGAGCCGTGGTTAAAGCAGTTGCTGTCACGCAGACAGCAGGCCGCTTTCTCTTCCTTCAAGGTCGGACTGTTTTCAGCTAACGAGCTAACAGCTCAAGGTGGAAAACAACTTCGGAGAAAAACAAGATGGGAAAATGTGAGGGAGCTTGCTTATCACAGAAACCGCAAGTAGGATGAACATGAGAATGTAATCTATTAGCTGCTGTTGCTGAGCTAGCTTTGAAGCTGCTGTGTATATAAGTTAGAGCCTGCTCTCAATAAAGAAGAAGATTTCTGCTATCACTCACATTGAGTTGGACTGATTTCTTCCCACCCAGCTGAGAATCGGACCCTGGGTTGATCGCCGCTTGAAGTAGGCTTGGAGCTGGTTGTTCAGGCTTCGAGCCTGAGTTTTTCAGGCTTTGAGCCTGGGTGTTTCAGACTTAGAGTCTGGTTTCAGACTTAGAGTCTGGTTTCAGACTTAGAGCCTGGGTTTTTCAGGCTTCGAGCCTGGTTTCAGGCTTCGAGCCTGGTTTCAGGCTTTGAGCCTGGGTGTTTCAGGCTTAGAGTCTGGTTTCAGGCTTCGAGCCTGGGTTTTTCAGGCTTCGAGCCTGGTTTGCAGACTTCGAGTCTGGTTTTTCAGGCCAAGAGTCGAAAACTTCGCGGCAGACTGAGGAAAGGCTTGATTCATTATTCCAGTACATCAGCTTAACACAGCACTGTCCTGCTACCAATGTCAGTGAACTTGGGCCTGTGTAAGGAATAGAGGGACCATGAATAAGCAGGAGCTTGGTGTCTTCTTCGTATCTCTAAAGACTGCCTTAATTGGGCTGTTTTTTTTTCTAACAACTGTAAGATTTTCTTTTCATTGTTAAGAACTTGGCCTTTTGTAACTCTAGTTTTATGGCAATTTGAATAACATTATCCATAATTATCACTGTTATTGCTATTTCAATTGCCATTATTGTTTGGCAGTCTTCCTAACATAAATGAACATCTTCTGCTAGAATAACTGACAGTCTCTTGCTGATATACCAGCAAGACTTCAGTGATAAACTACAACAAGGAAGAATTAGATTTCTAGTTTTATTAGTTTAGTGTAGATGACCTATTCAGAATGAGAATTTCTATGGTTGTGTCTTTATCCAGTTTGTCTAGATCTTTGTGCACTATATACTGATCCATAACAGCTGCAAATATGGGATCAGTTTAATGAAAAAAAAAAAAAAAAGAAAAGAAAGAAATATTATAGAGTCTTGGCATGCATTATTTGTGTGATTTCTTGCTCCTAAGCTATAAAAGATCATTCCTGAAATAGTCCTTTCTATGGGCAACATGTTTCAGGGCAAAATTGTCACTTTTTTTACTTTGTCCCGTTTAAAAAATTCATAATTTAATAAAAAAAAATAAAAAAGAAATGAGAAATGAACATGAGGAGTTGTCTACTTATAAGTAGAGAAATATGAGATACATAAAAAATTATTCAAGGGAGAAGGAGGAGCAGAAAATATGAAGGGAGTGAGAAGGCAAAGGGTGTTGTCATACACATATTTTGTATACCACAGGCCAAACATGGCCTGACATCGCTATAATGATGTTCATTTTCCCCTCACACCACAGTGTCATCCACTTGTACTATGATATCTGCAAGAAAGATACAGCTGATATTCAGTAGTTTAAGAACAGAACAAAATTCAAAGATCTGTTCCTCCCTGACTAGGCCTTAAGAAGCTCAACTTCAAAACTTTCCCAGGCAAAACTTTTCCTGAATATAGGTAGCTAAAATACCCTGGATTTTTACACCCTAGGCTACTGACTGCTGGGGGACAAAGTTAATCAAAATTACATTCTTTCCAAACCAGGGAACTAGTTGAACTCTCAGAATTTTCCATGAATTAATAACAGTTAACACACATCAAACTGCCTTGGTTATATAGTTTAAAGAGCTTTTTAATTGTGAGTTTTCTCTTCTGCCCTTTGATATTTAACTTCTTAGTGTAAGTTTCCGGAGAAACTATTTCAAGCTGCCTTGAAAAAGCTGGCAGCTTTCATGTGATTTAATAACTATGTTCATATCCAAACTGTCTAATCAAAGAAATTATTTAGATCTACTGGAAAAGTAGTTGTAGATTTTCTCCAGCCTTTATTTAACAGAAGACTTTAAAAAGATGTGTTTTGGAAAAATTTTATGTTGTACAGATAAAATACTTTTTGAAGCTGGATATATAAGTAAAAAAGGTTTTTTGATGACTCATGAAAAGCTAGATGTTATTCTGACATGCTTCAAATTTGAGCAGGTTTAATTACTTCTAAGCATTTGAAAGTTTGTTAATAAATCTTTGACAGATGTTTTAGAAATAAGAGTGTCACAGAAGTAGACTCTGTCAGTTGAGCATTTTGAATGTATAAAATGCATTTTCCTGTTGTAATCTGAAGAGATCTCACATATTTTTTTAAGGACATTTATTCTCTGTATATGGTCAACACAGTGCTAGTGGTGAATAAGGTTATAGGAGAACTATTAGTTTTAGTATGTGTAAAAATTAAAGAAGCAAGAAAATAGGAAAGTGATAATTGTAATCTAGATAAATCTGAGTGTTGTGCAAGTTATCACTGGAAACTTTGACTAAAAAGATTGGCTGTAAAAGTATGAGTGCTTTTGAAAAGAATATCTGACAGACATATCCAAGTTGTTGGATAAAACTTTTTTAAGGGAACAACTGCTGTATGAAATGCACAAGGAGGGATTAAGGTCATTTAAGTACTGTACTTAGGTTGTTAGAGATTACATTTTTCTAATTTAAGATACAGTATAATATCTCATTCTGAGTCACGGAGGGAGAAAAGTAGTGATATCTAGTTAATGCAAATTGCTAGGGATAAAAACTGGGGGGAAAATCCCCACTGCCTTTATCATAATTTGCATCTGCACTTAAGAGGAAAAAGAGTGAATATAATTGCTTTAGAGGAGCTGCAAGTGAAAGAAGCTAAATGAATACTAGTTATGAAGCAAGATTAAGGAATTTCAGCTTTTTTTTTTCTCATTTAAGAAGAGAAGGCTTCACAGTGACATAGCTGAAGTTTCTAAAATTATGAAGAGTGGAGATGGGCAGAAGCAAAGAACAAAACAGTAAAAGAAAAATGAGCTTACAAAATTGGCAAAAGAAAGAGAATATATATAGAACAATTTCAGATAAATAGTGTTATTCCTAAAGAATTGTTTTACCAGAAGAGAAGCAGACATGCAAACTCGGGAGATGGGAGACAGTCTTCTGAGCAAAACCTTCATACATTTTAATATAAAGGAAACCAGAAACTGAAATTTAGGTTTGAGAAATGGGTCTGGACAAACTGATAATGAAGAGATACTTTCAGCTAAAACTCAAACTTTTTCCAGTCTGAAAAAAAGAAGAAATTGTTGTTTTATTTTAACTTGACTCTTTTTCTCCTAGACATATACAGCCTTTCTTGTGTTTAATATTTGATTCACAAAGTAGATTTGTTACTGTCAGAACTCAAGAAAGTCAAAAGGATCCATTACAATCTACAGTATATGAGCATCTACTGTACATGTTCACTATTTCTGGAAGAATGGAAACATAATGGGGAATATTAGGAGAGAAAAGAAATTGTTTATTATATTTTGCGTGTGATTTTAATTCAGAAGGACTTTTACTTTAGGAAATGCAGTTGTCTTTTGAATTCTGACACCTTTTGTGTATATAAATGAGCAATAGATTTTACCAGTCTAAATACTTTACATTTTTGTTTTTCTTTTTACAGTCACGGCATAGCAAAAGCTGCTAATATGTACCTGCACAACTTTTCTGCACTCTTTTCTGCAGTTTTCTAGTAGAAGTTTGCCACTATTTTCAAGAAAATATGTAATTCTGAGGTGATCTCACATCTCAGGAATACCTATGATTCTCGTATCTCAAAAAATGAAATAGTAGACTAAGAAAGATAAAGTGAAAGATGAAGAGTATGACCAAAGATAGGGAATCCCATATATTTACAGGAGGGAATATTAAGCTGATTCTCAGTTTCAGTCTTTGAAGAGATGACTAGAAATATGAGGAACTAGAGGTAAGAAATTAGGGGCATGAAGAGTTTATTTAAGAAATGATTTAGTCGCTGTTTTCCCAGCAGAGATCAAGGGGATGTAGATGATTTTTATAAAATTGTCAGGTAGATATTAAAAGAAATGTTTTTCTTTCAGCATCACTCATTTACCCTGTGGAACATTTTGTCACAGTGTATTCTTGATACCATAGCTTAGTTTCAGAAAGTAATTATGCAAATTCTCAGAAGAAAAATCCATGAAAGTCTTGTAAACAGAAATGTTAGGATCCTTTCAGGCAGAAATTTCATGAAAACAAGGGAAGCATACTGGGAAGAAAACATTGCTCTGTATTTGACTGTGTTTTATATGCTAATCTCAAGCATCCACTCCTAGCCATCATGAAATACAAGATACTCAGCTAGATGGACCCTTGCTTGGTATAGTATAACTGTTCCTCATCAGAGTTATAAGGACACAAATAGCATCTATATAGCACTATGTAAGACAAACATTTACCTTTTAGCTGAGCAGAGGAAAAGAAATCATACAGAAATAGCAAAGGTAATAGCTGTTTATACACACTGACTTTTTAATACTTTTTTCAATTATTTTGAAAAAAATTGTCATTTTAGATTTCCATTCATTAGTTTGATAAAGAAAAGTTTTTAAAGCAGATTTGAAAATTTCAAACACTTACTGACATGCATAAGAATGAAGCATACTGATACTGTTTACATGACAACTTACATCACAGATCCTTTGGAGTATCTGTTTCCTTTCCATTTTACTGGGGTTTTTTGAGTCTTCATTATGTTTCACTTCTGGATTGACTGGTTTATATTTCACTGTAGTTACTTTTTCTGATAGCTTCCTTCGATCCCTTTTGGTACCAGAGCTAAGCACCATATTACTACCTACACATTTCGTTTCACGGATAAGCCTGCCACAAATCTTCTCTCGATCCTTGCAGTTATCTGCTCTGTGAAAGCAATTTTCATTTCCAGAATTTCAAGGATATATACACCAACACAGCAGGTAAGACCTGCTTTTTACCTTCTCTGCTTGAAGAGTCCCACAGTATTCTTAGTTGCCAGGTTGATGTAATCAAATCTATTTGTTATTTTATCAATTGCATGCTGTTGTTTCAGCAGAAGATTGAGAAGTTAATTACTCATTGAAATAAAAGTAACCCATAGAAAACATTGCTCTGGCTTCATGGTCTTTTTTTTTCTTCCCCACAAGAAAGATCATCACATGTATTGAACATTTCCTGGCAGGTGTTTATTAAAACCTTTCTGTAATAGCGATTCAAGACTCTACTAAGATCCTGTCTGTGATGTTGAATCATTCAGGTTTCTAGACGTTTTTCTTTGTAATTTACAATGTGCATCTTCCTTAAAACTTCTTACCTCTTTTGTCTAAACAGAACAAAGATAAAGCTTTATTCCCTTTCATCCCCATTGAAGTTTTTCATACTTGTGGTAATTTGTCATATTTCTCTTGTGTGTTCTGCTCTCAAGTAAGACCTATTTCTTACAATTTTTTAGAAAATAATGATGTTTGCTATACATCTGATCATTGTTTTTTAGTCTCTTCTGAATTGCCTTCTATTAGTTTTCATCACTTTTGAAAAAAAGGTCTCAAAAAAGTTTTGATAAGGAATATTTGAGAAAAGCTCCTATTTTCTAGTCATATTAGAGACTGCAATTGAGGCTTTTGCCTCAACATTATCCTAGAATGCTGTGATGGCATGAGCAGAAAAAAGGAACACAAAAGCTTTGAGATAGTAAAATATTTCAAATAATTTGTTTTGAAATGTGTTATTTTAAGTATTAAGTAATATATAAAGCTTCATGTATCATTTAGTTGAAGACTTCATATAGATTAACCCCTCTTTCAGTCCTTTAGAGAAAACCATGTTTCTATTAGAATATTGAAATGTATGATAAAAATAGTAGAAATAAGCATGTTAAATCACTTGTGTGATTGGAATTCAAATTTACCAAAAAAATGGGAATGCATCTGTGATTTAAATAAATGTCAGTATTGACATTTTGTATTTCTTCTTAACCTTTAATCATCTTCCACTTAAGGTGAAAAGTAAGCAAGAAAACAAACAATCTGACCTAGAAACTCAACAGAACCCAAACAGCACTTGCTTATTATGTTTTACTTTAGGGTAAAACAGGTTGTTTCAGCTATAGTCATACAAGAGCTTTACAGCCTGCCGAAATAAGTGAAATATTACCTGTGCATAAAGTATAAACTACAATAAAATCTGGACAAATTTTCCATGTAGATATGATTATTGGGCAGTTATTTATAGCGATCTTGATATTATCAAAAAGGAAACAAATAACATTTTTAGTGCTAGAAAGATTTAGAAACAGGATTCAGAACATAGGTTGTTATAAATCACGATTAAAAAAAAGGCATGTAGAATAAGCAGGGATAATATATTAGAATAAGCAGGGATAATGTATGAGAGATGAGGCATTGTGAAGGAGAGAAGTGCTGAAATGAAGGAAATATCATACAGTGAAAGTGAATGAGTGGAGTGCAGGGACTTTGATTGGGAAATACAATTGATGAGGCAAGAGGGATTCATCAATAGAGCAGAGCAGAGAACAAGGAAGTTAAAAGAAAATCTTTGATACTGTCAAGAAGTATCCTAAATCACTCAGCCTTCATTGCAAAGTCATCAAGGCAGGGGCCTAATGAGGCTGGAAAACATCAATAACTACTTTGAAAGAAGACTTCTGGAATTATATGAAACAGAGAGATTGCTGTAGGAGTGAAATACCCTCTGTATAGAACAAACTCCATTACTAGCTATGGTTGAGCTAGCTGTTAAACTGGTGTAAAACCAATTTTAAGCTGTATATCATAGAATGGTTTAGATTGAAAGGAACCTTAAAGGTTATCCAATTTCTATACCCCTGCCATGTGTAGAGACACTTTCCACTAGATCAGTGTATTTTACCTAAGCTAATTATACAAAATTGAATCATCACTATAATTATCAGGACAGCATGGTTAAAGCTCCTTCAAGAAGACAGTAGCAAGCTTTCTTGTCCATAGTGAACAGTGAATTTATGTGGGACTGCCTAAACAGTTAAATTGCAAGTTATAAATATACAGAGATTTAAATAGACTTAATGTGTTTCAGGACGCAAATCTTCAGGATGCATATATTGCATAGGCAAGAGTATAGGTGATTTAGGGACAGATTTTTACAGGCATTCAGGCTTTTACTAAAACTGATTTCATAACCAGAACCCTAGTCCCTTAAATTCTCTTTTTTTGCCCATGACTCTTGTCTCCTTTCTCTTTAAACGGATGTGTTCCCCTGTGTTAGTGAAACATGTCTTCACTGCTTCCCTCCTGTGAGTTCTCCTTTTCCAGCTTTTCTCCTTCAAAGTCATATTAAAATTACAATGACAAGAGGCAGAGTACAAAGAAGTGGCATTAGCAACTCAATAGTATTATAAAAATAATTTAGAATTCTTTTCTTTTCTTTTCTTTTCTTTTCTTTTCTTTTCTTTTCTTTTCTTTTCTTTTCTTTTCTTTTCTTTTCTTTTCTTTTCTTTTCTTTTCTTTTCTTTTCTTTTCTCTTCTTTTCTCTTCTTTTCTCTTCTTTTCTCTTCTTTTCTCTTCTTTTCTCTTCTTTTCTCTTCTTTTCTCTTCTTTTCTCTTCTTTTCTCTTCTTTTCTCTTCTTTTCTCTTCTTTTCTCTTCTCCTTTTCTTTTCTCTTCTTTTCTTTTCTTTTCTTTTCTTTTCTTTTCTCTTCTCTTCTTTTCTTTTCTTTTCTCTTCTTTTCTCTTTTCTTTTCCTTTTCTTTTTCTTTTTTCTCTCTTTCACCCTTTTCCTTTCTTTTCCTTTCCCACACTGTCCATTGCCAATGTATTCCTTTGTCTTTCCTCTATTTTGATTTTGCAGTTTTTAAACAAATTCTACTGCCACTACAGCTAATACAAATAAAAGGATTGGTCCCCATTTGGTCTATAATTTTTTTATAGTTATGTTCTATTTTTTTTCACGTGATGCATTAGATATTGTATTTCCAATCTTTTTTTATCTGTAATAATATGGGAGAAATAGTCCTTTTTTTCTGTGTTTTCCTGGTTAAATAATAAAAGGATCTCAAAAAATACAAATAGTTTTCATGTAAAAATTTGCAGAAGCTGCAGAATCTCTCTAAAGGAGGAAGCAAAAGACTGTGGACATTAGTGCAAATAATCAGTTCATACCCTTCTAATAGAAAATGAAAAACTAAATGAGTGTGAAACTGCACAATAGTCAATCTCCTATGGGAATAAGATTCTGCTGCATTTTATTAGAGATCATTTCAAGGGCAAGATGGAAAGGACAAGACAGCAATTGTACCCAAGTCAAGAGAACACCAACTGAACTACATATCTTGCAAAGGGCATAATCTTTGCTGCAGTACCTTGCTTCTTACTCATTTACCCAACAATAAATGCAAAAAAAGAGAAAAAAACCAACGTGCAGCACATGGAATCAGAAACAGCATGACAGGTAGCTGTGAAATTTGAAATTGCACTGTGAGACTCTACTCGACTCTTGCTTTGAGACAGTCATACCACTACAATGCAATGATACATACAAAAAGTAAACCCAAAAGCTCAGGTGTGACCTCATGGCATTCTACATCTTCTGCAAGAGGGACAGTGGAGTAGGAGGAGGTGCTAATTTCCTCTGTCTGATGACCAGTGATAGGATATCAGGAAATGGGATGAAGCTGTGAGAGTTCAGATTAGATATTATGAAAAGATTCTTCACTGAGTGGGTGATCAGTCTGTGATCACCAGAACACGTTCCCTAGGGAAGAGACCATCTGGGTGATGGTCTTAGTCATATAGTTTAATTCTAGGTAATCCTGTGACAGGCAAGGAGTTGGACTTGATGATACTTATGGGTCTCATTCAACCTGAGATATTCCGATTCTATGATTCTAGGAGTTGTCCACCAACTCAAATCTATTTAACAAAAAAGTATTTTCATGCTGCTGCAAGAAATCTTGCAGGAAGTCTTCCCCACAAGAAGTCTTCATTTATTATCTTGAGATTCTTAAACAATTTGGGCTAGTCTGCATTTGAAACATTCAGCAACAACATAAAGTAATTGAGTTGACTAGGAACACAACAAAAGTGAATTTTAGACACAACCACCTGCAGAGTGTACTAGAGATCACTTAGATTGAATACAAAACAGATGAAAAATTTGTCCAAATGCAAAACTCAGTTCCTGCAAGACTTGTTCTAATTGGGCTAGTGTTTGTGATGAAGATGAAGTCCCCCCGGCCAGTTGGTTACTGTCTCAGGTAGGTTACCTTCTGAGGAGTTTTATACTGTACATAAGAAGCTCTTTCTTGCATTGTTCAATAGCTAGCTATATTTATGTAACTTATATATATGTAACTTATATATATATGTGTGTATACATATATGTATAGATTTTTGTATTTTTTTCCACACTCTGATAAAATACAAAAAGATTTTGATAAAAATCTACAAATGGAGCTAAAAATCCTCGATCATCTTAAAACGGAACTGCTTCCTGAGTATTTGGAGAATGAATTAAAATAATTAAATTTCTCCCAAATTTATGCCAGTATTTATTTATTTTTCACTTTATTTCCCTTTTTTTTTTTCTTTTCTTCGCAGTGATATCCTATTCAGGACTGAAGTTAATTCTCTTCTTAACTCATTTTCTGTAAAGATCAATAGTAAACTGATAAAGCAGGTATCTGTAAGACATGCAGAGTAACTATGGGCACTGGTATATCATGATTTGGATTTTAATCACCTGTTAGAAGCAGCCAGAATCAGATAATAATAATAACAACAACAGTAATAGAAATCCTATCAGATAAAGCATTTTTGTCTTGACTTTACCCATCCTACCCAGAATTTGCTTTTTTAAATGTTTGAATGCTTAGCAGATTAACATGTTCTGTTGATTTTAGCATATATAGAATCATAGAATCTTTACAGTTGGAAAAAGCCTTTAAGATCATTGAGTTCAACCACTAACCTAACACTGTCATGTACATCACTAAATTAATAAGATCATTTGTGAAGAAGTCACAAGGAGATACAATTGAATTGTTTTTTAGAAAATGTTTCTTATGACTTTTACTATTGAGTCAAAAGAAGAACTCATTTCTGGCTATCAGTTTTAAGCAGATCACCGCGTACTGTTAGAAAAACTAATCAAATTAGGAAGATAATGTAAGCAGTTCAATTCATATTGCTCTTTCAAATAAAAATCAGTAATCATTCCCAGCATGATTATATTTTTCTATAAATGGTAGAAACTTAAAAAAAGATGGAAGAATTAGAATAACTAGCTTTAAATGAAGTTGTTCATGTAGTAGACCCATCAGAGAGCTATGTGAAGAAAGACAGCAAGTAGAACCCTGTCATATTGGGATACAAAGTATACAGGACAGACAGATAATTTTGCTGTCAACAAAATTTTATTATGTGTTAAAAGGCCTTAAAATCAAAGTAAAAGAAAGAAATATCTTGATTGCTTCAGTAAGTCACACAGAATCTTTATGAAAGTCAAAAAACCACAAATATAGCACTAAGTCTATATGACTAATTGTTTGGCCAAGGTGGGATCATTGACTATGATAAGCCAAGAAAAATTAGAGATACCAAAGACAGAAAATGCAACTGTATTGTGTGAATGCAATTACAGTCATTTAGACTGGTCACACGTCACACTGCAATGTGAATTGGAGATTATGTTTTCAGGTATTATCACAGTGGCCAGACAACAGGCACAGAAGAAAACTGCAGTCCTGATTCAAAGCATTGTCCAGGACTTGGCTCAAGGCCTCATGGACAAAGGGCCACGCCAGCACAACCATTATAGCTGGCTCATCCTTTCACAACCCTACAGAAGCAAAAGAAATAACCTCAAGTTAGTCAAAATTCACCAAGAGGAATAATATGAAAATGTAGAAGACAAAAAGAGTTAAGATAATTAAATCCCTACATTTAGTTTTAATGTTACTGAATGATGTCATAGTGGTAGCACAGTGGCAGTGCAAAGCAACTACCAGGAAAATCTTGAGAAAGACCAGAGGAAGCCAGTACAACTAAACAGCAAAGTGACACATAATATTAGGATGATGACATCAGAAAGATGTAAATAAAAAAGGTAAAGCTGCATCTAAATGAGAAAGATAGATAATAATTATCAAATAGGGCATACAATCTGAATGATCATAAACTCTGGAGTTTTGCATGCAGAAATATAGTGTCATAAAAATGTTATAATCAGGTAGGACAAAAAAGGCTTTGTGAAGCTGCTAGGTAATGGTATCAAAAGTGGTACTTATTCCTTTCTGTTTTATTAAGAGTAAGGAACCTTCCCAGAAAGCCATTTAATTTTGTAATAGTTAATGGGTCAGTTGACTCAAGATGTATGAAGATGATTAAAGATAGTCATATGAATACAATAAATGTTTTAGACTTAGATCAAAACATTTCAACAGAAAAAGAAGGTAAATACTTCAGGATGATTCATGTGATTTGACAAAGTAAAACTGTTTTTTAAACCTTCATGCATCTGAAAAAAGTGTACCTGAAAAAAAGCAACCCTTCAGGATAGTGGTCACTTTGAGCCATAACAAGGAGCAAAATGCACTTCACTGTTGTTTTGGTTAACATTTTCTGCTTGTACACTTTTGTTTTGTCCCTTTTCAATTGTTAGCACATCAAATTTGTAAAGTTTGTAAAGTTATCTGTTAAGTAAATCCTATGAAATCTCTGAAGACTTTGTGTATATTCAACTCTACAAAGAAAGAAAATAGGTATTAATGAAATTTTCATTTTTCAAACCACATTCACAGACACAAAAATCAAGAGACAAATGCACTAATTTCTTCACTAATCAAAAAAGAAAGACCAATTTGTCAAAGAAAAGTATATTGATGACAAGTTTGGCCTTTTTTGCTTAAGGTGCAGAATTTCTCCCACAGTTCAGAAACACATGGCTCTCCAAAGACCTCAATTTTTTATTCTTTTGACCTTTCAGATCACTCACAACCTTCTTTTAATTTATAGTTCTATAAGTTACTGTTATGTTTTACCAGTCGCTGGCATTTTCGTCCTTTAAAACTGCACCCTTAAGATTTAATGTCTGTGTAGGTGTGTGTAGGTGAAACATCTTCCAGCTCCACTACTATTGTTTCTTGGTTACCTCTCCTGTTAGTTTTCTGGCTTTGGGATTTGACTGACCTTCTTGTCAATTCAGCACTCTTTCTCCACAGCTAATACTGTGGGAGACATTTCATTGTTGTATATAGCACATGCTGGAGCCTCAGGGACCGGAGGTCAGTATACTTGGAGTCCATAAAACAGAATGTCCTAGCTAAACTACACTTGTGTCTTCAAATTTGAGCTAAGATCACTTTATCTCTATACAACAACCTTGTATTCTGTTGATGTTTGGTATTTCAGGGAAGCATACCACCCCTCCCCCCCCTTATTTTTTCCCCAGCAAATCAATGTAAATTAATAGATTGGATATCTTGGGCTATAAAACTTGAAATTGAGTTAGCCAGCTGCATGGGTGAACAAATGTATGTTGATATTTCAAGCAGTGAGAACTCATCCAAGGAGCAAGAAATGATACATATTTTTGAAATGTATTTACAAAAAAAAGGTCAGTTTGCTTTAATCAGAAGGTTTCTAATATCTGTTTTACAAGTCAAGCTATTGCAGAAATAATGCTTAGACAACTACATTATTTCCTCTGGGACAATTTTCATGTTGTCAGTCACGTTGTTTTATATATACCCTGTTGTTTTTGTGTTTGTACACATAATTTTCCTCTATATCATATTATTCCAAACGTTTTGCACTGTGAGATTTTAAGGTGACACTGTAAATGCTGCAGGCAATGCTTCCTTCTCTATACAGAAGGCACTGAAAACCTGCAGCAAGAAAAGTGTCTCCTAGCAAATCTGGGACTTTACAATCAGCTTTAGGAAAATAGATATGTTTTCTGGACTTATAAGTCACAAAAAAAATCAGATGGTGTGATGGCGTTTTCTTTGTTTATACCCATGATTATGATGTTGAATAATAATATAGTGAATTGTATTATCTGGAATAAAAATAGAAGTTGAGACTGACATTGAGACCATATATCCTTCTCCCATATATTTCCTTGTAAAAATCATTCAAACTGATTTTTAAGAGATGGTGGAATGGCACAAAGAGTTACCATTTCCACAATAATCTCTGCATTTTATGTTTACCATACATTGAAATCTCAAGTACAACACATCATCCAGATCATACTAGCTGGTCCAGTGCAATAAATGATAGCAAGTGTTTATTTTGTATTAGCAATATAGCATCTGAATGTAACTGGTTTCTGCTATGTAATATAAGCAGTCACCGGGGAGGATAAAATGAGCACATTGTAAGCCGTTTGTTGGACAAATGCAGAATATTTTTGTTGCAGTGATTTTCACACACAGCCTTTTAGACGTTTTTCCTGGAGAAAAATCTTATCTCTTTTGTGAACAGGAGTAATTTGCCATCGTGACCATAAATTTTTTTTTTTTTTTTTTTTTTTACTATTTTGCCTGTATGCCTTTGATAAGCACAGTTGAGGTTAGGATAATTTTGCATGGTGGCTTTTGGTGGAAAAGTCAGTTTTAGCATACAAAATTCTCTGTTTTTCCTACATAGAAAAAAGCAAGAAAAGCAGTTGCACTACAAGAATTAGAATTTGAAGGTTCCATCCTCCCCTTCCCCTTCCATCTGGAAGAAGGAAATAGTTTTTTCTTTCTTTCTTTCTTTCTTTCTTTTTTTTTTCTTTTTTACCCTTAGGACAGAAATATTTTTGCTGAGAACTATCTCCACACAAAAGCCTACAGAGCAGAATATGATGTCTTGTCTTATCACTTCTGAACAGACTGGAGTTTGAAAAGACTTTTGAAATTTGCTTAACTTGCCATTTCCTAATATAATGAGGAAATCAATGTGTCTTGCTTTTAGAAATGCTGGTGGCTTCAGAATAATTCAAGAGTCAGCAAGGATAAGCAGAAATGAAACTGCAAGTACTTGCTCATCATTGGAATATCTGAGATGATTTACAGATAAAAATGTGTTAATATGCTGTTGTCAGTGAGAATATGTCATTCAGACTTACTCACTGGTCTCAGCAGTTTTTGAATAAGCTAATTTAGATGTTGAGGGCTTTTGAATGAAACCTACAGGCATAACCACCATGACTGCAACTCTGTAGGGCTGCAAAATGGGATTGCAGCAGAGGAAACAGCTCTGTCAGAATGAAATACAGCAGTCAAAAGCGTTCATTTTCTGGTGAGCAAAGCCTATGCCTTCACCTTCTGCAAACCAGACTTCTCTGGACAGGCCTTAACTCAGACTTGCCTACCAATCAGTGAAAGTATAGGAAAATGACTGGAGAATATCTATGTTTAAAGAGAATGGACAAATGTATGGCCAATACAGAAAAAAGAGAATTCTTGAAATAAATTAGTAGTTTGGGAAATACAATTCAAATGTATGTATCTTTCCACTGTATTGCATACTTTAGTGTTGCTGCTGAGGGCTTGAGGAGGGATTTTATTTTTAGCATAGGGCCTAGAAACTAAATTTCAGTTTGATGTTTAGGCAATTTTCCAGTCAACTGCTGCTGTGCAGGATTATTTGAATAAGACCACACTAATTTTAATGAAGTTTAAACTTTAAATTAGATACAGCAGCACCTAGGTTTAATTCAGATTTTATTTTAAAAGACATTTTACATAAAACTAGTCACACGATTGCACTTGGATGTGATTCCTCAACCAAACCTCATAAAAAAGGCTGTTTCAGATCAATTGTTTTGATCAACTTGAAATATTTTGTTTAGGCTTTAAACATTTTTGGGGGATTCAGTTTAATTTTACTCAATTTTAAAAAATAACCTTTAATTTTATGAGAAAAAAAAAAGTAACTTTTTTTCTGAGTTTTTATTCTTGTTTCAAGAAAAATGCTTTCTAATGATTTGTTCTCAAATTAGATGATCAGATGTCTAATTATATGTACTTTAAAACATACAGAATCTGCCTGTTTACAAGAACTGTACTTTTTCACTGTTTTTTACAACATTCCCTCATTTTTGAATCATCAAATAAGTTCATTTTTATTGATCTGAAATCTTTCTCCTGACTTTAATTACACCTCCACTGAACCATCTTATCAGACCTTCCTGCTTATTCTAAAGTGAGGACTGTTTTCAAACCCAATGACTCTATTGTTTCCCATGAAGACTCACAAGAATATCAAGCTATATCCTCATTGTCCTCATTCTCCATACCAAATGTCTTGGATTAGAGGTTGAAAACAATTACAGACTCTAGACTTTGAGACAACAGCTGAGATAAATCTCACTGCTTTAGGTTGAAACTAGTTTGTAGCCGAGCCATGTTAGCACAAAAGAAAACATGGAATGAAGATTTAGGAAATTATTTTAAAATATTTATTAGTATTAATGAAGTATTGATGCTTACAGTGGGGAAAAAAGATTAAATTTGGTATGGAAGGGTAACTTTTTGGGATATTTTATCTCAAGTAAACATAAAAAAAAATAATATCCTTACCACTAGAGAGAGCTCTCACTCTAAAATAATAGAACATTGCTTTGGTCTCCTTTTCATGGAGATGGGGAAAAAAAATGTAAGAGGGAAACAAATGTACCATCTGGAGTCATGATGGAAAGATATGACCTGACAAAAAGAACAGTCCAGAGGCTGGTTCCAGCTGGACATGGGGAGAGGAGAACATGTTGCCTTCATTCTTCACTGTGTCAGATTCTGCCTGGATTCCATGAAAGGGAACGAGAAATATTTGAAAGTAAATAGGTTTATTTTTCCACTTTTGGCAGAACAAACTTGGGTTGATGGGACATAACAGTAGATGCTCCTGTCTTTTATTCTACATAGGCAAAGCCACATAGAGTAAGAACTGTAGTGCATTTTGCCATTTTCAGGAGCATTTGAAATCTGTTTCCAGAAGCTAAGGATCAAGAACTATCAAAGCTGCTCAAAGATATTTGTGCTTCTAAAAGAATGGGAGAAGAGATTGCAACAACCTGTCTAGTTAGCAGCAGTGGATGAAAAAACAGTAGTAGAGCCAGGTATAGAACTGGCATCTGCTGTATAACAGGTTGAAACTGCAAACTTCATACTAAATTGATGAAAGAGTTAAAGTGAGGTAAGAGAAAAAAAAATTTCTTTGGATTTTTTTTGGCGATTTAGTAAACTTACATACAAGAATGACTTTTGAAGAAATTGAGGCAGGAAATTTTGGAGGGTAGTCCTTGTTACTTAAAGCAGTATTCAAACTGTGATGAAAGAGTTCTGAATTTGATGAAGCTGCTAGAGGTGTATGTTTCTAATAAGCTTTTTCAGACTAAGAAAGTTAATATGTTTGGATAAAGTAGAGAAGACTTTCTATGTTCCCCTGATTTCTCCTCCAATCTCCATCACCCTTGTCCATGGAAGACAAATTTGACATCTTCAAGTGCTTAAGTCCCTATTTTTTGTCATTTGGGCTCCATTCCACCCTCTACAAAGTGGAAATGCTGTAAATTCTGTAATGTTATTCAGGTCTTATGTTATTACTGACTTGGAATGTCTTGTTAATTTTGTCCCCTTTGAGTTAAACATGGAAATTCAATAAGGTTCTGAAAGATGAGAGACCTGGTGTTCCCAGGGAATCAGAGGACTCATGAGGGTCTTCTGTGAAATCCTCAAATTTCTTCACAAAATCAGCCAGGTTCCAATAGAGAGATTAATTTTTTTTGCCATAAAATGTGTAGTTAGTAGCATGAAAAACAGGTGAAGGAGTGATGTTATAATAGCTCATCAAAGAAGTTTCTCAGTGTAGTATTTGTGTATACCAAAACTCTTTTGAAATTAGTTATGAATTCATTCATCTGTGTGACCAGAGACAACTTATTTTTTGTGTGCAAGGCTGGGTTCATAATTACTCTGAGTTCCAAGGCAATTAATGCAGTTTTCCTCTCCATCAACTTTTCCTGTGTGACAAAACCTTCCTTTGTTTTTACCCCAAACTCACAATTCTCTCTAAGATACAGCAGTAGCCTAAAATAAATTAAGAATGAGAATGCAGGAATTTTCATATTCTCCTAGTTCCTGTTTTTCTCTCAGTTTACAGGAAGGTATTTACCTGTTCACCATTTTCTTCCAGTCTCCTCTACCTGTCTTTTTCTTGGATTCTCTTTCCATATTCGTCATTATGTTAATAGAACGTACAGGAATTTTGTGCAAATTACATGTTAAAGTTATAGGAAGAAAGCAGGGGGGAAAGTAACTGGACATTTATAAGTAGGTGCCTATAAATATTCTAGGATCTTCCTAGTTACCTATGCTTCTGAGTAAATCGTCCTCTCATCAGTTCAATTCAGGTAATAAGAGCTGAAATATTTATTTTCTATACCTAGCAACAGAATCATTACTATTATACTGAAAAATAGCCTCTTCCCTCAATGTTCAGTAAAGTCATTCAAGGACAGACGTTCCTTTTCACAATCAATTTAATTCAAGTCATTAACCAAGAAGCCCGAAGAAGTTTATAGACCTTAAAAATACAAATAACAGACTGTGCTATGTCTTTAATTAGTAACACTCCAGATTTGAAATGGTGACCTAGAGGTATATAACTCCATAGCACATTACCAATCCCCTGAGACACTCCAATCTGTTAGAGACCTTTTCCCCCCTTTAGTTTTTTAAGTAAGGTTTAGAAACCTCAGGACAAGTGTTTCTTTTCTTTTTCTTCATTCTTTTTCATATAATTTTCAATTATCTTTCAAAATAAAAAAGCTCTATAGTTCAAAGTAAAACATAAAATGTTTGAAAATTTGCTAGAATTTAAGAAAATGTGGCTACCAATCTAATGGGATTTGTAAGGAAGATTTAGATTAGCTTGTTTGTGAAAGCAAATATAAAACAAATACTACCTTCTATCATGAAATTGATCATCCATTACTGTAGTGTTATTAAACATAACATAATCGCTGATCTCATAAAGTTGTACTAATAGTTGCTTCCAAGTGATAAGTAAAGGAGAAATAAGACTACAAAGACAATTTTAATTTCCTACATAGATTCTTATGACTGAAAAAAATAATTATTGCTCTATGCAATTCCATTTAAAAATAACTCCAAATTTTATGAGTTGTGACCGTAACATATAAATGGAGTTTGTAGTCCATTGAAATTGTGGAAGCTCACATTTACTTCTGTTTTGAACAGCTTAATCTCAATAAATTATTCTAATATCTTTCTTCTGACTTATTCAACACATTTTGTTTCAGTTTTCTAATTAATGAGAATGTGTATATTTTATATACAATATATAATTTTGATATATTTGTGATACAGTAATAATATATATAAAATACAATTCTATAATATACTGCATGATATAATAAAATATATTTGTACTGTTCTTGATAGGATAGAGTTAATTTTCTTCATAGAAGCTCACATGATTCCATGCCATGGACTTCTGCTGAAAGCTGTTAATAACAGAGATATTTTCATTATCATGGAGTAGGGCTTACACAGAGTCAAAACTGCTTTCTACTTGTCACCTCACTCCACTAGTGAGTGGGCTGGGGATACACAAGAGGCTGTCAGGGGGAAGAGCTGGACCCAACTGTCACAAGGAGTATCTCAGACCGTATGACATCATGCTCAGCATGTAAAGTTGAGGAAGAAGGAAGGTGAAGAATGTTCGGAGTGATGACGATTGTCATTCCAAGTACCCAGTACTTGTAGCCCTGCTGCCTTGTGGATGGCTGTCCCTGGGAAGTGGGGAATGAATTCCTTGTTTTTCTTTACTTTCGTGTGTGGCTTTTGTTATCCGTGAAACTTGTCTGGTTTTCCTAAATTTTCTCAATTTTATCCTTCTGGTTCTCTGCCCCATCCCAGCCTGGGGTTGAGTGAATGGCTGTGTGGGGCTTTTTTTGCCAGCTTAGGTTAAACCACCACAAAATTACATGCCATGTTTTATGCATATTCTGTTTCACCGCTTCTTTTATGGAGGTCATATTAAAAAATTTTGTAAACCATTGTGCACATTCTGAGAATTCAGAAACATTCAGCTCTGTCAGGATACTGTGTTTACTCTATTTGTTAACTTTATGGGTTTGGGGGTTTTTGGTCTATCAATAGTGGTAATAGCCTTATTTTTCTTGAAGCTATCTGGTATATAACGTGGACTCACAGAAGTCTTGAAGATTTTCAAACTTCAGTTTAGCCAATGAACCATTTAAGGCTCATCCTCAGCAAATAGCAAGGTAGAGGGCTCCTAACTCAAGAGTAGAAATGGAGGTCTTCAGAAAGGTAATCAATCATCCTCTCTTGCCCTTCAGAGAAGATATTTCATTCACTGGGAGGTTGCTTGGAGGTCACATATTTATGCTGTTCCCATCTCCCTCTAAAGAGCATGCAATATGACAATGAAAGCAATACCAGTAGTCGGATATAATTAGGTTTTTAACTAGGCACTTCATGCCTAGAAATTGCCTTTATTTTTTTGTTAGCAGACTAGCTCAGAGCACTGTATTATGATTGCCATCATTTGTGCTGCTGACTTCCTGAGCTTAGTCCTTGAGATTATGTTTTTTGAATATATTTACATATTAGTTTAACATGTTGTTCTAAATAATACAATGCAGAAGGACAAACAGATGGTTCAGATTTCTTCCCCACAAATGCTTTCTCTGGACAATATGGTGACAAATACTCTTGGCCAGCTGAAAAGATGCCTAAAGGCAGAAGGCAATTTAAACCCTTTAAATAGTAAAATGGCAATAGCAGACATCTCTCTTCTCTGTAACCCATAGCCTGTCTTTTCTACTGGAACTGCTTTTAAGTTTTAGATCTAGATCTGACTATTGTGTCTCATCTAGGTTGGCTTGCCAGACATAGTGCTTTGCTACATGTTCTTACATTCTTTATTGCATATTTTATTTATTCCATGCACAGTGAACAACTTCCATTTTCCATGAATGTGTACTGGCTGTGTGGTACTGATAAAGGCAGCCAAGGAATATTCTTTATAAAGGAAGCAAAATTCAGTGCTTCTCAAGGCAATGTTCAAAAATCCTACTTGAATTATATAGATTTGTTTAATTATAGCGTTTATGCTAAAAAGACAGTCTCAACAACCTCAACATTTAATAATATGCAAGCATTTCAGGATCTACTGGGATAAAAAGGTTTGTCAGTTTCAGGATCTACTCTGATTAATCTTTTAAGTCAAATGGATTTTGACATACTCTAATTAAGCAGTTGTAAACCTGAAAGCAAAAATTCCCCTTGAATATGAAATGAAAAGGAGTGCACCTTACCATCACCAGATAGTGTTTTAAATCAATGTAATTCTTCACATTTTTGTTGCCAAGATACACAGTTGCTAAATTGGAGAGTGGACCACGGTATCTGCTCAGGGCTGGGAAGCAGGATGGTTGCTTTCCAAAGGAAGCAATTGTTTTATATACATCTATAATGCAGACAGTGAAGTTTCTTCTGAGGTATCTAGAAAGGTAGTTCAGTCCTCTTAAGTTAAGCAGCTGATCACATTAGATCACATATAATGCAATAAGAGATCAGAGGAAGGGATCATGTACACGAGTGATACAAACTTTACTAGAAATAACCACTCTATCATGTTAAATAACAATAAAATTCTAAAAGACAGCTTTATCCAGACAATAAGATTTTTACAACTTTTCCGAAGTTCTGATAGAACTGTACTGTCAAGTCATTCACCAGCTTTTCTTCGACCTCTTAGCAAAAACAACAGAAGCTTTGCAGACTCCACTGCAATAGAGCATCATGATAAAGTCAGTCTGTGGGCTGGAGGTACTTCACTGTAGCAAAAAGAAATTGTGATCTATGCAACTTAGTTCAAAATGAGATACTTGTTTCATTCATCTGTTCACCTATATCACCATCTAATTTTCTCCATGCATCAGAATTCTGGCATAACTGAAGAGCAGGAAAAAGATGGAGCATCAGAAAATTATTCAGGCAGAAGAGTAGTAATATAGTAATCTTGATATTACTTTTTTGTATGGTAGAATTGGTATATCCTGTCATGGACCATGACCCCATGACTGACTTTTAAAAGTATTTCAAGGTAGTGTTTGTTCTATGTTTGTTAAGAAATCCTGAAAAAAAAGACTAATCTTATTTTTACTACTGAATATCTCTTTCATGTAAATTAACTTCCAGATCCTTTTCTTATATTGAATCCATATGACTTTAAACAGAAGTCCATTTATTAAATCTTTTATTAGGTTCTCATTATGTATGCTTGTAAAGATCTTAATAGAGATGTTAAGTAATGGAATTTTGCAAGTTCCTAAAATCTTCATAAATCTCCATAAATTGTCTCTTTATGAGAAGCCTGCTTTCATTGTGTCTGATTTTTTATTCATATGCAAGAAAAATGTTAATATACTTTAATTAAGCTAATATGATTTACCTTTTCACTCATTATATAAGTTAATTTTGTTCTAAAGAAATTCTGTTTTCAAATTCTCTCCAGCAATGTAGAATTAAAGTAATTATAGTTTGGCATAGGAAATTAGTCATAAAGGTCCATGATTTCTAAAATAAATGGAAGTTTTCACAATCTGGATTAACCATATACTTTACAAAAGGAGTGATAGAGAAATAAAGTAAATACTTTGAAGTACACTTAGTGCAAGGACTCACTTTTCAGGTACAAATTTATCAGATGAAAAGTAAAATTAAATATTAAGAGATCAAAAGTTTGAACTTTCTTATCTGTTTTATACTTATCCTTGCTGAAATCTGTTGTTTTATTTTAAATTCAGGAATAGTAAAATAATTACATTATTTCTACCTTTCCTTCTCAAACCTCTTCTTGATGGTAAGAATACAGGCAGGTACAGAAATGTGAAAATACCCACCGAAGTTCATTGAAGCTCCTGCACTTAAATCTACTAGATCAATGACTATATGACTAGTTTTATTGTGCTCTGAATGCAATATTTCTAGCATCCATGACTCATACCATCACTCATTGAGCTCTCTGAAGTTTCTTCTTTGAATTAGTGAGTTCTTATCAGTATAACACTGGGCCTTGTGCTAATAAAGTAGGTACTGGTGAGAACAAAATAATCCCTGTAAAGGATGAGTCTGTGGCAAATAACAAAATACATGGCTACCTCCATCAGCTGGATAGTAACTGCAAAGTCTCTTTTGCCTAGAAAAGACTGGCAACAGAACCTAATCAAGAATGTTAAAGGTCTGCTAGAGGTCAGAGTATGAACACAACACAGAAAACTTGTTGCCAAGGAGAAGAGGACAAAAAGAAAAAAAACCCTTCCTAGAGCTGATAATATATTACATGGCAATGCACTCAAGAACTAAATAAATTACAGTTAATATCATCTACATTTACAAAACCCTCAGAGATACCCAAAATAGATTTTAATCACAGCACACACTTCAGGAGTGCTGGTCAGAACAGCTTTAAACCAAATCTGTGTTGTTTGTTACTTTGGCCACTATGTTAAATACAACTCTAAGTGAGAAGAAAGAAGTAGTCGATCCTCCTCCTGACATCAGGGCAGTCTCAGTCTCTAGCATGGTGTGGTATTGAGTTATGAGATAGTGGTTCAGGAGAGGCAGATAAAAGATAAACCAGAGTGATGGTTATCCTGGGTAAGATTTGACTTGGTTTGTCCTTGAGCTCACACTGTTTAGTATTATACAAGATAGCCATCATCTTTGGTTGTTCTAAAATTACACATCTCTCAAGACCAAATCATCCTACCTACATCAGACGCTCCTCTCTCTGGTAGACTGATTACACTACAGAAGTGCTTGTCTCCCTTTATAGATGATACTATCAACCCAGGGGATTAGTTTGGCCCAGATATTTAAATTTTGGGTGGATATAGGTAGACGAGATGAGTGATGATATTCACCCAAAGGGTCAAGAAATTGAGAAGTGTGTTTGAAATAAAGAGGATAACTAGAAAACTTTCCTAAATACCAAGTAGAAACTTCTTTCTCTATTGAGAATTTTAAAACAGATACTTGGATCTGAAAGAAATCTGTAGAAAAAATTAAAATATCAGGTAGATGATGTTTTAAGTTACCCAATGAATTTGCATGCTTTGTAAGAGTTAACCTCTGATCTTTGATAAGAGACGTCAGCATGTGATGTCTGAGATATGCAATTTCTATACATCTCTGCACATGTATCTGGGCTTGAATAAAATATCTTAAAGTAGAATACAGACATCATCTCCTGTAAGACTGCCAGTCCATGACATCAATTATGCAATGAGTTCTCCCCTTGAACTTTTTTCCCCTATTATATTTTCATTACTACTTTCAGTGTAGGAGTTAGGTTGGACAATTTTCTTGCTGTCATGATGGATGATTATAACATGTTATGAATAAGAGGTGATTAAATATAAACTATGTGTTGTCCGTCAATGCAGTTATCATGAAGGCTTTGGTGTTAATATATTTTTAATTTCCCAGTTCATGGATGAAAGGATCAGCCTACATTAATAGTGCTACATAAAGGGATAATTTAGTAAGATACCTGGTGCCCTAATCCTGATACAGACAATCTTCCCATTAAAATATGTGCAAATGACAGTGTGACTAAACCCTTTAGTTTGGTCTTAGACTCAGAGACAATTATGTCCTATTCACTACAGGAAGAAGTTTAATTCAGAATATTTTTTCATATTAAATTTTAACCTTCCATTTAAGTAATAAGTTGAAAACATGGTGCATAGATATTTTCTTCTTATTAAGAGAAGTATCATTTATTCAATTCTCCATGTTTTGGTTGCATCCTTTGGAAACTGAGAGAAAAAAAAATGGTGAAGAACACAACCTAACCAACAGCAAACAGACACTTAATGTGCCTCTGCATTGTTTGTCAGCTACATCTGATGAATTCTAATGAAAAACATCTTCAGATTGACTTTCAACATTTGTACATTTTTTGTGTAACCATAAATATGATTTCATTTTTTTTTCTACTGTGGTTCAAAAATGTTAAAGAGTTAGGTACACATTCCCACTCTTTTCCATCACTAGTTATTGCTTTTTTTTTCTTCTTGAGTAAATACAGTGAATTATGTTGGAGAAAGTAAAGGCAAATAAGTTTAGTAATATAAATGCACAACAGTAAAATTTTTACAAATATGTATTTTAAAATCTATACTTTATGGCACTTTTTTTCCTCTCTTTTTGTCTTGTATATAATATTCTTAGAACACTTTCACCATGGATTTTTCAGAAAATATTAATAAGCTGAGAAGAAAGATTTTAAGGAAAATCTATACTAGAATAATTGTATACGATCAGAGTGTATATTTTCTTTTGGTGGTAGACAATTTTAGTGCAGAGCCAAGTTCTTAAAATAAAGTTGTTTTCTAATTAGAGAAGAAAAAGAATGAAAAGGACATGGGAAGGATATCTTCATCTTCAGTGAGCTATGGGGGAAGAAGGAATAGGACGAGGATAACAGGAGAAAAATACTTTCAAGTAAAAGAATGTATTTCAAGAGCAATTTTTATTCTGTGGACAAAATTTGGTGACAACAATGTGTAAGTACAATTTCAGCCAGCCTGTGGCATTTCAGTAAGCCCTCACAAGCTGACATGTAGGCTCAGCATGACAGTAGAGCCACCCTGGTGATCTTTTTATCAACTAAAACTCCAATAGAAGTCTTTGAATTCATGCAGAACAGATGCAGCTCTTTTATTTTCCACCTTGGATTTAAGGGGGAGGGTAAATGCAGGAAAGATGAGCATTTGAACTGAGCTCAGAGACAAATGAAAGACTGAGATTTGTATTATAGAATCATAGACTCATAGAATGGTAGGGGTTGGAAGGGACCTTTAGAGATCATTTAGTCCAACCTCCCTGCCAAAGCAAGTCCACCTAGATCAGGTCACACAGGAACGCATCCAGGCAGGTTTTGAAGACCTCCAGAGAAGGAACCTCCACATCCTCCCTGGGTAGCCTGTGCCAAGGCTCCTTCAACTGAACAGTAAAACAGTTTTTTCTTATGTTTAAATGGAACTTTTTGTGTTTCAGCTTCTTTTGTATATTGACGCTGGTTTATTTTCCTGTACCACTGAAGTGAAATTTAGAAAGGGAAGCACTCTGCCATTATGATTCTATGTTTCTGTATTCTACGATTGATTCTATCATTCTATGATTGTCCTAGAGTGAATGTGTGTTTGTCTGCCTAGGAACATGCTATGTTTGCCCTCATCCTGTCAACCCCAAATTTATTTCTACCTTGTATTTTGCCTTTATCAATTTTTAAAATAATATTGATTGGCTTTCCCCTTTACCAAAATATCTCCACATAAACCCACAACACACTTAAAATTTCAAATAAAATACAGAACTAAATATTTACAAAGGAAAAATAAATTGATGTGTGTGTTTGGGTTTTTTTCCCCAAGAAAAATATTTACAGCCATTGCTGTACTTGGAAGAAGACTAAAAGAAGTGAGAAGAACAATCATCAAGCATAGTGGAGAGATCTAGTTCTCATTGAAGCTGAGTGCTCTCTTACCATAAACTTAAGTGGACTTAGAATTACATAAATAAAGCAGCTTTTGTGGGAAAAACACAATATGCAAATATTTCAGCACATTACTATCAATTTTCAAGTTTTCTTTATCATCACAGTACATAAATCAAATGACTGTCCAATGTGGATCACTTCAGACAAATTAAATATAAAACATTAATGTGAGAGGAAAAACACGAACGCTAAACAAATCACAATTAGACTTTACTAAATCTTGGTCAATCTCTTGTTAATGATATATTAAGTAGGAGTAATTATTCAAGTTATAGGTTTCTTTGTACAAATTACAGGTAATAAGCTTAATGTAAATGTGACATAGGTTCTTAATTTTAGCCATTAAGGAGAGTAGGTTTAACTCCATTAAGTAATGTCACTTAAATATGACAATAGATAACTGTAATCACTAAACTAATGACATCTGTCATCAACAGTGATATTTCCACTATGCCATACATTCTTCTATAGTAAAGACTGTGTCAATGTTCCTGTCATAAATTGAATCAGGGGTTTGTAACTTGGCTATTTTAAGTAATGGTGGAGGAAGTCAGCCCAGAAAAAAGTTATTAAACAAAGTCTGCACCAGTAATACACATTGGGAAAGCCTCCACAGTTTATTTGCACATGGCAGAGAAGGATGACTTTTGATAATGTATAATTGTGAAATGGCATTTAATGTGTATATGTCTGCTTCAACCTGTGCTTCAGAAAAACTCTCCTGAGCACCAAGCTCCTCCAAAAGCCTTGTGTAGACAAAACCTGCAAACTCCCTCCCTCTTTGTTCTGAGTTCCTAGTCACCTTCAACAGAAAGTTTCCAGGATATATCTAGTATGAAGTATTTGTTTCTTATCCCCTCAGACAAGCATAAATGAAATACTTAAACATTCTAAACAGCACTAAATAGCTTTTGGTAAAGATATGAGTGATGTGTAATAAGTTTGCAAACTGCAAGTAGCTCAGACAGAGACATCCTCAGGGAATCGCCTGCTGTCTATATATTCAAATTTAGAGAATAACCTGCTATTTTGTAGCTGCTGTTATTAGCTCAGCATTCAAGCAATGTGGAAATTCTCAGTGTAACATTCTTTTTCTGTTATCCTTGTACACTCATTTGAATATACCTGTACATTCCTTTTACTTCTTCCTCAGAGCTTATTTCCTATCTAGCAGGAAAAATGAAAGTGATTTTCCATATCATTCTGATAGCAGTGGCTAGGGCAGAGTGAAAATCAATCTAAAGAATAATGAAGACGGGTGAGGTTTTAAAGCCAGGACAAATAGTATCACTTGAAACCTACTCTTGTTCAGCAATACAGGATGACATCTTCTGAGTGAAGCTTAGGAGGAGAATATCCTCTCTGGTCTCCCTGATGCCTTTTGGAGACTCCTTTTTAAGCACTTCTGTCTAACTACTGACCTTCCTGGTGGAAACTGGCATTTCTCAGAATTTAGTGAGAAGATGAGACTTGGTAAATCTAAGCATGCAGGTCAAATGTGTTCTTGGTGAAAACATCTTGCAAAGGTTTGTCTATTCTTATGTAAGAATTAGAAAAGAAAATTGTCCTTTTTTTGTTCTTTTACAGCTCGATACTTCAGTTTTGTGATTTTTAATTTTGTTCCTTTCAATTATTAAATAAGGCAAAGCATGCACACTGTTAGAAATATCACTGGGATTTACCAGCTACAGCTTCTCCTTTTTTCTTTTACATTTGCCCTTGCTTTTGCAGCCTTGAAGTGAAAAAACATGGAAACTCTAAAAATGAATCCTTCTGTCTCCCCAGGCCAGTTTACTTCACACAATGCAGCGCCTGTTCTATATGCAGGGACAATGAGAAGAACGGCCAGGAGGGAAATAAAGTACCAAGAATACTCACCAATGAAGGAAGATGAGAAAATGATGCAGCCTTTCGAGTCCAGTAACTGCTGAACTGAACTCTGTGAAGAGACACTGCTAATCACAGATCTCTGATCTCTGGGCAAATCCTACTGCTGTCTGGTGAGCAAGTGGGTAATAATTTCTAATGCAATAAAAAAAAGTACTGCATGTAAAAATAAATACTCCTATGTAAACAAGTACAAAACTGCTAGGAAAAATCTGTTACTGTAAAAAAGCCCAAATAAATCCTAACATTAGGAAGTATTTAAAAATCATTTAGAGGGAACGAAAACCAAAATCAGGGAATAACTTGGCTATTAGTGTCTTAAGAAAGGGAAAAATAAAGTTATTCTAATGCACTCAAAGGCCTGTAGTTTTTGTTACCAGCAAAAGAGGAGAAGATCATGTCAAATAGGAATAGAAACTTAATAAAATGTGTTCACTTTCTAATATATGAAGTAAGTGAAAGAATGCTTCATTAATAAAAATCTGTAAAAGTATTAAAATACATATATGCAACTCATTTTCAAGTAGGTAAGTAGAAATAGTTACAGTTCTAGGCTACTAGAGGATGTGTTACCATTTAGTACAGGCAGGAACCTATAATACAGAAGGTATTACAAGTAGCTCTTCAAATAATGCTTTCTTCAAAGGTAAAATAAAATGTCAAAACTTCTGCTACTCTACTTCAGTCTGTGAAATCGCACATCATAAAATGTAGAACTAATTATTATATTTTCTGCTGAAAGTTTGACAGCTAACAAAATGCAATTAGATATCAAAAAGAAAGACTGATTTAATTATTTTGAGTACAGATAAAAATTTAATGGTAGTTTGCATCCAAATTTGTTGGAGACAGATCTCCAATAGATAATGGAGTAAATGGCAGATGTCTTCAACACACCTACAAACCTCAGTGTGATGATGTGTGCAGTCTGTTGGCACAGGAGCCATATGAACAGGGATTACTAGAAAAGAAGTGTAGTACCATGTAAAATTGCATTGTTAATTAAAGCTCTGGCTAGCTCCTTTTAGCAACAATTTGGTACTCTCTGAAACATACTTTCTTATGTATTTTGATTATGTAGATAGTCATTTGAGATAGAACTGGAGTCCTCAACAAATGTAGGGAGTGTCTGGATTATAAAAACCCACCTCTCTTCACGTAATTTCCTAGATGCCAAAATCATTACTGTGGAAGTGTTGAAAGCAGGTGATACAAGCTTGCTTTCCCAATTTCTCTCTTTCTTCTTGGTGGCCTTTATAGCTATCAAAATAGTTTTGGATAAGATGGTGTGAAATTCATCTAGGTCAGTGAGAAATCTCTCTGCCACTAACTCCTTACAAGTGGGACAGTAGCCACTCATTGCTTATCAGCTCAAATATCCATAAAACCCTCAGGTTGATACGTGAAGAAGCCCAGAAAAGAAATGGCTTGCCTACACACACTCAGCAGACTCATCTTTGAAGAAAAATGTGTGCCCCCTAAGACTCAAACAAACAAAAGGACCTACAGTTACATAGCATGGGTAAATCTGAATTGTTTAAATACTCTAATAAAGCCTTTTTATTGAGGTCATTCCATATGGCACAATGTAGCACAAATATCAAGTCAATGACACTGTTTAAGTTTTCACAGATGGTACAAGAAAGTGAGGCATGCACATAACAAAAAAAGAAAAAAAGGAATTGGTTTATGAAACTCAGAAGGCTAAAAGCTAATAAATAACAGTGAGACTCTAAAATAAGTAGCCATCTGAGCACATTTGCAGAGAACTGCTGCCTTTCATAAATCACTGAAGATGCATTCTGTGCATTTTATGGTGTCAGTAGAGATTCTGGAGTGAATTATTGGCTTGTATTCATATGACTACCACTCTTTATGCTTTATCGTATAAAACAAAGATAAGCAAAAGCAAGGGAAAAGCTGGAAATTTTAGTAACAAATACAAGGTGCTTATTCTGAGGAATACCCCTCTCAGGGAAGTGTCTCCCTAAATATTTTTTTCAATTATCTGATGACATGAGAATTACTGGAGGAAATTGCTCAGATCTAAGAATGCTGTAGTTGTTTAGCCCTGACTGAGTGCCAGATGACCACTAAGTTGTTCTATCACTCACCCTCCGAAACTGGAAAGGGGAGAAAGAAATATAACAAAGGACCTGAGAATCGAGATAAGGACAGGGAGATCCCTCAGTAATTACTATCACAGGCAAAACAGACTCAACTTGGGGAGAAATGGTTTGATTTATTAATGAACAATCAGAACAGAGTAGGGAAAATGATAAATAAGACCAAATATTAAAACATTTCCCCCCACTCCTCCTTCTTCCAGGGATCAGGGGACTAGAAAATCTTCCTTATGAGGAAGGGCCACAGACCTGGAGCTGTTCAGTCTAGATAAGAGGATACTGCAGGGAGATCTCATTAATACTTACGAGTATATAAATGGTGGCTATCAGGAGGTTGGAATATCTTTTTTTTTTTTCCATTTTTCCTTTTTTTCCATTTTTTTTTTTTGTTTCTAATAATTTCCCTGTGAACTGTGGTGAGGACCATGGTGAGGCAGTTGTGCCCCTGTAGTCCATGGAGGCCAGTGGGGAGCAGAGATCCCCAGTGAGGGATCCACACTGGATTAGTCTGTTCCTGAAAGTCTGTTCTCCCATTGGATGACTCATACTGGGGCAGTGTGTGAAGAGCTGCCCCTGTGAGAAGGTCCCATGCCAGAGCAGTTTGTAAAGAATTGTAGCCCATGGGAAGGATCCATGTTGGAGAAGTTAATGGAGGACTATCTCCCATTGGAGGGACCCCACACTGTAGCAGTGGGAAGTGTGAAGAGGCCTCCTCCTGAGAAGACACAGCAGCAAAGTCCATCTGTAATGAACTGATCATAATCCCCATCCCTCTGAATGGCTAAAGGAGGAGGAGGGAGAGTATTAGAATGGCAGGAGTTGGAAGAAACATTTAGAGATCATTTAGTCCAACCTCCCTGCTGAAGCAGATCACCTAGATGAGGTTACGTAGGAATGTGTCCAGGCGCGTTTTGAAAATCACCAGAGAAGGAGATTCCACAACCTCCCTGGGCAGCCTGTGCCAAGGCTGCGGCTCCCTCATAGTAAAATAGTTTTTTATTGTGTTTAAATGGAATATTTTGTGTTTCAGCTTTATCCCGTTACCCCTTGCTTTGTAGTTTCAGTGGACTGGAGTTTCAAACTCTTCTGAGTTTCAAATCTGGTTGCTTGTTTGATATCTCAAACCTATGAATTTTGACTTGCTCTACAAAAAGAAAATTATAGACAGTTAGGAACAAACATTCAACTTGGAAGTGTTTGGTTTGGAAGAATCCTAATATCTGACCTACGGAGTAGCAGCCTCCAGCTCATGTCTTTGTAAATGGTAGTATGCACTGCAGACCTGATCTAAGTTGACCTGCTTGAGCAGGGTAATTGGACTAGATGATCTCTAAAGGTCCCTTCCAACCCCGACCATTCTATGATTCCATTCTGTGACTATAGGTTTAAAAAAAAAAAAAATTAAAGGAATCTATTAAAAAAATTAAGGGAGTTTAGACTTTAGTGAAAAAGTGAGGAGGGTCCAACATTAATTTTTGTATATTTCTGTCAAAGCAACATCCCAAAAAGCTTGAATAGTTAAAAAAATTAAAGTTATGATGATAGGTGGCCTGTATTTGTTTATTTGTAATGAAAGTGTGTTGAAAAAGAAATAATAAAAAAAAAAAAACAGAAAAAAACCACCTACCAAAACCCACATAAGTCTTTAACAAAATCTGGATTAGATAGTTGGATTTACATTGCATGCAAGTGGCACAAATTTGCAAAAAACACCTTGATCAGAGTGATCATCTGATATTCTGGAGGCATGGACCAGATTTGTACCCTGTGTGGTCAAAGCAGGAATTTGATCCAGTACTTGCCCAGAAAATGTCTCACAAAGCAAGACAAAAAATTCTGTTATGTAACTCTTCCAATCTCTCCACTCAAGCCTTTTCCAGCCTATAAAATATTTAAAGTTAAATGTAATAATGTAAATTTACCTTTATTTCAGTATATTCAGATCAGCTCATTTCAACTTTCTGAAAGTCAAGTGAATGAAAATCCAAGGTAAATTCTGGATAGACTTAATTCCATCTTTCATGTTTGACATTTGCCAGTGGGATTATTTGAGGATTTTTGGAGATTTTGCCAAGAAAATTAATGGGATTGGGAATTCCAAAAAAAGTTTTACATTCTATGTTAATATCACTTTTTTTTTTTATGACTTACTCACTAATTACTTATTTTATAACTCATTTTGTCAGTTTTTTTGTTTGTAAAGGTTAAGAGAAGCAGACAAATTTAAGCATTGGAAGTTCATTCACTGTGGTTCAGTCACAGAAATGAAATTCCATCCTATAATGGGTCCTCCACTAGCAGATGTTGTTTATTTGGAGGATACAATATTGTCCCAGTCCTGTTAAAAACTTGTATCTTTGGGTTTTTTTTTCTTTTTTTTTTTTTTACACCCTTGTTCCTCTCATTGGAAACCCTAGTGTCTTTTTCCGTGATTTTCCCAAGAATTTATAATTATACTCAACAATCATGCCTTTTAAACAGAATTTTAAAAGGTGAACTATATCTTCACTCTGAATTTCTGGTGAGAAATCTTATGGGCAAAGTAAAGGAATAGTTAATGTAACTAGTTTAGGTTAAATTCCACATGAGATTTTTTTTAAAAGGATGATGAAAAATTGAGGTTTTTTTAGATTTTATTTGATTTAGAGAAAAATTGACCTTGTTACATATAAAGACAGATGAATTTGAAGATTTATTTATACTATTTTAGGTCAGATACTCTTTTGCTGTTTATTTTCATGAAGAACAGCTAGTGTAAGAGTGTTTCTGTTTGTATGTGTCAAGACAGAGGTATTATGAGGTCAAGGTAATGAAATATGAGAAATTAGGAAGGGATGATGATGAGCAACTGACATAAAAGAGTATCCTAAATACAATCAGAAAACCTCAGAAAGACACTAAGAAAGCTACATGGCCAATATTACTTAAAATATTATTGAATAAAAATATTGTCTTATATATACTTTAGAACTTTGGAGAAGAAAAGTAAATAAATGGGTTTTTAAAACACATTATATAGCTCTGGCTCAAGGAAAGGTGGACAAAACCACTGTAAGATAAAATAAATGCAAAAAGTATGAGGCAAGGTATTCAAAGAGATGACAAATACATGTTTCATAGTTGGTAAGAGTGAGCTGGAATGCTGGGTGAACAGGAAAGATTGTCTTTTAAAAATGATGGATTTAGCAATTGATTGGATGTGAAAAACAGTGGATTTACACATAATATTATGGTTGGCAACTTGGATGACAGGAGGGGTAAAAACTTTCAGTTACAATGGGAAAATAAGCTTTACAAGTAAAGATCACATACAAAGGAAAGGTGCTTTGGGAAAAACAACTTTTGATGAATGGGATAAATATTTGATTTTTTGAGTTGCACTAGAAAACTGCTTTCTAAAGAACAGAAAAAGTGCAATAGACTGAGAGATACAATTTATTTTTTTTCTCTCATTTGAGATTAAAATGAAAATCTGTGAGATTAAAGGGTTTTTTTTAATCTCTTCATAACAGAGATTGCAACTTTTTTTAATCATATCCTGTTATAAAACAAAATTTATATTAACAGATGTTTCAGAGAAGAGATTGTTAAGTAAATATCAGGTCAAATAAAATTGCAGGGAATGTAAAAGGAAAATGGTAAATACTACCTTTTCTTCAGCTTTATATGCATCCTTGGAAAATTTTTTTGGCTATTGTCTCACTCTGAGGAATGCTGATCTGGCCCAAGATTTCCAACCTGTGTGTTCAGTGCTGTAACAGCAGCAGATTGTATTGCTGGGAAGGAGAGGGTAGCATGGATGTTGCGAGGGGCACTGGTTTTGAGGCACCAAAAAGGGGTAGAATATGGGGTTGAAGGGACAAGGGGGTTTCAGGAATGATGGGTCTGGGAGCTTTGGCTGTAAAAGGAACAAGGGAACACCTGGTCTGTGGTAAGAGGGGACTTAGGGATGACGTTCAGATTTGTGGACTGTGGGGGACTGTTTTCTCAGTCTCAACAGATTTCAAACCATATCCTTCTTTCTATATTTTTGCATGCTTTTCGCCTGCTCTGACCGGATTTCTCACTTCCATTTGCCTAATTCCACCTCAGTGAAGCCAGCCTTTTCCCAGTGAGAGCCACACCGATTGCTCTGCAGAAGCCTAGATGTACATTGTGGTTTAGCCCCATCTAGGAACAAAAAAAAACCATGATCAGCCATAAATACCAAGACCCTTTGGAAAATCCTTGAAGGACAGGGAGGTCTCAATGGTCACTTACAGTTCTGGGTAAAATAGACAAGACTACTGAATTTGGAGAAGAAAACAGAAATTAATCCAATCTACCAACAACCAAAAACATAATCCCCAAAACATAACAAATAGAAAACAATACAGAGTGGTACAATGATGAAGAGCACAATCAGCCTTTTCAGACCACCTTCTCCCTACCTCTCCCCTCTTTCCAGGCTCAGAGCTCTGATCCTCTGAGTGGCTCAGGGGGGCAGGAAGCGGGGATTTCAATCAGTCCTTTCCTGATGGCTCCTGTCATTTGTCTCTTCTCAAGGCAGAAGGACTCCTCACTGGTCCTCCCTGCTCCAGCACAGGGTCCCTCACACACAGGGCAACCCTGCACAGACAGCTCTAACGTGCATTCATCCTGTGTGTGTCTCTGGCCCGCAGACTCTCCAGCATGGCCTGCACCATGGCTGCCTCCTCACACAGTCTCCTGCCCATCCAGGTGCACTCACCCAGAGCTGCTGATGGCTCTCAGATGTGTCATTGTCCTCCATGGGTTGCAGGGGTACAGCCTGAGTTCTCACCACAAACTGCAGGGTGGGTGTCCAGTCCAATGCTTCTCCTTCTCTGACTGTGATATCCACATGGTCTCATCCATCTTGTAGCACTCTTCCACCTCCTCTTCCACTGCAGATTTCCCTTGTTAAATAATGATCACAGAGGTGCCAGATTGGCCCAGCCAGGCTGGAGGTGGGTCCACCTCAGAGTCAGGGGTTGTTTCAAGAACTGCTTACGTGGACTAACACTGCAGCTCCATCCCCTTGTTGCCAAGGAAAAACCTGCAAACCCATGACAGGGTAGTTCTGCTCAAGCTAAACCCTCAGTGTGGCCAAAGTGACTTTTGAAAATTGATAAAGTGTTCAAAATGTATCACAAGTGAGATAACTTTGTGCATTGAAAGATTTAAGATTAAGACTTAAAATTAATGAATTGATGATTCATTGAAATTGTTTCAGATCATTCATCCACTTCATCAGTTTTTACCAATTATCAGGAAAAGTAATGGTCCCTTACAGTTAAAGGTAGATGCTATTTGAGATTTTCTCACTGACCAAATGGATTGCTTTGGGAATGACTGAGGAAAAACACAAGAATCCTTGTCCAAAATGTAGTTACAATTATCAGCTACCCTACTTAGCACTGAATTTATAAAATATGATACAACACTGTGAAGCACCTCAAATATAATGCATCGACAAAATAATATTTTGCAAATTGAGCTGAAAGGCATTTCAGCTCATAAAGTAAACAGTGAAAACTGTCCCCATGTTATTTTTTTTTATTTCTGCACATAAGAATTTGGAAATGTAAACAACATACAGTGTGAAATGCAGACACTTCATTTTGCTGTGTGCTTCTCCAATACCTAATGTGATAGTCAGCCCCAGGTTGGTTTGCCAGTAAAGGCATCACAGATCATATGTGAAAATGGTAGTGATGATAAGCAGGCAAATGAGAAGACCAGATTCCAAATTCCAACCTATATTAAAATACATATAGATTTGATCTATTTTTAATCTGAAATGTTTAACAGTCTTAAATCAACAATACATGACATAAATTCATAAAAAGAAGCATATCAGAGAGATAAAACAAATATAATATTACAGTCTTTTTGACTGATACAAGCAGCTTTTTCTCACTGTATTTTTTTTTATAGTTCTGTTTCTACTCCTACTTGGACCACAAAATTAGGAAATGTACAAAAAGATAATACGCCTATTTTATTTCTGCTGTTGCTTAAGCTGTGTAGAATCTACAAAGATTGAGAAAGTAAAAAAATCTGTTCTTTTCTGATTATGTTTATTCCCTATTATTTTAGATTCTGAAATCACTTCAAACAAAACTAATGAAGTATCTATCATCATTTTCTTCCTTTCTGTATATAGACAAAATTAGTCAGGAAGAAGTCTATGTCTGACCCTTGGTTGTGTGGGAGATAATTGCACTGATCACACTGTCTTTGGAAGTTATAAAAACCTCACATTTAAATGTGTTTAGATATATATTTAAATAATGTATTTTTTGTTTCCATTTCCATTAAAGTCTGAGATTGCCTCTGAATACTGAGCTCCCAATAAAGGAAAAGACCTAGGTCAGAAGAAAAAAGTTTTTTTTTTTTTTTAACAATGGCCATTTCAGTTTTGAATTTGCTATAGTGCACTGGGACATACTGAAACAGCATCCCTTCTATTTGTGCCTGGATGTCTTTATGTCTACAATTTTTCTGGCCCAAATATTGCAATTTCTTAAATTTATCCTAGATTCATATTTGTATTTATATACTTGCTTTGTATTTTTGTTAAGTAATAATGTCTTTTCAAGTTATCGCTATCTTTCTTTTGTGCATTTGATTGGGGTACAAAATGCAATGTTCTTACTACATCAGTACTCATGGGCTTCTCATTTATAAAAAAAGTGGATTAAATTGCTTCCCAGAAGTAATGGGGCAAAATTCATTAATATATAGATGGGAACCCCAAGTAGTTGGTAAGAAAAGTTGTCTCAGTGCTGAGAGAAACATCAAAACGAGCAATGTGTATTTGCACTGTTATTTTTACCACACGTATTTTACATATAATTATCCCCCAAAGATTTAAGAATAGAAAGTTGCTTTTTAGGGATGAAATTTCAAAAATTATGAGTAGAATCTCTCCTTAAAGAGCATTAAAAGGGACTGAGCAATCACTTTAAATTCAGACTCGGTGATTTAGGTGCAAGGAGGATTTTACATGATTAACTTCCAGGAGTGGGATTAAGAACAAATTTGTCAAATTCTGAAATCCTCCATAGATTTATCATGGGACATTGGACAAGTTACTTCACCTCTCTTCTTAAATTGTAAAAGAGGATTGAATTATTCTTCTCACTTTCATCTTCCAAAAAAATAAATCTTTTGAACAAACTGAGGAATAGAGGTTAATTCCCCAATTTTGCAGTTAAGGTAAATTTACATATGTATATCTTTAAGTCTCAAATGTTTAATTTGGTCCTGATAAACCACAGATGTACAGTTGTAGAGGGACACACAGTACTAAATATCAGCTCCATACATACCTTAAAATAATTTTGGACAATATTTCAGTAGCTTTACTCTCTTTACTTTGCTTTGCATGGTTCTCTGTACTCTTTGAACTTGAACTATAAAGTAGGAGGAATGTGTACATTTTACTTTCTAAGATTGCAGAATAAATTATGAAGGCCTCTGCCAAAAAAGATGAAGACAACACAAGTAGATGAAAACACATATCAGAAGACAGCAAACCATCCACCTCTCTTAATAATTGTGGCTGCAAAATGGGTTCAACGCAAAAAAAAAGATTTTTTACTAAATTACTGGAGCTTTTAAAACATTGCTGAAAATTAGAAATCTTAATTAATAGTTGAAAATTATGGCATATATTGGAGAACATATTCTTGAGAAAAATAACAGAATTACAATCTCTCTGTAGACAAAACTAATCTCTTTGCTCCCATATCTGCTGTCTCCTACCTCTCTGGATGGGGGGACAACAAGGCGGGGAGCACCTTACAAGGGGATGATGAGAGTGTTGTTGTCACCCTTAAGTGACTACCAGCTGCTGCTACCAAATCAAAAATGACTGGAAAAATTGAAAGGGACATAAGAAAGTAATCCTTTCAAATTGCCACAATATTTACTGGAAAGAGAGGCTTTCAGGGGAAATCAAGCATGTAATCCTGTAAGCCCTCTGCCCAGTCATAGCACGAACACATTGGGGCACCTATCAAAATATGGTAATGATCTCAATTCTGCAGACCTAGGAACAAATGAAAATAATGAACGTATTTGACAAATAGGGAGACACTCAATATTCAAGTTTTTTCCATGGCCTCAGAACAATTGTTGCTATTCATAATTAAAAGTATCCAGCAATATATTTTTTGCTTTTATGTAAGTTTGTTTAGAACTGAAATAGTAAAAATCTTCCCACACAACACAAATGCATTTATAGAACTAGTCACATCATTATCATGCTGCATAATATCGAAAACATCCATTTTATAGCTGCACAATTTCCTCCTCATACTACTGTGCACCAGCAGTAACAAATACAAAAGCAGATCGATTTAAAGTTCAAGTTAAGTTGCATGAGTTCCCCATGGTGAAGCAATTATTCCCTCAGAGGCTCTCATTTTCTTTATCACACCATGAATTCCTTAGACAATGAATGTGCAGTTTCCACCATGTGGTTACATGCATTGCAACAAAAATCTCAGAAACAGTATTTAAGGATAGACATTTTTCTCTCTGTGGATGCTTCCTAAATTTGAAGTTTGACCTCTATACAATCAAAAACACTTATTCATGAAAAATCACATTCCCATTACTCTAATCTAAGCCATATTTATCTCTTTAAAATTGCAAGTTATTTACTTCTCACTAATATTGATTAAATTTTTCTATAAAATCTGGGATATATATAAAAACACTACATATATTGGATAGCAATGAAGTGGTACAACCAATATTTTATATATCTAAGAGGTGGAGATAAAAATAATTATTGAACCTTAACATTACACTTTGCTATATCTCAGTGCATGGACAGCATTGGTTTCAAACCTGTTAACACTCTCAAACTTGAGCTTTCTCCTTGCAGCACTCAGCAATATTTGGAACAGTTACTTTAATCACTATCTGTAGCCTTCCTGAAGCCACTACTGGAAGCATGGTTTCTATCTTTTTTTTCATATTTCAGTGGGTAAAAGGATGTAGATCTTCAGTTTTAGAGTCCCATAGCAGGATGACTGCAGAAAAAAAATCCTTACAGAAGTTCTTAATTTCTAGTGGCTGTTCTTGTGGGTATTCCTACTAGGGTTTCTCCAGAAGGAAATAAAAAAGGAGGGGGGAAAATACAACCCAATTTTTCAGAGAATTTCCTAAGATAACCAAAGTAGATCAAATAATTTCACATTGCCAATATGAATGGACTTACCAAGCTTGAAAAAACTGATGATAATTTTATTTCTGGTTGGGTAAAATCATCTTTGACTATTTTCAGTGTCCAAGAAGTGTCACAATAAATTATTTGCTTTCAAGGAACTGATATATTGCAATAATAAAAATCATTCCACTAAATTCACTGTTCTTTTGTTTTACTGCTAAATATTATTTATTATATCATCTCTATTGTTTAGTTGCATAATGGCAGAGAATGCATCTGATATACTAGCAAAAACTGTATTAAGACCTCAATTCTGTCTTCATTCTCACATTTGTCAAACATATATGATTATTTGTAGATTTGATTTGCATGAATTCCTTCTTTCTGACAATTTCTGTAGGTAGTAGCTGTGGCCATATATAGATGTAAAAAAAAAAAATCATTTTTGAATAGTGTTTGATGTTGGCTTAATCAAGACTTCAGGAGGCAATTAGATGATATGAAACACTAGACTCAAGGGGTTATGTGGAATTTGGACACCTGAACAGGTGTGCAATGCTGCACAGTAATCTTTCTCCCAGTAATCTATAGTAAAAGACAGGAATGGCTGGGAGATTGAAGAAGGAAGCCAGAGTCGAGTAAGGACCTGTAGCACATTTTTTTCCCTGTAAATGACATGTATACACACACACACACATATATATATGCATACACTCATTGATTAATTTTCTCATTTTTGTATACTATTTTTAATTGTGTGGTTGCCTAGAGAAAGGAAAACCAAAGCTGGTCCTGAATAAAAATACAGAGGAGGAATAATCACACAGTGCTTCTGTGAAAGAGGAAGGATCAGGAATAAGACAGATTTTACTGTGAGATGTGGCACAGTGAAAGCGCAGGAGAAACTGTGGGGAGTGATGAGGGAGATGAGTGCAGTGAGACCAAGCTGCAGAAGGTTATGAAGGAGAGAACAAGAAGTTCAAACCTAATATGGTGAAGGAGAGTCAGCCTGAGATACATAAAGATGTTGTCACCTGCAAGTAAAATTCCATCCTCAGTATTATTTTAATAACTTCAACAGACACGTCAGGAGGTTGGAGCATCCCTTTTTTCTATGGTACCTAGCAACAGGACAAGGGGTAATGGGATGAAGCTGGAACACAAGTTCTATTTAAACATAAGAAAAAACTATTTCACTGTGCAGGTGCGGGAGCCCTGGCACAGGCTGCCCAGGGAGGGTGTGGAGTCTCCTTCCTTGGAGATCTTCAAGACCTGCCTGGACACATTTTTGTGTGATCTGACCTAGGTGGATCTGCTTTCGCACAAGGGTTGGATCAGATGATCTCTAAAGGTCCCTTCCAACCCCTACCATTCTATGATTCTGTGATTCTATGATTATACCTGCTCTACCACCACCACCACTTAAATAATTTATAAAAACAGAGATTCTTATAGATATGTCGCTGAAGTCAGTGTTTGCTGCTGGATAACTTCTGCTTTGCCTCTCCATCTACCACCCACTTCTTCCCTTTGGAACTAGGACTAATTAGCATGTGCAATTTTGTACAGTAGGAAAAAGAAACATATTTACTGCTCTTCAGAAAGAAAATGTGGCATTTTTGTGTTTCCCATGATAAGGAAATTTTAGGAAAACCAAATATTTCACTTTGATTTCATGGAAGTGAAATTCAATACCTTGCCTGTTGATCCCTGCCACAGAAGACCAGCATCCCCAAGATTTACAGATGGGTGGTGTATCTGAAACATTTGCAGGTCCTTAGCTTGAGCAGGCAGTAGGAAGGTTTACCATATCTGACCCAGAGGAGCAGAAGTGGCTTGAAAGCATGTTTCCTTTACATCTGATTTCCCTGTGGTGAAAGTTCATCAAAATCAATCTGTTTCCACGCAGTACTTCAGTTTTGACAAAGCATCAGTTTGACAAAGCATCCCAAAGAAGGAGTTTGCTAAAAAATTCCTGACAGGTTTTGTTCACAGGACCGATTTTGATAAGAGCAAATATAAGATTTTCCAGATGGGTTTTTTGTTTTGTTTTGTATTTTTGTGAGGGAACTTACATTTTGACATTTTCATTATAATAAGTAGAAAAAAATGGTCAAAGACTGTTACTTTTCTTTTAAAAGCATATTTGTCATCCTTGTTACACCAAAGATATAATGGTGGACAGATAGGTCACTATAAGCATGAAATCATAAATTCATTGTGAGTTATCAGAAGTGACAAAAAAGGGAAGGATCATGTGAGTCATTTGGAGGTATAGCTGAAACTACAGCTTATCTGCAATTTGATAACTGATCAAACTAGTGGTCACTAGTTCATGACTATTACCTACATGTTTTCCCATTTCATAGAATCATGGAATCAATTACGTTGCTGAAGACATTTCAGACCAAGTCCAATTGTTAACACTGTCATATCCACCACTAAATCATATCCCTGCACACTACACCTACACGTCTTTTGAGTAACTCCAGGTATGGTGTCTCAACCACTTCCCTGGGCAGCCTCTTCCAATACTTGAAAACTCTTTCAGTGAATTTTTTTCTAATACCCAATCTAAACCTCTCCTGGTGCAACTTGAGGCCATTTCCTCTTGTTTTATTGCTTGTTTCTTGGATGGAGACTGACATCCATCTCATTCCAACCTCTTTTCAGGTCGTTGTAGGGAACAATAAGGTCTCCCCTCAGCCTCCTCCAGGATAAACAGCCCCAGTTCCCTCAGCTACTCCTCATAAGACTTGTTCTATATATATTTCACCAGCTTTGTTGCCCTTCTTTGGACACCCTCCAGCCCCTCAGTATCTTTCTTGTAGTGAGAAGCCCAAAATTGAACACAGTATTCAAGGTGTGGCCTCATCAGCACTTAGTACAAGGGGACAATCACTTCCTTGGTCCTGCTGGCAATGCTATTTCCAAATCAAGCCAGGATGCTATTGGCCTTCTTGACTACCTGGGCACACTCCTGCCTCATAATCAGCTAGCTATTGGATAATGCCCCTAGTTTGTTTTCCTCTGAGGGTTTTTACAGCCAGACATCCCCAAGCCTGTGACTGGTTCACAGGGTTGCCTGTGATTGTTGTGACCTAAGTGCAGGGCTTGTCACTTGGCTTTGTTGAACCTCACACAATTGGCCTCAGCCTATCGCTCCAGCATGTCCAGGTCACTGAGAAGAGCTTTCTTAGAAGCAGATCAACACTCCCCCCTAACATGGTGTAGCCTGCAAACTCTCTGAGGATGCACTGATCCAGATTATTGATAAATATATTAAACAGGTCAAACCCCAACACTGAGCCCTGGGGAACACTATCAGTGACTGGCTGCCAACTGGATTTAACTCCCTTCATCATGGCTTTCTGGACCCAATCATCCTGACATTTTTCCACAGAAGAAATAATGTGTCTATCCAAGTCACAGACAGCCAGTTTCTCTAGGAGAAGGCTGTAGGTAATGGTGTCAAAGGCTTTACTAAAGTCCAGGTAGACCACATCCACAGTCTTTTGCTCATCCACTAAGCAGGTTACCTTTTTACAGAAGGAGAATAGGTTAGTCAAGCAGACTTGCCTTTCCTAAGGCCATGCTGACTGGGCCTGATCTCATCATTGTTGCATATGGGCCAGACGATGGCATTCAGGATGATATGCTCCATAAACTTTTTTAGCAGTGAGGTCAGACTGACAGGCCTGTAGTTCCCTGGATCCTCCTTCCTGCTTTTGCAAATGAGTGTCGTAGTTGCCAACTTTCAGTCCACTGGGTCCTCCAGATCAAAAGTGGCTTCATGAGCACTTCTCCCAGCTTCCTCAGCACCCTCAGGTGGATCCCATCCAGCCTCATAGACTTGTGGCACTTGTCTAAGTGGTGTGGTAGGTCACACATTTCTCTTTGGATTATGTGGGCTTCATTCTACTCCCTGTCCCTTGCTACCAGGTCAAGGTGCTGGGTAACCCTAGAATGACTGGTATTACTATTAAAGACCAAGTCAAGAAAGGCATTAAGTACCTCAGTGTTGTCTTTGGCCTTAGTCACTATTTTTCCACCTATATCCAATAAAGGATGGTTATTCTCCTTAGCCCTACTTTTCTGGCTAATGTATTTAGAAATACATTTTTAATTGTCTTTTATATCAATAACCAGATTACGTTCTAAAGTGCCTTGGCCCTCTCTAATTTTCTCCCTGCATAACTTCACGACATTCTTGTGGACCTCCTGAATTGCCTGCACCTTCTTCCAAAGATCATAAACTGTCTTTTTTTTTCCTGAGTTCCAGACAAAGCTCTGTGTTCAGCCAGTCTGGTTGTGTTGCTGTGTGCATTGGTCCAGATGCATATCAGTTAGTTTATTGATGCAACCAGCCCAAATTCCTACGTGACTGTTCTCAAGCACTTCTGTAATTTCTAAAACATCAGTCATCCTTGTGTCTTTGTTGCTGCATGGATCTCCATCTTGTACCTGCCTAGATGGCAGACCAAAGGATCTTGCTGATACACTGTCCCTCAAACATCCCTCCTTCAAATCTAGTTTAAAGCTCTTTCAATGAGCCCCACTAACTCCTGAAAATATCCTTTTCCCCCTTTGAGATATGTGTACCCCATCTGTCAGCAACAGTCCTTCTGTTGTATAAACTGACTCATGATCAAAACCTCCAAAATTATGCCAGTGACACCAGGCTCAGAGCCAGATATTGATCTTCTGTCTCTTCCTGGTTTTTCCCCACATTATTATCTGCATCTGGAAAGCTAGAGGATACCACCACTTGTGCTCCTGATCCTTTAATTAGTTGTCTCAAGGCCCTGAAGTGTGTCTTGATTGCCGTTGGATTTCTTGTGGCAACTTCATCACTACCTACCTGAAAAATTAATAACAGTTAATAATCTGAAGGCCATACCAAAGTAGGAAGCTTCCCCTTCACATCTTTGACCCAGTCCCCAGGGAGACAACAGACTTCCCTAAGAAGCAGGTCCGGTCTGCATATTGGACCTTCCATTCCCTTCAGAAGAAAGTCTCCTATGATAATGACCTGTCTTTCTTTTATTTATGGAAACAATTTTGATGCTGGGCATAAGCTGACTTAACCTTTGTGACACCTCCAAGCTATATGAACCACTGTCCTCATTGTTGGGTTCTACTTGTAGAACCTCATACCTGTTACACAAGGACACCTGGGAAGGTGGGATAGTCACAAAGGAGACATGCCTGATGTGTCAGGCAGGAACTCGTTACCATTGCCTCCTATCCTGTAAGTCACTGTGTTCATCCAGGCAGAGAGAAGACAGGGAATCCTCTATATCATGAATCCTGTCTGCCTGTCAGGCCTATCTCACAGACAGTGAATGCAATTTTAGTAGTCTACTTCTCTCTCACACCTCCAGGTATTCCTCAATCTACTGACCTCATCCTGAAGTTCTGTCACTAAAGCAGAGAAGTTCCCCTCCCTGGGCATACCACCCACTGCTGCTGGCTGGTATTGATAAAAAAACAGGACAGACCTTGAGATCTGGGCAGCAACATAGTCCCATTGCATTTCTGCCTGGGCAGCTGGGTCATTCATAGTGGGTGCAGAGCTTAGAGAGACCATAACTTTCTGCTGGGTGGACATCATTTCTCACTGGTTGACGCAGCAAGGGCTTCAGTGCCTTCCCTGTGCACCCTTTCCTGCAAACTGCCATGCTACATCCTTGCTGATGCACCATGACCTGTTTGCCTACTCTGTTCACAGGATTTCTGGTTGCAAATGCTCTCAGGGGCTTCAGTTATACATGGGGAAAGCTTGGCTGCCGCTGGTCCTGGCCCTGCCTGGGTCCTCTCAGCTGCTGTGGTGGGAGGTATACGCTCCTGGCAGCACTCTCGGCTTCTCCCAAGGTTCCTTCAGTTTAGGAAACCCCTCTGTGCACCGCACTAGAACATTCCACTGCTGGTTGTGCCAGCAATGGAACTTCTCACCTCTGTGAGCATTTATTTCATGACAGCTGAGGCCAGTTTTCATCTGGGAACTATAACAGGTGTCTCTATGGAAAATAAAAGGATGTCACTTTAAATTTCTTTGCAGCATGAAAGAAATGCCAGCCTCAATCTGGAAATGTACAGCAATACACATTTTTTCTGACCTGAACATGTTGCATCAACTCATGCTCATGATAATGTCATTTGTGAACATGGGGGTTTTTTTCTTCTTTTTAACTAATTTCAAACTAAAGAAAACCTCAACCTTTCCTACATGTTCAGTGAGCACAGTGTAATTTTGCCTCTCACGTAAAGTTCCAAAAGATTAAAATAACCTGTATTTGTGATGCTATAGCTTGCCAATGAATAAATTTTAGGAAGGAAGGAAGGAGTTCCTATTTCCTGTGCTCTTCCAAAATTACATAACAATTTTCTACATTTGTAAGCTATTTTTTACCTTATTTTTATTTGGTTGACTCTAGAGTCATATAGTTATTAGAGATATCTGATATTTTCATAATTATTTCTGGAATTATTTGCCTATTCTTTCACCATCATTAGCTACCATTCCTCGAGAAGATAAGCCTCATATAGGACTAAAATCCTGTAAATCACTATCCAATTCTAAACAATAGGAAAGAAACAAAAAAGGTCACATTTCATGAGGTTTTATTTTTTCCATTCCAGTTTACAAAAAGACTCATCTCTCTATTCTTCACAGAAGTATAAAGCCTTCCCTACCTCTGATAATCCTTTTATGTTTTTACATTAATATGACAGAGTACAGAGCAATAATTATTAAATACTGCTTATACAGTGCTGTAAATATACACTACCTTACAGAACTTAAGATAAGCAATGGCTCCATTCCTAATGAGCTTAATGTAATTAAATTCACTGTTGAATCTACACACAAAATACAGTTAGGAATCAAACCACGTAGGAAGAATCTTTAAACCAGGTAAAGGCATAGATGTAAATCTAACTTGTTCCTGGTTTATGAAAATTAGGAATAGTAATTGTAGACTATGAGTAACTGTTTTATCTTATTATTCATTGAACTTTTTACAAAAAAATCATTTATAATCATTGATAAAATATACAGACAGATACTTCTAGATGTTACATGTTATACAGGTAAGCTGAAAAGCTAACTTGTGATGTCTAATGGTTCATTGTATCTAATAAATGTAATGTTATTTTGCTTTTGGATGAATATGTTGGTTATTAAAGTACATAATGGCATGCTTAGCCCTGTAAGCACATTATTTCAACTCAAGATGCATTCTGCCCTCAAATGACAACAATCTCTTTTCGTGCCCATACAAATATGACTTGGACCAGCCAGCTTGAGTAAAGATGGTAGGGACAAATTAATGCAGCTGGCAAGCTACTTCCAATTATCAGAAACAGGTGCTGCAAGCTAATCAATTGGGCCCTAGGTGCTCACATAGGTGGAAGCAGCATATAAGGAAGTAGCTAGCAAACAAAGGGTGGCTTTGGGTCAACTCTGTTAGTTGTACTCTGTTGCCTTTATATGTCTCTGTATGTGCATTACCTAACTTCTCTACATCTGTGGATGAATATTGCTTGTATCCTTACAACAAACTCTCTAGGGTTTAGTTCAGATAAACCTTCTCTCTCATCCCAACTGTATAGATCATCTTATGGACTACTCTAGCATGGCAAGTCAAGCACAGTGTCATCTCATAGCTGGTCTACTGATGGACATCACAACTGTCTTGGTATTGATCTAAATCAGCAAGCTACAGATAAGACTTTGTACACATATTTTCCACTGTACTATGCATTATGCATTAACTAAAGTCCCAGGGGGAAAATTTTAGATTTTGGTTTCATCAGAAAGGCTTGGGAACTATTGTTGAGCAGGGATATTTGAATACTATCCTTGAAAATAAGGAATCTCCTGTCCTACTGATAAGTATTGCCTCCATAATTTCTGCAGGAATTGTATAGCATTTTTATTTCCAGTAGATTATCTTTATTGAGACAACTTATTGATTCCCAGTGTTAAATACAAATTCATGCCTTTCTTGTTTATTTGTAGCATATGTTCCTTGGCTATAGTACATGACACACACTGTGTGTTACTTCCATAAAACAGAAGCTGCAAGGAAATAAAAAACTATGAATTTATCTTTAATGTTACAAATACTGAACTAGCAGAAGAATACTAGATACAGAATCAAAATATCTGTAATTTTCACTAGCAGTACCAATTGAAAACCATTTCTATCAATTGTGGTAGCAAAATGAACCCAGCTTTAAAAAATCTTTGTTTTCAATCAGTCCAACCATGTTTGAAAACATTTAACTTGTGTTTGTAGGATTTTTGTATACTGGCTGTGTGCTGATATTTAAATTCTTTATTTTCTCAGGAATTTCCAGTATAATAAACTCTAAATCCAAGTCATTAATTTAAAACAACTAAGATGTGTTTGAAATATTTAGACTATTATATTTTCACAGTTATTTTTAAAAATTAGTTTTTGAGAGCAGACACTTTTGTGTCAAATAATTTCCCATGTTATTGTTAATGCTGTTGTTTTTACTTACATTTCACTGACATTGATGTGGGCCTCCTTTAATGTTTTGTTCAAATCTTTTACATTCATCACAGAGCTCATCCTGCTACTCTAAACCACTTATAATGTCTGGATTGTCATGTCTTCTCACAGTGTCAGGCAAATTGGTGGGGTCAGTGATGTTTTGATTGCTGTTAGCTGGCAGTAGGATAATCTAAACCGATGTCTTTCCTTATTACTAAACAGAACAGTATGAACCAATGATCATATCACCACTAGCCTCTTGAAAGACAAACAAGAATGAAAAATGCTTGTGTATTTATTTTTTTTGGTGATCTGATTGATCAGCTGGAAGGGTTGCAGTATTCCTAAGAAATAGTCCATCCAACTTTTCTTGATTTATCAAATCATGATAGTTTTTTCATATGAAAACAGAGACAGTTCAGCTCTTTTTGGTAAAAGATCTTCATGTAAACTTGACAGGGAATATCATCACATTTCCTTGCTGAAGGCTTAGGTGAATTATATTATCTGATGCTTCACCAAAGCTTTCTTCGTATACTTACAGATTTTTTTTCCCTAGGTTACCACTGTTGAGCCTGATTTGGAGAACCTTTCTATGTGAAAGGGAGAGAGAAAAATGTTATCTTTTTTTTTAAAAAAAGAATGTGTTATTTAACCTGTTGTGAGCCATTCATTTTCAAGTGCTGTTACAGTCAAAAGTCAGTTTTTTATCAGAAATAGGATATTTCTTCCTGTACATACTTTACCTCACAAATACACTGCTTATGTATATTCAGCAAGTATTGTAAGTATTCTGATTAATGAAACTCCGAAGTACCTACCATACGCATTAAATCTGAGTGTCATACCTCAGTAAAGAGCGTTAAGTCTCCAGGCATGGAGAAAGATTTAATCACTTTTTGTATTCCTAAATGGATGCTTTCGCTTTCTAACTTCCATGAAAGAAAACGCTGAGGCATTTTGAAATTAATTTGAAATTAAATATAAATTGTTTCCTTTTGTATTATTCACTACTTTGTTCAAGGACCTCATCCTGATAGTTTATATCTAATACCAGGGTGTTGCTGAGTAACTCATCTCTCTTTGGCTCAGTACCTCATAAGATTAGGTATGAACAACTGACTGGACATCTACCCATACCCTCAACACAGAATTCTCAAGGATTCCAAGGATAAGAAGTAAAATTGAGAAGGGATTTTTTATGTTCTGAAAATTTATGACAGTGGATTTGCTCAGTAAAGAAATCCAGTGTAATATGAGTTAAGAGTTCAGGAGTGTAGAGACTAATATAGAAAAGTATTTTTTTTTTTCTTATTCTGTTAAGCATTCTAATCATTTTCAGACTAAGATGAAATGAAACCAAAATGAAAATATTCATTCTACACAGTCGGTAGATGTATTTGTGAAAAAAAAAAAAAAGGCCTATTGTGGAAAAAGAATAAGCATGACCATACCAGATGATATAATTCATTGATCATCCTCATTAATAGGTAGATTTTTATAATCTATTTATTACATGCAATATATAAACCTTCAAGAAAAACAGAAATGAAATGTGCACTTCACATATATATAGTTATAAGTAAAAATGACACATTTTTACATTTCATAAGTCAGAAGTTAAATATTTAAGCTTCAGAAGAAATAAAATGAAATTCAAGTCTCTCCAAATGTTGCTTACCATATCTGTGAAAAGATATCCATACAGGATGTAACAATGAAATTGAACTTTGATTCTTCATCATACTTGTTTACTTAAAGGTCAACTATTACTCTTAGGAATAAACCCATTAAAATGCTGTGACATAAGGATGTAAACTGCAATGCATCTAAATCTGAAGTTAATATTTAAATGTCAAATGATGCCAAAGATGTCACTAAAAACTAAATGATCTTCATCAGTATTGAATTGAAAATTCTATTTAAAAAGTGCACACTTGGTGTGAAATAAACAGTGTATAAACATCCTATGAAAGGAAATTCCCAAATGCAATTTTTTGTTAAACAAGAGAAAAATATGTTTGACAAATTGTCCAAGGAAAGCTAAAAATGAGATTTGTGTTTTCATTTTTTCATTTATGAAACACATAAGTGAAGTGGTCTAACTATGTTGCATTATAGAACAATGAGGCCATTTTTGGTTAGAAAGAAGAATAAGTAATTGCTGTAAAATGTATAAGCTAAGGTGTGACTTCTACAATGTATTATAGAGAAGGTAATTAATCTAGACAAGGTTTCAATCAGTGACACAAAGACCAACTGAAGAAGAGCTATCTGTGGTGACTGCAAGAGGTCAAGAGACATGAACACGTTGGAGTTGGTTTAGTGAAAGGCTTTCAAGATGATTGGTTCCCTTGAAGAATTTGACATACAAATAGATATTGGGAGAACTGAGGTCGTTTAACCTCAACATAAGAAATTTCAGGCAGGATTGCTGGATCTTACCAATGTGTCTAAATCCCTAACTGGAGACAGGAACAGAAAGGTGACATAGTCAGGCTTTCTTTGATGCCCAGGGACAGTACAGGCAGCTATGGGCACAACCAAAATATGGAAAATTACATTTAACATTAAGTTTGGTGGGGTTTTTTTTGTATGCTATGAAGGTGATTGAATATTGGATCAAGTTACTTAGAGAGTTGTGCAGTCTCCAACCTTAAAGATATTCAAAACTTGATTGGACGTGACCCTCAGAAACTTGTTGCAGCTGATGTTTTGAACAGGAGACTAAACAAGACAATCTCCTGAGGCCGTTTCCCATACCATCTATTATGTGATTTTCTGATTCACTAAGTGCTTTATCTCCTTTCTATCAAAGGAGGAAAAGAAAAATTGCATGTGTTTGCATTCTTGCAGAGCACAGTGTCAGGAGTTGGAACTCTACCTGAGGGTAATTGAAATTCAAAACAACCAAGATTGTGTTTTCCAAGAAAATTATTTACAATGTAGATACCTCAGCTACCATTGCAGTGAGATGTGTCTGTTTGTAAGAGATTACTATGTGATACATTGAAGTAAAAAGTGCTACTTTAAAATGGACCTTTCTTTTAATAACTGTTTCATTTGAATTTGTAGTGACTATGTTTTTGAAAATTTTCTTTTACTTATTTGTAGTAACCTAAATTCCATTATTTACTTGCATTTCCAAAGTTTAGTAGTTAGTAATATAGTCTTCCAATAGACAGAGAAATCCTGTCTGTAACAACTACTATTGTTTATAATCTTTAATAGCTTTTCATTAACTTCTAGTATAGCAGCCTCTGACTTGCAGCACTGTGCAAGTATTCTATACTAATTGTAACTGAAGTGGCTGAAGATGTTTTAAATTTACTGTATACACAAGCTATCATTCTAAACATAACCTCTTACTCCATGCATTTCTCAGTGACATTTGCCTCTGAAATGTTGCCTGAAAAGCCTATCACTGAGGTCATTAGCAAAGAGAACAACAAAAAGTTGAGCTTTTTAATGAAGCAATAGAGTGTGCTGGAATGGACTCTGGAGTCTGTACAATAGCTATTGATTACTACCTTTTTCTTTCATACTTCAAGTTTCTAATAAGTACAGAAAAAACAGTTGTGCAAGTATTCACAGGAGATGATAGAAAAAAGACCTAACTCTGAATGAAGTGAATTAATCAGAAAACACATCAATACACTTGCTAATATCAGCCCTACAAGTTATTCACAGAAAGTTCTGAAAACTGCTTTTAATGATACAGTTGTATGTGATTTACTGCTGTTGGATGAACCCTAGAGGATTTGAGAGAGTGCATTGCTTTGTTTAGATATCTAAGCAGTCTTGCTCAGCCTGGGACAATTTCTCACATGGCCAGTATTACCATTGTGAAAAAAATGCTTGGAGCCAAAATCTTTTAACAGAAGCTTTTCTTGTTTTAAAAATATAATTTAGAATGTGCTGAAGAAGAAATATCAATGTGATACAAATAGAATTTTTTTATAAGTGATTATTTTTTAAATCAGTTTTATTTTTTGTCTTATGTGGAATTATCTGAATATAATAGTAATTATTACCTCTTTAGCCATGTTTCAGGATAGTACACTTGTCTACTGACATGTTAAAAACAATGTGTTGCCAGAGTAGATTTACCTTCATTATTCCCCAATGGAAAACCTCAGTTTTCAATTATACACATGTATTTATACAGCCATTTAAATTGACACAGGAAGCAGAATCTCCTGATAGATTTATTAAATAAGACCTCAAATCAACGGGAAAAAAAATTGCTAACTTTTAAACAGATTATTTTATATAACTCTATTCCTAATGTATGTTAATTTAGACAATGGATAATTCATAAAATGACATCTTAATTATGTTAACAAAAGTCTTGATATCTTATTTTTTATTTTCATGGCTGCTACTTTTGTATCTTATGTAAAAATTTAACCTTTCAGAAAATATTACAGTACAGAGACTATAAAGTTAGAAAAAAAACAGTAGGCTTGTCCCTGAAAAGGAAATCTCACCAAGATGTGTGCATGCCGGTTTGATCTGCAAGAATTGACAAAATCACTCTATGGTTGTCTGTCTGACACTTATTCTATTTGTTGCCTCCTGCTAGTTGTCTAGGAGGTGGAGGATTGCACCAGGCACTGGGAAAGTCATTGCGATTTCTTCTGCCTTGTTGCTCTTATGCTGCCAGACTGTCAAGGTGGATGTCTGATGCGTGCTGCCACGCACACTAGGAAGAAGCCAACAAGTCATCTCAGGATCTACACTCCAATGAGACTCTCAGAGTTCTGAAAGAGATTATTGTCCCATGTTGAAAAAAAATGTCAGTGAGACTGCAAATCAATTACAGAGCACACACCAATTAAAAAACTTCAATCTAAGTGGTGTACATTACCAGCAAACCAATGATAATTAACCCCTAATCCTACTCTCTTTCCTATTTTACAGACTTTTCAAAATTAGGAGAAAATCACTGAAGCATTCAGTTGCACTTTTTTTTTTTCTTGCAAAACTAATCTTAGAATTAGGAACGGACTTGATGCAATATCCTATACCTTGATACTAAGACTGTGATGAGTTTCAAAAGTAAACACGATTTCCAAGTTTTCAGATGTTCCTTGTAAGATATATTTGCAAAATCCTAAGAAATAAACTTTAAATTTAAATATCTTCCCTTGAAGAAATTTGAATTAAAGACATAGTTTTTGCATTGCATTTTTTGTTTGGTTTGGGCTTTTTCTCAGCAGATTAGTTACTCTATTTTAAAATCTCCTCCAGAAATCCCATATTCTTCAGGCAAAAGTGAAATGGAAGAGATTCCATTCTTATTCTATGGATTTATCTTTTAAATTGATCCCTGGAATTGAGCAGAACCAATCAGGGTATACTCTTCTTTCTTTGTGAGTGTCAACCTCTGATCAGTTTGTCATCAACAGTATAGAAAAGACGGGCACTTTAGATTATCTAAATCTACCCTGTTCTATCTTAAAACTGTTACTCATTGTCCTCTCACTAGAGGCCCTGATAAAGTCTCCATCTTTCTTACATGCCCCTTTAAAGTATTGAAAGACCACAATAACGTCTCCCCAGAGCCTTCTCCAGGCTGAACAATTCCGACTGTCTCAGTCTGTCATAAGAGACGTACCATCCCTCTGATCATTTTTGTGACCCACTCCGACAGGTCCATATCTTTCTTGTCACAGGATGCCATAGCTGGATGCAGGACTTCTGGTGGGTTGGCACTAGAGGAGAGGGGCAAAATCACCTCCCTCAATCTGCTGGACATGCTTCTTTTGATGCAGATTAGACTGTAATCAACTGGGTTGCAAGTGCACATTGCTGTCCAATTTTTCATCTACCAATTTCCCCAAGTCCTTCTTGCAGGGCTTCTCTCAATCCTTTCATCACCCTGCCTGTGCTGACACTGGGGATTGCCCTAATCTAAATGCCAGCATATGGTGCTCTTCTGGCAATTGATGACTTTCCATTACCTCAAACTAAATGTAAACATAGAATGGTTATTATGGTTAATGTCCTTAACCATAAGTGTATTACCAACATTTTGGTCACCTAGTACTATTATATCAATTCTACTGAGTTGTAATGCTTGGTAATTCTAGGGAAGTATGATACTCACTGTGCTAAGTATGAAAATAGTTTGAGTGAAATCCTCCTAATCTGACCTCTATGACAAGGAACATGAGACACTTGGTTCTGAGCTATTTCATGTGTTCCTATTATATATATATATATATAAACATATAATTTATCTATTTGTGTTAATGAGAGTGTAAATTGTTGGATATTGTAATTATCACTATATATGTAATTACATATATTTACATAAATATCTGTACTTTACTATGCAGATAGTTATACATATAACCGTGCATACTTATATGTGTTATTTTCCCATATTCTACCTATACTACTCATGTTGTGTTATGCTTAACATGTGTCTGTTACTAGACTGAGAAATACTGGATGTAGCAAAAAAAGGAGACATTAAAATACAGAAGCTTTGAGAATGAGAACTGCCAGACTCTAATATAATGTGTATAACTTAATAAATTGTAAAGCAGTAATTGTAGCTTCCAAAACCTGCCTGGATGCTTACCTGTGTGACCTGATCTAGTTGGACCTGCTTTAGCAGATGGCTGGTCCCTTCCAACCGCTACCATTCTACGATTTGCTGATCTAGTAGTTGTATCACTGCATTAAACAGTCTTATGCTTATTCTTTCTGAACACTCACACTTCAGAAGACTAGACTGTCACATAAAGGAAAAGGTAACCATGCTGGTTATATGGTGCATTGGTTGTTTTGCAGACGGGATGTACAACAAGATCTTGTTTTATAACTTTCAAAGCTCTTATGGCACTTTATCAGACACAGATTCATGTCAAACTTGGACAAATAGATATCGTAGATCTCATTTCTCTGAGACTAAAATTCCACATTGCAGCTTTTAATTAAAAAAACCCACAGTCTTGTACTTTTAGATGCTTTGAAAGGTGTATCATTTGAATGAAGACAATAAAAATCTACATTTTCTGTCTTGTACAACTCAACTGGCTTAGTTTAAATTTAGTAATCAAAATTTATAATTCTCTTGGAGATTCTTTGACGAAATGTGCCATGGAGCAGCAGCCAACTATGATTGCTGGAATTGTCCTCTTTCAGTTTAGCAAAGAGTAGTCTTCTTTGGTTTTTCATTCTGGAAAAAAGCTTGTGTAAATGATGTACACTTGGCTTCTTGTCATTTGAAATATCAGTCACACCATCTATGTCATTATTAAGAGCTCACTAGAGACATTATTAGACACATATTTTACTGATTTTTTTACTGGTAAAACAGAGAAATTAGGCAATTAGAGATGAGGTGCAGTGATGACAATTATGTTTTTTCTCATCTATCTCAGAGCAAGTGGTACATGAAGGCATTTGAACTTCGTGGGGGAATGGGTGAAGAAAGTTTGTAGAGAAGCAAGGAGGATCTCTAATGAATCTTGTGGTTGCAGGAACTCTTCACATCCAGTGAGCTACTGTAGATATTATGCAAGGTAAGTTACTTTACCAGTAGATCTCCCTAGCTAGCTTCAGATACTTTCCTGCATTGGGACTCAGAGGTTGACATGTACTCGATTCATGCAATGGCAGCATAAGTTTAACCATAGTCCAACTTCTTGAGAATATGTTCTATTAAAATGCATCAGTTTAGCAATGAAACAGATTGGGTTTGGGCCTTAACTGTCTCCTTGGTCCCAAACTGTCTAAGCACTAATACATAAACCTATGAAATCCAAGCTAACAAATGGAGCAATCGGGTAGAATATAGTGACTTATAAATAAACATCAGCAAAGCTCCTGAAGAAAACAATACCGGTGAATAGCTAACATACGTAATGTTTTAAGAGAGAGCAAGAAAAGTATAAAGTAGCCGAACAGAATAATTCAAAAGTTACCATAACTTGCTTTCTTATGCATATGTATTAGATATTATATGAAATTCTTTGGACTTGTACTATTTTTCCCCTCCTCACTTATCATTTAGTTCACGGAATGGATGAAGTTTACTTAATGAGCACTATTCAACATTTTGTTTCCCCCATGCAGCCCAAGGCTTTATTTATTATGGGAAAGTTAAATCTGCTCTAAAGGCAAAATTATTAAATTTCTCATGATCTAAGCCACTCTCCAAAGAAGTCCCCAAATGCTTTACAGACCAAGGTTTTTAATCCATTATCAACCCTAAGATGGTTTTGAGATTTCTCCTCTGAAACAAAAGTACTGGTTTGGTTTCAATTTTACATGACAAATTACTAAGCAAAGGAAGAGGGATTATGCAACTTTTCAGTTTTTATAATAAAACCTATAAAAGTAGAAAAATATAGAAAAGGAGAGTGTGTTAGTTTTGACTGGGATGAAGTTAACTTTCATCAGGATTGCTAATATGGGGCTATGTTTTGGATTTGTGCTGAAAACAGTGTTGAGAACACAGAGATATTTTCACTACTGCTAAACAGTGCTCACACAGCATCAAGACCGTCTCTACTCCTCACTCCACCCTACCCACACGCAGATGGAAGTTACACAAAAAGCTGAGAGCGGACACAGTTGGAACAACTGACTCCAACTGGCCCAAGGGATATCCCAGATCATATGACATCATGCTCATCCTATAAATTTGGGGGAAGAAAAGGAAGGAGAGAGTGTCATTTGGAGTGTTGGTGTCTTCCCAAGTCACCATTACATGTGATGCTTTCCTGCAGATAGCTGAACACCCGCCTGGTGATATTTTGTTTTCCTTGTGTGTCTGGCTTTTGCTTTATCTATTAACTGCCTTTATCTTAACCCATGAATTTTCCCACTTTTACGTTTCTGATTCTCTCCCTCATCTTAGCACGGGGGAAAGAGCAACCCGTGCTGTGGGTCTGAGTTGCCAGCTGGGGTTAAATCATAACAGTGAGGCACACGAAGTCATACCCTTAGGGAAATGCTTAGAGAATGAAGCAAGTATCAGGCAGACTCACAGAAAGGAAATGCAATCAGTCTTCATATTGATTTATATTTATCCTTATCTAATTCTGTGTATAATTTAAATTTAAATCCATCTACCATCTACTGCTACAATTTCCATCCGCTGGAAATTAAAATCCAGTTATTTACCTCATGCTGAATTATTCTATTTGCAGATACTTCTTTTATGATTAATCAGAAATTGCAATTGAATTGAGCTAGGTAAATTCATTAATAATGCACATTGATGGAGCTCACTAATCCCGGCCCACAGATTTTAATGACCTCAAACTCCCTTACTGTGTATGTGCAGATATTTTACTTCCAAACACTGGGGTTTTTTTACTTCACTTCCTACTCAACCCTGTAATTGGCTACTCAACTCCTAATTAATATTAATGACTTAGTTTACCCCGGGGAAAATATTCGACAAAGCCAAAGCTACAGATTGCACATGGCTCATTAAAGTCACATTACTTTGACTATTTGAGAGAATACTTCAAAATCATAAATAACTCATTAAACTAGCTACGTTACCTTCCTCCTTCAGTGTTTACATGTTCTATACAAAAGCTGTCTTCTGTGTGTGTAGGAATGACTTTAATCTCATGCCTTTGCCACCATCAAAGCACATTCAAGAGATTTACTTTTTCAAGAGATTTACTTTTTCATGCTGGGTTTTGGAGAAATAAAATCATAGATATAGATTAACATAACATAAGCTGGAAGGAAGAATTAATTTGTGAAATAAATTTTAAAGGCTTAAGGAAAATATTTTGAGTTGTGCATGTTCTTTTCAATAAATACCAGGTTCAATGAACATGTACTGCCAAATCCACAAGTTGACCTACATGACTTGCTACTAAGTACATAGACACAAAAGCAAACAAAACTATTAAATTCAGCACTCTTAAATTTTCCTGGAAGCTCTGAGTTAGAAAAGTTTTCCAAGACCACCTATAGAAAACTTGTTTAAAATCAAGCTCCACAGATGATAGTGTGAAGTCTATCTGTGTAAATAAGCAGAAAACGCTGAAAAGAATCCCACAGCTTATATCTATTTAGATGATCTTTGGTACTGAGAGACATCTGTATATACCAAGACCTATGTTCAGACACATGTCCACTGCCTAGCTTATAACAGATGTGGACTTTGAGCCTGACAGGAAGACTTGACTCATTTTGGTCATACCAAGAGGAATTTGCTCACTTTCAGAATATAGCCCAGAGCGTATGTTGGAGGAGGGGTGAGAGCTGAAAAATATCAATGGATGGTATATAGTGGAAATCAGATGTGTGAAATCTCGCATCAAGGCCGAGATTAAAAATAGTACCTTCTCAGAAAATAATTTTCTCCAAAAGAAAAAGATATTTGGAGAAGGTAGAGATATGTGAGGTAAGAACTGTTCAGACACAGCCCTAATATTTTCAAACCATCAACTTAAGACAAAAAATTGTAGGGATTGCAGAGTTTCCAATTATAAAGCTATAGGAAGCAGTCTGCACCCATAAGAAACTTTAAGATTACAGAGAAGAGGACATTATCTTCACTAGTGTCAGATCAACTACCTGGGAAAGCGAGAGGGAAAGTGCTTGCAACACTCACGCTGCATCTCAGAATGCCAATGCAATGTGGTTTTGGTTTTCTTCCTCACAGCTCTGGGTCTTCTCTAGAAAAATCCCTCCCTGTTTCCAGAACTAATTACTTCTATGTTGCTGGACAGAGAAAGGAGCAAAATGCCCAATTGCTTGTGAAGTCTCAGGAGGAGGAGAACCTCACTAATATTCCTCTGCACCTGAGTGACAGGCCACTTTATAAGCTTCAACATTGATGAGCTGCTATGACTATTTTTTTTCTCTCTGTGAACATAAGCACTGGATGGTTCCAAGTAAGGAAGTAAAGAATTACATCTATTTTCTGTCAGTATGTATTTTGTATCCCTCCCAGGAAAGACTTTAATTTGCAACACACAGGCAATCCATTTTGTGGAGTGGCCATATTATGGTTATTATTTGTTGTATAATGTTCTCGACTCATTTATGCTAAGATCTAGGCACACTTAAGTGGCCTTGCAATACAGAGGATCACTTCACACTCAGAGAGGAAAGTACTTTTTCTTTTTGATGTATGGTTTGGATATTTCGGGAAAATGAATTAAAGACATCTACATTTTCCAAATTTACTCTGCAGTGAAACTTCTGATTTTGTCAATAATGTTCAGGCACTTCACTGAAACAAATCAGAAACTTGTTTAATAACTGAATGCTTTTATTGTAGTTTTGGTATGATCACTAAGGATAAGTTTTATGTTGTAAGTTCTTAATTAATATTGCTTTTATTTTATTACTAATTGGTAAACAAATAGTGATTTGTTTCTGCCAAATATCAGAAAATAAATGTCAAAAATAATACAGGAATGATAAATACAGGAAAATAAAAGATTTAAGCAGTAGAATGCCTTTTGAATTCTAATTCAATTTCTCCTACAACCAGCTGCTTTCAGTGAAGCTACTGATTTACAAAGTTTATGACCAGTATTGTAAAAGCCTTTCATCAGTACAGTGTAAAATTACAAATATGAATACAAATCTAATATAGGAGTTGGAAGAAACTTTGTGCACATTAAACTTTGTGCATTTAAAGAACACTATGCTTCCATTTATGACCTTAGCCAGCACAAAAATTCATGCATATTTATAGCACTTTAGGAAGCATATCCCCTTAACAGCAGCAAGGCTCAATGGGAGAATTCATGGTGTAATAGCACAACGTGCTAATAGCAACACCTATACCAGGTCGAGTCTGCTAATTGTGTCCCTCTGGATATGGGAGCCTTTGAACACATCCAATTGTCCCAAACTGCATATGCCTGGAGCTATTCCAAGCTCATTGCACTTCATACCTGCTCTAAAAATAAAATCAGAGTATTTCACTTCATTATTTTAAAAGCACTTGCAAGTGGTATGCTCAATTCGGGGATTTAGTAATGTGAAATACTACAGGTACAGCCTAGATGGTTTTCAGATAGCTTCTAGGTGCAATTCAGGGATGAGGCACCTATGAGCTACCTATATAATTATGCTGACTGCGTTCACAGTGCAGTCAAACTTTCCTTACAAATACACATAATCTAGAAAAACTTAGTGTCTTAGTACAGTGGGCTTTACTGTCCTGTGACATCTATCTCATGTGAAGAAGATATACAGGAATAGTTTACTACTGTTGCTATTTTAATGTCTAATTTCTCTGCATTTGTAGCTATGTCTTAATACTACTAGCTAAGTAGTTGTGCTCCACTTGGCATATTAAGCTTACATATATTAAGAAATTCCCCCCCCGCCTGAGAATTTTGAGGAAAAAGAAACAGATGAAAACAAGAAGCAGAAAAGAACAGCTCTGGATGCTATAGGGATTGCTCTATGTCACTATAGAATCATAGAGTCACAGAATCGTTTCAGCTGTAAGAGACTTTTAAGATCGTTGAGTCCAGCCTTTGTCCCAGTCCTATCAACCACTACACTATGTCCTTAAGCGCAACATTCACCCATCTCTTAAACACCTCCAGGGATGGTGACTCCACCACCTCCCTGGGCAGCCCATTCCAATGCCTGACAACCCTTTCAGTAAAGAAATTCCTCCTCATATCCAGCCTGAACCTCCCCCAGAGCAACTTGAGGCTGTTTCCTTGTTGTCAGTCGCAATGACAGCACACTGGCAACACAAGCATTACTTTTAAGAGGTATAGTTTTCATATCAGTGATTTCTCTTGCTTTTTGGATTTGTAAAAGCAGCATACAGTATACACTGGGCACCAGGAGCTGAATTATTTATATGCTTAAAATATTTTCAAAATTATTGCTTAATAGAAATACTGCACTATTTGCCAAACACCTTTTTTATTTTAATTTTCTCTCAAAATAAATGAAGTCCTTAAGATTCACTGTGGACAGATGCTCCCTTTTTCTCAAACGGAAGGGAAGAATGTCAATCCTATTAAACCACATAGGCAGAGATATACACGTAATGCACTCCAGTACACAAAGATATTGCAAGCTCAAGAGGTATAATGTTGGATATCTATGGCTCTGAAGTGTAGAATTTCCAGCTTGAAAATGAACAGCTCCAAGTTCTTCCAAGAAATGGAAGGAAAAGAGGTTGAAAAGGGAAAAAAAAACATTGGGAGGCAAGAGAGAAGTGTGGGGGATAATTCTCTAGCAGAAACTCTTTCTTCTGCCTTAATACATAAAAAGTTGAGTTTCCTATCAGTTGCACCCATGTAAATCTCAACTATTCCTGAAATTGCAGGATTGTAGCTGACAGCAGAATTTGATTCAGTAAAAATACTTATATTTTGTACTGTAGCCACCTTACAACAAGTACTGTCCCTTAGAAACAACCCTTTGAAATGGAATGCTCTCTTGTTGCATTTTATCAGAGAACAGCAGTCTGCCAGAGCTCTCTGCCATTTCCCAGGGGTGCCTGCAGACATTACAAGACATGAACAGGTCAAAGCACATTAAAACATGAAAAAATCTCAGACAGATCACACCCAGAATTTTCCTTTAATTGTCCTCTTCGGGCAAATGTTCTTGCATAAATTCAACTTCATGCAAGTCTGTAGAGGAAAAAGTGTTTTTCAGGTGTGAATAGTAAATTCAGATAAGATGTGATAGCCTGGAAGTACAGCCACATCAATAATTTCTTAGCATTACTGTTGATGGGAGGAACATATAAGCAGAAACTGAAAGGGGAAGAACTAGAGCCATGCAAAATTTAAAGCTATTTTTGAAAATGTTTAATAATTGGATTTTGTAAGACTTAATTTAACTGGGTGTATTTAAATGGGGCTGTTTCTATGCAGACATTTATGTGTGTTCTTGTAACATTTTCAAAAGTACTCAGGCAGTATAGGACCCTCATTTTTGAAGCAGACTTAAGCTCAGATTTAGAAAAAATGCATAGATGTCTAAAGGATAATAAATGAATTTTTGACAGGACCATTCCATTGAGGTTATTAGTGTAAATGACAGTATGAAAAAGCAGTTACAAAAGCTAACTTCAGCTTAGCAAAGCTCATCTCCCTAGCCACTCTGCATAGTTAATGGGAAAGAAAACTCTTCTAGAGGTAAAAAAAACCCTCTTCTATTAGGTAAAAGTTATGTGTCTGTATTAAGGAATGCAGCAAGCACTATCAGCTTCTGTTCTGGGGTGAGACCAGGTATTCTGCTCAGCTCCTGAAGTTCCCTAGGAAGAAAACACAATTCAAAGTATTGAAAGGCCCAAGCACTCAAAGGAGAAGGGAATCGGGCTAAAGGATTGGGGTTAGTGAAAAATATTTTAGATTATGAATGCTGACAGTAGCAGATAATTGTGCACATACATGAATGTCTGAAACTGAATGTTTGAAGTCCCAAGCACAATTAGTAAAGGCCAATTGTGAATTGTGATAACGCTGACATATACAGAAACATTTTATTAACAATAGAGATGAGGTAGGACCACCAGTAAGGAGATTGATCACATATTATACCTTTGCAGACAGTGTTTAAATGGAGAAAAACAAGCTAGAAAGTGAGGAGAAGATTCTGTCAAATGAGAACCAACAAATACACTGGAGCCTGAGATCTGTAGCTGTGGGGAACTTCATGGCACACAGCTGACATGATTCTGCACAGTTTTCATATCAATGGAAAGTCAAGACTGAGTGAACGTGGTGTTGGAAAGTGTGTAAGTGTGTGAAAAAAATCAATAGTAAAGTCTTACTTTTACAAGGTCTGAAATAAATCCTAATATTCAAATCTATACAGGTTGTCATTCATCTGTCTCATCCATGACAAGGATTCAACATGAAGATCTGTGTGGGATCAACTGGCCTTGCAATCCTCTTGTGAAAAATGTTTTGAGCCTTGATATGTGATAAGAGTGCTCAGCAAAATCAGTCTTTGCTCATGTTAGCAATGCTCTATATTCAGAGGACAGAGGAATCTCAAAGCATATCATGCTGAGAAATGTAGACTAGCTACATAAGAATGTTTGGAACAGAATCTGAAGTAGTGTTAGGTCTATTTTTGACATTGATATAATTAAATGCATTTCTATCATTATTTTGGTTATCTTTTCATTTTAGATTTTACTTGCATTCAGTTGTAGAAAAATCCAGTTGATTCTGTTGATTCAGATAAGACCAGGAACAAGCAATAGGAACAGTTTCCACTTCATGTTCTTGTGAGGTTTTTCTGGTTATTTTTTTTCCTATGTTTTGAGGTTGGTTGTCTATGGTTCAAAATCAAACGGCTATAAAAGAGGGGATCAGATCTTGAGATGCAGAACTATAGAGTTTTGAACAACTCTGATGCTCTCTTTAACTTAAACTCTGAGATTTCCACCCTCTGCATGGTTTCCATAATTGCAATGTTCAATCATCTCATAGATATTATTTCACTGTCTTATTGACTGAAATTATGCCTCCTATTCGCATCTGATAATGGTTCTGATTTTGACTCACAATTCAGACACTTCACAGCAAGAGAAGTACATTGTAATTATTTTGCAATCTCTTTGTTGCTGGTGTCATTTTACTTCATCCCTGCATGTTCTTTTTGTACATACACATCCCATAATACACATAGTGTTAAAAACAGGAAAACGGTTGAAGGAAATGGAAGTCGTGTTAAAGTCATATGTTTTGACCTCAATGTTTTGTTACCAACAAAACCACCCAATTCAAGTTTTTAATTTTGTCAATCACTCATTTGAAGCTAGATTCTCTCAATTACGTTTGCCTGATGCAGTTCAGAAGGAGCAAATGAGATGTAAATTCACTCAGAGCTCACTGCTATTCCAGTTTTACCATCCTGGTATGCTTCCTATCTTGTTTTTAACAGGGAACAGTATGTACAGAATTTAGATTTATGGAACATAAAAATGTAGAGGTTAAGTTATATGTGTTGCATCACTAAAATAAGAGATAGATAATACATGAGAAATTATGAAACCTGCTGACTACACCTGCAGCATCTAGGAAAAATACTGATATTTAAATGATCCACAGACAGCTTGATCTGGTGTCTCAGAAACCTCATCAAAAGCTTTTCCTAATTCTTAGATTAAATGCTGTATTGAACTTAAACTGATTCCTTCCCTAGAACCTTTAAAAAATTACTGACTCTTGATTTTTACATACTAGGTTACTATCCTCTCTTCCAACTTTGTTTTTTTAAAAGAAAACTATCTTTAAAGTAAGACATATCCTTCATAACTTTTATATGTTTCTTTTCTCTAGGATGTATGACTTGTTTATATATTTTTTAAAGTTACTAGAACTAGATATATATTGTAATAGTTGTCTAACCTGTTCCTAAAGAACAGATGTTACCCTTTTCATATTTTAAGCCAGTATTAGACATTTATTCACCCAGAATAAGGTTTTTCCTGTTGGCACCTATCTGCTGTAAGGTCCAATTCCTACTTTTTTTAATAGGCTTTTCTGGTTTATATTTCTATGTTTTGTTTCTTCTTCCTAGTGGAAAGCTTTTTGTCTTTTCTTTGATAATTTAATTCTCTTGATTTTGGGACTTATATCTTAAGTTACCAAGTTTATTTTTAACCTCTGAAATACTGTCAATATATTCCACAGTTCAGACATAAATCTTCTGCACTAAAACTGGCTGACATAGATCACACATCCACTTTACCACCTGGATGCATCTACAATATTTCCCAAGGGAATTCCCAGGAGAAGTTGAACACAGACAAAACATACAGGCACACAGACGATGTTTATAATCTCAGACCACTTTTTATGCACAAAGCTCAACAGGAGTTAGCTCTACCTCTTGTCATTGCTCTACTTTATGGGTAGTTTGAGTAGGTTATGTGCTTATGCCGTGTAAAAAAGAACTTTCTATCACAACTAACAAATGCCATACTTGTGGCTGCTGCATCTGATATCTTTGTTATGAACATTATTATATGCATATTTTGGCTTGGCTTTGGTGTAACCATGCTGATAAGCTCTCTCTGTTGGGTCATTTATTTGCTATTGTCTTGTTTACGCCAGTTTTAATTTCAGGTTATTGTGGCAACAGCTTGTACAACATCCAGTGCATGCTCCTGTAATAGAAATGTGGGAAGCTAAATACTCAGAGATAAAACACTACCATGCAGAGACCATTTTATAGTTCTGCAGCACTGTGAGTGAGAGACTCAATATAGGCATTGGCATAGGCATATAGATTGCCATCATCACCAGGAGTTGTCTGAAACAAAAAGTGTTAAGCTAGCAATGCTGCAGGTATATACTCCTTGTAACAAGAAAAAGCAAAGCCATTATGGGACAATATGTGACAATATGTGGTCATATGGACAACATAATTGGCCCAAGTTGGATTTAAACTTAATCTCAAAGTCAAAAGCACTGACCTAACGGAGATAGAATATATCCATTGATTTTGCTGGAAAAATTCCAATTCATATCACTTGGGGAATCTGTCACTAAAGATCTGAGAGGCATTGATGTCTACTAAAATTAATGGGAACTGCTGATGTTCTCGGAAACAAACCTTGTACAGTTGCGTTATTCTAACTTGCTACTTTTTTTTTTTTCTTTTCTTTTCTTTTTAATATGTTAACTATTCATGTTATAAGGTCCAGCAGGACAATATCCTGCAACTCAGCAAAATTTTTGTGACAGCTCATTTTCCTCTTAAAAAATATTCTACAATGTGTTGAAAAGTTATAACCACTTTAAGTGAACTGAAAATGAGAATATGAAGTATCATCAGAAAAATAATTTTCAACATTGATATTTAGAGTAGTTGATATATGCTCTGAAAGACATCTGATTTTACCAATATTGAAAAAAAAGTGCTTAGAAACATTTTCCAGAAGTGCATGTTATCACCAGTAATGAAGAATTCTTTTAAAGTTTCTTAAAGTAATGCATTTGCATACATTTTAATGTTAATCGATATTTAGCTTTTGGGAAGAGAAATATCAGACATGAAAATCTCTGAGCACTATTTATGTAGCAATGAATGTGCATGGCTTTGAGTGAACAGAGTATGGCTGTTCCAGGGGATGGATCAGTCTGGAATGTGAATTTTTAGAGAGCCACTTCACAGATATCAGTCTCTTCTAGTTTCCTCAGTAGAGGCATTGCTGAAGGTGAACAAATAGCCATTCTATCTCTGGTACACAGCAGTGTCAGCTCAGCTTAGCTCTTACCACAGGCAGAGGCTGATACAGTTGTAAAAAAATAGCTTCTCCCATTTAAGGCAAATTTCATTCTCCTCCGATCAGCAGCAAGGGGAATAGTCAGTGTTCATTAGACCTTTGAGTTTTAGAGGTAAAGACCTTTCTCTGGCCTTATGCAGCTTATCTTGGATTCCATATATGAGTACTTAAAAGTCCATTAATCCTAACTGAACGTGCTTTACTCAAAACTCTGAAATAAAAAGGCAGGGTAACTGCTGAACAAAAAAGAGGGTATCCACTTCTTACCTGATATTGCCCCTGACATTTCAGTATCCAGTCTCTCTCAAAGAGTGTAGCTGCGGCAGCAGAGATAGGGAGATATGGAGTGACTGAGTCACCTCTGACATTTATTTTGAGTCCTACAAAACACTATTATGCATTTACAGTGCAGGTATTTTTCAAATTACATTCATTGTTGTGGAATTTTCCAACTTTCTTCTTATCAGGTGGTAAGTCTGGTCTGAGTTTTCCTCACATATATTTTCTTGTCATGATTCATAACCACTTGAGGGCCTCCCATTCAGGAGGAAGAGTTTTGTTAGGGCACATAGACCAGTCCATCTAACCATGCCTGTGATTGGTAGAAAATGGCAGCAAACACTTCAAGTTACTGATTCTCTGACCTGGCAGTCCATCAGCAAAGAATGCTAACATTTATTAGCGCATCAAATTTAGCATGGTGCTGAAATAAGTGTGCATATACTATGTGAGAAAATTTCATCCCAGTAATAAAAAACGAAATCGTTGTGTTTGATTCCTTCAGATTATCATTTGGGTTTCCCACTGGGCAATTTTCTTCTGTTAATCCAACAGACACTATCAGCAGTAGGCAACAGATTCATCCAGCTAGTGCTTTCCTGCAAATAGTCTGAATTAATTCTGAACATCAATTTACAACTGAATTTAAATATGTAAGAAGATGTCCCAATGGTATGAAATTTTGCACAAAAATGTATGAGTTACACAAAATCCATTGTTTATTATGCATTATGTACTACCTGATATAACACAATGATATATCACAACCACAGAGATAGAAAGATTTCACATGCAAATAGACCTCCTGTAGTTACCTTGTGTCCTATCTTATTGATTTTTAACTTTCACTGAATATCTCAAGTCTTAAAACAAGAAATATTGAATTAGTGATAAGGCAGCTTCTTGAAATTTCTATCTATTTTCTTCCACTACTATTTTCTAGGATATTTTTTTCCAATTATTAGGTGTAAATCCACAGCAAATTGTACACCATCTCCTATAGAAGCTGTGTACTATGAGAAAAAACCCCAGTCATCCATGTAATATTATGCTACCCACTGTAGCAGATGCAAATTTCATAGTAAGTGCGGCAAAACTATGCATTGTTTGGGCTAACATTTTATAAATATTTTTACTGTCTTGGTGTTATTCAAAACCAATAAAGTGAGGGGAGAATATATTTCAAGTCATAGCAAGTATCTGAAAAATACATTTCACTTGAAAAATATTTAATTGCTTGCACCAAAAACCCTATTATTTATGGATTAAAAATGAAGCTTGTCTATACTTGTGTGATTTTCACTGCTTTAATACATTAACAGAATGTCTCTTGTCACTGCTCAAGACAAAGTCTATCCAGTTCCCCTAACTCAAGAGCAGAATGTGCCCCATACATTCTCTGTATCTAATCTGGTCTCTGAGGTGAACTATTATTCTTTCTATAAAGAGTTTGTATAATCAGCTTTGTGTAGTCAGGAAGATCAATCCATTTACAAACTTTTTCTTACTAAAACGTATTTATAGCTCCTCATTATAACAAGTATCAAAACAATATCTTACCTTTGCATAGGATGTTCCATCCCAATTTATTTCATGTGTACTCCCAGAAATGTACAGAAACCTACAAGACAGAGCAAGAACATTTTTCTGAGAACTGCAGATATTTTAACCCAGGACATTCACTACTGAGGACCATATATAGAATAATAGAATGGTAGGGGCTGGAAGGGACCTTTAGAGATTGTTGTCATGGTTTAGTAAGGAGCAGCTTTTGCTTGGTAACAGGGGGAGCGGGTTGCAGTGAAGACCCGGTAAAGAGTTTTTGGACTCTTCCCTGTATTAATCCTGGGAGCCCTCCTTGTTTGCCATGATGTGGTCATCAGAAATCAGATATCAGTAAGGAGCGTGGTGTCTCATCGAGGCATCTCATACAGACTGGCTGGTGCTTGCCTGACAACTGGCTGGCAGACTGCTGGCACAATGGACAATGGCTGTTCTCTGCCTGGTTTTCCTTCATGGTGAAGTAACTAGACTAGGTCAATATCATATATACAGTTTGCAGGAAAGAAATTATCACTGAGAGCAGCATACATATCTCATTGTAATAGTCCTTAGAAGTCCGCTATGAACACTGGGTTTCATAGTATAGCCTAAAGGTTTTTCCACCATATATACAATGACCAGAAGAGTACAGCTTTAACATAGTGGAGCAAGATGAAACAGAAGACAGTTAAGCTCACAATTTACAGGGATACCAGCAGCTGTGATGTGTCTTAACCCCTACATGGAAAAGGAAAGGAAGAATCCTCTTCTGATTAGTGACAGGGAGTAAAGATTTTGTAGCACAGGAATTAGAGCATACATCTAAGAGAAATTACATTTGAGATATGATTCATATTGATAGATTTCTGATTATTTAATGCAAAAATCAGAACTGTCTTGCTATATAGATCATATACAGAGAATTATTTGTATTAACTAAATGCCCTAAACACTGAGCCAAAATACTCCAAAAATCTTGTTCCTTTTTTTTTTTTGTGTCCATATATACAGAAATCTGATGCTAAGTTTGGAATAAAGAGTGCTCTGGGCTGTAACCAGGTGACCAGAACATGAAGTGACTCTTTGTTTTTTGTATTTATCAAACTTAAGAGGAATTGAATCTGGAGAGTAAGTTTTCATTTTCTATCCATAGAGGTAAAAATTTTTTGTGGGCCTTTGGCGTTACCTGAAGCCCAAAGATGAACAAGTATCACAAAGGACAGGAGACATGTAACTTACTGAATTAGAACCTGGATGTTCAGGCAGGACACCATGCTGTGTAATGAAGTTATAATTGAATCTTACCCTATCTTTGGGCCAAATACTTGAGTTTTATTTAAAAAGTTTATCTTCCTCACTATTTTCTTGACAGGTGCTTGTTGCAAGGTGCTTCATCTCATATATGTTCTGTGCACACCTACCAAGGTATAAGCCTAGATGACTCACAAATATATCTCTATCCTTATTGCTGGACCACATTTGGGTTCTAATAGAAGGTATTAATAATATACTTAAAATTATTTAACCTTAAATGATTCAGAGGTACCAGTGGACTTTTGAACACAAAAGTCACACTATACTGGAAATGAAATTCTATTAACTCCTCTTAGACAGAAATACAAAAGTCTGAGTGCTATGGCTTTGATAGCTAATCTAAAATAGAGACAGAACCTCAAGATTCTAAATCTACAATCAGAAGGCTGCACCTTCTCTTTAAAATGCTTTGCCACCATGTGATTTTCCTAAATCCTTTTGATTAGACTGTAGTCCAAATGCACCATTTTGATTTTGTTATTGAACTATATGAACATAACTAGTTTTTTAATTTATGTTGTTAAACATTTTGTGAGGAAATTGTCTATTGTGTTTTGTTGTGGTTTTCATTAATGTAATGTGGCTCAGCTTCCTCTAAGATTAAAATCAAAGATGAATAACTTTGTGCTCAGCTAGAGCACACCATTTACTAATTCATCTGAGATCAATAATGAGTAAATGAATAATTTAGTGAACCATTGTGCACCCTTTTTGACTGTTTTATTTCCTTCCACAAACTACACATGTTGTTTACAATAATACAGAGCATTTAGAGAGTTAGGGAAAACAAAGCAGGTTTTTTTCCCTTTATGTTCCTTTATTTTTTTCTTAGACTTTAGAAAATGTCTGTCATTTTTTTTTCTGAATACCTGACTGAAAATACTTTGGGAATTTAAAATCTCAACAGTATTTCTTTTAAAGTTTTCTTTGAAATGTCTTTTTAGCTTTTGAGAATTTCTTCTATGCTGCTCATTAAGATGCCATGCCAATAAGTGGTAATGAACAGCATATGTAGGGTTGTCAAACACAGAGAATCACAGAATCACAGAATCACAGAATCACAGAAGGGTAGGGTTTGGAAGGGACCTCTAAAGATCATCTAGTCCAACCCCCCTGCTAAAGCAGGTCCATCTAGATCGGGTCACACAGGAATGCATCCAGGTGGGTTTTGAAAAAAACCTCCAGAGAAGAAGATTTCACACCCTCCCTGGGCAGCCTATACAGGGCTCCCTCACCCTGGAACACTTTTTGTATTTCGGTTTTTGTTCATTACCCCTAGTCCTGTCTCTGGACACGACAGAAAAAAAAAAAATGTTGTCCCAACCCCTTCATATGCACTTGTCAAATACTTGTAAGTATTAATAGGGTCCCCCCTCAGTCTCCTCCAGGCTGAACATACCCAAATCCTGCAGCCTGTCCTCAGGATCCAGTCCCTTGATCATCTTGGTGGCCCTGTGTTGTACTCTCTCCAGACGTTCTCTGTCCCTCTTGAGCTGAGGAGCCTAAAACTTGGCACATTAGGGCAGAGTAGAGGGGGAGCAGAACCTCCCTCAATCTGTTGGCCGCACTCTTCTTGATGCATCCCAGGATGCCATTGGCCTTTTTGGCCATGAGGGCACATTGCTGGCTCATGTTTAGTTTATTATCAACCAGAACTCCCAGGTATATCCTAAAAAACATACACTGTTTTATATATGCATAATCAGTCTAATAGTACTGGAAGGTTTTCAGATGAATTGATCTTTTGTAGCAAGTCCAAGGTCTAAAAGAAATTATTTGGACTTGAGTGTGAACAAAGCATCTGTCAAAAACAGTTAATGAAGTGACCTAAATTAAGAGGCACAGATCTTTCTAAGTATTTGAGTGTTATGCCTCTGTTCAGAGTCAATTTAATCAATAAAGACTAAAAGGGTCAATTATCTCTTACCTTTATATCCAAATGTAATATATAATGTTTCTCAACCAGTCTCATAAGTGATCTGACAGATATTCTTAGGCCACATGTGAAACCCAACAGCTAAACCAGTTCCTATCACCTCCATAATCCAGCACTTCTATTACTATTTTTTATTGAAAATTCCATCAAAGGAGAGAGAGACAGAGATTTTTCAGTTATACAAAAGTCACTTCATTGGGCCAAATTCAAGTAGGAAAGATCTCTTCAGTGAAATCCACTTCCCTGGAGGTAATTAATGAACTGTTCAGGGAGGATTCTCTCCAGGAGGGTGAATTCACTCAAGTGTGAACTGAAATTATATTCCCATATGTATGTCCCCACATTTTCATCTAACAATTAGTTTGTAGACCAAAAGGGGCAGGGGGCAGGGTGGAGGAGGCATGAGGACAGCAGGAGGGTAGAAAAGGTCAAAAGCACTATCAACTTTTGATAGAGCTTGAGGTAATAGATGAATGAACAGTGGGAGATATTAATTCACACAGTGTTTTGGCTGCTCTAAAGCTTGTTCTAAGGCACATATCTCAGAGGCCTTCCTGAATAAATAATTTAGGAAGTCTCCTGCTAGTGTCACTTCTTTACTGCTTGTCTTGCAGTTACTTTGAAGACTTCTGCAGGATATACTTTAGGATTTAAGAGATAATGCAAGTTTCTCAACTTTCATTTTAACTTTAAAGGGAGAAAAGGTATCTTCTAATGCTTATGGATGCAGTTATTCTAATCACTAGAAAATGTTTCTTTGATGCAAGGAAGCTAAACATCTCTTTTTTTATTGCCATATTTTTAGGAGTAAGCCTTTGGGAAGCATGGAAAAGTGACACATCAGGATTGCCATTAGAAATGCTATAGCTTTTTCAGGCATGCTGAAACATTTGATAAAAAAGCACAAGAGATTTGTGTCTTTCAGGATCTGAAGATAGGTGAAGGCTGAGCAATATATCTTAGGACATCTTAGATGGCACTTGGATTCTACCTTTAGGTAAATGAACTGAATACATGACTTAGTGTAATTAAGTTGACAAATTTCTCTGAGCTATTGGATTAACTGGTTAAACTGAGGCATCAAATTTTCCTGCCATTATAAAAAAAATCAGAAATCTGATTGAGGATTTAATATTTCACTCTGGCAGTGGTGCCTTTCACCGTAATCTCTGTTCCTTCTGGATCCAGACCACAGATAAGATACAAGAAGGAAAGAATCATCAAGGTGGAAAAGAAGCCCTGTACTGGTGCAAATACTTTTTACAATCATTGGGGTTTATTCCACCTTAAAATCTGAATTTTTTTCCTTTTCACGGGAAGTTAGGTGGATAAATTGGGATCTAGTGTCAAATGTTAATGTTATACTTTGTCATTATTAAGTAGAAGATTATTTATTTGAACAACAGTGTTGCATGACATGTCAGTGAATTAAAGCAAACAAAATACCTGGGAAGAGAAAATTATTTTGGTAATACTGCTAGTAGTTATAATGGTGTATTGATTACATATTAACAGAAGAAGATACATAGTTACATGTAGTATATGAATTTCTATATTGACATTCATATATATTTTTACTATTGGGTCCAGTTTTGCCATTACACTTGCTGTTTTGCATCAAGCTATAGAGACTATTCACCACTAGAGAATTTGATATAGCTCTTTCTTTCCACATCTTTGCATTTGTTTTCATCTATATTACAGAAAAAGATAGAGCCAAGGTTGCAGAGCTTGCACCTATGAGTGAGATTTTTCCCTGGGCTATTTATGAACATAATGTGACTCAACTTTTCACTGGCAAATTATGAGCTAGCAACTTCATTTTAAAGTTTGCATTACCCTTTTTGTGTCAGTGACATACTCTCTCCTTCATGTTTACCTATCCATATTAGGGATAGTCAAATGTAAATGCAAAAATACATTTCATTGCAAAATGAAGGTTTGTTGTGATGATGAAAAGAGCCCATGACATATTTATAGTGGTGATTTTATAGAAGTCATTGACTATGCAGCATTTCTTCAGTGTTCTACAGACATAATTTCACACAATTCAGCACTGGGCAGTATATTTTTAAGGCATTTTCATGTCTCTCAGCTGGTTCAGGGTTTGTAGTGTCAGATCGTTTTCTAAGTGAGGAATTCCTTTTATAAACTCAATGTTTTCCTTTCCCCAGTGGCAACACTGTCAACAGGCCTATTTGTCAGCCTGACTGAGGTATTTACAAATTGTTTTAGATTTGCAACATTAACATGATGCAGAATAACCTTTTACATTCAGTATCAAGAGATATATTTTTAATACAAACAACATCTAATAAATGCATCAAAGCACTTCTTATGCAGCCTCTGGCAAAACAGGTGATGCCAGCTAGAACAGCTCCATTGGGGTAGCTATAATCTTTTCATCTCTCGTTTAAAAAGCTGTATTTCTCCTGCCTACAAATGTCAGATATCTAATCAATACTTGCAGATAGACTGATACGGGCAGACATCACAAGTCTCTTGTTTGCTTAGAGAAAAATATTAGAAAATCAGTAGGGAAAGAATTCTTAAACATAGTACTAAAACAATAGACTCTAATGACTATACGTGGAAGATTTCTACATTTTTGCTAAACAAAATAGCTCGGATATCAGAAGGAGTTTTTGTGTGCAACATCAAGCTAAGAATAAGGCTAGTTTACTTGGTGTCTTGGAAATATAACAGGTATACCAAAAATTCTGGTGTGATGTATTACTATTTAGCTCTCTCCCTTAAGTGTAAATAGGTCAACTTTGTATCAAACTGAAACTACAGTATAGATATATTTCAGGAAAGGGATATCTTCCTACAGCTACTGTGCGGTTTGATTTTGTGGGTTTTTTTCCAATTCCAGTAGTTTAGAAAGTGACAGTATTTTTCATGTTTGGCCTCCTTATATCCTAGGTCAGACATATGGAAACATAGAATCATAGAATGGTAGGGGTTGGAAGGGACCTATAAGACATTTTCTCATGAATTGTCATAGCCACAGTAAGAGCAAATTTGTCTATATATGATAAAAGTGTTATTTAAAGGGTTTAATTACTATTTGAGGCAGAGGCAAGGCTCGTTTATTCGCAGCTGTGTGGTCAATTGAGGTAATGCAGGGGTTCCTGTAACATGGGGAGTGAAGGAGAAGTGAGGAGACCTGCCAGGAGCAGGCAGCTCTCGCGAAGGGATGGTCTTGCCTGGAGGTGGAGCCTCAGGAACTGTGGGGGATTTGAACGTTCCCCAGCGAGCGCGAGCAACCAGGAGTGTGGTGAACAGGACCGGCAAATGGGGCCTGGTGCAGCAGCAAGGTATGGTGCAGACAGGGTGAGCAGGGAGGGCAGGCATTTTATGAACCTACAGCCCACAAAGAGAGCCCTGAGTCAGAGAAGTACTCCTGCATCAAGCTAGCAAGATGATGGGCACTTATCTGAGGGCTAAAGCAAAGGATCAGATGGACAACACCCTGGTGAAGATCGGTGAATCCTCCCAGACAGAGTAGGTCAGTAAGGATGCTTCAGTCCAGGTGGAATGCAAGGAGTGTCTAGGATATTTAGGGACCTGTGTTGCTGAGGTGACTGTGTGTCATAGGTGCCTTCAAGTTCAAGAGCTGCAGGGTCAGGTGAAAGAGTTGCAGGAAACCATTAGTAGACTCTGTCATATACAATGGATGGAAGTGGAGATCGACAGACGCTTCCACAGTCAGGTACAATCTGATATGCCTTGTACCCTGGTAACCAAAACAAAAGCAAGGCTTGTCTTCATAGCCTGCCTTCCAGAGTGCCAATTGCAAATAAGTATGAGGCATTGGCGACTGGGGACTTAGATGAGCAAGCTCCAGAAGGGGAAATCCCAGCAAACAATTTACCATCAGCTGCTCCACCAGCAACAGGTAATGGGCACCATAAAAAGAAGTGACAAGTGCTTGTGGTGGGTGACTCATTGCTAAGAGACACTGAAAGACCCACCTGTGGATCTGATAATGAGTCATGAGAGGTGTGCTGCCTCCCACGAGCCAAGGTCTGTGATGTGACTGAGAGAGTGCCATGGCTCGTCAGGGACATGGGCTACTATCCCCTGCTCCTCTTCCATGTGGGGATGAATGATGTAATGAGACACGATATCTCCAGAACAAAAAGGATTTTAAAACCTCAGGGGAGCAAATGAAGAGTAGAGGGGCACAGGTTATTTCCTGTTCCGTCCTGTGCACCACAGGTAAAGGGGAAGTCACCAATGAAAAAATCGGGCAAGTTAACTCCTAGCTAAGAGGCTGATGTCACCAGGAAGGTTTTGTTTTTTATGACAATGGATCCTTCTTTGTGTACTACAACTTGATAGGACATGATGGAGTTCATCTCTCTCATAAGGGCACTGGAATATTTCAGAACAGGCTAGCCAACTTGATCAAGAGGACTTAAACTAAAGGACTGTGGGGAGAAGTAACATAGAATAAGCTATCTTGTCTAGCAGGGAAACAGTGCAGGACAGGGAACACAATGATAAATGTCCCTCAGCCACACACCATGCTGAGATGCAGAAGGCTGATCATCCTGATGGAGAGCCAAACTGGGGAGGATCTTCTTGCATCCGTCCAGGGATGGTGAGGTAGCTGAGGACTGAAGAAAGGCCAGTGACACTCCAGTCTTCAAAAAGGGCAAGAAGGACGACCCCAAAAACTACAGACTGGTCAGCCTCACCTCCATCTCTGGAAAGGCGATGGAACAACTCACCCTGAACGTTGTCACTAAATGTATGAAGAAAAAGATAGTTATCAGGGAGAGTCAACATGGATTCACCAAGGAAAGATCCTGTTTGACCAACCTGATAGCCTTCTATGAGTGCATAACCAGCTGGCTAGATGAGGGGAGAGCAGCGGATGTCATCTACCTTGACTTCAGCAAGGCTTTTGACAATGTCTCCCGTAACATCCTTCATCAGAAAGCTCAGGCAGTGTGGCTTGGATGAGTGGACAGTGAGGTGGATCGAGAGCTGGCTGAATGACAGAGCCCAGAGGGTGGTGATCAATGGCACAGAATCCCGTTGGAGGCCTGTGGCCAGGGGAGTTCACAGGGATCACTTCTGGGGCCAGTCTTGTTCAACATCTTCATCAATGACCTGAATGAGAGGACAGAGTGTACCCTCAGCAAGTTCCCTGATGACACCAAACTGAAGGACTGGCTGATTCCCCAGAAGGCTGTGCTGCCATTCAGTGAGATCTCAACCAGTGTGAGAGCTGGGCCGGGAGAAACCTCATGAGATTGAACAAGGAAAGTGCAGAGTCCTACACCTAGGGAGGAACAACCCCACGTACCAGTACAGGTTGGGGATTGACCTGCTGGAGAGCAGCTCTGTGGAGAGAGATCTGTTTTTCCTGGTTGACAATAAACTAACCACGAGCCAGCAATGTGCCCTCATGGCCAAGAAGGCCAATGGCATCCTAGAATGCATCAAGAAGAGTGTGGCCAGCAGGTCGAGGGAGGTTCTTCTCCCCTCTACTATGCCCTGGTGGGGCCTCATCTGGAGTCCTGTGTCCAGTTCTGGGATCCTCAGCTCAAAAGGGACAGGGAACTTCTGGAGAAAGTACTGCACAGGGCCATTAGGATGATCAGGGAATTGGAGCATCTTTCATACAAGGAAAGGCTGCGGGAACTGAGACTGATTAGTCTAGAAAAGAGAAGACTGAAGGGGGATTCTATTAATATTTACAAATAACTTAATGGTGGATGTCAGGAGGTTGGGGCATCCCTTTTTTATGTTGTATCTAACAAGAGGACAAGGGGTAATGGGATGAAGCTGGAACACAAGTTCCATTTAAAAATAAGAAAAAACTATTTCACGGTGAGGGTGATGGAGCAGTGGCACAGGCTGCCCAGGGAAGATGTGGAGTCTCCTTCCTTGGAGGTCTTCAAGACCCACTTGGACGTATTCCTGTGTGACCTGATCTAGGTGAACCTGCTTGAGCAAGGAGATTGGACTAGATGATCTCTAAAGGTCCCTTCCAATCCCTACCATTCTATGATTCTATGATAAAGAGTGAGGACGTTAATAGCATTTTATATGCTTTAGCAGTTTAGTAACAGACTATTTGAAAGTTATGGACATAATTTATGCCATAATTCATAACACTGTCACATATCCTCCATGACAGTTGAACAAAACCTGAAAGTAGTTGAAAATAGTTTGTTTTCTACAGCTTGGTAAGATGTATTCTGAATATAGTAACACCTCAAGCACTATTTTTTGGGAGTAATGTCATATTCTATGTAAGAATTACCAAAAGAAATTTCCATTAAATTTCAGCTCATCTCTTATTCGTGAGTGCAAGTTGACTATAACCTGTAACATAAAATAATCAATGTCAATAACATCAGCATGACAAGACATACAGGAAGTAGATTTCATTTAATCTGTTTTAACTGACTGAAAATTAAATATCTCATCTAACCAGCTTTATGATTAATGGACGTGGCTAGGCAGACCAGAAAATGCAGCGTAGGTAAGAGAAGAGTGATTCCTCACAGATTGAAACATGATATTTAAGGTAGATAGGACGAAGCATCTTGTGGAAATGCCTGTAAAAGAATTCACTGTCTGTGGAATCTGGAAACAAGCATGATTCAATCACATAAACATTAGTGTTCAGTGCTGTTTAAGGCATCCTTACACATATGGTATTATGTTACTGGATTTGGAAGTAATCCAGCAGTAGAAAATCTGACAGGAGACCTGAGAGCATCTCAGGTGTTTGTGTGTGCAATTGAATAGCAAACTGAATCAAGACACTGACTTTTGAAAAGCCTAAATTAGAAAAAAATAGGTCTCAAAGGCTAGAATAGTTCAAAAAGTATCTATTAATACAGTGCCAGAGCTATATCAAGATTAGATCTGTTAAAGTGGAAAAAACACAGTTCCAGGAATCCAAATAACAGAGAATTATATGTTTCAAATATGATATAGTTTAGAATACCTAATGATGGGATAAGCCAATCCACCTCCAATCTCTTTTTGCCTGATTTTTCTGTAGCAAGAAAGCATCTACGACCTGCAGATGTTTTATTCCATCTCAGGATACATTGAGCAGACTTAGATAAATAGTAGTATCACAGACAGAAATGTATTAGTATCATATCACAATCAAATAAACCAAACACATGCAAAATGAGGTTTTGTCTTGCCCTCTTACATGGAGCTGATTCACTTCCTCTCCTTTCCTTCTGCCCACTATCTCACTTTTTCATTTATGTTCTACTCTAACTGCGAAAAAAAAGATAGGAAAATTAGCTTTTGAATGAAGATTTTACAGAGCATTAAAAGAGTATGAGGAACAACCGAATCTATTTAGGACCCTACATCTCTATTTTTACTGTTTTCTGGAGATGTAGGCTACTAAGAGTCATTCAGATCATTATAATTAGTTCAGACAGTGAGTTAATAAGATTTGGAGACCCTAAATGATCAAAAATGCAGATCCTAAATTACTTGAGGGGATGGGGAAGCTGCACTACTGGATTCATTAAAATATATCGTCTATGACTCTCAGACAAGCTTTGTATTTCTACCACTTTTTAAAATGGCCTTTCTATCCAGAAATAAACTCAGCCAAAATTCAGTCAAAACTTCCAAACAGGCCAGCTAGTAGGAGAATTCAGACGTCTTCTCTCAGTCTCACTAGGGAATTGACTTTTGCTTGCTAATTGCTTTGGTCTCCTTGATATGGTTCCTGCTGTGCTGCTTATAAGCCTGACTGATATCCTAGAAATGCCTTCTAAATGACTTCCTTATCAGTGACAAATTCTTTTAGCTCCCTGGAGGAGCAAGGAAGAGAGTTGTTTTATCCTCTTTCAGTAGGATACGAAGATTACTCCTGCTTTTCCAATAATATACACACCAATGGACGCAACTGCAGATACTATGTCAGACGCTCATTTCAGTGCTGTTTTCTGTGATGAAAATTGTTCATTGTGGATTCGATATTGTGTCTTATGCAGATTTTTGTGAGAAAAGAAAGAAAGAGGAAAAAATGCTGTAAAAAATGCCTGCACGGTATAGGTGTTACTAATTTTGTGTTTCTCTGTTTTTTTGTTTAAGGAAATAAGATAGGAATTAAGTTGAAAAGAAGGGCAGTGATGGTAGCAGGTGCAGTGAAAGGATGAAAGAGGAAGACAAACAGCTTTGAGGAACTTCAGGTCAGAAAAGAGAAGGAAGAGAAGGAAGCACATTTAAATAAACAATCACCAAGGTCAAAGCAGAGAAAATTTAAATTATAGAAACCCTCACTAAGAAACTGCAGTTGTTCCTCCTTAATTTTTTCTTCTCCATTACTCCCTTTATAGTGTATTCTGCCTTCTTCATTCTGCCTATTCTTAAAACTGTTTTAAATATTATCCTAGTCTTTTACTAATATATTTATTTTACATCTGTTTGCTCCCTGAATCTGTTTTGTTCTCTGTCTCCTGGATTCAATCATACAAAACCTGTTTAGTCTACTATGAGATCATGGTGTTATTTTTTTCCCTTTTTTTTCTTGTAGTAGGAACATCCAAGTTGCATTGCTCATGAATGATAATGGACTTCCAACTTTAGAATAGTGTATATAGTGACACTGCAAAGTACGGGTGTCCTGGTTTGATAATGACTGGGAATCTCTAAACAAAACTTGAGATTGCATTGAAGGATCAGATAATGTTTTTAATTTTACTTAAAATTGACATTGTATTACAATACAAGTAAGTTCTTACAGATTAATTATACTTTTCATATTCACCTGTAAGGAAAGATGTTTGATATTTCTTGGTGAGGTATGATGACTACAAGTCATATGTAGAACAGAAGAATCTCTTCACAAATGAGTTTTCAGTGATTTTGCATTGCAGCTAAGCTCAAAGAGAGCACTCTGACGATACTAGGTGGGAACAGGGACAAGAACATAAGACCAGAAGGGATTTACATTTCCTTCACATGTATGTGAAATACAATCCTTTAGATGAACTCCAACACTATCCAGTTAGAAATTTTTGGCTGCACCAAAGGAAATGTCTTTCCTGTTGCAATATAAATGTATCCATGACAAGTGTGTGCCTTAGTGTTTTTACACTGGTGGTGTCCCTTAGTTCAGGTAGTTCTCTCCCATCTGTGGTCTTTACTTGCTTGGTCTGATGGACAAATAGACCTTCCACTTTCAATCTCCATCCCCTACTTCTTGACTTGAAGGATCCCTTATAGCTTTTACTCATAAGGAAGTTTTTAAAAGTGAGCAGTACTGATTATCTTCAGCAGAGGTCAGTGGTGCAGTTTATTATGAAATCGGTTGTCCCAAAAGTGCAACGAGACCCAGCTTTTCAAAACTGCTTACCTTAACCAGGAAGCCTAATGTTCATAACCACTTGGCTTTCAGAGTTATCAGAGACGAACAGACACAAATTCAGCACACTGGGTTTACTGATACAATCTCCCCTCTGTACTTAAAAGAGTTTTGTAATGTTTAGTAACCAAAAAATAATGGAAATTTCTTCCATATGCTGTTCTTACTGCAGTACCTAAGTTTCCAGACTCTCACTGGACATGATATTTACAATTACAGTCTACTTAACTATCCTTAGCATTAGTTTATTTGCCATTGTGAGTTTCTGATATTTCATCTCTTCCTGGTGAATGCAAGCTAGGATTTTTTATGGATTAGATTTATATTTGTTCCTGATAGTGTGCTGGGGAATAATGTGCACTGGGTCACTTCTTTCCAGGTGAGAACCTGAGTGTCAGGCAGAATAGTTTTCAGGTGTTTCATCCAGGTGTTTTAGAAGGACTTATATCTGTCCAATAAACAGAAAGTGATTTTAAGACCATTGCTTTCTAGACTAAGTTACAAATCTAAAGTGTTGCAAAATCTTCTTCCTCCCCTCTGGGCTCTTTGAATCACAACTTCTTTCTTTTCTTTCTCGATTACGGCAAAGATGTCAGTGGACAGCTTTAGATCAAATATACAATTACTTGCATAATACATCCAAAAAAGTAATTAGAATACCAGTTTATAACCTGATTATAGGATAAAGCACAGGAAATTTGAAATAATGCAATACAGGTATTTTTCTCCTATTTTTATTATAGAAATTAAGTCAGGTTAGGTAAATTCACTACACCAAATACAGAAATAGTTGGTAAATCATATGTTATTTCAATGTCAGTACTTAAATATAAGTATAGGAAATGCAGATCACACCATCTCTTTGGTCTGGGCAAGGGGTCAGAAAACATAGGTCTTAACTTTTCCCTGCAACCTTGGTACTCTGGAGGTTCCATGCAGAGAAGTATGCAAGCTGCTTTGGGAGGGATGGTGGTGAGGCGCTTACTATTATGCTGCCTCACTATCCTTTTGGGCAATCTAAATATTTTATGCTTGCTAGGCATAGCCAGAGTAGTCAAGCTTTGGGAGTCAAACAAGGAGTAATGTCTTTATGGTGCACCAGAGAACAGCACAAGTGCCAAAATAACTAGTTCAGAGCCAAGATTGCCATCTGAACTTGGGCTGTAAATTTGGATTCATCTATCATCTATCATCTATCATCTATCATCTATCATCTATCATTTCCAATATGATCCAATAAAGTACAGCATGATAACAGTGTAACACTTTGTAATTACTACACTTTGGTGATTGAACCCTGTGTCATGAATTGGCAAGGAGCTGCTTTTGCTTGGTAACAGGGGGGATGGGGTTGCAGTGAAGACCTGTTAAAGAGTTCTCAGGTTGTCCCCTAGTTCCTGGGTTCAGACCCACCTCTGGCCCAGCTGGGCCAATCTGATGCTTCTGCGGTCCCTATTTAGGGACAGGAATTTGAAGTGCTTGGCAGGAGATGTAAGAGCGATACACGATGGAGGCAACCACGCAGACCCTACAGTCAGAGGAGGAAGCAAGGGGGAGCGCCAGACCAGAGACCCCTCTACAACCCATGGTGAGAATGCAGACTGTGCCCCTGCAACCCATGCAGGACCATGGCAGGACTGAGAGCCACCAGCAGCTCCATGTGAGTGCGCCCAGATGTGCAAGAGATTTGAGGAGGCAGCCATGGCACAGGCCGTGCTGGAGCCTGCACGCCGCAGACCAGACCCACATGAGAGGTAGAGAGGAGCTGCAGCCTTTGGGATGCACACAAATTGGAGCAGCCTGCGCAAGGCTGCCGTGTATGAGGTGCCTCGCGGAGGTGCAGGGAGGACTGGTGCTGAGCCAGCCTGCCCTGAGGAGAGACAAATGGCAGAAGCTATCAGGAATATACTGACTGAAACCCTCACTCTCTGCCTCCCTGAGCAGTTCAGTGGGGAAAGGACTAAAAGACATTGGGATCAGAGCTCTGAGCCCAGGAAGAAGAGAGGGGTGAGGAGAAGGTGGTCTTAAAGGGCTGGTTGAGCTCTTCATCATTGTATCACTCTGTACTGTGTTATTTTATTTTGGTTATATTTTGGGGGATCTATGCTTATATTTTAGTTGGTATTGCATTAAATTATTTTCTGTTTTCTTCCCCAAGCCAAGTAGCCTGGTTTGTTTTGTCCTGGACCATAAGCAGCAATTAAGTCATCCCTACCCTTTGGCAATTCTCAAGTCTTTGGTACTTGAGTCTAATTGTGGTCTTTTGTCCCTTGATGGGCCTAAATCACAACACCCAGGCTGGGTGCTGCAGTTATTGGTTTAAGGAAGCTTCCTCTGTGGCCCCCCACTACCAAAATCTGGCCACACAAAATGTATAACATACATACATAAACCAAATAAGAACTGAATTTGTCCCATAAACCTCTAATACTAGAGTTCTCCAGTTAAAATGTTTATTAACTGTACCGAGGACAGTAAATTTAGTCCAATGTATAAGTGGTATAAAACAACAGTGAATAATGTCTGCTAGAAAATGCGCTGCTTGATAATAAGGACAGTTCATCAGCAGGCATCTAAGCCCTTAACAGAGGATGAAGGTATTAAGTTCTCTGTTTTGCAGGAGGAAAAGAAAACATTTTATCAAAGTCAAGAAACAAGCCTGTGATATAAATGAGATATGTTTGTAAAAGTGAATCATCTGTCCACCATCTTGCCATATATAATGTCCTATAGGCTATGCCAGCTCTACAAACTAGCTGTTAGAGTAGAAAGCAATGACTGCAAGCACCACAGCCAGCAATTTTTAAGAGAAAAATCTAAATAAAATATATTATAGTAATAAAACAAATTAGCAGCTGTTATCCTGAGGCAGCAGTAATGAAGCCTTCACAAAACAAGTCTTTATTAGAAGTAGCAACAGTAATCATAAGTTCAAGTTTAACTAAGTGAGCCATTAAAAGTGGGTTGCTGAAATGAACTAAACCAAATGACAAAGTAAAACATGCCTGAGGCAATGAACAGGTTTTTAATTTGTTTAACTTCCATCTCTTTGGTGTCTGGCTCTAAAAACACTATGTGACAAAAGGCTCCTTGCTACATTCTAGTCTGAATGCTAAATAAATTAGTAATAACAGCAGCATCAATACATACAGTCTGTTCATTTCCCACAATTCTAACATCCCTGGTCCTCTCTGGCTTGGTGCTTTGGCTTTAATTTTCCATTACTGTAGAAGATCATAGTCCTTCCAACTGTAAGCACTCATGGAGATTTTAACACAATAAAGAACTACCAGACCTTGTATTCTGCCACCAGTTGTCGTAACACAGGATTCTAGACTCAAATTTAGCATAAAATCACATTGAAAATTTATTGTACCCACTTTTTCCTGGGGAGCACTACTGCTCTGTGTGTGTGTGTGTAACCCCCCTGCAAGCACATCCAAGGACATAACACACCTCCTGGACACAATATGGGCATGTGTCACTCAGAATAGCATTAGGACTGCTCTAGAACATTCTCAGAAACTGTAACCCCAAAACAGAATGGAAAAGAACACTAAATTATGTTAAAACTGCATTTCTTAAACTTCTCTAGACAATGACTTCCTATAGAATTTATATTCTATTTTCCTCCAAGTTAAAATAGTATTTTACAGTATAGTCTGAACAAACCGTGTTGTTTTGTTCATATTTACTTCACCGATTTTAATTCAAGACTCAGTTTAGCTCCTACAATCCTGTTTTGCTTTTGTGAAAATATATTTTCTTGTGTACTAAAATGTTAATAAAAAGCAGCACCAGAGAAAGAAAGGTAACTATGGTTTTCATGTAGCATTCATAAAACTACTTTAAATATTGTAAATAGCTATTTCCATCACCAGGCATATTGAAGAAAGTTAAAAATACCATAATGACTTTCAAGGATTTACTGAAGCCAAAAAATTGCATTTTATAAATCAAATTCCTTAAAAATGCTGACTTAGTCTCAAAATCATTTTTGCTACTTATCTACCGAGTTTCTCCTCACTGCTAGAAATTGTACAGTGAGCTTTATATGAACTGTGAAAATGGATTTGCGATTTTTAAGCTAGTAAATCTAAACTAAAACAGTAGTTACTATTTCTAAAAAACAAAACTGTTTCATCAATAGCATCTGATGTTAAAAACAACTATCAAAATTTGACCAATCAAAAGCTGATTATTACAAACATAATTACAAGATGGAGATTCTTTTTTTAATTTGATTTATGAGTAGGTGAGATAAGTTCCTCATTTGAAGAACTGCATGCTACTCTAAATGTAAATAGCTTCTACAAAATCCATTTATGCCTGGAATACTAGGAGTTACAGAAGCAAAATCTGGAAAAAAAAAGGAAAAGTAGAAATTCTTAGTTTATTAGAATTATTTCATAGCATGTGTTGTCATGGTCAATGTACGAGCGTAGGAACTACTGTACAATGTGTGATCCAACTGTCCTCCTTCTAGTATTAAATACTGGACACACTGGGAAACAAATGTGAAAAAAAAGACAATTTAGATATATATCTCCTAGTCTCTGGCAACATCATGGAACCTTCTTGAATCTGATGTTGCATCCAAATTTTCTTGTTGAATAGCTACTACTAGACTTATTCTATATTCAACTGTTTTCAAACTATGAATATCTCTGATCTTTATGACAACTTGTGGCAGTCAGTTTCACAGTGTAAACATATCAGAGTATAAAAAAGAAGCAGGGAAGAAAAGTGGAATTAAAAAAAAAAATCTTTTCTTTTTGTTTTACATTTGTAATGAAGTAATTTGGATGGCAGTGCATGGTTTTACAGTGGTAGTCAACAGTGAGTGATCATAGTTGTTGCCAGTAATGACTAGCCATACTCCGTTCACTTTCCCGGAACCATTTGTAGTTGACAGAGAGATTTTAATTTCCTATGTGAATAAATTGTAAGACTAAAGTGAAACCTAAAGAATCCAACATGCCGCATCCATAATTCAACATTCATCCATCGCAGCTTGGTCAAGATAGTTTCTCTCTCTCCTTCATCCAGTCATGCTCACCCTCCCTTAAGTAGATTGGCCATAATTACACTACGCGATATTTGACTCTGGGTGTCATTTTTACCCCATATTTTACTCCTGTGATTCTAAGAAATACTTTTTTATATAAATACAGAAGGCTTGTTTCAGTTTCAAGTAACTGAAGTAGCAAATGTACAAATCCTGAGGTAGTGTTGGAAGGCCCTGAAGGAGCGTGAATACAGCCAAATGACATGTAGACTCCCCCATACTACCAAACATGAGCTGTTTCTAGAGTGAACTACATCCAGAACTTAATTTGATTTTTTTTTTTTTTTTAATCAGACCAAACTAACAGATTCTTCACAAAAAGGAAATTGGGAAGGAAGTAACATTTCTGCTCAATGGACATACTAGGCCATTAGACCTGAAAAAGTGCTGAGGATACATCATTTGCCAATGCAGTTATACTCACGAAGAATATGTAATTGCCTTTTGTTATTGGGTCTTCTGATATTTTATGCTATTCAGAGACTTAATTAATCTGAAAATATCCTACATGTCAAACTGTGAGCTAAAAATGTCATGCAATGTCCCTCACAAGTCAGATCCTGTACTTCAAGTGATGGCAAAACACACAAGAAAACAACAGTTTGTGAAGCATGATGTCTTCTCTGTAGTCAAAGAAATCAGTGTTATCATCAACATTGAAAATTTCCTTACAGGAAAATAATTCCTGAGGTGACTTAAGTATTTAAGAAAAGTTTGTTGTTTTACTAAAGGAAATGACCTTTAAGCTGGAAGAGGATATTTCGTTCAATTTGATTGCTTAAGGGACTCCTATGTGAGTCATCAAAAATTGCAAATATTTGAATATGAATTCTTTTGGAGTTTTTTTTGTTGTTTTTTTAAACATTATTAATGGTAAGTGAAGACAAGATATGGATCTTGTAGTTACGACCTTTGTAAGAGTAACACATCTGAATAAGCACAGTGTCTACACGGCAAAGCGATAGAGTTAGAAGTTTCTCCACATACTTCATTCACCAAATATTTGAACTGTATAATGTATTCCAGAGTATGTAATTTGTACACATTAGAAACTACAGGGAAATATAATTAAAATTTTGATATAACAAGTTCTGCTTTTGATATGTGCCTACCACATTCTTAAATTTAGGTCTAAGTGTTTAGATAAGGAGTGAATGTAAATGAGCTACCCAGCAGATGCGAGTCAAACGATGAAAAGGCTAACAAGATTTTGATCCTTTTTTCTTTCAGTTAAATCAAATTTAATTTTCAATGGCTCAGAACATATACTTCTATTTACTTCTATTTGATTTCACAAAATTCTGTGAGATCTGATTATACTAGTAGAAAGGAGGTAAACATATATGCCAATATTCAAACTGCTATAGTAAAATGTATTTCACAAGCATGATTTAGGACTAGAAACTCTCAAAATGAAATTATTTTATAGTTCTTCTACAATGTTTCTTTTTTTTAATTTCTAGTGATATCTTCTAAAATTTTCTTCAAAGTAAGTTACAAACTGGACAATAATTTTTCTACAGATGAAGTTTCTTCCTAACTTCCTGAGTTAATTATTTACTTATGCCTGAAGGAATGTATTTCTTTTCTAAAAATATTATATTATATCCTATCCTATCTAAAGTAACTATGGATGTTCTTATTATCCTTATAAAGGTTTAATCCTTTTTTAATTCCTGCTAAGCTCTTGGTCTGAATGCTATATTGTGACAATGGGTTATAGTAGCTTATTATTGTGTCTTTGACTATTAAAAATCCCTTTTAGCTGGTGTTTCCAAAGTACATTTCACCTACCTTTTCTTCATTGCAGGATTTAATAAAAAAGAAACAGTCACTTCTTTGAAAGCCACGTTCAGCTAACCTCTTGAGTTTTGCCCATTTAGATATGTGTTTTCCTCTTCCCTCCTTTTAAACTGTTTTTTATCTTATTACTATGTAAGATTGTTAAAGAGGGGCAGGTTCAGGGGTTAAAGTATTAACTTGACCAATATTTCTTTCTTATGATTTCTTCATGATTTCTTTGTTGTCTGATAAGAACTCAATGCTTCAATGAACTGCATGCTGAATTTTGTTTGGACATCAGCTAGGTTAGCTTTTTTAATTAAAATTTGGACAGAAAATATAGTTGCCAGATGACAACTTCAGAAAGCATTAACATGGTTATATAGATTAATACTTAATACCATTCAAATTTAAAAATAAAGGAATTATCAAGAGGAGGCCAACTTGACACCTCTTCTCTTAACTGCTTCTGATCATGTGAACTACAAATCAGAAATTCTAAGAATTATATGAGTAATTTTATGTATAAAATTTTTTCATAGTAAGATTCATATTGAAGAAAAAAAAAAGGTCTTTGTTCCCCTAGGTAAAGTCAAACAGGACATACTTCTCATTTGGCCTTTTTCTAGTTACAGTGATTTAGTGAAATCATTATTTTAGTAAAAAATTCCTATTAAATAATGCATTTATATTGCAAGGATGACTTGTATCTACACCTTTAAGCAGTTTCATTACACTGTTAGTTCTGCTTTGTCAGTATTTCTGTGTTAAACTGTTCATATGACTAATTAAAATGTGATTCTAAATTCTATTTGTTATTACTTCTATTATCTTTCTTATAACACACCAGCATAACATGTTTATGAGTTCTGTAAGCTAATCTAATTTAATATTTTTCTTGTAAGTGAAATGCTCTGAATAACAACAGGCACCCTTGGAATGCTGATTTAAATACACACACACACACACACACACACATACATATATATTAGTTAGACTGCTAGTTTTTATCTTATCCTAACCATGTATCCTTACTGTCACTCCAGAGAGTCAAATATTTCCATGGATGACATACTCAAAGGAGATGTTAATTTGCGTTCAATTAAAGGAAAGAGAATTGGATGCATGAAAATCATATCCATACTACGTCCAATTCAAGGACAAAAGGAAAACAAGCATATAAAGGAAATATATTTTGCTATATCATGTTGCTCAGGTTGTGGAAAAGCAGATATAGTCCCGATTCTTCCAGGAGAATGTTAAATATATTAAACGTGCCATATTTCTTGGTTGCATGGCCTTTAGTGTTTGAACTTTCATCTCCATCACCTTTAATTCTTTCTACTGGGCAGTGCTGAGTTCCCTTGTAATTTTTCACTGTCTTGTTTATATTTTTTCTCTCTTTGTAGACATCATGGGAGCCATAGATTTGAAATTGATGTGACAAAATACAATGTTAATTTAGGCTATATAGTACCTTGCTTTTGTTCCTGCAATACATAGTGTCTTCAAATTATGATCCTTCTGACTATTCTTAACTTAGATATTCAGAAAAGTGTAGCTTGCCAAAGAGGCAATTCATCTCTGAAAAGCAGATTATCCTCAGTTTTAGGTGTTAAAATTTCTGCTTTGTAACCCAAAAAGTTGTTTGGGAATTGGCATTAGATCAGTAATTGTGTAAATCTTGTAAAAATATTTTGGATGCCTAAGAAATTATTTCATTTTGCCTTCACTTGAACTGAAACATCAGAATTCTCAAAGTCAGTAGAAATCTTTGCACCAATGTTCACCCAATGTGAATGTCTTAGAAAAATAACTGTTACATAAAAAAACCCCCAAATAATAAAAAAATCCGTAATGTAAAACAATAAATCAGTCATATTGAAAGGTACAGAAAAATGATTTTTCATTAAGGTTGTGTATAATTTAGGTACATATTACAATGAAGACTCTATTCAACAATTATGTTTCTTTTATCTGCAGAACTTTATTTTGTTCCATTGAAGTAAAAAAAAAAAAAATCAGCAATCCAAATTCCATGGGAAATCCATCATATATTTCCAAGTTCTGCGTTGGTGTATTCCAAAACTATTGCTGTCATTTCTGAGCATCTTGCAGTCATGTTTTGAGGTATGTGCATAACACCTGACCTTTCTGCAACCTCCAGCCACAGGACTAACTCTGCCTTTTAAAACAATACAAACAATAGCCTTGTAAGGGACTTTCTAGTTAGCAATGCTGATTTCTTAAATCATCTTATACTAAATGAGCAATTTGTCTCACAGAAAATATCTAGCCACACTTGTCTGTTTTATCCTGTTTGCCATTTTAATACAAGAACCCAGCTTCTAAATTTGAGGAAGCAGTTATTGAAAGGTGATTTTTAAATTCATTTTAAATGATAAGACTAGATCACCTAGAGAGTGGTTTTATGTTAGGTTGTGTTAGGCTACATTATACTAGGCACTATAAAATTATATTTAGCATAGGAAAACCATATCCTGTCTCAAATAATTTGCATGAAACAGGCACAGTAGACACAATTAAGGAAAATCATCTTATTTCAAAGATCGAGACTGTGGCAGGGAGAAAGCAAAAAATGCTCATCAGAGACTTTAAACCTTTAAGATTATAATAAAATCTTCCCAGATCAAAGTAATACCTGTAACAAGAGAGAATAATTCTGTCCTTGTATGGGTTTATTCAGTATGACATCACCCACTCTTGAAGTTTTATTATGATTTTTTATTTTGTCTGTAACACCAGTTTTCAAGATTGTATGAATGTGTGTGGCTTAATTTACATATAATGATTATAATGTATATATGTAATAATTGGAAAGAAAAGCTCATTAATGTTGTCCAAACATAATTAAAAATGTAAAATAAATGGAAATATTTTCTAAAAACCCCAAACATCTAACTGATTTCATCACCCTAATGCCAAAAGAAGCATGAGCATGTTAGAAGAAACTTTCTCTCAAAAGGTAAATACATTTTATGGCATGTACTTTCCTGTTCTTTGCTTTCCACAACAGAGCTAAGAATGCCAAAGACAAGATCTTTACAAAAACAGGCTGAAGAAATAAGAAGCTGATAAATGGTGAATTTTGTCTCTCCTGGATATGTGGTTACTTAATGTAAAAACATTTGGGGGTGAGGGGGAAGTTTAATGCAGATATTACCAATTAACCCACAGATCTAAGAAGTAAAAATCTGTAGTTAACGGAACACTACACAGTTCTTGTAATTAGAAGCTTGACTTGAGAGTCCAGTGTCAAGAGGAAGAGAAATTTTCTAATTAGCCAGGATTTGAAAAGCAAAGAGAAAATTGAGATGTGGACATTAAGACAGGGATAAGCAATATTGTAACGTTATATTGTGAGAAAATAACAAGACTTAGACAACCTTCAATAGCCCATATGTCTGTGTATGTGATGATCTCCACTGGGAATTTTGTCCCAAGTCTTCTGTCCCAAGTTTATCTGTAACAATGACAACATTAATAACAATAACACCTTTAGAAGACAATTTATTGTCAGTCCTACACAGGTGAAGCCTGAATGGTTACTTTTGAGTCTGGCAGGAACAAGTTTCTTAAATAACATTCTTGGAATTTTGCATCAGGAAAAGGAGATAAATCTGTGCTGGTTTAGACTTGGTGTACCAAGGATCTTTTAGTTATTTCTTTCTTGGAGATCCCATCACTTGATATGTTTTGTCTTACTAATAAAGTAATTTTTTACTGGCAGTGAAATTTGGTTTTCCTTCAAAAAAGTGTATAAATAAACGAAGCAGTAGAGGAAGAGAGAGAATATAGACATTTTCACTATGAAATTTAGCTGATACTTCCCACTAAGATGGATAGATGAACTCATTAATTTATAGAAAATGTCTTCAAAGTGTTGTTCACTAACAGATGTATAGCACATAAAAATATGTCAGTGTAATTTCTGTGAAGCTATCTAAAAAGTTTTATCAAATACACTATAAAAATACATTGCATGAAGGACTTACTGTAGCATAGTTGAAGAACAAATGATTTTTTACTTTCTACTTAATCAGGACCAATTTCTTTTATTTAAACTTCTAATTGAATCAAATAATCATAAGACATGATATTCTTCAAAATTAATATAACTACATACAAATGTTAAAATTTAATCTGCTGTATAAAATACTGTATAAGCCATGACCAAACCAAAAATATCTGTGATTTCAGAGGGCCAAGATTACCATTTTTGTTCACAAAAATACAGATAACTTTTGCAATATACACAAGAAAGCAGAAGTGTATAGTCCTGATATCTGTCTTAAAAGGGGTAACTCTTGTCATAGCTCAGGATTTTAAATCTAGACTTTTAGCTGGAATATATAATTTGATTTATTAAAAAAGCACTAGTAATGTTTTGTTCAGTTTCTTACGAGGACAAAAGATATTCAATGAAATATAGATATGGTATGAAAAAACTACTTAAATGAGAAAAGGCTTGCAACTTCAGACCATATTACTCTGTAGATGTCATTAACTTGTCCTGGATTTGTTGAGCCATGATATTTTAGAGTCGTAGAATCATAGAATCATTTCAGCTGGAAGAGACCTTTAAGATCGAGTCCAGCCTTTGTCCCAGCCCTATCAACCACTAGACCATTTCCCTAAGTCCAATATCAACCCATCTCTTCAGCACATCCAGGGACGGTGACTCCACCACTTCCCTGGGGAGCCATTCCAATGCCTGACAACCATTTTAGTAAAGAAATTCCTCCTCATATCCAGCCTGAATCTCCCCTGATGTAACTTGAGGCCATTTCCTCTTGTTCTATTGCTTGTTAGGAGGGAGAATAGACAGATCCCCTCCTTCCCTTCAGGTAATTATAGACAATGATAAAGTTTCCCCTCAGTCTTGTTTTTTCTAGGCTAAACAGCCCCAGATCCCTCAGCTATTCCTCACAGGAGACGTGCTCCAAACCTTTTACTAGCTTGATAGCCTGCCTCTGGATCCTCTCCAGCACCTCAATGTTCTTCTTGTAGAGAAAGGCCCAAAACTAGACACAGTTGGTGGCCTGCTCTGTCAAGGAGGTTGAACTAGATGGTCTCATGAGGTCCCTTCCAACCCTTAATAATCTGTGATTCTGTATTCGAGGTGCAGCCTCACCAAAGCCGAGTACAGGGCAATGATCACCTCCCTCCTCCTGCTGACAACATTGTTCCTGATGCAGGCCAGGATGACATTGGCCTTCTTGGCCAACTGAGCACACTGCTGGCTCATATTCAGCTGCTGTCAATCAACACTCCCGGGTCCCTCTCTGCCTGGCAGCTTTCCAGTCACTCCTCCCCAAGCCTGTAGTGCTGCTGGGGGTTGTTGTAGCCCAAGGACAGGACCTGACCTTATTCAAACTCATGGCATTGACCTTGGCCCAGCCATCCACCCTATCCAGATCTCTCTGTAGAGCTTCCCTGCCCTCAAGATCAACACATCCACCCAACTTGGTGTCATCTGCAAAGTTACTAAGTGTGTACTCTGTCCCCTCATCCAGATCATTAATAAAGATATTAAACAAGAGTGGCCCCAGTACTGAGCCCTGGGGGACACTACTTGTGATTGGCTGCCAACTGGATTTAAGTCCATTGACCATGACTCTTTGGACCTGACCATTTAACCAATTTTTCACCCAGGAGAGTGACCTTCATCTGACAGGCTCTATACATCTAACAGTCTTTGTTAGAAATACTTCCACATATTTCTATACATTCTAGAACATTTCTTAAGAGAGATTTTTCCTGGTCTAAGACATTCTATTTTATCCAAATAAAAGAGCTGTCTGAATGAGAGACTATTGTTATCTCTAATAGCATATCTAAGTGACTCTGAAAAAAAATCCTCATTAATTTGTAGCTCGGGCTCATTTTGCACTGAAATATTCATACAACATTTTAAGGTGTTGTCAGTAAAACATCTGGCTTGAAAATAAAAATCACCATTCACTATACTGAGTGGTTGCTTATTCCTGTGTCCCATGTGATTCTTTACATGCTCAGCTTGGCTTGATTATGCCCTTCTTCTGCTTCATTTCTGTGACATAGATGCATTGGCAATGATTATGAGGATTTTCAAAGCAAAGTAGCTCTTGTAGTGCTATAGGCCAACTTGTTTAGCCTGCAGCATGTTTGGAATGCTCAGGTTGATTATTGCTTCTAACAAAACAGTCTCTAGTGACTCTCAGCAGCATTTGCATGTATTTCAGACTAGTGTATGTGCTGGAATAAGTAGTAAGTAACCTTAAGGAGAAATTATCCTAGTTGTTCTGCTACTGCAGTGCCTACCGCAGTCAGCCACCTTTAGCTGGAATTATATATCTCCTTATATTGAAAAAGAAAACATATCCAGCTCTCAGTTACCTGTGTCTGGATTGCCTGAGTTATGTCATGAGACTTATCACCATGATATGCCTGTATTATCCAGGCTGTACTTGAGTAAAGAGATGCTCAGATGGATACATATTCATATCTGAAGCAGTCAAAAGGACTTACTACCTCAGTGTAGCACTATCTGGTAAAGTCAGTAATGCTGCCATTCTTTCTTTATAGTCTGTGCTCTGCATTAGTGTGTGATCTTAAAGCCAAAATTAGGTCAAAATAAGCCAAAATCTTCCCCTCTGCTTTCACCAAGCTGTTCTATCACTTCTTTTCATATACACACATATCTATCCTTTGTCCCAATGTGAAGTATTGCAGTGCCCTGAGGTGTTTAATGTAAACAAAAGGTTCACCAGAGAGAGCAGAGCTGTTGATGTTTGATCCAGTTACCCAGACTCTGCTTTTATTGCATGGAGAAAAGTAGGGTTCATTTACCTCATCTTAAAATAGATGTCCAATTTATCTTGTTTGCATACAAAAACTCAACTAATGATTAAAATAGGCTTATTATTTATTAATTGCAAGTTAGGTATATCCATGATCTCAGAGTCAAAAAAGTACTATATATTAAATGGAAGTCACTGAAATGGCAAGGTAAAATGATACTTCATTTAGAATGTAATTTTGTTCCTTTGTCCCTTATTGAAAGGATTTTCATTTGTCACTACAGTGGACACTTTTCCTCTATTCTGTGAAACATCCCCTAATTCATTAATTTCTCTCACATATAAAGGAGAGAATGAACCAATCAAACCTTTGCATTGAAAATTTTTTCAATCTAGACATTCATTAAAATAAAATTGAAGTATTTTTTTAAAAAAGTATCTTTTTTTCTGTGGTTGTCAACACCTCATATAATGCATATAGCAATAAATAGGCCATGTAGTTGTTGGTTTCTATATGGCTGAAATAGAAATTATTCATTGTTGTCTCCTTGAACATTTTTAGACAAAAGAGAAATTACATTAGGAAAACTTGAAAAATGAAAAGTGAATGAAAGAAATTGTCCTGAAGTTTGAAAATGTCTTATTATTTGTAAATGCTAAATCCAAGATTAAGATTGAGAGATACCCTTTAGTTTGCATAAAAAAGAACACTTTTGCTTCCAGTTATTTGTCTACTTTATTTTATCATAATATTGCAAAGTAAGCTATAGATAGGTCTTCATCTGATTTTGTAGTCTGCATGACAAAAGCTTTCAATTACCTTTCCTCAAAGAGCTTCAAAACTGTAAGACCTGGTTCATTTTGTCAATTCTGAACACAGAGAAAAATAGATGTGTTCCCAAAGGATGTTTATCTTGAAACCACACAGTTGAAAGTATCTTAAAAAGCTTTCTAGATATTAGAATTTACTCTTAAATAGCTTGAAAGGCCTTCCCAGCTGCAATTTTTTATTTCCTACCGACTTGATAAAGAAGTAAATGTGAAATATTATTTTTCTTCATTTCAAAGTGTGCCAAATTTGTTTTAAGCACTATTAAGGTTTTAAACATTGCTTTTAAAATTAGAACAGCCCGCTTCTATGTGTGCAGAAGTTTGGAAGGAAATACATTCATGGAAGTGTAAAATAAAATGCTTGACAACGTAGTCTTTGGTCAAAACTGTAAATAACTCATCCAAAAATCATGTTGAGGCAAAGCAGAAGAAACTAGAAAAGGCTTTAATTTGGTAGTGCATAGCAGATCTCAAGTTACTTTCTTCATACTTTGATTCCAGCAGACAAACTAGTTTTAACTTTATTGGGCCTCTTTCTCTAGAAGAAAAACTCATTATTAACAAAAAAAAATCCCACTTAAATCCCCCTCCCCCCTTAAAAAAACTGCAACAACAAAATAATTTTTAAAAGCTCCAAATCCAAATTAAAATACAATCAAAGGTAAGTATTTCATGTGATCTAAGTTTTTTTCTGAAGGATATCTTCTAATGAGAGGCTCATATGTGCTACATGAATTTGACTCTGGAGAATATTTAATGTTCTTTGTTCAAATCCTACTTAATTCACTGAACTGCCCTATAAACGATATTATTTCACTGACAAACATATAAGTGAAAACGATATGTACTTTGTCTATATTTTATATTTGGACACACTTCAAAAATCTAATAATTATGGATTCTACAGACAGACCATCATGTTTTCATAATATTCACTTGTTCATATGAAATATTTTATGTATTGATGAAAAAGCTGAATATATAATAATGTATTATATAATAACAAAATGGTCTTTATACAAATATATATATTTGAAACTGATAATAAATACTATGTTTAAATAGATTGATGCTATGATAAATCAATTCTATTTTGTTATTTGAAAAGAAAAAATACTTAGATAATACACTGAAGAAAATAGTGCTTTTTCTTACCTTCAATGTAGTTCATTCATCAGACCTATTTACCTTACCTGTCTTTAGCAATCACAAATTACTGGATCAAAATAATTAGCTAAGCTTCCTCTTTTATTTGGTTTTGTGTAAAGGATTGATTGCAACAACTTCCTGGATCTGTTACTCCTGGGGAATGCACTTGAAGTTATGAAATACTTGTGAATGTGCCAACAATCTGCATAGGTGCAGGTGTTGCTGCCCTAAAAGATCACCAAATCAGAATGGACACATTATATAGTTAAACTACAAAACTGAGCTTTAAATATATAACACTGCTTGAAAAGGAGAATGTCATAGAAAGGAGAAAGCAGGAGGAACTGAAAATAGATCTAGTGTAAGTGATGTGTCACGGGATGAATTCTACTGCTAGCAACAAAGCAACGTGGCAATAAATTCTAAGATGCTTCAACTTGCTCAACAGAAGTGAGGAAAACAGATCCATCAAAATGTGCCTGCTGAGTAAGTAAGAAAACTTAACGGTGAATAGATCTCAACTATGGGAAAATCTACTTAACAAGGCATATAGTGACAGGCTGTTGAATCTGCAATCAGCCTTTACCTCTTTATCTGCGGGTAATGCATATCAGGGTCATTGGAGCCGTGAGCATGGTCACCTCAGAGCACTATTCCCAGTCCAAATTTGCACTCTTTTTCATCTCCATTCCCAACAGGGCTTTCAGTTAAGATGCACACTGGATTCAGAATTTAGCATGAATACTCACATATATATCAAAGTTCTCATTTTTTTTTTCCGTCAAAGCATGATGCACCAATGGTGTACACTATTTAAGAGAAGACAGTCACTTCACTCCTTAAACTTCTCTCAGAAGTACTCAAGCACTGACCTCCAGTGCAACAGTACATCTGTAACAGTGAATCAAATTAGACTCTCTCACCTCTAGCTTCTCACCTGAATTTTCTTACAAGTGATTTAAACACGTTGGTTTTGTCTTTTTCTTTATTCATACAAGAAGTTAAGCAATATTGTCTTAGAAATCTATCTTCTATTTGGTCTTTCAGTTACGAATTATAGCCAAGTTTTTGACATTTAGGTCAAGCACTCCTTTAAAGACTTGACAGGAAGAAGAGATAAATGTATGCTAGAAGTACATGCATTGCATTTCAGTTCCTCGTGACAAAAAAAAAAGAGACAGAGGAAAAACTTCACTACATCTTTTATGTCTTCTAATGCCCCAGGCTAATAAAATCAAATGCTTGATTTCTAGTATAAAGCTATTTCTTAATTCATGCATTTGCAATGTTTCCAACATCATTAGGAACAGATTTCTAAGTCTGCCCTAAGTCACTTAGCATTTTCTTTCCATGACAAGGAATCTTGTAGAATAAAATAAATTAATTTATACTGTTCAATAACTAATGATATCAGAATTAAATTTCTGGAAAATTTTAAGTCCTTCCTTTCAATCCTTACAGATTTTTTTTTATAGATTTTCTATGCTTGAATGTATGAGGCCTGCTAATAGTAACAGCAAGTATATGTTTATTTTTTGCTTTGGAAAGAGAAAATCTTTCAAGTGAAGAACAAAGATGTAGGTATTACTGTTTGATCTTTTCAGGGAGAAGGAAGGAATAGTCCATTGAGGCTCATAGAGGCTGAAAGATTTGGCAATGAAAAGAGACAGAGATTTGACAGAGGGCAAAATCAGAAGTGAACATACTTTCAGGGTAGCATAACAGGGATTCATCACTAAAAAAAATAGCCAAATGCAAAGAAGATATCCAAATTCCTGGAGACTGCTCTGAATTTGGTTGAAAGTGCCCTCATAACTGCTGAAGAAACCTTAGTACACACTTCTGTGCCAGTATTATCCATATATGTTCTTGCTAACATAGACTTTGATAATCAAATCTCTTGCAAACTCTATACATCTGTTTGCTTCCACTGCTAGGTGCTCTGCCACGATTGGAGGTCTTTTTTGTACACAGCAAGAAGGCATGGCCACTTGTGAGGCTGGACATGAGAGGAATTAATCTCCCAGACTTTAGGTCATCAAAGTGCTTTCAGATTGTTGTAGGTGGGTCACATTCCAGTTAGTTAACTAGAGGAACTGATGATTCAAAGCCTTGCTCAGCAGGATGCTTGAGTACCTTCTGAGCTTCAAATGTCTGAACAGTGCCACTATTTAAGATAGGAAACTTCAAATTATTAAAACTGGCCCTAGCTCAAGCTTTGCTAACCGAATCCTCCAAGAACAAGGACTCCTGATAGCACTGTCAATTGATGGCTCTTACTAGCAGATATGTAACCTCATTTTTTTTCTTATGCCTTATTAAAAACACAGTTACCCTGATTATTCATTTGTTTCTAATGAGTGTCTGCCTTAATCAGTGAATGGTGGATGAGCTCCCAAAAGTGACACCTCTCTCCATGCTCTAGTGTAAACAGGTATAGTGGTTTTGCCTGGGCCAGGTTTTTGGTAGCAGGGATGGCTTCTTTAAACAAAGAGCTGCCAAAAGCTTAACCTGTACCTGACAGGGCTAATGCCAGTCAATGCATCTGACCCAGGCCTGGCCAGTTAGTGACTGACGTAACGCCTCTGTGAATAACATATCTGAGGAGAAGTTTCTGGGCAGTTGCTAAACTGCAGCAGCAACAGGGAGTGAGAATGTGAAAACATCTCTGCAGACACCAAGGTCAGTGGAGAAGGAGGGGGGAGAAGGGTGCTTAGGCCCTGAAAGAAAGATTGTCGTATGACCTGTGGTGAAGATTGTGGTGAGGCAGCTGTGCCCCTGCAGTCCATGAAGGCCACTAGGGAGCAGAGGTCCACTCGCAGCCCATGGAGGACCCCACACCAGAGCAGTTGGATGCCTGAAGGAGGCTGTGACTCTGTGGGAAGCTTACCCTGGAGCAAGTTCCTGGCAGGACCTGGGAGCCTGTGGGGAGAGAGGAGTCCATGCCAGAGCAGGTTTGCTATCAGGTCTTATGATCCTGGGAGGGACCCAGGCTGGAGCAGTCAGTACCTGAAGGACTGTTCTGCTGAGCAGGGTGTGAGGAGTTGCCCCTGTGGGAGGTCCCATGCTGGAGCAGTTCATGATGAACTGTAGCCGATGGGAAGGAACCATGCTGGAGAAGTTCATGGAGGACTGTCTCCCATTGGGAGGGACCCTAAACTGTAACAGTGGGAAGTGTAAGGAGGTATCTCCCTGAGAAGAATCTGCAGCCAAGTCCATCTGTAATGAACTGACCATAAGCCCCATTCCCCATCCCCTGCACCACTGCAGGGGAGGGAAGGAGAGTCCCAGGAAGAGGGAGGGGTGGGGAGAGATGTTTTTAAGATCGAATTTTATTTCTCATCTCTCTGCTCTTATTGTTCCTTTAATAAATCAAAGCTTTTTCTCCATAAGTTGAGTCTGTTTTGCCCGTGACACTAATTGCTGAGCGATCTCTCTGTCCTTATCTCAACTCACAAACTGTTTGTTATGTTTCTCTCCCATCCAGTTTAGGAGGGGAGTGATATTATGGCTTGGTGGACACCTGGCTAAACCACCACAGTAGTTAACCAAGAAAGAGATCCCAGCTGCCATGAATTTTCACAGCATCATGTTTATCTTCCCATTGTCACACTTGGCATCCCCTTTGCTGCTAGCCCATTCTCAAAATTAGATGGAGCATTTAGAGGTAAACCTCCAGCTGCATTCCAGTCCCTTTGAAATTACTAGACTCCCAGATTGATAGACTTATGCAAAAATGTTATAAAATCCAGGGATGTAAGCCAAAGTATGAGATCTAGAGGTTGTCTATGGCCTTACTCCATTGCAACTTATAGGGAGAGTCAATAAAAGGGACCTAAGAGGTAATCTGGTCTTAGGCAGGTGGATGTAACTGGATATAAGTAAAGTGTGGGCTTCATCCCTCTTCTCTTATCTATGCAGTGAATATCTTGCACTCTAGCTATGCTAGTTTAGCGACCTATGTGAAGGGTGTATCAGCAGCTGTCTTACATATTTGCTGAGAGGGCTGTTGAGAGGAACCTGTAACTTGGGGTCATCTGTTTAAAAAAATAAAACCTTTTTTGCTGTGTATCCTAGGAGAGGAGAGAAATCATCCTTTCCAGTGTGCTTGGTGACTTTTGGGAACTGAGGAAAAACCATTGTGCTATTGTGCTGTTGTGCTGTACTTAGGAAGCGAGGGAGAGGGCTGGTAGGAATCTGTGCTGCTGACACAGTGTCATGGGGTAATGAGGCATGTTGTACCATCTCAGCGATGTATCAAGCCTGGGAAGTTTCAAATGGTCTGGTTAAAATGCCCTAAAGAATTTAACTACATGGAAAAGAGTTTTATAGTATTCTTTTGTTGTTAGTGTTTAGAATTGAGTCGCACAAGCAAAACAATCTATGGGCTTGCCACATTGTCAGCAGGGGATCTGGTACATAACCACGGTACACAGCATCTCCCAAAAAAGTCAGTAGCTTGGAGTTTAGTCTATTAGAATGTCTCACACCAACACAAGTGTTTGATTGTTTTACTAGACAAGAGTGGATTTCTGGCACTTTCCCAGGTTTCACATTGCCAGATGCATCTTCAGTTTGCAGTGTATTTAATACAGCATATTCATTTAAGCATTTCTTAAACTGGTATTAATCAAAGGTATTGTAATATGAGACAGATGTTTACATGTATTACATGATTTACAATATGGGGAAACGTTACAGGGGCTAGAGAAACTTGGCCAATATCATAGTGGCAAAATCTCAGACAGGGAAAGAGAGAACATGTGGGTTTTTTCATTATAAAATCATGTGACATGGGGACTCTTGACCTTCACAGTCATCTGAGAGTTTACAGAAGGAGACTGATGGGGACAAGAGCAGTATCCCTGGCCTCTCCACTGTGGAAAATGTATGTACCATACAGGCAGACAGTAAGAGTCCATGGGAAGCCTGTTTTCAGGTATCAGCAATTTGTTTCATCTTCAGCTTGTCCTCCTGAAAAAAAAAAGTGGACAAGATTTGAGTCCTAAATGTAGTAAAGTTTGTTGACTCAAAAGAGGTTCATGAAGATACCATTTTATTTTACTTTGACAAGCAAGGGACATACTACTGTTTTTTCTAAAAATGTTAGTGCTCTTAAAGATACTTGGCCCTATAAGTCTTGATACATGGAACTTATATGGGATTTTATCTATTAAATACATAAAATACTTCAAGACATCAGATATTAGACAAAATAAGAAGTTGTCATAGTTTGGACCAGCTAGCACAGCAACACTACAACAGTCTCTCGCTCGGTGCCCCCATTCACTCCCACCCTCGTTAAGATGGCGGAGGACCCAGCGAAATGGGAGTAAAAAGATAAGCAAGGTTGTTGTGGATTGAGACAAGGGCAGGGAGGGCTCGCTGACAATTATGGTTCTGGGCAAAACAGACTCCAGTACTCGACTTAGAGAGGAAAGTAGGAAAGTTCATTCTACAAGAAACAGAATGGAATAAAAGCCAAAAGGGAGTAGGATGATGAGAAAATTACAACCAGCACTTTAAGATCTCCCCTCCTAATCCCTCCTTTCTTCCCGGGCCCAGCTCACTGCTCCCGATATCTCTACCTCCTCCCACCTCAACAGCTCAGGGGGGCAGGGAATCGGGGATGTGGTCATTCTCTCACAGATGGGCTCTGCCTCTTCTCTCTTCTCAGATGAGGACGAATCCTGGCATTCTTCCCCTGCTCCAACATGGGGTTCCTCCCCCGGAACACAGTCCTTAACGAACTTCTCTGGTTTGATTTTCTCCTAACAGCTGCAGCTTCTGTCGATACAGGATCCCTCACACGGGATACAGTCCTTGGTGTGAACTTCTGGTGTGGATTCTTCCCCACGGTTGCAGTTTCTGCAGTTAATGAGTCACTCTCTCAGGACAAGGCCTTTTCTGGGCATAAGTTTAATGAGCTGCTTTGTCGTGGTTTCCTCCCCACAGTTACAGCTGTGGATATTGGGTCCCTTCCTAGGGACATGGCCTCTTCTGGCCATAGTTTTAAAGAAGAAAATCACTGCCCCTGTCTCTGGGTCTGCAGTGTAGTGGTTGGGCCCCCCCCACAGGACATGGCCTCTTCCAGCCATAGTCACTATCTCTGGCTCGGGGCCTTTAATGAAGTGGCCTTTAATGAAGTTGCTGCACCTGGACTGGGACCAATTTTATCAAAATGAGTCTCCACCCCTGATGCGGGCTCATTATCAAAATGAGTCTCTACCACCGATGTGGGGTCTTTAAAGAAATGAAAATAAATCTCAGTTCCACCAGTTCTCTCCATAGAATGCAGGAGAGTCTCTGCTCTAGCACACCTCCTCTTTTCTTTCATCACTGACCTTGGAGTCTGCATGGTTGTTTCTCTCACTGTTTCTACTTCTTGCAGCACCACCAGCCAGAAGGAAAAAGAAGGGGCAGAAGAAGAAGATGGAGGAATAATCCTCCTCTTCCAGCTTCTTCTTAAAAAGTGATCATGGAAGCATCTAATTGGCTCAGCCCCAGAAGTGGGTCTGTCTCAGAGCTGGGGAGAGTTGCGAGCAACTTCTTACAGGAGCCATCTTTACAGCCCCTTCCCCCTTACCTGAAAAGGCTGTCATGTCAAACCATGACAGCAGTATAAACTATTATTAATTGTTCCTTTACAAGGATACCTGGAGGAGTACTTTTAGTTCGTATATTTATTAAAATAGCTTTAAAAATGAAAAGCATTATGTAAGAAATAGGAATTATTGTCCTTATACTTTGGGAGTTAGAAAGACTGTTAAAAAATACTTTTTTTTAATTATTAAATTTAACTTTTTTAATCAACAATTTAACCAGGGTCGATGGCACAGTGTAAAGTATTCTGCTCTTACATGTGGCTCCTTTGAGTTTCATATGCCCAGGAGAAAGCACCAACTGCTTATGCAAGTATAATTACATTTCTACAAATTGATTTACACATCCATAGGCAGTAAAAGGTGTGTGAATTCATTTTTATCAGGCAGCAACACGACTGGGCTGCTTTGCAATGGTGAAAGTGGAGGTGACAGCAAGACAGTGCCCTTGCCAGTCAGGGATACTGTCATAGAGTGCCCCAGCAAGAGGAGCAAAGCACATCCAGCAGTGTTGATTGGATCTAGATAGCACACCTGATCACTAGAGAAGCCCACAGTGATAAGGAAGAAGGCTGAGTCAGCAAAGCAAGGGACAAATGAGCAAAGTACAAGACAATCTCTTCACCTTGCTCTTTTGTCAGTGGTCTGCAAGATTACACCTGAAATTGCAGTATAAGGTATGTTTAACTTATGCTGGATAATTGCTAGTGCTAGTTTTGCCAGTCTCCCAGGTCTGCATTCCTTTGGGAATCAGTGCTTCTTTCCAGGGGTATAGAGAATTCATATTTTACAGAACAAGCGCTTGCTCTTAGTTTCTATTAGCTACAGATATATGTAAAACAATGAGTGTTATACCACAAAAAGTTGCACAAAACTAAACAAAGCTGACCCAAAATAGGTAATAGTCAGCTGCCTGTTAGACAATTGCAGCTAAACTAGCTGAAACAAAGCTGCAGGTAGTCTGAAACAGACGCAAAGAAATCTTGACAAGTCCTGAAACTTGTGTTTTTAGTTTACTGCAAAGGCTATGGCCTGTTGCTAGCAATGGCAACATGTATTTACTAGGTCACAAGGCTACACAGTATACTTGAAGGAATAACTCCTTCAGCCAATCTGTCCATTTCTGTTTGAAATACAACAATTTTTTAAACTTTTCCTGAATGAAACAAACATACTGCATTTTGTCTTCTAAAGAATGTCAATATTGGCACAGATCCAAAGAGACTCCTTTTAAATGAAAGCAAACCAGTATTATATGTTTCAAATTGTTTATCTATGAAATGTGCATTCAAATGTATGTACAAAGGCAATAGCATCATTTACATGATCTGGGAACATAAAAGTTTACATTCAATTCTCCCTTGAGTACTAAAATTTATTTTTCTTTATACTGGCCTGGAAGAATCAACACTTTTGATATCAATAGAAGGAAGAATTGCTTTTTTTTTAAGGTGCAATAATAATTTAAAATAATAATAACAATGATCTCACATAATAAGAGTAATTCTGTTAATGTAATTTTGCATAAGGATTTACTGATTGCTGTCTGTCTAACTTCATTACTGACCATAGTCCTGCCAGCACTACAGTACATGTGTGAATAATGGTGCTTCTGCCTTCCTGTCTTTTTCTGTAAATGTTGGAATTGTTACACAACTGTTTAGAAATGCTTTTCATACACACCCAGTAATTATTTTTATGCTATTCTATCATTATGTGAAGCATTTCTTGCATTACTAATGCATGTAAGATCCATTTATGGATTTCTTTGCATAGGTTAGAACCTAGCAGACCTAATCCTTACACTTCCTTTTTCTGTCCAGATGAGAGCGATTATAGAGTTAACAATCTCAGTACGAAGGATGTTGAACTTCCTATTACGGAATTGAGAGATATGATTTGGAAGATCCTCAAAGTGAAAGGCTCTCCGTGTTCTAGGAATCTTTACATCACCTGACACTGAAAGTACTGCCCACCAAAATTAAGAATTTGACCTGAACGTTTAGGTTACCTTTATTTCAAGTTTTTACTTTTTTTTTTGTTCTCTCTTATACTGAATATGCTTATACTCAAACATAAGCGGCAATATCAACAGGCAAGTCTTTCCAATAAAAACATAAATCAGATCTTTCTGCTTTGCTCACAACACTTTCTCTTCACTTTTAAAGTTGTTCTGTGGAAAGAAAGGACCATTGCGTTACTTGCGCTTCTGATTCATGTGTTCTGTATGCAACTGAGAAGGTTAACCTGTAATGAAGAGGCAGCAAATATATCTCTTTTAACACTTGACCATTGACAGTTCTGGATGTCAACACTGAAATTCAATCTGCAAATTAATTTTGCACTTTAACATTTTACAGGTTATTATTATGAAGATCACTAGTGTTAGCCATATGTATTTCAGTCATTTTTTAATACCTTTTTATGACTAACTGCTCAAACATAGACTCACAAATGTAGATTTATCTTGGAGAATTCATTTGTCACAACTGTGTTAATGTAGTAACTGATAACTTCCCAATTACTTGTTACCATCCTGCTTGATTTCCACTGGTACTGTCATTATACATATAGCCATTTTAGTTCAAAGGGATTCCTAAATGACTGACAAAAGTTATTACTAAAGAAGAAAGCTCCTGTGCCTCACGTTTCTGTCTGGCTAAGCAGCATTTTCTATTCAATTATGCTTTAATAACATTTGCTGTTTCCTTACTTTGTAAGACACATATTTAATAGTGGAAACTATACTCTTCATCAGCATTGACCATGTTTAAATTTTTACTTGATATTAAAATTCCATCTGCCTGAGGCAGTAAATTGGTTTGCTACAATGTACAAAACAATTAGGTATTTATTTCTGTGCTTTGGGTGAAGGGCAGACAAGTCAGAGTGGGAAAAAGAGGCCAGTTTGTATTTAGGCTGCAAAACATACAGGAATTAGCCCTGTGGTTGTAGTCCAAGCAAACAATAATATTTTTTTTTTAATTATAACTTTCAGAAATGTGCTGTTTGTGCAGCTACCCATTCACATCTTTTACCTGTGAAACTCCCCCTGAAAAACTTTCCTTTTTTTTTTTGTGTAGCAGTGCATAGACATCATCTGACGTGATGTAACCAAATAGAATATGTGAATGAGGGCAGAAAACTAAAATGCATGAGTTGCGAACAGAGTAGTAATTTTCTCCATTTATAGCTAATCTACATCACTAGGTTTCTGTCCCTATCCCCAAGTACTCCTTTCTCTGTGTACTTTAGATCTCAGCCCTCCTAGTTATGAGAAATGTTGAATTAATTGTATGTGCAGCTGCTTTCTAATGGAGGAGTGAAAGCACCTCTGGGGAGAAGGACTGGGAATGATAATTTATCTTTTGTTCATTGGGTTTTTTGCATTCATTGTTGGTTGTGGGAACAAGTGAAAATAAGAACCTTCTCGAAATTGGGGCCCACTTTATTAAAGGACATGTTGATCCTAATTCAATTCCAGAACTGGAACTGCAAGTGTTCTGCAGAAATTCACATCTGTGTGAAATGAGGATAATACTACCATCTTAGAAATGGATAATTAGGTAATAAAAGTTACTAATGAAAAGAAAAATGATAAATCATTTTACTGGGATGTCTGAAGAATACATATCTAAATCTGTAAATTGGCAAGTCCTATTCTTAACAGAAGAAAAAAATCAGTCCTCTAAAGTTTTCAGTTTGGTTATTGTGCAGAGGGTAGTTGTGTTTTAGTTTTTCTTTTCCTTTTGTTTTGATTTTTTTTTTTTTACTTAAAAAATTACAATTAAAGAGAGAAAGTTCTATGTGATGTTTTTCTTGGGTTTGTTTCTGTTTTTAAATCTGGATGCAGAACCTACAACAATTAATATTAATGTGAATTTGATTATTTAGCTCTTCAGCCTTTCATTGGATTATGTTGACTTTGTAATTTGATTGCTACACAGATGTAAGCTGTGCTGATTGCATTAAAGAACACAAAGGAAATGAAAAATATTACCAAGCAATATTCAGAAAACAGTTCTTCCTTTCTAGCTGTGAAGATTTCCTTTTGGGAAGACAAAAACAAAGGATATTAGTGATTATACCCTAATACCAGTCATTGAGTTAGAAATAATCACTCTATATGGACAATAATACTGTAATACTTTGTTTCTGGTGTTATATAACTAATAAAAACTTAATAGATATGAGAGATATATTGAAGTATGCTAGTAAGAAGGTCTAGTCTATAAGGGAAGCTCATGCATTAGGGTACTGCTTCCAGATAATTTCTAACTTAAACACTCTGCTATGTTGTCACTGAAGAGTATAGTAAGTAATAAGTGCTTTATGATGGTTTAGTCAGAAACAGAAACAGCTCAGTCAGTACTGGGGTGATTTGCAGCAGCGAGTTCTGGGGCTATTATCTGTTACATATTCCTCTTAGCTTGAGCAGTGTTAATCTGAGGGGAACTGAGTAACAACGAGGTTCTTCTTATTCCTACTTTTTTGGCCTTTAAAGACTGCTCTTAACTCTCTACTGACTGCAGCAGTCACCGAGTCTGTTTCTGATATACACAAATTCTTTTTATGACGGGATAAACAGTGGCCCTTCTGCAAGTAGCTTCATCTAGAGCTATTTCAAAGGCATTTTCTGTTACTAAGTGAACAGAATAGGACTGTCATGGTTTTGCCCTGCCAGAAATGAGCAACAAAACAGTCCCCAATTTACTCCCACCCTCCTTAGGATGGCAGAGGCCCCAACGAGATGGAAGAAAAGGATAAGCAAGGTTGTTGTGGATTGAGATAAGGGCAGGGAGGGCTCACTGCCAATTATAGTTCCAGGCAAAACAGACTCCAGTACTCGACTTAGAGAGGAAAGTAGGAAAGTACAAGAAACAGAATAGAACAGAAAGCAAAAAGAGAGTAGGACGATGAGAAAATTACAGCATCCTCTCCCATCCCTCCTTTCTTAGTGAATTCAGCTCACTGCTCCCGATATCTCTACCTCCTCCCCACTCAATGGCTCGGGGGGGCAGGGAATGGGGGATGTGGTCAGTCTCTCACAGATGGACTCTGCCGCTTTTCTCTTCTCAGATTAGAATGACTGCGGACATTCTTCCCCTGCTCCTATACAGGGTCTCTTCCCCAGGATACAGTCCTTAAAAAACTTCTCTGGTGTGGGTTGTTCCCAACAGCTGCAGCTTCTGCCAATACAGGGTCCCTCACACAAGACACCATCCTTGGTGAATATCTCTGGAGTGGGATCTTCCCCACAGTTTTAGCTTCTGCAGATACAGGGTCTTTCCCATGGGACATGGCCTTTTCTGGGCATATTTTTAATGAAGTTCTTTGGTGTGGGTTCTTCCCCACAGTTACAGCTTCTGTGAACATGGAGTCCCTCCCATGACACATGGCCTCCTCTGGCCATAATCACTGCCCCTGGCACGGGGTCTTTAAAGAAGTGAGACATTGTCCCTGATGCGGGGTCTTTAACAAAATGCTTTAAAAAATCACTGCTTCACCAGTCCTCTCCAGTACCAATCTCTGCTCCAGTACACCTCCTCTCTTCCCTCACTGGCCTTGGGGTCCATATGGTTACTTCTCTTCCAATTCCTTGTGCCACCACCAGCCAGAAAAGAAGGGGCAGAAGAAGAAGGAAAAGGAAGAACTCTCCTCTTCCAACTTCTTAAAAAGTAACTGTGGAAGTATTTAATTGTCTCAGCCCCTGAAGTGTCTCAGAGCTGGGGAGAGTTGTGAGCAACTTCTTATAGGAGCCATCTTTACAACCCCTTCCCCCTTACCAGAAACAGCTTCCTGTCAAACCATGACAGGGGAAAATTTAAATAATTGTTTTCCAGCTTTGGATATAGAGTAATTTTTCACTCATACAAAATAATTCTAAGTGCCCAAAAAGAAGGGGAACAGAGTGGAAATTTAAAACTTTTTATTGTGGTTTCGTGTTCTTTTGAAAAAGTGAGGAAAAAATCCTCCACAATAACAATAATAAAAAGACCAACATATAATTATTCAGAAAACTTCTTTCTATGACTGAATTTGGAAAAAAAAATAAAGCTCTAGTTGGAAGATTGAGTCTGCCAGATTTGCATTCAAATGCTCCTGCTGATTTTAGAAAGGCTGCTCATTGAACGAGGTTGTATTGCCCATCTAAAATCCAGTTCTCAATAAGAAAACAAGCACAAAAATGCATGAAGATATCCAAAAAGATGATTCTGGTTTGGAAATAGTTTATATTTCATCACCATTGGGCCCTTCCCCTGCAGCTGGGGGAGCTGCCTTGTCAGTCCTCCTGCCCAGTTGTCCTGCAGATAGATATGCTCATCCCTTCCCCAGGAGAATAAAAGTGAAACTGCAGCTTGGGACTCATCCCCACTGAATCTTATATGTCAACTGAAATGACTGTGATAGCACTTTGTCCAGTTAGGACATCTAAAACTGCCAGTGAAACTAACAGCTTTAATATTCTTTTTTTAGCTCAAGACAACTCTTAAGAGCATTTTTCAATAACTCAATAACGAGATACATGCATAGACTCTCTGCAAGTTCCTTTGGTGCCTAATATTCTATTAAACCATGGTAGTAGGATTTCAGTTATGCAAAAATCACATCTGCAATTGATAGAAATATTTATCAGTGTATTCACTAAAATGAAAAAGCATTGAAGCAAGTAATAACATTTAAAACAAATAGGAAAACACAAATGAAAATGAAGCATCTGAATAATTACACAATATGTAGCGCAGAATAAATGATATCAAAATTCCACTTCTGTTTCAAATCAATAACACTGAAATGTGACAGCAACTTGATGATGGTATGTAACTAAAAATTTAATCCAGTCAAAATATCTTTGCAACATACTCACAGACAATTGAATCTTTGCAATTGTTTCTTAATGAAAAGCAATTCGTTTCTGGAAATTATTAACTTATTTTCTACCCACAATCAAAGAACATATGGAACTAGACAAGAGACCTCTTCCCAAGTTAAACATTTCAATTTACAGGGTAAAGAGAAATAGTGTAATATTTTGCAATCACTTCTTAGTCAGGTTTCATTTAGTGTGAGTGTGTGGTGATATAATAATAAAGAATATTTGATAAAAGCCCAGAAAAAATAATGCAGTATGAAATAATGTAGACCTGTAATGGACAATCACAGTGACATAATGGAAAAACAGTAAGAATAATTACTGAGAGCAGTCCTAAAAGAAAGATGTTCTATTTAAAAAATACTGTACCAAGCATGAATATTAATACCTGAGTCAAACTAAAAGAGAAATACAGACTATTTTACTGTCTTGTCTTTTTTCTTTCTCTTTTTAAAATTTTGTTTTTGTTAAATTTTACCTTCTTCAGAAAGATGTGGAAATAGTAGGAGAGAGAAACTTTTCAGAGGCAAATAATTTTTCTCTTTGAGAAAGCAGTAGAAAAATATGAAAAAGAGAACAAATTTAGGTTAGATACTGAGATGCAGCATTTAATTTATGTGAGCATGCTGGAAATCAGCTTCTCTAGATAATTTAAGGAAGATTCACATAAGCCCAAACATAAGTAGGTCTTACAGACACTGTTTGTCCAGTCATATCTCAGATAAAGGAACTGAGACATGCAGCTACAGCACCATATGATTGTGTGAAGTAAGCAACTCTTTTGAATGTTTAGCTGGGATATTTTTCTAAATCGTTTTAAAAATTGTGACTGGAAACAAGATAATAAGTAAATAGAATGAATGCATATTTCAGGATTAACTGCAACAAATATTTCTTCAGTGAAAATATACCCATGCCATTGCTGAGAGTTTATGAATGTATAGACTGTAGACAGAAAACTTACAGGCACAGTTCCCCTAGAGAAGAGGCAGGGTTTTTGATTACTTATGGCTAACTTGTTTTCTTGAATTCATCTTTAATTCTATTTTGAAGCCATACCCTGCAATTATTATCACTTATGCTGTCCCCATCAAGTTGAAATCCACTCAGCTGGGAAAAAAAACCAAAAAAAACAAAACAAAAAAAAAAAATCAAAAACAAAAAGCAAAAGAAAAATAAACCCTTCAAAATGCAGTATCTTAACTTCAAATCTCACTCCAATTCTCATGATTTATTTTTCACTTCTTCGTGAAAAAATATCAAAGCACATGACTGGTACAATCTGAGATGAGGTTACAGAATCCACATACTCACATAGTTGCTCAAAAGGCTAAACTGAAGGGCTGTATTCAAGAACATGATATACCGAAGACTTTTTTTATATAGTAATACAAATAATATTGTCAGACTAGTATAACTTAACAGTTACTGAAGGATGCACATCCCCTAAAGAATGGCAGTTATCCATAAGCATATTTTCGTTTCTTTGTAACATGAACTAACTAATAGCTAGAATTTATTTCTCTCCAGTCTATGTTGAATCACTTCATTTTTACTGTGGACTCCAAATTTTCACTTTGAAATTTACTTTGAATCAGTTAATGCAAGATAAGTTGTTAATGCATAAAAAAATAATGATATCACTTATTACTGAAGGCAACACTTTCAGAATGAATGCTCAAGTGTCTTCCAGACGAATCATCTTGAGCCTCTCTACTAGTAAACTACTGGTTTTACTGAGGCATCAGCTAAGCACCAGTTCAGGGGGTTCCCTGAAACTATTTTGCAGTGGTCTTTTAAAATGTGTACTGGCTGAGCATGCCTCCTCTTCAAAAAAAAAGACAAATATGGCAATACAGTGGCAATATAGTGATTAGTTATACCTTTCTATTTTACATTAATGAATTATGAAGGGCATTTATTTAACAAGCGCCTTTTCAGTCTTTTGTACATGATTGCAAATGACATGTGTGACGTCCAGCAGTCCTTTCTTTTGCATAATGTTCACAGATTACACTTAGAAACAGTAAAGAGACAGCTCCAGTCACTTAATGAGAAGTTTATTAAGAAACTAGGACTGATTATCAGTTGCAAATTAACCATAATGTGAGTAATCAGCAGAGATGTCACATTGGTGCAAGAAAAATGATCAACAGAAGAATGTTCACCATTATGCTAATCAAAAAGTACCTACAGCTCATTATAGAATATAATTTGCAGGAACCAAGGGATGCAGGGTTTGAGAAATTTATTTTTGGAAAATATATTTGGAGATATCACAATACATACCCTTAAGTTATACTTAATATCTCAATATTTTATAGAGATTCAGTAAATTATCTACATGATAAAAGCTACACTTACCATATATAAAAGTTTGATTATATTTTTGGACCTCTAGACTAGACAATATTTTTGAAGCAGTGGGAAAACAAATTGTGTTGTTTTAAACATATCCTTTTGCCAGTTGCCTGAAAACAATTGTAAAATGTATGCAAAATTGAAGTCACAGTAATCAGACACATTTGTCCTGAAAAGGATTATAGTATTATTTTTACTTACTAAGTAATATGACTAAATTTTACAAACTGTAAGCTGGGATTCAAACCTGCAAGGAAAAATCCATTCTGGGATATGAAGAGTTTACAGTTTTGTGTCATTCAAAACACAGCAATTGATACCAATATGGAAGAGAGGGAAATTGAATTGCAATAGTAATTTTGGCATAACCATCTTATTTCTTTTTGTTAGTCCTCAAGTGCACTTTATTCTACAATAGGCAATTTCTTTCCTTTAAGCCCGATCTTCCAGCTCTTCTCCTTTATGATACTCTGGTTCTCCTTTACCCTGGCAGTTCCCACATCATCCTAAAACATCAGTGATACCATATATTCATAAAAGTAAGGAAAAGATAGTTTTTCTTACCAGGAGTGGTATTTTATATGATTCAAAAAGGATTTCAGTTTCTAATATAAACATTTAAAGTTGTTAAGAAACTTAACAGTCTGTCTTTGTGTCTATTTTCACAGAATCACATAATAGTAGGGGTTGGAAGTAATTTATAGATACCATCTAGTCCACCTTGATTAGATTACACAAGAACACATCCAGATAGGTTTTGGAACCTCCAAAGAGACTCCACACTCTCTCTGGGCAGCCTGTGCCAGGGCTCCATCACCCTCACCGCAAAGAAGTTTCTCCTCATGTCCAAATGTAACTTCCTGTGTTCCAGCTTGTTCTTTTTACCCTTTGTCCTGTCATTGGGCACTACGGAATAAAGACTCACCCCATCCTCTCGATATCCTTTAGATATTTATAAATGTCAATAAGGTCCTCTCTCAGTCTTCTCTAGGCTAAACAACCCCAGGACTTTCAGTCTTTTCTCATAAGAGCAATGTTCCAGTATCTTAAACATCTCGGTGGCCCTCCACTAGACTCCCTCCAGAAGTTCCCCATCTCTCTTGAACCAGAGAGCTCAGAACTGGACACATTACTCCAGATGTGGCCGTACCGGGGCAGAGTAGAGGGGGAGATTAATGTTTCTGGACCTTCTGGCCACACTCTTCTTGATGCATCCTAGGATGTTGGCCTTCTTGGTCACAACGACACCGTGTTGGCACATGTTTAGTTTGTTATCAACCAGGACCCCCAGGTCTCTCTCTGCACAGCTGCTCTCCAGCAGGTCAATCCCCAGCCTGTACTGGTGCATAGGGTTGTTCCTCCCCAGGTGCAGGACTCTGCACTTTTCCTTGTTGAACCTCATGAGGTTCCTCTCTTCCCAGCTCTCAAGCCAGTTGAGGTCTTGCTGATGGTAGCACAGTCTTTGGGTGAATCATCCACTTCTCCCAGTTTCGTATGATCAGCGAACTTGTTGACTCCTTCCTTTTCCTTCATGTGCTTAGAGATGACATCTAGGATGAGCTGTTCCATCACCTTTCCAGAGAAGGAGGTGAGGCTGACTGACTTGTAATTTCCCAGATCTTTCTTCTTGCCCATTTTGAAGACTGGAGTGACGCTGGCCTTCCTCCAGTCCTGAGGCACCTCACCTGTACTGCATGATCTTTCAAAAATGATGGAGAGCAGCTTAGCAATAACATCAGTCAGCTCCCTAAGCACTCAGATTTACAAGATACACCGCCTCTGTGTATGTGTCCAGGTCCAAGGTCAAGGGGCTGAGACTCTCATGGACTTTTAGGGACTTTCCAAGACCCTCCAGGACCCTTGAGAACTTTCCAGGGCCCTCCAGAGATGGTACTGGGCATGTGCCAGCAAGAGGAGTATATATAAGAATGGGAAGAGTGGAGGCGCTCTCTCTTTTTTTCGTCTTCCCCGCCCCAAACCAGACAGCCACAGAGCTCTCAGACAAAGAGACTGCTGGGATGCTCCACGTGGACTCGCGACAGTGACTATTGTGCCCTTCTCTCTCTCTCTCTTTCTCCTTTCTTTTTCCTTCTTTCCTTTCTCTTTTCATTGTGGATTGTTGTGGGTAAAAGAAAGTAGTTGAGAGCTTGACTCTGTTTTGAGTCTTAATTCTGTTCCTGAGAATATATGAAACCTGATCACAATAACCTGTTTGATTGAACAACACCCAAGAGTTAAGCCCAGTTGGTTGGAAAGCAAGGGGGTTTAACTTCTGCCAAATTAAAACCCAACAGGGGATGGTGACAGCAGCAGAAGAAATACTACTAAAAAAATTAACCTTTCTTTTAAAATAACAGCTGTTGGTTGACCAAAAAAAGAAAAAAAAAAAATCCCAGTTGAGGCCAGATGTTTCTGTAGAACACTTACAAAATAAATTTTTAATCTAGGAAACAATTTGTCCATTCGTATTTTATCCCATTCTAGCCCCAAATCTGCTCATTTTAATCAGCATTCATCTTTATGATGCTTAACATCATTCAGCAGACCCAATAGATGACTTGTATGTGGGACAGCTCATTATTACAAAATAGATGTGAGAGTCTCCAGTGAGTAGAGACCTGCTAAGTAGAAAATCATGCAGTTAACTCTAGGCAGCAAAACTAGCCAAGTACATGAATTTTTTACTGTTTCTACTTTTATGATATCTTACTGAAAAAAGTAGATTTTAATTGTTACACAGTTTTCACTTCACGATTCTCTTCCATATTGGGGATTAGCACTATGGACAAAACTATAAACCATTGGTAAACTGAAAAGGCTAATGGAGTAAAGTGAGAACAGCACTGGGAATGTTGAAAAAGTAAAAACTCCTCCCATAAAAACATGGGATAATTTTAATATCTGTTTTAATGAAAAAAAAAAATACTGCTTTACAAATTACAGTATCAATTCTATGGTGATAAAATGACCTAACACAGCATAGATTTCTGTGTACCAAAAGCTAGGGAGAAATTGGAAAATAGTTTCCCTCTAAAGCCTTTTATAGGATATTGTTTCCACTATCCATAAATAAACTAGTTCTTGTACGTAAGCAGGAGGGAAACTCTGAATTCTCATTTTCTCTGATACCAATTTTATCAGAGGTTGGTCCAAGCTACGGAAATGAGATCCTTTGTGCTCTCTTCTATCCCTATGAATATCTTCAAAAGACAAAGTGAATGTGAGCATTATGAATAAAGTTAGAAGCCAATATTTTCTCCATGGCATACAAGGATAGACATAGTCCCGGTTTGAATGGTAGTTCAGTGAAGAGAAAAAAAATATCACTTGATGCGGATGGTGATGCCATGTTAGTAAGAACTAAAAATGTTTGTGGCAAATCCCTTCTAAGTCTCCTAGTATTTTTGCATACTGACATAATCTGGATGGCGTGCCATGAGAAAACAGATTTGTCCTATTCAGTGACCTTAATGAGATGTCAAAGGGTTAATAAGAAAATTAATTTATCCTTTTTAAGCACAAGAAGTAATTAAAGTCTAAGGGAAATCTGTATCATAATTGAAAATGAGTAATGAGCAAGTAGGATGTGAACAGAAAATGAGTTTGGTAATTAAGACAGGAAGTTCAATGTAACAAGAAGGAATAATATATTTGTCACCTATGGTACAATTGTATCATGCTGATATTAAGTGGAAAAGCTTAAACTGAAACAGAACAATAGAGCTGGTGACTGAGAAGGTGTTAGTAACACTGCATCTTCAGCTTGCAAAAAAATCTGCTTTGGAGACAGTAATAGGTAGGTTCCTGATAGCATCAGGGCTTTCAAATTAATGAAACTGAAATACATTAAAAAGGATTAAATAGTAATTGTGCTAGCATTTCTATAATAAAGCTTCTGAAGGTATTAGTTCTTTGAACTTAAAGAAAAGGTTCCTGAATTACACACCACAAACACCTGGGTTACTATTTTAATAGGAGGGGCCAAATTTGCTCTTGATATCTTTCTCCCAAAGTCAGTAGAGTTACTCCAGTGATGATTCAGTTTTATTACTTCATGTTTATTATCTGAATTTTTATTCTGAAAGTTTGAAGAACAGGAAGTTCTTGTATCTCTAGAGACATCCAAGAGTTTACAGCAATTCAGAAAGCTCAAAAAATCTTATGGATCATGACCTTCCTTTCCCATGGCAGTTTGTGCTGGTGATGCCTAGATGTAATAAAGACATGAAAGACATGAGTAAGATTGAATTCTGAAGGTGACTTGCATTCCCAAATCCCAATATAATTTACTGTGTTGCTTAGGAAGTTACTCTCAAGGCTGATACAGCAGATGTAAAATTAGCTCCTCAAGCACTCTTTGTTTCTTTAGTGTGCAAATGCATGACATACTTTCCTTCTACCTTCTCTTTTAAATAGGTTTCTTTTATAGGCAAGGTATTGCTAAATGAACAAAAATACAAAAGCATACGTAAAAGCAAAGATCACATTGTCAGCCATCAGCTTTCTTTCAAACATGAGACCTGTTATCCTTTCAGAAATGAGAGGATGATAAGCAGCACTGAAGATTAATAACATGACAAAGTCTTTGCATGTGTCCAAGTATGCATATGTCCAAGGCCAACTGGCCTTCTTTTAGAAAATCAAGACTATAAATAATTGAATATAAAATCTAATATTAGAAATAGATTCTAATTAGCTAAATTATTCCCACCATTTGACATAATCTAACTACTATTTCCAAAAATAAAATCCATTCACACTGTAAGAAAAAAAACTAAAGGCAGAGACCTGAGTGAGTATGGACATTTATGTTGACTCGTGTGGTACTGGAAGAGAATAGTGACTTTTGCTGAAGGAAATGAAAAGAGATCTAGTTTTCCAATCACCTGTTACTCTTTGCTGAAATTGAAAAAAAATACCCAGTTGATTATATCTTTTCTCATCATAACTTGATCAATGAAAGACTGGATTTTAGTGAACACTAATCTATGATGAAGAATTGTTCAGCACATCAGTGTCGTCTCTCAAACTGATAGGAAAAGCAGGATTGTTTTAACTAAATGTATTCAAGAAAAGAGTCTAAACATTGAAACTCATATTCTCTTAAACCCATAAAATGAGAGGTTGTTTTATCAAAACCATGAGACAAAATAAATACTCCAAAGCAAAACCAAAGCAACAGTACATATGAGTAATCATAAATTATTTTCTTACTCTTCTCTGGTCCATCATTTGAATTAAGAAAATATTAAGTTTATGATGAAAGGCTGAAAAAAATAAGGTCAAAGGCACCCTGACAAAAGAAGAGTACAAGCTATGCTGCTTTTCTCCATAGCATGTAGAAGAGCTGAAGATCTGGTTACTCACTGATTGGAGAGAATACTTCTAGGCTAGCCTCGATTAGCCTACCCTTCTATCCTCTCCTGTCTTCTCTCATCTTATATGTTCAGCCTCCACCGTCTCAAGCATCATAAAAGTCATATTCTCTAAACATTTTATGATATATAAACTATCCACATTATAACCATACTTTTCAGAAGCTTTAGATAACAGTTGAAACAAAACTTATAGAGACAGAAAATTTTATTTACTCACTAAATTACCCTGAATTGAAGTTGATAGCTTTCATACAAACATAGAATCACTCATCATAGAATCATAGAATCATTCATCACAGAATCATTTGGGTTAGAAAAGGCCTTTAAGATCAAGTCTGACCACTAACCTCACACTGCCAAGTCCATCCCTAAATCATGTCCCTCGGCACTTTTTCTAGGAATCTTTTAAGTATCTTCAGAGAAGGCCACCAGACCACCTCCCTGGGCAGCCCGTTCCAATGTTTAACAATCCTCAGTGAAAAAGTTCCTCCGAATCTCCAATCTAAACCTTCCCCTGACACAACTTGAGCCCATTTCCTCCTGTCTCATCATTCATTACTTGGGAGAAGAGACTGACCTCCACCTTACTACAACCTCCTTTCAGGTAGTTGTAGAGTGATCATGTCTCCCCTCAGCCTCCTCCAGACTAAACAACCCCAGTTCCATCAGCTGCTCCTCATAAGATTTGTTTTCCAGACCCTTCACCAGCTCTGGTGCCTGTCTCTGATCACACTCCAGCACCTCAATGTCCTTCTTGTTATGAGGGGCTCAAAACTGAATATAGTACTCAAGGTGTGGCCTCAATAGTGCCAAGTACAGGAGCATAGTCACCATTCCAGTCCTTCTGGTCACACTTTTTCTCATACAAGCCAGCATGCCAATGGCCTTCTTGGACACTTGGACACATTGCTCACTCATGTTCAACCAATGAACACCTCCAGGTCCTTTTTCTTCAAGACAAATTTCCAATCAGTCATATCCAATCCTATAGCATTGCCTGCAGTTGTTGTGGCCCAAGTGCAGAACCTGACACTTAACCTTGTTGAACCTCATGTGATTGGCCTAAGCTGCTCCAGTCTGTCCAGGTCTCTCTGAAAAGACTTCTTGTACTCAAGTTGGTTTTGTCGGCAAACTTACTGAGAGTGCACTCAATTATTTCATCCACATCACTGATAAAGATGTTAAACAAGATAGGCCCCAACACTGAGCCCTGAGTAACAACACTTGTGATCAGCTGACAACTGGATTTAACTCCATTCACCATGACTCTCTGGGTCTGACCATCCAGACAGTTTTTTACTCAACTTTAGAAAATGAGAACATTTAGAATACTTAGAACTTCAGAACATCTACCCCTCTATGAAATACACCACTGTCATTTCTTAAAACTGCATATGCTGCATATATACATCTTGTGTCCTTCTCAGCTCTGGTTAAGGAACATATGCAGCTGAATTGCCTCCAAGTTTAGGTATAATGTATATTTTGGCTGGGAAGCTCAAACATCACCTTTCACAAGAGCTGATGGGCAATTTAGGGACATAATTTAGTGGTGGACTTGGCAGTGTTAGGTTAGTGGTTAGACTGAATGATCTTAAAAGTTTATTCCAACCAAAACAATTACAGTGTCTACAGTGTTCCTGACTCCTCTCTATCCTTATTCTGAGAAAGAGAAGAGAGTCATTCAAGAAGGAGCTATCTGCTCCATATTTAGAAGAAATACGAGGATGAAAAAAATAAAAGATGGATGTCAACTGCTGTGCTTGAAAGCTATTATGGGCACCTAGATTAAATACCTCCTGTTTCTATTGAAAGCAACAACAGCGTTGCCATTCACCTTAACATACACTGAGCATGATCACTATTGTCTTTCTTAAAGCTGGCACACAATAAGTCCAACTGCACTGCTAATGAAGACCAAAGTGAGAGAGAAAGACTCTCTGAGGATGTTATTCTGCAGTTGTATCTAGCCATGTCTTTTCTGAGGCTAAAAGCTTGCTTTCTTCACAGCCTGATTCTGTGACTATTTGTCAGAAACATATAAAGAAAATCCCATTCATTTCTCAATCAGCCATCTAACTCTGAAACCAAGCACTGGCATCTTTCAGTTTTGTTTCTTGAATTATCCACCCAGCACTGCATACTGTGTGCTTTGCTGACTCTAATGAAAATAATTTTGAACTGGAAAAGGTAAAATTATTGCAGTGATACAAAACTGAACATTTTATCACACTTTCCTGTCCCATATCACATATTATGTCACAGAGCAACCTGAGAATATGTGCTTGGGCATCCTTATCCCCTTTCCTGGCCTTAGATCTAAAGTGCTTTCTTGCCAAAGGCACTCCAGTAGTGTTGACAAAACCCTACATGATGCTGAATTGAATTATATTGATGAAACAAAAGGCTGAGATCATCCCTGGGAGGAAAAAAGAAAAAAAAACAAACTCAAACATGTGCTTGAGCACAGAAAATAAAGATAGTAAAATCCATCTTTTGGGGTATCTGGTATCCTAAAGTAACCCAGATGCATTTGACTGCATGGAAGAAAATAGAAAATATCTGGGATTAATGCCTATGGTATTGTCAGTATGAAATTCATGGCTTGCTGACTGTCTAAATTACCTGGCACACTGCTAACCCTGATCTTAGCTTTGTCTAGGAAAGCAACTGTCATTAAAGGGGCAATTAATCTACTATTCTAATTTCAAATGAGGAAACGACAGAAAACAAAATTAGATGTGTCAGTTAAGTGCTTTCACGTTCAAAACCAGGTATATGTCATGATTCACAATAACATCAACAGAGAAACTCTTAGCAGGCAAACCTTCATATTAAACAAACATTGTCAAATAAAGGAAAAAGAAATGTCTTAAAAGTTACTCACAAATTAGACTAGTTTCACTAACTTTTAAAATAATGCACAACTTGCTTATTGTTTCAAGTATTAAAGCTAAGAAAATGGTGTTCAAATAGAAAATATTGACAATTTGGGGAAGAAATACTTGCTTTTCTTTGTGGTGCAGAAAAATAATAATTTGATTCAAATCATGCAGTAGTTAACTTGAGTTTTACTAGGGACATATGTATTCTTAATTCACTAATGATTAATGTGCACTACAGAGACAGATATTTAGATATCGATATATATAAATACATACCACAGATGAAACTTCTTGACAGTTTTTTCCAATTTTTCTAAATTTTTTTTACACAATCAAGAGTTAATAGTTGCAGTTGGGGCTTAGTGAGGATAAGGAAATTTGGACTTTTGTATCCAGTCCTAAAGGCATTCAGCCAGAGCAAGGAAATAATTTACTCCATATCAGAAAATTTTAGTGACTAAAACAAAAATGAGACATCAAAAAAGCATTATTCCTTTCAAAGAGTGTTGGTTTGTGCTTTAAATGCCACAGATTTCCAATGAATAGGAGTACAATTTGATACTATTCCTAATAAAGAATGTTTAACATTTAGTGAAAGGAAGCAAATCCTAAGGCTTTCTGCAGTGATAAATTTACAAGTGGTCTTTACTGCCAACAATGAATTACACCTATAAAGCAACTTTAGAAAGCTATAGCGGTGGTATCTCAGCGTCACCAATGACCTAGCCTGGGACCCTGGTACTGCTGCAAATAGCCACAGTGCAATGGCTGCTGAGAAACTTCTGGAGATCATCCTCATCCCCTACTTCTTCTCCTCAGGTCTGTGATCCTTTTCCTCTTGCTCTCCAGTTCATCCATAGAAGTCTCAGAATAGCCACAGAATGTACTTCTCTGAACTGTTATACAGCAACATGTTTATGTTTCCCCAATGTGCCACTTCCAAATTTAGAAAGTAACTACAGAAAGCATATTAAGTTTCCATAAAACTATGCATTGCTTTGAAATGCATTGCTTTGAAATCTACATGAATATGAAGAAAATTTATTTAATTTTTTAAATACATCAATGTGTTTTTAAGGTTGTGTCAAGGGAAGAGGGGAAGACATGGCTGCTGTAATCTGGATCATGTGAGAGGTATCAAAGGTTAGCCATGCACAGTCATAAACACAAAGAGCAGAGTTTATGTCCAGAGAAACTTATAAGCTTTAAAAAATATTTAACAAAGCACAAAAGCTCTGTTTTAGAGAGAATCCGGGTCTTCTACCGAGAACCTCACAGAGGCAGTAACACCTGAGTCCATATAAAAGAAAACCTCCACTGTTAAGACGCCTTTTCAGTCAGACATTGGAGTGAATTATGACTCTGAAGTTTTCTAATGACAATGTAGGCATAGTATTTATGTGTAAGAGAAAGAGCAAATGTCATGCATTAACTGCAAGAACACAGAAAAATCATCTACAACCTGAAAAAAAAAAGATATGGGAAAGAAAGCTACAAGAGTGCTGTATTTTAGCACTTAAACTCAATGAATTGTAATGGAAAATTCAGTGTGACTTCTGCCCTTAACTCATTTTGCCCTTTTAAATTTTCCGTCCTAGGAAAAAAGGTTGTTGCTCAAGACACCATTAGGAATAATAATTAAAAACACAAATACAGATTAATTTAATATCTGGAAAAGATGTCTAGCTAAAGCAAATCCTCCTTTTCAAGTAGATTAACACATTGATTTCATACCCTGCCTTAAAGGGAAGAGAGAGTAATCCTTCTGTAGGGCATTATATTTGGCAAATCTTCATTTGATCTGTATTTTGTTGTTTAAACAAAATGAGTTATGTGCATGTAAATTACTCTCAGTTTCAGATGTTGTTTATTCAAAAATATGGAAGTGTATGTAATTTGTTCTTTTTTAGCAAATGGTCAATTTTATTATCTAAACAATAGTTGATAACATCTAGAAAGTCTGTAGGAACTCTGAGGACTGATGTACAAATATAGATTAAGGAAAACTCTAGTGGTTTTGCCTGGGCCAGGTTTTCGGTAGTGGTGGGGACTACAGGGGTGACTTCTTTAAACAAAGATATGCCAAAAGCTCCCCCTGTAGCTGATAGGGCTAATGCAAATCAATTCTAAGATGGACCCCACAGTTGACCCAGACCTGGTCAATTATTGACTGAGGTAACGCCTCTGTGAATAACATATTTGAGAAGCAGCAGTTTCTGCACAGTTGCTAAACTGCAGCAGCAACAGGGAGTGAGAATGTGATAACATCCCTACAGACACCAGTCAGTGGAGAAGGACGGGGAGGAGGTGCTCAGGCACTGGAAAAGAGATTCCCCTGTGACCTGTGGTGCAGCCCACAGTGAGGCAGCTATGTCCCTGCAGTCCATGGAGGCCCCGGGGAGCAGAGACCTGCTCACAGCTCATGGAGGACCCAGTATTGGAGTAGGTGGATGCCTGAAGGAGGCTGTGACTCTGTGGGAAGCTCACCCTGGAGCAAGTTCCTGGCAGGACCTGGGAGCCTGTGGGGAGAGAGGAGTCCATGCCAGAGCAGGTTTCCTGTCAGGACTTGTGATCCTGTGAGGGATTCAAGCTGGAGCAGTCAGTACCTGAAGGACTGTTCTCCCGGTGGATGACCCACATTGGGGCAGGATGTGAGGAGCTGCCCCCATGGGACACCTCATGATGGAGCAGTTCGTAACAAACTGTAGCCCATGGGAAGGACTCATGTTGGAGAAGTTCATGGAGGACTGTCTCCCATGGGGAGGGATCTCAAACTTTAGCAGTGGGAAGTGAAAGGAGGCTTCTCTCTGAGAAGAGGCAGCAGTGAAGTCCATCTGTAATGAACTGACCATAACCCACATCCCATATCCTCTGTGCCACTGGAGGGGAGGGAAGGAGATTCTCAGGAAAGGGAGGGGTGGAGGGAGGTCTTTTAAGATTCAGTTTTATTTGTCATCTTCCTGTTCTTATAGTTTATTAATAAATCAAACTTTTTTCTCTCCAAGATGAATCTGTTCTGCCAGTGATGCTAATTGCTGAGCGATCTTCCTATCCTTATATGGACTCACAAACTTCTTGTTATATTTATTTCTCATCTGCCCAGTTTAGGAGGGGGAGTGATATTAAGACTTGATGGGCATCTGGCACCCAGCCAGGGCTAAACCACCACACACCCTCCATTATTAAAATAACAGCAAATTAGCAAAAAGTGGACACAACAAGTTTGAAGGAGGCGGACCTACATTCATGTTTCAAGGCGATGTAGCATTGAATTATTGGCAACAGTAGGGGTCAAAGCAGGGGATCCATCTGAAAATATTTGATAGCTAAAAATCTGAAATGTTGGCACATTGTGTGTATATACACTTCTTTGTGTATATACATCCATATATGTGTATGTATGTAAACATATATATGTGTAAAAGCAAAAAGATATCTGTGTGCTTATACATACATATATATATGCACATATACATGTATAGATACATGTATGTATGGATGTAAACACACATATCCATAGATGCATGCATCTATATATGCATGTATACACAGACACGCTGTGGTTGTTTAGCCCTGGCTGAGTGCCAAATGCCCATCAAGTCCTTCTGTCACTTCCTCTCCTGAATTGGACAGAGGAGAGAGAAATATTAATGAAGGATTTGTGAATTGAGATAAGAATAAGGAGATCACTCAGTAATTAGCGTCACGGGCAAAACAGACTCAACTTGGGGAGAAATGATTTGATTTATTAATGAACAATCAGAACAGAGCAGGGAAACAAAATAAAATATTAAAAAGCTTCCCCCCACTTCTTCTTCTGAGGACTCTCCCTCCTCCCCCCTCATCTACACAGGGGGATGGGGAATTTGGGTTACAATCACTTCATTACAGATGGACTTTGCCACTGTTGCTTCTCAGAGAGAGGCCTGCTTACACTTCCCACTGCTACAGTGTGGATCCATTCCCATGGGAGACAGTTCCTCATGAACTTCTCCAGCATGGGTCCTTCCCATTGACTACAGTTCTTCATAATCTACTCCAGCATAGGTCCTATCCATGGAGTGAACTCCTTTAGAAACTGCCCCAACATGGGTCATCCATGGGGAAAACTGTCCTTCAGGAAGAGACTGATGTAACATAGGTCCCCTATGGGGTCACAAGTCCTGACAGCAAACCTAGTCTGGTATGGACTCCTCTTTCTACGAGTTCCCAGGTTCTGCCAGCAACTTACTACAGCATGGGCTTCCCACAGAGTCACCGCCTCTTTCAGGCATCCACCTACTCCAGTGTGAGGTCCTCCACAGGCTGCGAGCAGATCTCTGCTCCCCAGGGCCTCCATGGACTGCAGGAGCACAGCTGCCTCACCATAGGTCATAGGACAATCTCTTTTCCAGTGCCTGAGCACCTCCTCCCCCTCTTTCTCCACTGACTTTGGTGTCTGCAGAGACGTTCTCACATTCTCACTCCCTTCTGCTGCTGCGGCAGTTCAGCAACTGTGCAGCAACTTCTTGCATACACATACATATATACATGTATATATGCACATATATACATATAGCCATGTAAGTATATATCCATGTACAGGCACATACATATAAAATAGTTGTATGGTTTTTATAGATATATATTTCCCATTGGAAATTCTATTGTACCATTATAGAACAGAAATTGATTTTCTTTCCCCTGGAACTTGTAAGAAAGATATATAAGGCATGCATTTTCCTTTATATTATTCCAGCCTACCATCACTACCACCTCCAATTTCTGTATCTGAGGGGAAAAAATTATGAGAGTGAGGAAACAGGAAATAGCAAATGTAAAATCCCAATTTTCTTCTAGAAAATGGGCAAAAGTGACTGTAAATAAAGCAATGAATATACTTAGGTATATAACACCACTTATACTTAAAAAGTGATCTTCCTAGATTTATTATTTCTGTGAGAAAATATGACAGCAAGAAACCAGATAGAAGCAGATAATGGACTATCTTCAAAGGGGATCCTTTCATTCCTTACATAGCAGTAGATGATAAATGGTTCTAATGTCAGCCCTTATAATTTTCTTCTTATTTTGTTTTTTTTTCCTTGCAGCATATATTAAATCAGAGACTAATAGCCCCCCAAAATAAGATACCTTGGTACAGCTTCTCTCCATATAGCTGCAGCTAACAAACGTCACCAACATGAAATAGGGAAGGATGTAAATATTTTACTCCTTGACAAGTGAGAGTTTTTTTCATATTGTTAAAGAAAAGAGATTGTTATAATGAAATTTTTCTCACAAACGTGTATTTGTTTTGGACTATTGCTTACAAGATCCTTTCCTCGTTAGCTCTGAAGCTGTTCTACTGAACCTCAGAAGATCGGAATAGTCACAGATCCTCAATAGGTTTTGACGAAAGATGAACAGCCAAAGTATTGTGTTTTTGATTCCAGAGATGCCTAGTGAATGACTGTCATCCTGAATTTTTACTTGAAATTAGTAATTAACATGTCGTTTTATAACCATCCCATTTTTAGGAGAACTTTTAAGCATCAGCAATATCTCTTTTCAGCAAACAGGAGGGCATCTACTTTAAAGACCCAATTATTCTTCACTCCGTGTTCAAAGTCTGAGCTGTCTCTGATGATTCAGATAGATAGCAAGGACGTGGTGCAGAAAGTAAAACTTGGATTTAGTGCAGAATTCAACTACTGTGTGTCTGCAGGCAAAATGTATTTGCATTTTTTCCTTTGTTCCCTATATGTTAGATGTGACTAGTTTTTGCTTGCTTTGTAGCATTTTTGAGAGGAAAAAAAATATGACTGATGTTCATGATGCCATATTCTGATGCTACATTGTTTAGAGGACTAAGTAAAAATAGCCATAGTAGGTAGATTTTAGGTTGTTTTTTTGTTAATATGAATGAATTTATGTAACCAAAATCTATTTCAAAACAAAACAAGTGAAAATTACCATTTAAGTGAGCAGGGAACCAGTAAAGAAAAAATAAACGGATATATTGTATTCCTTTGGGGATTATTGAGCAGTTGGTGGAAATTGTATACAAAAGGAAGAGAATGAGGTGGACCTGCTTCTGTGGGGGAGTTGGACTTGATGATCTCTAAAGGTCTCTTCCAACCCGTACCATTCCATTATTCCATAATTCTGTGATTAGTTAGGAATTCCTTTCCACAGCTCAATCTATGATACTGCTTTAGGTTGCATGTGGGTCAGTTTTGGATTGGCAGATTACATCCCAGTAAAACGCACATAGAAAAATTAAGCGTATATCTATCTTTCCTAATTAACAAAACCTCCTATAAATCTTAGGAACTTTCAATCAACTGTTAGAACAATTTCAATTGGAAAGGGTGATTTTCCTGTAGTTAAGACTGAAGTTTCAAAGTTAACCCAGTTCAAATTTCTGAAAAATTAGGAACTGGACTGCAAGAAATGATTAACATTCACCCATTAATCACTGAATAGAAGTTCATTGAATTAAAAAATATTGAAAAAGCCCTCTTAGATATTTTTTTGGCCATTCATGTTTCTCATAATGCAAGAGAGCTACATTTATCCTTCTGTGGATTTCTCACCATCTTGCAAAGCTGTGATTTTGCACTTTACTGCATGAACACAGGTGACTGCTAGCTTCTAAGTCAAGAGGAGACTGTATAGCCCAAAGTGGTTCATCTAGTTACTATTTATTTAGCAAGCTATGGAATGCTATTATGATTCTCTGATCCCATTACCTACAACTTCCTCCTAACTGTCTCTAGCTGCTGCTTCCCTCTCCTCCTGGTGAAACTTCTTTTACAGATAAATTACCAGCTTATTAATGCCTTATATGTCTTAGGCTGATGATATTGGTGGTGAATAATATCCAAAAATCAAAGCACTTTTCATACTGCAGATCTCTAGTTACACGTAGAATGGAAGGAAGGAGAAAAAGTTAGCATGGTGTATCTAAGAGAATCACACTGAGCTGAAGAAAAAGATTGACAAATGGAATTAATCATAACTTTCAAAATATTTTAAAATATTATAGTCTTAATGACTATTATTTATGATTTATGATTCACTATGAAAAGCTCAGTTGTTACTAACAGTATTTTAACAGTTACTGGGATCTTCTGGAAGACTGAAGACAGAGGGATTTCAAAAGTTTCACAGACTTACTGTTTTAAAGGATAAATTAAATCTATTTTCCTTTTCATAACACAAGCCAAATTTCACCAACTAGCCACAGTTATTTTAGCTCTGAAATACTTTTCAGAGGGTGATCTAAAATAAATGACTTTGTATCTAGTTTGACAAACCATTTAAATTAAATATCTGACAAAGATTTACTTTCTTGAAGTTTTCATGAAATATTGTCTACTAATTATTTGCTGACTATACTCTGATTGGACCAGTAAGTGATATAATATGTCATCTGTTGCTTTTGATCTCAGAATAAAAGATATTTTATTTCATAACAGGAAAAGGTGGTGTTTGAAATCTTATGAGAAGATAGACAATGTGTATTTAAAATTGAGTTACATTCACTTAATCAATTGTGATGTTTTGAATAGAAAGAAAGAAGTTTCCTCCACAAACTTGAGCTTCTACTGGAAGTTGTGTTCCTTGATATCTGCTTTCAGATATCTGTTTTTCTGTCTAATATTTTAATGCATTTCTTCTGACAAAGTTTACCTGTCTTATTCTCTAAATAAGACTTTAAAAAAATCTTCCTATTCAAGCTACAAGAAGTTTTTCATGTAGCTGTTGATTTCTCTAACCGAGTGAAAATCAGCCTATGTGAATAAAAGCTTTCAGAACTTCTGAAGGAAATACGTAGTTATAATTAGTCAATTACATCTCTTGCGAAAGTGGTCATTTCTCTTTAGCTTCAACCACAAGATTGTCATGAAAGATGGACAAACACTATTTATTTTTCGAGATCACAGTAAGGAAGGTGTTCTCTGTAATTTTGATGCTATATCTTAGCCAAACAAAGAGGTTAGTGAATCATAAACCTCAAAGACTCTAGTGTTACAACCAGGTCTTAAATTTCTATACATACAGATCAAAGTACATCAGTAGTTACAAACATGTAAGGCAGGCCTGTTCTATGCTCTGCTTCAGATCTTTAAGAATATATAGTCTTTTAAACTATTTTTAAACTAAAAACTTTATGGAAGATTTTTTATAATCCATTTAAAAAATTTATAATGATAACAGGGAGATTTGATTAGATTTTTTTTTTTTTTACAATGAGTAAAAGTTTCCTAAGATTATTTTCTTTACTTCTTTTATTCTTTGGTATCTTCACAAAGCTGTGTGTCAATGAATATTTAACGAAATAGCAAGGAAATTTTGGTCCTGAGAAGCCTGAGCATTGTTTTAATTGGTGAATAGCAACAACCAAGTCTGTGCATATCTTTTCTGCTGGGACTATCAGCTTCTCTGTTTACACTTGTGCCCAGAAACTGCAGCTTGGTGGTGCATACTGCTCAGAAAGAGACACACTGTGTTGTTTTTATTGATAGCACTTGAGTACTTTTTCACTTCCATATGGATGAAACACACCACAGATTGCTAAATCCTGCTGTGTGCACTAGGTTGTAGACCTAGCTCTGATATTGTTTTCCTCATGTCTAAAGCAACTCAAGCACATTCTCCACATGAATCACAATGTCCGTGTTGCTTCACTGGTTTGAGGTGTGACACAGTATATAGATCAAATGCAATTTAGACAGTGTATTTCGATATTTCATTGGCACAGGAGCTAAGAACAATAGAATTGCCATAACGAAACAGAACCAATGGCCCATCTAGTCCAGCATCCCGCCTGAGGCAATGGCTACATGCTTCAGAGGAAAGCATGAAGGCCTTGGCATGCACACAAAATTTAACCATGGAAGGAAATTGCTTTTTGATTCTGTCTGTTGCTCAACTAACGCTACAAAGCATGAGCATTACTTGTCCCTGTAATTGTTATCCTAGTCAGTGGAACTGCATGATAGTCTAATTTATAAATGTCTGATCCTTTTTCTAAATGTGTCACGCAATGTTGTGTGAGGATTACAGTGAACATGCAGTGTTGCTGAAATTAGGATTATTATTTTTCTTTCCATTTATTATTTTAAAAATTAATAAAAGATCTATCAGCAGGTGGTGCTGTTACAGAGACCTGTGTTAGTTCTGTGCAACTCAACACGTGGGTAATTAATTCTTTAAAGGATGGTTTACTGACAGATGTAATGCAGTGCCTTTTGGTTTATTTGAGACAATATCAGAAAAGTTGACTCTCCATCATAAAGATGACTAATGTATACAGTTTTATTTCTTAGTTTCAGTTGCAGTTCATATCTGGCACCTGTGAGTTAGCAAATGTTACCAGCAAAAATGTGAAGTTATGGATAAGTCGTGTGGCAATGATTTTCCTATCTCAAGGTAAATGAATAGAAAATATGTGAATTGTCCCAATATTTTCCTACATCATAGGAATGAGCAATAGAACTTTAAATATAAATGTTTATTCATCAACATGTTCTTTCTACCCTATTCCTATGATGGATAAATTAAAACTCATATAATACCATGTATCATGTAAAATGTTTTTGTTGTCACGATTTTCTAGGTCCACTGGTCTCAGACTTGAGATATAAAAGGACAGAAGAGGAGAAAGTGGCAATGGCAGGCAGAAGAGAAGAGGTCAAAAGCATAGAAATTCATCAGAAGTTCTTATTAAGCCAAAATAATGATGAAGAAAAATGGCTACCAGACATTACTGAAGATGTGGTAAACGTACTTTGACAGAAGTCCTGTCGGTTGTTGCTATTGTCATTTGCTTACTCTGTTCCACTAGAAGAGATTGACTCTCTCATTCTGATGTGTCCTTGTTATGGGATTGTGTCTAGCTGTTTCTGGTAATGGGGAAGGGGCTGAAAAGATGGCTCCTGAAAGAAGTTGCTCAAAACTTTCCCCAGCTCTGAGTCAGACTCACTTCTTGGACTGAGCCAATTTATTACCTAAACTATCACTTTTTAAGAAGAAGCTGTAAGAAAAGGGTTCTTCTTATTCTTTCTGGCTGTTCCTTCTTCCTTCTTTTTCTGGCTGGTGGTGGTGGAAGGAGTTGGAGGAGAGAGAAATAACCGTGCAGACCCCAAGGTCAGTGAGGGAAAAAAGGAGGAGGTGTGCTGGAGCAGAGACTCTCCTACATCCTGTGGAGAGTGATGAAGCTGAGATTTGTTGGCAGTTCACGGAGGACCCCATGCCAGGAGTAGTGACTATGCCCAGAGGAACATCAGAAGGTGCCCAGAATACTGCTGGCTGCAAAGGAGTCCCATGCTGGAAATATTTCTGAGCAGAAGCTGCAGCCCTTGGGAAGAACTCATGCCAGAGATATTCATTAAGGACTGTGTCTGGTGGGAGGGACTCTGTATTGAAGCAGGGTAAAAATGTGAGGAGTCCTCCTCCTATGAGAAGAGAGAAGCAGCAGAGACCACTTGTGAGAGACTGATGACATTCCCCATTCCCTACCTCCCTGCACTGTTGAAGGGGGAAGGAAATAGAGAGCAATGATCTGAGTCCGGGAAGAAAAAGGGATAGGGGAAGGATATCTTAAAATGCTGGTTGTATTTTTCTCATCCTGCACCAGTTTTGCTTTCTATCTGTTCTGTTTCTAGTAGGTAGTTGAATAAACTGTTCTTACTTTCCTCTCTGAGTAGTGGAGTCTGTTTCACCCAGAACTGTAATTGGCAATGAGCCTTCCCTAACCTTGGTTATCTTTTTCCTCCCAACTCTCTTGGGCCTCTGCCACCCTAAGGAGAGTAGGGGTGGATAGGGGGGCACCGACAAGAGACTATTGTGGTGCTTCGTTGCTGGCTGGTCAAAACCCCAACAGTCCTCCACCCTCTACAGTCAGCAAGAGAGAATGTCAGCGTCTCTCCACTTCCCTTCCTCAATTCAGTAAATGATCAAAAATCACCAGTTGATTGATTTGAAATGAGTTCCTGAAAGAAAAATGTAATTCCTTTCTGTTGATACCATTAAGTAATAACTTAGGTGAGAGGTTTGGGCAGGTTAATGGCATCTGCAATGTCTTGAACTGCTATTGCTGGATACAGCAGAACTCATGTCCTGGGACGTGCTATTTTATTTCAAGATGAACACTTGCTTGAATAGTAATCTGGTGAAATGGGAGAAAAATTCAACTAAAAGGACACAATTTAAGTTATAAATTCAAAGTATTTGTGTGCAATCCTCTTTCTATAATCAAAGACTTACGGAGGTGCTAAAGTAGTGCTCTACACCAAGTAGAAAGATGGGAAAGACAAAAAAAAGTTATTTACTAACCAACTATTACCAGCAGGTTATATAGACATAGATTAATAAAATTAAAAATGTGTACAAATTACTGTAAAAATAGTGGTCAATCTGCTTTAATTCATTTAAGTCACAATTGTGAAAAATATTATCAAATTCTCTGTACATTTAGAACTTAATTTTTCTAAATGATCTAGAGACATTTAGCATCTGGTAGTAACAAAGTCATACTGAATAGAAGAATCAGAGTAATTAAACTCTGTGAAAAAAACTAATAGAATAGACACAATATATGTGAATTTTATGATGTTCAATAACAGATTGCAGACAGCAAGTGAATTCATTTTTTTCTGTCACTGTCTAAATTAAACTTAATTTTGCCCAGGGAACATTCAATGAACTCTAGAAAATATACACCAGCAACAGGTTCTCCCCAAATGTTAATTTTGTATCATATTTAACAGATAGTTTCGCAGAATGGAACTAGTGAGGGGAGACAAATGATTTACAGATCTGGTTTGGACAAGTCTCCAAAAGATGGATGTGAGACAAATTCTGTTAGGTCTATGTGGATTGCACATCTGGCAACAAAAAGATGTTTTTTACTGTGACCACGGATTACTGGTCGTACTTGAGAGCTCTTTGGTTGCATTGCGAGTTCTATTGCTCAATACATATAGTGACTCTTTTTCTCATAAACAATGTAAAGTTTGAGATTTATTCCTAACAATATGTGAGATACGGTAATGTGAACACCTTTTCCTTTCTAATATTAAAAAAAATATTTGGGATATGTATATGACACTATAGGCATGCAGTCCTCTAATTTTTATTTGAAATCTTAATACATGAGCAGATTCACATCTACGTTTCAGATCACATTTGTGTAATTCATGGTACATGTATTTCTTTATTCCCCTGACAACTGCTTAACTATTTTAATGACAAAGCATTACGAAATTTTTGTTAACTTTGTTATATCTGTAATAACTTTTGTTTTCTTCCTCCTTTCCCTCCAGTTCTCCCTACAAAATACATAACGTAAGGAGTGTACTTTGTTTGATCCTTTAAATATTCATATGCATCCCCAAAAAATCATACTCTGTTTTTTTAAATACACTTTTTTAGACAGAATAAAAATTTTCCTAGGGATATTAAGTTTAGGAAAAAAATAACTCTGATACTTTTTTCTGCATACTTTCCCTTCCTCTAGCAAATAGAAAAGATCTTATATTATCTCTTCAGATGTAAGATACCTCCTATCTATGACTGAATTTTCTAGAGTGTCTGCAGTGATTAGGGTAAATCTAGGGTGTGGATGCTTGTGACCTTAGAATATTTGGAAAATTCCATTAGAGGAAACTCCATATTTCATTTTGTGTTAGGAGCATAGTTTAGAGTAAAGAACACCATAGTCCAAAATTCCTTATTAATGGTCCTCATAAGTTCTGTGATGTTTTAGTATATATCTGCAAGATTTTGCAGCCTCAGAAGTTTGTGTGGATATGAATGATACTTTCCAATAAATATTTATGATTTTTTTTTAATTAATTGTATGTTCATGAAGTATTATGACTGGTCTGAAATACAATTCAACTTAAATGACAGTCTTCTGATCTTTACAGAGATCACAGAATTACAGAATGATAGAATGGTAGGGGTTGGAAGGGACCTCTAAAGATTATCTAGTCCAACTCCCCTGCTAAAGCATGTCCACCTAGATCAGGTCATACAGGAACACATCCAGGCATGTGGATAGCAGATTGTTATTCCCCAGGGCATCACTGATTAAATTGAACACATATTACTTTTTTATTAACTTACCCAGTATAACATTATTTCTACAAGAAAATTCTTTGTACATCTAAAGGTAGGTGGTGTCCTGGCTTCAGGCAATTTTGGTGATAGTCCTGTGCTTATTATATAAAAATAATGTAACCATCAAATGTTTATTATAATTTTGTTACTGACCCCATCCTTTTAAACTGTATAGAATATCTTTCACAGACAAGATTCCAGAGCTGACATTTTTTATTGCATCTTTGTCATATCAAATTTAACTTACAACTTAACATTGTGGGATTAATGTGGAATTTATGGAAAGATCAAACCTTCACATGACTGTTACTGTTACAGTGGCTAAGTTCCAGAGGGATCTGCTTTTAACAGCTTTCAGACAGCGAAATCCGTCTTTTATAGCAATGTTCAAGGAGCTATGGTGCTTGAATTGAGGCAACTTTAAAGCTTTTTCTAAGATTAGATGAGCTTCACTGCAACCTTCCTTTGTAGACATTGCACATTCCCTCATAGCAAAAATACTGAACCTGACCCTCCCCATTCATTTGTTCAATAGCTGAAGTATTTTATCGACACAATAGTTTCATTTCAATATATGTTAGCAGTTATTGTCCATCTCCTTCTTCTCCTTTCCTTCAACCCTCCAAAGACAAATTTTCTGACCACTGTTAGGATTCAGATTACATCACACCAAATCACCTTCCTCATCATATTTTCTCTGTCTGTTTGAAAGCTCTCAAAGCTCATCTCTAGTTTTCAGGAAAATAAATGTGATTACTATGTTTTGTGTAATAGCAGCATACAAGTCTCAGCTTTCAATGATCAAACTCTCCCCATGTGGCAATAATTTATACTCACAGTAATCTATAGTGATTTCTTTATTTCCAGAGCTACATCCTTCCATATAATCTTTTGAAACATAGCAAGGAAAATTCTGTCTTCTATGAACCAAGGAATAGAGAGCCTTATCTCTTACTCTTTTTTTTAATTGAAGCCACTACATTGTCTGTCAGGATACATCTTTAGAATACATCACATAAATTACACATAGCAACATTTTTGCCATCTTTAGGACATATTTTCATTTCTTCTATTACCACATTTTTCTCCAGGATAAGAGATTTATTCTTCCCACCCTCTACTTTGGATTGGTATATCTCTGAATTTAAATTCTAATGAAAGATACTTTAATGGTTTAAGGAAATATTTTATGATTCTTATTTGTAGTGGTTTTGTCTGGGCCAGCTTTTGCTAGTGCGGGGGTCTACAGGGGTGGCTTCTTTAAACAAAGAGCTGCCAGAAGCTTTCCCTGTAGCTGATAGGGCCAATGAGATGGACCCCACAGGTGACCAAAGTCTTGCCAAATAGTGATTGAGGTAATGTCTCTAGGTTTAACATATTTGAGAAGGAGAAGAAGTTGCTGCACAGTTTCTAAACTGTAGCAGCAGTAGAAAGGAGTGAGAATATGAGAACAACATCTCTGCAGACACCAAGGTCAGTGGAGGAGGAAGGGAAGGCCCATGAAGGACCCCAAGCTGGAGTGGGTGGATGCCCAAAGGAGGTTATGACTCTGTGGGAGGCTCACATTGCATCAAGTTCCTGGAAGGATCTAGGAATCCATGGAGAGAGGAGCCCATGCCAGAGCAGATTTGCTGTCAGGACTTGTGATCCTGTGAGGGACTCATGTTGGAGCTGTCGGTACCTGAAGGACTGTTCCCCTTGTGGATAACTCACACTGGGGCAGTGTGTGAAGAGCTGTGCCCATGGGAGGCCCCATGCTGGAACAGATTGTGAGGAACTGTAGCCCATGGGAAGGACCCACGTTGGAGAAGTTCATGAGGAACTGTGTCCCATGGGAATGGCCCCAAACTGTAGCAGTGGGAAGTGTAAGGAGGCCTCTCTCTGAGAAGCAACAGTGGCAAAGTTCATCTGTAATGAACTGACCATAACCCAAATTCCCCATCCCCTTATGTAGCTGAGGGGGGAGGAGGGAGAGTCCTGGGAAGAAGGAGGGATGGGGGAGGTGTTTTAGTATTAGATTTTATTTCTCATTTTCCCTGCTCTGTTCTGATTGTTCATTAATAAATCAAATCATTTCTCTCCAAATTGAGTCTGTTTTGCTCATGACCCTAATTGATGAGTAATCTCAACTCACAAATCCTTCTTTAATATTTCTTTGTCACCTGTCCAGTTTGGGAGGGGGAGTGATATTATAACTTGATGGGCATCTGTCACCCAGCCAGGGCTAAACCACCATACTGTTATATTCAGATAAATTATTTGGAATATTTTTGTTTCTTCCATGGTTGAAACAGAAGCCTCTCACTGGTCTTCTTTGGTATCGTCCTTTGTTGGATTCACCCATACATCCACATGCAGTCACATAGCTGTTTTCACTCTTAAAGTTTCTTCAAACTTCAAGTTTATATCAAAGTTATTTTTAGTATAAGTTTTATGCACAGAATTCTCTGGTCATCCATGACATCTTTTCATGGAGCATCAGTATAACAAAGACTAAAAGCATCTAGAAGAAAACTTGGAGAATTTGAAATGAGGCAGCTGTAGGTCCTAAGGATGTAATTTCCTTTTTCAGCTATTAAAAGGACATTTAATAAGAAGAGAAGAGAGAGGAACAGAGCATCAATATTTCCAAAAGTATACAGCCAGTAGGATCCATATCTTGTAATTCTGCACTGACATTTTATATTACCTATTTACTGTTGTCTACTGTAACATTTACAGTAGACAGTGTTTATAGCAGTAAACTTTATATTTATAACAAGTCTACATCAGAAAAGATCTCATCTTTGTGTTCGAAGTGCAGAAGTCTTCTAGGTTTCTCAGGAGTTGCATTGAGAGTCATACAGTTTAAAACTGCTAACACAACAGCCTCAGTTGAGCAGCCCTAGTGGTAGAGCTATCTTGAATAGGGCATCCATAAACAAGCTTGATTTGCTTTCAGAGCTTTAGGATAATATTTTTCACTCACATGTTTCTGGTCTTTCTTAGTAATGGGGCATATTTTGGGCAACTTTTTTGAAAACTGCATTCACAAACAAAATGTGAATTTCCTGTCACTTCGTATTGTGTTGAATACTTGCTGTAAAATGCATCTGTACTAAACAAGGTCTTAGTTTATAACTAAGTGACCTTCAGGGGACTGATATGCAAACAATGGATTTGTTGCAAGACAGGTGTTTAAGATAGCCAATTAATATTATCCTTGAGCAATGGTTATCTCAGTCAAATGATAAACTGTATATTTTTATCGGTTTATTATGCATATACAGCTATGATTACACTTTGGTGTATAGCAAGAAATCCTATAAATATGATAAAATGAATATGTTATTCAAATGAATAAATACATTTTTTGCAATAGCAAGCTAACTTGTTACTGGAGACAATTTATAAATACACTGAGGAGTAGGTAAGATTGAATTTAAAGGGAAAGTCACACAGAAGAGCTCAAGACAACATTATTTTTTTCTTAATTTCAGATGCGCAGTCTCTGCTGCCCATTTCATATATTACTGAATCATTTTCTATACTGAGTCAATTTTAGGGTAAACTGAAGGTCAAATCTTATGTCTCTAATGATATTATTAACAAGGAAAATATTGTGTAATATGTTCTCCTTTCTCCTGTCTTTCTGCATACACCATGTTAAAGAGCAGAGTTAAGCTTCATTAAATGCTTCTAATGAATTTTGTATTTATATACTCCAGAAATATACCCAACTTATTGATGTACATCCAAGCAAACTTCTTTCAACACTGTAGTTTTCTAAGCAGTAGATGTAATCAAAGTAACACAATTTCTTCAGCTGGAATAACAGAATATTCACAAGGGAAAGGGAAATGGGCTTTTCTATGGCTCTAGCATAAGCAAGAATGTTTGTAAGCAGAATTTCCTATTCCTCTTTAAAATAGCTTGTGTGCGTGCCATTAAACACCACCATATCTTATTTGAGAACATCTGAATAGGACAGATGATGATAAGAAAGTAAGTAGGAATTTGTCAGGGAGTTGGCAGGGAAATACTGTAGTTTTGATGAACTGTGGCATTTCTGACAATATAGACTTCTTGTGCCTGATGTCAGCCCTTCACTTACTGCTATTCATAAGCACTTCTGGGTGCATAGTGCAGATAAGTTTACTTCTCTGCAGAGAGGAGAATATTAAGTGAATATAAAGACAGCATGTTTCATGGGAGAAAGATTTCATAGAATCATAGAATGGTAAGGGTTGGAAGGGACCTTTAGAGATCATCTAGTCCAACTCCCCTGCAGAAGCAGGTTCATCTAGATCAGGTAGCATAGGAACATGTCCAGGTGGGTCTTGAAGACCTCCAAGGAAGGAGACTCCACAACCCCTCTGGGCAGCCTGTTCCACTGCTCTGTCACCTTAAGCTACATAATAAAACAACTATAGAAATGGCCAAATTTGAGATTTTAAGAACTAAGTTCTGAGCTGTATAAAATAGATTCTCTTCTAGTTGAGACTTAAAGGGGCTTTGTCATCCTCAGGCTCTGAGTCACATGCATCAGAGACTGCTGTGTTAACACAAACTGAAATCAATGGTATTTTAATTTAAGATGTCAGATTGCAACCTGTGACGGCTAAGGAATGGACAAATTGCCATTTGTGGTGTTTCTGTGAGAGGATGGCACGCTCTGGTCTATGAGCAGAATGGATGGGTGGAGACAATTGCTGTCAGTACCCATAACAGGGAAATCCAAGAAGGACCATCGGCTTGAAACCATATAGTCAATGAAAAATATATCCTTGACCTAGGCTATCATGACCTGTCTTTGAATTTTGCTGAATATAGTGTTGTATGAGAAATGGAAAGCATATATCCCATAATGCTTCTTGTACGGGTTTATTTTTTTTGCTCTGCAAACCATGAACTTAAGATTTCAACCAAGAAAACACATATCAAGACTCTTTGTAATGAAATATAAAAAAGATCATGAAGATATTACTTACAGAGGAAGAGTGTAGTTACTGATCATTAAATGCTTCTAATGAATTTTGTATTTGTATATTCAAAAAATACAGACAACTCATTTTTGTACATCCAAGCAAGCTCCTTTCATTACTATGGTTGTCTAAGCATTAGTTGGAATGAATATAACACAATTTCTTCAACTGAAATAGTAGTATATTCAAAGTATCTTTTCTGGAGCTTTCAAGCCTCTAACAGAAAGAAAACCATTATCAGGTGGTTTTAATTTGTCATTAACTGAGGCACTTGTATGTTTGAAAAGAGAATTATCCATACAGAGGTATGATTTAAATAAGCAGAGGAGACCATGTTTCACTTTTATTTTCCAATAAAATCTATTTGTCTAATCTATAATATATGTCTATATATATATATCTTTCTTCTGCATAGTAAAAAAGAGCATTTCAGAGACTAACAAAGTCACTGCAGCCAAGGAGTAAATATTTTTTTTACTTAGTATTTACACAATAATACTATATAGGTAAAAATATTTTATTATGGCAGGGAAGCATTACTACTCTATTGCTGTGAAATAAAACAAAATACTGATTTGTTCACTACAACAAGAGAAGTAAGTATTGGAGCTCAGGTCACCTGATTTCCCATCGAATCTCTATACACTGAAGGCTTTAGCTATTTCTATACGATATTAAAGTCTTTATTACATTCTGAAATTCACTAGAGGTTTGTGTCCCAGTCTTTTGGCTTCAGTAGAAATATATAAGAGGTTATTCTCCAAGGAGCATTATATTTTCAAAAGCAAATATTTCTGTAGTTGTTCATAGTTTTGATTAAGCTTGCAGCAATAACAGTAATATAATTTTTGTGGAACATAGTACTATTTTTTAGATTCTAAAGGAAAAAAAGTTCCATTTCAATGAAAGCACTGAAACACAATGAAATTTTATGTATATCAACACATTAGAAAATGTATTTTACCAGAGATTCCTCTGTAAAAAATAACTTGATTGCATCAACTTGAACCATATTTCACATGTTTCACAATAGGCTGTTTTCTCTGTTTTTGATCAAAGTGAAACAATACTGTTTAAGCCTGTAAAATATTTTCAAGTATACTCTCATTTTTCAAAAATGGAAAGATGCAGAGATGATGAGATAAGAAGGTGTGCTTAAATTTAGAGGCAATCTCTGTAAGGGTCTCAAATTGATCAAATCCAAAATGTAATAAAACTGAAATCACCAAGCTCATATTTGCAAGATACTGTTGAGTGGTACAAGTTAAGTCATTCTACACTGAACACTGTAGAAAGCATACTAGTACAAAATTTGTATATGCATGTAAACTTCATACATTGACAAGGCTAAAATGAACCATATCTTGGTATGTTGATTGCAAATTTCAGAGAAGAAATAAGGTTTTTAAAGGTGAAAATAGCCCATTACAGAGAACTAGATCACTAATTTGAAATTTACAGTCTTACTAACAGTGATAAAGATTTAGATTCTGTTCTTCTTAACTGCTGGAAAGCATATGCTATATTTTGTAATTTTTGTAAATCATGCTTTGCCATCTTCTGATGAAGAGCTATTACTTTTCATTTTCACCCTTTCTTCTATTAGCTGTTGACATCAAACCACAAGAAGCAGTAAGTATTGGTGATAAAAGAAAAATGGAGCAGACTAACCACAAATCCAGAAGTGGTGAATCACAATAATTATCATTTAAACAGACTCCAGAATCAGATTCAGTTCTGATATCACTATGTTGCTCTCAGTGTTATAGTGCTAAGCATTCTATTCTAGATAGACAGTCCAAAGTTTATTTAGAATTTTATACTAGGACATTGGTAGAATAAATAGCAAATTGAATTATTTTACTACTTATTATAACAGCTGGAATAAAGAAGTAAAAACCAAAAAAGTCATAAGTAAGTAAACAAAAAAAGGAAGCATGAGAACAAAAAATGCATTGCACACAGTACAGCATTTAAGTTGCATTTTAATTGAAATATAGATTTAAACTGTTTCGAAGGCATAGATGTCTTGGAAGGATGTAATTCCCTTTTGAAAAATAAGTGAATGAAAGCAGAGAAATATGACATACCTGTGCCCGAGCTGGGAGGTTTGTCAAGTACTAACCACTCCTTCCATCCGTCTTTCCAATTTATCTCCATTTTGGCTTTCTAAACTTCTCCCAACATTTCTTCTGGTTTCTTTTTTGTTTGCTTCCTCACATGTTTCTTTATGGTATGTCACAGCATTGACCTATCACACTTCTTAGCTCTCTTAGCTTCCAGGTTCTTCAACCTTGAGGAGAAAAAAAAGTCCAAAAAAAAAAAGGAAAAGTGAGTTGAAAAAGAAACAAAGTGGGAAAAAAATGCAGTGGTTAAAACTCTTTTTCGTTCACAGGTATTTTTCCAGAAGAAATACTTGCATTACTCACCTTAGAGGACTTCTTTCCTTTGTCAAAGGAAAAAAACAAAAACCCTGGAAGAGATTAAGGCCAACAACGTCTCTAAAATAACCTTGTGTTTTGAGATGTTTTTAAAAATTTGGCAGGTCTCATGTTCTGTGAATATTTCTCACATCTGAGGCTGGTCTTTTGTGACTGTATTTGTCAAAACTGGCATAAATTCAAAGCCCTGTTACAGCAAGACTTGGCTGCTTAGGGCAAAGTACTTCCATTCACATGGGTCCGTAGCCATGTTTTCAGAACAATAATCAGCTTGCAGTAATCAGGCTGCAGTTGAACAGTAATGCAGGATTCGAGAGCATAGACCCATGTTATATCAATGCCATTGCAATATTTGTACAGTCATAAGACTGGTTTTACCTGCACATTGTATTTGTTGTCTATGTGGGGGATTTCACTAGGAAAATTTCTAAGCTCCTAAATAAAGCTCTGTATTTTAGTTCTGTATCCCAATTTTGCCACAATATCATTGTGATCCTATCTCAAAAATTTGTATCTCCACACACCTGAGCCTCACAGAGATAAAAGTCCCAGGCCTCAAAGGCATTCTACTTATGCCAGCATGATACCCCTCCCAAGCTAATTATGTCTCCCTTTTGGTAGGATCAACAATTTTCTCACAATGTAACACTGACGAATGCATACTGTTCCTGTTCTTGGACTAACTTAGTATTATTTTCAAGATATTTAGCCAAAGTAGACATGTCCTGGATGACATTTAAGCAGATTGCATAGATACTACAGCAGGAATATCAAAGGCCTGGGAAAAACTTCTGTGTAATATCAGACGTTTTTTACTTTACTATAGACATGGCAACATGTATATGAAAGCTGCATTGGATGCAATGCAAACCATGTTGAAGCTTTTAAATTCTATTCTGTTTATCATCATATTTATCACTTTTTCATAAGTTATATATGACATTAATAAGCATAAAAGGAGAAAAAGTGAGTCCATGCAACCAATGTCCCTTCTTTCTCTATACTATGGACTAGAAGACTTCTCCTCTAGGGCAAATTATACTGAGGAATACACCACACCAGCAGGGACCATTGGTGGGGCAGATCTATGAATGATGGAGCCAGTGTCTGTCACTGAGTACCCTACCCCACAGTAAGGGCATGCTGGGCCATGAAAGTACATGCTTTTACATTGAAACCACGACATTTATGTATGCAGGGAGAAAAATCTCTTTTAACACACAACTTTCCTGAGGAGATATCAAGCACTGAACTGAGTCCTTAGTCCCTGGCACTGGACAAATTAAAGTAACAAAATGATTCCAGCAGAACTGACTCATAATGCTTCAGTGAGGGAAGCCTATCATGATGTTAAACTTCCAGTAGAGAAGAGTGTCGAAGGAATCTGTTATCATTTTCCTGGCTGCCTGACATGTCCTGTTGTAAAGCAATTCAGGGTCACTGTTTCTAGCAGAAATATCAACAATTGGAAACAAGACCTCAAGTGAACTTACTACAGCTGTGCTGTAGAGGCTGTTATGGCATATTCTGTCTTTATTCTTTACACCACAATGCCACAGAGATGAATTCTACTCATTGTGTGTCCATGAACCCACTTGTAAAGTGTTAGGGTAAAAAAAAAAAGTCTGAGACAGGTGTATTCATAAATCACATTTTTTTATCAAACAATTGTTGATCCCAAAAGAATAGCAAAGAAGAGTCTAAAGATCTTATTGCTCTCTAACATGTACAAACTTATTCCTAAAAAAGATTTTGAGTATTTAAGTAATCTTGTATACTAAGATTGTCAGCATCTGTGAGTTTCTTGGAATTTGTCTATCCTGTACATTATGGTCATTAGTGTAAATTTTATTTACGTGGGAATATACATTGTTGAGAAGGCAATAAAAATTGGTTTTGATTTGTACATGTCTTCTTGTGAAGTGTTATACTTAACTATAATTTTCTTCTGATATAATGTGTCACAGCAGCTAGGAACGAGTTATTTACTCCTAGACTATGGTCTACAGTTTGGGTTTTTTTTCAGACATTCCATGATATAAAGGGTGGAACACGTTGGACATTGCACATCAGTGAAGCTTCTCAATCAGAAGTTTTACTAACAATTTTTTTTAAAGGATGGCTAAGGAAAACTTAGGTTTCCCCTCATAATTTCCTATTTTCAATTGAAAAATCAATATATCAAAACTTGTTCCATTTGGAGAAAATATTGTACTCTATCTATCTGCCTACCTTCCTATCTATCATCTGTCTAGCTCTTTGGTTATCTATCTATCCATGCATCAGTTTATTTATGTTCCGAATCGTATAAAGAACAACATGACTCCATCAGAAACATTATTCTTTTATCCCCTTGTGAGAGTACTTGGCAAGGGTGCAGGAGGATTCAGTCTAGGACTTTCCTTAGTCTGAAGCAAGTTAAATCTTCATCATTCATTTTAACTCTCTGAGAAGTACCCGAGTGGATTTCCTTCAGCCTCTTTCATTGGAGATGTTTCAGTTCAGAGGTGTATTCATCCTGTAGTTCTTTAACTTTGAAGTTGACACATATATTTTTTAATACAGCTGTGATTTACAGTAGTAGATTATGAAACTACTGGGACATAGGCATTATCCTGTGATTGTTTGCTGTTAAAGGGTTAATATGACCCCTAGCACAACATGGGCCTGTTTTGACTGGTGTCCTCAAGAAAATTTCCAGGCATAACTGTGATCAACAGTCCTTCCCATTAAGCAGACTGGGTCTTGCAACTATTCTTTGGATCATATGGGTACAAGCTGTAAATCTACTTTTGGTCAAGATCCTCTTTGACTATTGGAATACTTCTAACCTTGAAGAATCATGACAGGTCTGTGTGCCCAACTAAGCTGAAGAAGGGAGGGAAATGACCTGCTGTAAGGAATCATCAGTTTAACATGACCCAAACTTTAGAAACCTTAGCTCAGTCTGATTTTTTTGCAAAGAGGGAACAGATGACATCTTAACTCATTTCTGTGAAGAGATAAAATAAACACAGAGAGTACATAGGAGTTGATATCATGCCTCAAACTTATACATTTATTTGTGGGCAGATCTGCTCATGAAGGCTTTAACAGCCTTCCCTAATTGTGCCCGAGCACAAGGGTGCAGTGTGTACCTTATTAGATACCCCACACACTCTGTATACTTGTAAACACAGAGTTTGAAAGTAATGGCCACAAATCACTCATAAGAGCTGTTACTCAATGTGACAAGACCATAGATATACTTAGTTGACAATTCATGTAACCTTTCAGTTCCCAAAGCATATTAATAAAATCTGCCTCTAACATTGTAAGCCAATGCTCACAGAAACAAAAAAAAAATTCCGAAAATCATCAGAACAGTTGAAACAAAAGACTGGTGAGAATCTGTGAAGCATCCACAGATCTTTTTGCTTGTTATTGTTTTGACTTAATGGTAATAAATTATTCCTGACAAATACTTTTCCTGACTCTTGCCATAAACTTCCAGATAAGGTGGAAAAAATATGCCTGAAAACACCCATTGACTCTGTTATGTTTTCATTATTTTGACAGTGATCAGCACAAGTGCTGTATGAAGTTTGGTGATACCCACACATTTAGATGCCAAACAATGCAAAATTCCTGCAAAGATATGTATTGTAGTTATAAAAGCAGACTTTGTAAAGACACCACTTGTTATAATGTAAGAGCTTTTGAAGAGTCTAGATTGCTTTATTTTTTATTTGCTTAAAAAACTGTTTTAATTGATAAAATAATTATACACAATATTTAGTCATTCTTTTTTCTTCAAGAGTTTCCTACTGTAAAATCCTTGATGTCTATTTGAATTATAAATAGGAAAAAATATTATGTGAAAGAGAATCATTAACTAGTTTCATGATCTCCAGGTAAAATTAGAATGAATTTTATAGTAAGATTTCAATCCTTGGTAATACTGCTTCTGTTAGCAACAGTATGTGATACTCGAGTCATGCACGGAGTTTCTTTCAGGACATTAGAAGGGATATGATGCCAAAGTCTTCTTTATATCGGGACTCTACTGTTCAGTGAATGCATGTATGACATAATTGTTCTCAGGTGTGTTTACTGGATCATAAGCCCTGGTGAAAGTGAAAAAGACTCAACTCTTCCTTTCTGTTGAGCAGAAAAATTGGAAGGAAGAACAGATTTATCCCTGTCATCTTTATTTTTTTTTTAAATGCAAAGGCAAGTTGTGCATCATAAATGAGCTTATGTGTTAAAGCAAATAACAAGTTCCAATTTTAGTTGGTAGCAATAGTGACATCTAATAGTATACAGTAATTCTAAACAATCTTAGTTAATTTAAAATATTTATAGAGGAAAAGTGATGTAATTTAGGTTCACTGCAGTGCTTATTGCTACATAAATTCTTCATAAATCATATTTGTAAGGATGGGTCTAAACTGCAAAATTTAAAATAACCTCTGATCAATAAGAGCATGTTGATAGAGAAATGTCCCAAATTTATAGTCTTGGAAGATGTAACAGTGTTACATTCAGAACAATGAAGGAATCTTTACTGGTTTTAAAATATTCAAAGGGAAATACACAAAGGCAATGAGGTGGAAGAAATTTTGCATTGCAAGTTCAGAGACATAATTTTACCGCTACACAGAAATAATCTCTTTTTATTTCAACTCTGACAAAAATTTAATATCTTAATACTGAAAAAAAAGAAGGATTTTTTTTGTCTTAGGAAAGTCAAGTTAAAATATTTTGTTTATTTCTTCCAATATTTACTTATGATTGATTAGAAACAATATTCTTTGTCCAAATGGGAAAAGCAAGGGCAGAAGAAGGCTTAGATTACTGTTGTACCATTTTACCCCTCTACCTGTATTATTTCAGTCAAATAGTTTCAGACAACTAAATAGACATTTCAGATAGATTTCATAGCTTCATGAGATCTACTTTTCACAACTTGCCTTTTTAAACTTTCTCTCACATTTGGTACATGACAAACTCTGTTCTCTTCGATCTGACAGACACAAGAGCACTTAAAGTAGAAGTGACTGACATTTATCATTACAAGAGCTTGCATTAACTGTTTTAAAGATCTTTTTAAAAATTAAGACAAACTCTTTTTTTCCATTTTCCATATAGTTTTTTGTTTAACTTTCATTTACAAATTCCATCAAACTTGCAGAAAGAAACTTTAAAGTCCACAGTGGATAAAACAGTGGAAAAAGATCTGAGATACACATCCTTCATTGCACATAATTAATTCAGTAGTTATGCTATGTAGATTCTTTCTGTACATAATATACTATTGTCTCACCTACTTGCATAGGCACTGAAATACCTGTTCCTGTCAGCATTTTGCTTGAAAATGAACAGTAAGGACTACATACTCACTACACTTCTTTTCTTTTTCCGTTTTAATGGAACCAATCTGTGACCTAGAAATCTTTGCACTGCATTATTGTATTGTAATAAGAACTACAGGGCAAATCAGAAGGCATAATTTCCACTGTAGTCTCAAGCCACCCTGCCATAATCAACTAGACTGATTCTATCATGTCCAGGAATACTTGCTGTGCAGAAACAATAAGAAAATGTACATGCTAACACCTAGAACATATATCAAGCACTACTTGCTTCATTGCAGAACTGATGATTTAGTAAAAAAATCTTTGCCGTGTCAAATATGTGCAAGATCCCTTTTTTCCCCCGTGCTGATATTGGAAGGCTTTTCTTCATGTTAATGTTCCTTTCTAGACCAAGACTATGATGACTGCAGTAACAGGGAATGCTAAATCTACTGAGTAGATACAAATATCTTTTCCGTTTCTAGAGGAACACAGCTTATTTCATATCCTTCTACTCAAAATGTTTTACTTCCTTCAAGCCAGACTGTGTAGACTTGTCCAAGGAAATAGCCACAGGAGGAGAAACTGAAGCATCTGGTGGTTGGTCGTATTCTTTCCACTTTCTGAAATATAGAAACTTCACTGCATTCTCTTGCCTCTGATATGTTCAACAACAAAAATTGCTGATCCTGTGCCTTGCAATCACTGGTATTAATGAACAACCTTCTATACATCAGAAGCACCTCCCTTCTTACAGAACACACAGCTGTATGACCAAAATGCTGACATTTAACATGTTCACATGGGGTGAAGGAAAGCACAGTCTAATTCTAAACCACTAATGTCCAATTTTAATCTGATTTAGAGTATTAGATGTGATTAAAACTGATTATAAATGAGAAGCTTCTGCTTCATGCAATCTACTTAATGTTTTAACCTCTACTATACTTTTCAACAATTCCTTATTTTAAGTTTTAGAATTAATTAGTTTCCATAAATTGTCTTGCATACATTTGATTGTGCAAACAAGAAAAGAAATGACAAACCACCATTTGTCAAAAGAATCTTAGGCTTGGAGATTTAATTTGCTCATTTTACATATAGCTCAGACATAATTTTGTGTGACTTAATCTTTCTCTTTTATTTGCCCTTTGTCACAGGAGAAAATAAAAGCCAAGGATAAAAGGGATCAAACTGACAGTAATTTTTGATGGTTCAGAAATTGTTTAGAATCAGGTTATCCTATCTGTGCTCAAGGCCATAAAAAAAAGGGTAATATGTCTGGTTTTGTCTCATTTGTTCCAAGGGCTGCCCTATGCAGAATGTGAGCTGACTACACCTTAGTAAGATCAGAAAGGCAGAATAGAAGTCTAGCTTGGCTTTTCCTGCCTTTATTTTCTTTCATCAGGACTATTAAAAGCCCAATGGCAAAGCACCAAATCCCTAAATTGCAGATCATCAAAGACTTCTTAACTTTAATGAAGGAATTCTCAAGTCACTCAGACTCTTCATTTGCTCTTCAGCAAACAGCAGACACAACCATCAGCCTCCATAAAATATGTAATGTTCTAAAAGAATCTTGCTCAAACTTCAGTATTTCAGATTTTTGTTAGAGAAAGCATGACATTTATTTTGTGTTTTCTGCCATTTCCACCTTCAACAGTTAATCCTCTGACTTTACCCTCCATGTCCTGGCAGTTGCAGACTCTTACATCTCTGCTATCTACTCTCAGTATTCCAAAAGCAAAAATCAGACTTTGATCCAGAATCATTTTTACTGTAGATAATACAGTTTGTACTCTGTAATTCAATGCTTTCTTTTTTTTTTTTTTCTCAGAATCTTGGCTTTTGACTAGGATCCAGACCTTTCTGAAAACTTGGAAACATCTTTGTTGCAGCTTTGAAGTTGGTAAAACCTTTCACTAGTATCATCATACAATCTTTAAACATCAAAGGACAAGGGATTAACAAAATAAAAGGAATTATCTGTTTTTCTAGATAAGAAAAATAACATCTATATATATCCACTAGAATCGTTTTAATACATGTAAAAATATAGCAAATAAAATTTCTGTATTGGGAAACACAACAGGTAAATCAGCCATGTGAATGTGCAGGTGCCTGGTATGTCCAGAGGGCATAGTTTAAAAAATTGTCTCCAATAATTGCCTTAGACCCCCCATAAGGGGCTTGTTCTTTGTATGTGTTGTGCCTCAGAGAGATTCACATGCTCATATCTGCTGGAAGCTGAAGTCATCATCCATGGCTGACTACTTCTCAGATATACTAAATATCTGTTAAATTTTCAGTACTTGAAAAATAAGTGCTTCTCAGATAGCTACTACATCTGTTTAGAGGCAGATGAATCAATAAGACAGTGCCTCTTGGGCAGGTAACTATTCTGACCTGCTTGAAAAGGAGGCCACTGTCAAGAGTGCCTCCAAGGCATGGTCTGTTCAGCCAGCATGCACACCAACTTCAGAAGCTGGTGGCATGGCAGGTTTGTTTTCAAATGAGTGACTAGACATATAACTGGACTCAGAACTGCAGGGTGGAAACTTGTTCAGGCAACTAGATAAGTCACTTTGTTTTAAAGGTCACATAGACTTTATAATAACAAAGACCTCATTGCTAGACTATATAATTCTTTTCTATTTTACTCTCTTATTTATTTTGCTTGATTTACCCTTTCTTTTCCCTGCTTTACAATCTTTTCCTCATGGTATATCACAGCCTGGACTTAGATAACCTGCAGAAGATTGCCTGTGAGAAATTTGCAGTTTTCTACAGTCTAAATGTAGAAAGTGCAACATGCAGAAAGAGTCCAAGCCCCAATAACACTGGGAAACCCTTAGGACTGATTGCTTAGTGCTGGTGATCTCTGCCATCCATGTCTCTAGCAGAAGAAAAGAGCCCAGCAAAACTCAGACCATTTCTTTCTCTCCTCTGGATAGTTAAGTGGTATGTCAGCAGACAGTGGGTTGACAGAGGGGTACATAAATTGGCACTTGACTGTAAGATTACCCTATATCTGAATTTAAGCCTGCATTTTCCCACTGAAATATCATAAGTGGAATACAGCAACTGGGGTAAGAGTGGTGTTACAGTGTATTTGTGGCAAACACAGGGCAGAGAAGCATAAGGTACACTGCAGCTCTTTGTAGATGGAAAGCTGACACTTTACATTAGAGAATCAGTAACCACATTGCATTAAACTTCATCTTCTTGTGAAAAAGTTATCATGTTTGCACTCAGTGAAATACAAAACAGAGACTTGTATAACCACACTCAGAAGTTTAGAACTCCATACTCAAGTTTTAATTACGTTATGATACATGTAGTGTGATGTCTTTTATTCACTCCTGGTTAACAATCGAGAGGGATGGACCCCCTGCAGCTGAATTCTCATTGTTTATAGACCAGATCAACAGAACACTTAAAGCATCCTAACTGTAATTTCTCAAATTATTTTAAAATTTCAAATTTTCTGTGGCAAAAGTGTTTGACAACTACAAATTCAGAAATATTCCTTATGATGAAAATATTCTTAAAGTGGAAATTGACAAAAAAAAATTCATGTTCTCATAAAAGCAAAGAAAAGCAAATTTTAGGGTTACTGATTTTCTGTTTCAAACTATTTTTAATTTAAAATTAAATGTCTTCTGTTTTGATTGTATAAAAAAATGTCTTTACATTTTCATAGGTGATGAAAGTATTTTGAAATTATTCTTCTAAATGTTTAGAATGTTTCAATCTGAAATATTGTGTTGAATGGCTTGTTTGTGTAAATTGAAAGAAAAGTAAAATGGCAAAATTTGGATGCTGATCAAAGACAGAAAATTCATCTCTTTTGCAGCTATCCTTTGCTTTTTCCAGATATCTTCCATGAGTTACCATAGTTACCATTCAACAGAAGAAGTTACTTGAGAGGCAGGTGAGCAGTGTGCTGTTCTATCTGCCCTTCATGTATTGATGTGTCTGCTCTGTTGGTGTCAGGCCATCTTCAAGTTCTGGGTTCTACTCTCCAGTGAGAGTACTGGAGAGTACTCTCCAGTACTCTCTCTACTCTACAATGCCAGTTCATCTGTTCGTTAATCCAGAACTGGTTGTGCCTTAGGTAGTTTCTACATGACAGATTTATTTTGACAAATTGATGCTTCACAGAAAATATACTATAGCAAGATGGTGGAATATAGAGTAGACTTTCATGTGCAGAAGTATAGGTACCAAAGCTTACCAGTCTGCTGTGTCATTGTTGTTGGCTGTTCACTAATTTCTCTGATGCTTTCAGTTGTTCTTCTTCCAAATATTGGTCTGAATATAAACATGTTATTCATTTCCAGTATAAAGGTTCACAAAAGACCAGGAACTCACAATTCTCGTGGTATATTGCCTTGAAAATATTAATATACTATTGTCTGGCTAGAAATTATTTGGATTGATTTCTTGCCGTGTATGGTTAAGTCACATTTGTTTATTTTATAACCAAGGAACTTGGTTTTAAAAGTTCATTCTTTCCATATAAAGAAAGCTATATATATGTTTATTTTCATCTTTTTCCACCTCTAGAAACTAGTAAACAGGATGTATGTGTTATACAGACAATAGGAAGGGTGTCCAATCAGCTGCTCAGTAGAAAATTCCCTAATACAAAAATTCATTTGAATAAAATTCTGATAAAAATCAAATTCAGCAATCTTATGATTTTATTCAGACACATTATGACCACATTCAGTCACATGCCATTTGTCAGAAGCAGTTTGGAACTTTAAGAATAGACTACACATGTCACTTTTTGACCTCAGCTGCAAAAACTTTGTATATAATTCTCCTACATGCTTGTATTCTGCATGACTGGACTAATGAATACAAGAATAATAGGCCTCCAAGGTGATTTACATGCATTGATTAAATGTCAGCATTGAAATGCAGTAGCTTCTATTGCTACAGACTCTGAGAACAAAGACAGGGAGAATGTAACCATTGGTTAAACAAGTTACTTATCAATTCTTTTTGACATATAATTCCATTTTCTTGTTTTACCAAAAGGATGCTCAAATAATAAAACATTTGGAAAGTTGTACATAAAGTTATTTGATTTTGCAGTTGCAAGACATATTATTAATTCTTTTGCTGTATGCTAATGTGTATAATATATTAAAGCTGAGGAAAACAACTTTTGCAACATAAGAGAGAATTCAAAATATTCATGATTAAAACTTTGCCTCAGTCTATAATAATAGACAGACTGTAGAAATGTATTTTTTACTTCTTCAGAATATTAAAAAAATATTATGGCATGGAGAGATTGCTCAATTAAATCCAACGAAGAAGTTAATTTTCTATCATTATCGATATACATTAAACAATCATGCTAACCACCATGACAAGGCATCTAACAGTAAAGTCTTCAGGAGACTAAATAACCCATGTGTGACAAAGCTTCTTTCACAATAGATAATGAAAAATATTAAATCAATGACCCAAAATATCAAAACTACTGTGTATTTCAATATGATGCTGCCTCCAAGTTTCAGTCTCAACCAATGAAGAATGCATCATACATTGTATCATACATTTGTGACATGTTAAATACAGGTTAGATAGGTGCACACTGTTAAAGCCAGACAAAAACTGTTGGACTAGTCATGGTAATTAATAATTATGTGCCACTGTTCTGCTCATCAGAGTCATCCATGCAAATGCTCAGTGATAATTGTTCTGAGCATATTTGATGGAATTAAGCTTTAGAATATATATAATAGAATCATAGAATGGTAGGGGTTGGAAGGGACCTTTAGGGATCGTCTAGTCCAAGCCCCCCGCAGAAGCAGGTTCACCTAGATCAGGTCGCATAGGAACATGTCCAGCCAGGTCTTGAAGACTTCCAAGGAAGGAGACTCCACATGCCCTCTGGGCAGCCTGTGCCAGGGCTCCCTCACCCTCACAGTGAAATAGTTTTTTCTTATTTTTAAGTGGAACTTTTTGTGTTCCAGCTTCATCCCATTACCCCTTCTCCAGTTACTATCTACTATAGAAAAAAGGGATGTTCCAACCTCCTGACACCCACACTTTAGATATTTATAAATGTTAATAAGATCACCCCTCAATCTCCTCCAGACTAAACAGCCCCAGTTCCAACAGCCTTTCCTCATATGAAAGATGTTCCAGTTCCCTGATCATCTTGGTGTCCCTGCGCTGGACTCTCTCCAACACTTCCCTGTCCCTCTTGAGCTGAGCAGCCCAGAATTGGACACAGTACTCCAGATGAGGCCTCACCAGGGCAGAGTAGAGAGTAATCTTTATATAGAGATATAAGACATATAAATACTCTAAATGTATTTTGCCCTGATTGGTACAATTTAGCATACTCCAACTCAGAAAGGTATTTTTTCCCATCTATCCATCCTGACTAAATCAGAGATTAAGAAATTTAATAGATTCTTTCTGTTACTACAGCTACTTTATTTTGATCAAAGATCAAAAGACAATATGTCACATCACAAGTAGTAATAAAGAATAATGAAAAGCTAAAAATCTAAGTTTCCTTGCAGTGGGAAAAATAGCATATTTGCCCTGAAAAGATTAATTCAATCAGGATTTGATTAATATAGCAGATAAGCACATTAAAAAAAAGGAGTGTACACAGCACAATTTAAAAATCAAATAAAAACCAAACAAAAATAAAGCTATATTGTTAAGAACTTGTGTATTATTAAAAGTTTTCTTTTCAGGTTGATATCTGATTAATTAGGCTCTTCAGTGACTTATGATGTGGATATATGTGTATATAACTGCATAAGATATCAATCATTGGGAGGTATGGAGAGGTGATCTTAAAAACATTCTCATGTATACAAGTTACTCCTGACTCACTTCCAAAATTGTTCCGTCCCACATTCTTTTCCATCTCCTAGTGTTCCTGAATGGTTTTTTTCTCTTGTTTACTGTGATGATGAATGGCAATATGAACAACAGACTGGATAGTTGCATCTCCTGTCTGATCTTTATCTCCTTCAGGGCTGGGATTCCCAGTTATGACGGAATATTTGGAAGAAGAAGTATTACCAAACCATACACTTATTTTCAGTTTCATAAAAATTATTTGGGGGGATGATGGGAAAAAGACAGCTTGCTTATAAAGACATCAAACAGTTAATTTCCAGTTATTCAGAAAAGAAAGAGGCTGCCTGAGGCTTATACTTCTTCTTGGTATTTATTGAACTTTCAGCTACAACCAACAGGCTAGTTAATAACAATTCATGAAACTGTCAATCTCTTTGACCAATGTCATCAATATTTCACACTGCCAAATAGCAACAATTTAAAACCAGGACTGGAAGAAGCACTCAGAGCAAAAATATCTCTAAAACTATACCAAAATAGAGAGTGTACGATAGACATTTCCAACAGACATTCAGAGAAAGGCTTTCCTGTGGTTTTCTTTTCAAAACTATGTGAACCACTGGACAGAATTCATAGTCTTAACTCATAAAACTCAAATAAGTGTATTTTTTAGAATGCACATCAGTTAGGTAAAGTAGAATTTTAATCTGAAGGCAACACCTTGATTTTTTAAAAGAATACAATTTTTCAAGTGTCAACTGAGCATTTACATTTTGGTAAATATTTATACTCAACATTAGGTGAGACACCTACTTGCCAGTCCAGATGAGTAAAAGCAACCAATTCTATAATTTCTGTTTTAAAAACTTCATTTAAATGTTCATATTTCACAATAAATAGATAATACCAGCAGTTCTGCTTTCAATCCTATACAAAATTGTAGGCATAAAAACTTTTAATGGTAATCAACAACATCTCAAAAAAACTACAAAGGAAAAAAGGAGCTATGCTCCTCCAACATTAAATGAATGAAGTCTTTAAGAAATCATTTTAATCATATTCAAATCTAGATATGTAAAAATACTTATCTAAGTGTTTTTAAAAGGATATTTTCAAAGGATATTTATGTATATGCATGCATTCTAACTCTAGGCAGATAAGACTATACTCATAATTAAACCTACCCAGGATAAGTAAGCATCAGCAGTTTTGCTTTAAAGTTTTACTAGTCTACAAAGATTTAAAAATCGTGTTAATTTATGTATTTCTTCAATGCCACACTTCACAGGTCTTAAATGTCTCCTATGTCTAATGCACAGTCCTGTATTTCTTCTGATGTTTAACTTGAAGTTACAAAAATTGCCAGATAAGATTGAAACAGTAACCATAATATCTGTTCTGGCATTGGTTTCTTTTGCAGAGTGCTCCCGTACAGCTTTTTAACTCAAATGTTATTTATTTGATGCCATTAAAGAAAAATGAACGTAAAGCCTCCAAGTAGATGTCAAAGTCCATACCAGTAGACAAATTCACAGGAGTGTAAACGACTTTTCAGCTTCATTGTGCTTGACAAGTTGCAATATAAATCTATATGTCATATAGGCTTATATTATAATCTGCAATAGTTTTCTTACATCACCCAAGGACTCCTAATATTTTGGCCTATTGAAAACAATGGAACATTAAAAAAAAAATTAATTAGAACACAGGACAGTATACATATATTACGAGGCTAAAAAAACCAACAAGCAAGCAAAAGAGTGATGAAGAACTCCACAAGTACCTGGGAACATCATGTAATGAGAAAAAATGAAAAGTAAGATCAACATTTTAAAGATATCAACTTGCATGATGGTTACTCTTCCAGCTGAAAAGATGCAGACATCACATTTTGATAGATTTTAGATCAATTTTAAAACAGATTATTGTTACTTACTGTCCTGGTTTAGGCCCATCAGGGAACAAAAGATCACAATTAGTCTCAAGTACCAAAGACCTGAGGATTGCCAAAGGGCAGGGAGAACTTAATTGCCACTTAAGATCCAGGACAAAACAGACCAGGCTACTTGGCTTGGGGAAGAAAATAGAAAATAATTTAATGCAACATCAACTAAAACAGAACCATAAAATTCCAAAACATAACCAAAATAAAACAACACAGAGTGGTACAACAATGAAGAGTCCGACCAGCCCTTTAAGACCACCTTCTCCCCACTCCTCCCCTCTTCCTGGGCTCAGAGTCCTGATCCCAGTGTTTTTACCTCCTCCCCCACTGTAAGGCCATGGGAGGCAGGGAGTGGGGGTTTCAGTCAGTCTATTCCTGATAGCTTCTGCAGTCCATGGGGTACCTCACACACACTGCAGCCCTGCACGGGCTGCTCCAACGTGCATTTATCCCAAAGGCTGCAGCTCCTCTCTGCCTCTCACGTGGGGCTGCTCTGCAGCCCGCAGGCTCCAGCACGGCCTGCGCCATGGCCGCCTCCCTGCACAGTCCCTCACCCGTCCGGGTGCACTCACACGGAGCTGCTGGTGGCTCTCAGTCCTGCCATGGCCCTGCATGGGTTGCAGAAGTACAGCCCGCATTCTCGCCACAGTTTGCAGAGGGGTCTCTGGTCTGGTGCTCCTCCTTCCTTCTTCCTTCTCTGACTGTAGGGTCTGTGCGATCACGTCCATCTTGTATCACTCTTACACCTCCTCCCAGCACTTCAAATTCCTGTCCCTAAATGGTGATGGCAGAGGAGCCAGATTGGCCCAGCTGGGCCTGAGGTGGGTCTGAACCCAGGAGCTGAGGGAGAATCCAAAAACTCTTTACTGGGTCTTCACTGCAACACCCTCCCCTTGTTACCAAGCAAAAGCTGCTTCTTGCTAAATCGTGACACTTAGAAACAAAAAAGTCAATACAAATCTTAAGAACCTTTGTGGATTCCAGGTAGAAAAATTGTAACTGAGACAATGTGAATAGGCATCTGTCCTGTAAGGATCATTATGATAATATTAGTAGTGTAGAAGTAGCCCTAATACCTATAATTCTAATGATTATATGCATTACACTGAAGTATTATGTCACTGTTTACAAACAAGTCAAATAGATCAGAGTTCTAAATGGACAACTAACAGTAGGAGACAAGGAATGTCAATTCACAAGATTTCCAGTAAGGATTGGAGATTGAAGATCCAAAACTTATCCTAGGTGCTGTCCCTAGATGTATAAAGAACAGAGGATCTTTAGGAGTGATCAGCATGGTTTTACCAAAGGGAAGTCATGTTTGACCAACCTGACAGCTTTTTATGAAGATGTAGTCAGGTGGATAGATGGTGAACAAGTAAATCTCAGTATTAAAATTCAACTTGAGAATAGGATCCTCAGCTATGAAGCTTTAAGGAGTCGAGCTGTCTTGTAGAAACCTCTTCTGTTAAACAGAATAGCTGGGATGGACAAGAAAGTTTTAAGGAAAAAGAGTTGCATTCAAGAATGCTGTTGTTACTTTCTGTTCTGTTTCCAAGTTTTTCATGTATTGTGGTAAATATGAAACTGCACACAAGTAGAACAAAATTGATAATTAATTCACAATTTCCATCAGCAGGCAGGTGTTTATTCATTTTGAGGAAAGCAGGGCTCCATCTCACATAACACTAACTATGGAAAACAGATGCTATAGCTCTGAGCATCCCCTTTTGCTCCTTCTTCCCTCAGCTTTTATTGCCCCTTCAGCTGCAGTCAGTTATCCTATCTGTGTCCCTTCCCAACCTCTTGTGCCCTTCCAGTCCACTTGATGGTGAGGCAGCATGAGAAACAGAGAAGGTCTTGATGCTGTGTAAGCGCTGCTCAGCAATAATGAAAACATCCCTGTGTTTTCAACACTGTTTTGGCATCAGCACCCAGCAAGCTGCTACAAAGAAAATTAACTATATCCCAGTCAAGACTGGAACAGCATAGAAAATGTACAGGCAATGAAAGTATGGGTTCTGACTGTTGAAAAAGTTTCTCTCTTCTCATATCTTTCAAGTCTGAACTGCAAAAGAAAAAGGAAGTTACCTTATTATTTTCCATCCATCTTTTCTTGTTATTGCATGTCGATAATGCAATATTTTCAAATATTTTGTTAAGCATCCAGACAATAAATAGTTGTTAGCTGATTTTATCTCTTAGGAAAGTAAAACATAAAAAAGGTATTAGGTGCCCCGGGGTGATCCTTGATAAGGAATCCCTGTGTTCATGTCGAAATGAGTTCAGACAACTCGATGTGGCCAAGGACAGATATGTTCTGAATTTTTAACACCGAATATTGTAACTACAAGCAAGTAGAGAAAGAACGTGAAAACACGTGGCAGGCTAGAATGCAGTTTAGTCTACAAAGCAAAGCTTTTACACAAATAACATTATGAACTTCAGTAAGTGTGTTATTTATATTTCTTCTTTCTCTACATGAAATACCAACATTTCAGGAGCCCTTTTGGACTACCTTACATCAAGAAAAGGCATATTGCATGGTGCATTAAACTAAACTGTTAGTACATTGGGTTAGCCCAAGTACATTATTTCCTCTTTGGAGCTAGAGTTTAAAATCTAAAACATACCAACCAGCACTCCATAGAACACATTTCTTACTCAACATTCTGTTATTGGTTGTGTGGCAGAAGGTTTCTTTGTGTGTGCAGTTTCTCTTAGAAGATTAAAGGCAATTTATCTGCCCACACAGACCCTGAATTCAATAGAAATTACATCTTCTCATTGTGGAGAAGCCAGAACCAAAGGAAGGGAATCCCAACAAATCAGTTTTCTGTTATAGTAGAATAGAATGAGCTCAGCACCTGCAGAGAAGATTTTTAAAGTATATATTCTTGCTATATTTTAGGTTTGAAAAGCACTAGATTTGAAAAGCCTTCATTAAGGAATGTTCAGAGTCTAAACAATATATATCTTTGCAAACAGAATATTGGCAAAAATAAAACCACTGGTTTATAATTATAAAAAAAGGAACTGAGATTTTTCATCTCTGTTGCCTTTTCAGCTAATGATCTTCTGGTGTTTTATGAAAGCAATCTGGAAAAGATTATTTCCTTGCCACGTTTTAAGTAAAGGTTGGTTTATATGTGGTTGCATTGGTTCAAATTTATAAATTATGTCAATAGCAAAGTCATCTGTAAAAGCTAAGATGACAATTCCTGGAAGAATAAGTGAAGATAAAACCATTTTATTTTTAACATAATTTGTTAATCCCTTTACATGTTAACTGATCATCCCAAACGCTTTTCTGATCAATATGCAATTGATCAAAAGTTTAGAAAACAGACACTAGTTATACAGATTTTCAAGAGCTAAAATCTTCCATAATTAGGATCTGAAGCTGCCATTACTGAAGTGATACTACATTTGGTAGGAGTTTGATTATATCAGGAATTGTGTATTTTTTTTTTTTTTGAATTTGTGTAAGCATTAGGAATTAACTGATGGATCTTCACTTTCTGCCTTTCACAGCAATGTTGGGTCCCATCTCAGTGCTGGAAATGTGGCAAGGAAGTTGTTACAATTGAAAATAAAGACACAGACTGTTTCTGGAGTGTGCAATTTACAAAATAATAGCCCTAGGTTACTGGAACATAACGAGACTGTACAGCATAATGTACAGTACAGTACAATGGCTCTAATTAAAAAACAACTGAAAAGTACAAGTGCAGAAAAAAACTTTTGTCACTTCCCAGTCACCAGACTTAAGATGATTCAGCTCTGAGACATAAGTTCTCCTCTGTTAACTTCATATAATCTGGATCCAGATTCTCTGAAATCAGTGGTTAACATCCTATTGATATCAGCATGCCTGAATTTTCATTTGTGTCTGCATAATGCACTCAGGAATTAGTTAAAAATTCTCTTCCTTCTTAGAATGTTTAACTCACCTGGAGAAAAGGCCATGCATCAACCTATATTATTCAGTCTTCCCAGAGAAAAGCTCTGTTAAATACTCATCAAACAAATTACTTTTACAGGATGATAAGAATGCATCATTTCATGATCAAGAAGCTATCTACATGGACCAAGATTCCTTTAGCAACTCTATTTTGATATAAAGACCTCAAATTGCTCTGAATAGTTGCCACTATTGTGATAGATTTGTTGAATGACATAGCTGTATTTCCTATGCTCAGTTTCTCAGGTCTGTTGAGCCTATTTAACTTTCAGGTAACATATTCCGATGAAAATATTCTTCAATATTTATATTACTACAGTTTTCCTGCACACATTTTTTGCTATTTCCTCCTACATCTTCCTGTTTCTTTGTCTGAGCCACAACCTGGATGTGGACAGGCTGTTAGAGCTAAAGAATGGTCTAAAACTTTGATATCATGTGGAAATATTTTTACAGCAGTTATTTCTTATTCAGCTGATGTAAGCATTACCTTCCTGTGCCCATGTACCTGACAAACATAAAGCAAAATGGTTCTTTTCCTAGAACAGACATTATCATAATAAACCAATTCTCACTAATTTATATTTTTACAAAGGCATCTCTTCTGGATGACCTTTTGGCTGCTGAAGATTACAGTTAAGTTGGTACATGCTGTTAAAGATATTGCTCTATTTTGCCTTTAGCAATCATGCAGCAAAATATTGCTCAGCATGAAAACGAAATGATAAAGATAAGGCAGTTAATAATTGCAAGATATGCTACTGTATCTCCTGTTGTTAAAATGAGTAGCATGAGAGGATTTGGAATACATATTCTTAATTATTTTTGTCTGTCTATTGAGGAAAAAGAGAATCAAAGTAAAACAAAACAAAACAAAAAATCCCACCAAACTCACAAAATCAGTTATCATTTTATGGGATTAAAATAATTGTTTTTTCGTTTAGGGTTTTTTTTCCCCTACACTAAGGATCTATAACTCTAATTCCAACTTTTATCAATTATATAGACACAATTAACATATACCACTGCAAATATTGGGAGGATTAATGTCAATAGAACTAGATTTTTTAGATCCCCTAAAAAATTATCTCTTCCTAGATGTAAGAACTTCATGAATTGTATCCTGAATGTAACATCAGCATAGTTGTCTTCCCATGTCACAGTTTCTGTTCCCATATCTTGAGATAAGGGTAAAGAAAATAGGCAAACAAGAGATAAAATAGAACCCCTTAGAAAATAAGTACTTGATTTCAAGAATAAGATTATTGCAGCTACTCGTTTACTACAGGTAACCCAGTTCAGTGGTGAAAAATTAGGCAATGAAGAATTTAAGAACAAAATCAAAAAACCTTTCTGCATTCCTCATTTAGTTATGAAAAGTGATCCATTCATAAAATTCTATAGAAAAATTTACCATGTTTCTCAATAAGAAACCATAGCTTTGCCTATTGAATGCATATTAGAAGACTCTTCCAGAAAATTACTCCTGTAACTTCTCCTTTTTAACCATTTCAAAAGAAAAAAAATATAAATCTGTCAATATGCTTAATGATAGAGCTACAGAACTTTCACTGGTATTGCTTGAAGAGATTACACTGTCTTGTAATTTGATATGCACTGTATTTCATTAAAACAACATCCATATTCATATAATCATAGAACCATAGAATTCTAGAATAACAGAATGGTAGGGGTTGGAAGGGACCTCCAGAAATCATCTAGTCCAACCCTCTTGCTAAAGCAAGACCACCTAGATCAGGTCACACAGGAACACATCCAGGCAGGTTTTGAAAAGAGAAGGACACTCCATACGCTCCCTGGGAAAACCATTCCAGTGCTCCATCACTCTCACAGGAAAGAAGTTTTTCCTTGTGTTTAAGTGGAACTTTCTGTGTTTCAGCATATTTCCATTACACTTCTTCTTGTCACTGGACACTACAGAAAAAAGTGTCATCCCATCCTTCTGATATCCACCCTTTAGGTACTTACAAATGTTGATGAGATCCCCTGTCAGTCTTCTCTTTTCCTGGGTAAACATCCCCAGATCCTGCAGCCTTTCCTCATAAAAAAGATGATCCAGTTCCCTCATCATCTTGGTGGCCCTGTGTTGGACTCTCTCCAGAAGTTCCCCATTTGTCTTGAGCTGAGGAGCCCAGAACTGGATGCAGGACTCCAGATGAGGCCTCACCAGGGCAGAGTAGAGGGGGAGAAGAACTTCCCTTGACCTGCTGGACATAGTCTTCCTAGTGCACCCCAAAATACCATTGGCCTCTTGGCCATGAGGGCACATTGCTGTCTCACGTTTAGTTTGTCATCAAGCAGGACTCCCAGATCCCCCTACACAGTGCTGCTCTCCAGCAGGTCACCCCAGCCTATACTGATGCTTCTTGAAGTACAGGACTCTGCACTTGCCCTGGTTGAATCTCATGACGTTCCTCTCTGCCCAACTCTCAAATTGGTCAAGATCTTTCTGAATGGCAGTACAGCCATCTTGTGAATCAGACAGTCGTCCCAGTTTGGTGTCATCAGAGAACATGCTATAGAAAGTCAAAAACCGACTGGTCAAGTTCCTGTGTGACCCATTCTAGGTGATCTTCCTCTCGCAAAGGGGTTGGACTTGAGGATTTTTCAAGGTCCCTTCTGATCCTTAAGATTCTGTGATTCTGTCTTTTTTTTCCCCTGTTAAAAGAGCACAATGAATGAGAACTCAGAATAGAACTCGATAATTCACAGTATAAATAAAACAATGACTTTCTCTGGAAATCTTCATTGTCTTCTTCTTTGGACCAAAAGCTTTTTCTCAAATTTTTATTGTAAAACAGGGTTACTGTTGGTAAATCACTGAATTTGTATAAAATGGTTGAACTCCCATGTGTTTGTCTGATGAAACACATCACTGAGACCTCCTTTGACAATTCCAGTGATTCTGGATTTCTGCCCTATGAGTTGTCTTGAGCAACTTGGAAAGAGTTACAGATTGACATTCTCTGCTTTCATATTCTGAGGGCATCCAGATTTTGAACATCATACAACTTCAAGCAATAGAAACATCAGACAATTTTTTTAACATGAGAAAACTTATTTTGTTAGGAAAGAAATAAAAATTCTTACTCTTACAGAAAAAATAATCCATTCCTCTGAAAGCTCTACCAAATGGTAATAGGACATTGCAGCTTTATGTGTCATAGTTTCAGCATGTATAACTCTTCTTGCCATCTATTATCTCTTAGCAGAGACATGAACAACAGGGCCTGTTGCTTAATTATGTTATCAAATTTTAGTAGCTAATTTCTTTTGCTTACAACATAGGTTGTATAGCAATATATTTCTTTTACGACTAGTGAAAGAAAAATCTGCAGCAGTGGACAAATCTTTTCAGTAAACACCTTTTAATTTACTTTAAACTGATTTAGCATGGAGGATTAACATATAATTCAAGGTATAAGAATCTTCACTTCTCTGGGAATTGTATCTAGTTAGTCTGTAAATTCAGAGTATTAAAAAGAATATTTTCTACCTCTTTGTGATCAGGCAGGATCTCTATTATTGCAAATAGTTGCCTCATCCAATCTTAAAAAACTCCAGTTCTGGATATTCCAAAATCTCTAAATTAGGGATATTGCAAATTAGAGAGAATTTCTTCTATTATGTAACCTCTGACTCCTTCCTTGCAATGTGTGAACTTTGCAACGTGTACTTTGTGATTAGAATTTCTCTGTCCTGTTTATCAGATTTTTCAACCGTTTTTAGCTTTGCTAAGAGAAGGAATTAACTCCTCATCAGGTCCACATTTATAAGGAAGGCAACAGATTTTTAGAATTACTAGAGATTGTTTCATTGTCTAGCATAAAGCCAGGAACAAAATAAAAGATTGAAGAAATAAATGTCTTCACGAAGGCAATCAGATTTTCTTTCCTCCAGATACATTTGCATTGGGTAGTGGGCTGAGGATATTAAACTGCAAAATGACTAAATACCTACCTCCTTTTTTCTATGTTTGTCTTTACAGATCACAATTCAGTGGCAACCCAGATTTAGCTTTTACTTGAGTTTCCAGAACTGCTGTGGGGTTGGGTTTTTTTTTCAGTAAGAGGAATTTTTTCAATACTTTAAATGTTTTGTAATAGAATTCTTTCTGATGGCAAAGGTCTGCATTGTAAGTAACCTGGTAAAATACTACATTTTTTAAAAATGAATCTTAGGAAATTGATCTGGAAGGGAGATGGGAAAGTTAATTCATTCTCCCTGCTGAAGGAGGATCAGCTGTTCCTATGTAATTTCTGACAGACTTTCCCACCTTATTTTAGAAAGTACCTACGTTAGAAAGTTCACAGCCTCCCTGAGCAGGCTGCTCCCATGCATAGGTTTAGAAGTTTGTTCTGGTGTTTAAACTAAATTCTCTTTTCTGCAATTTCAGTCAATTTAAATGTAGTGAACTGATATTCTTGCCATTAGTATGAAATAACTGTGTCTTCTGTGTTCATAAATGACTCAGGTTTGTGGTTTGAGAGAATTAAAGAGAACATAGACTCTTTTGGACTGCATTACATTGAATTACATTTGTTTTAATGAAGTCTGATAATCTAAAGGGTACTTTTACTCCACTTAAAGCCACACAAAAATATGTTATTTTGGTTTTTTGGATGAGCAGGTTAATTGGTTTTCTGATCAACATTCTATAGCTGCCAGCTATGGTCTTTGCAAAGACCAAAAATGGTCTCATTATAATAGACATACACTTGTTAAAATAGTTCTTGTAATAACAGTAGGTGGGGTTTTTTTTTTGCCCATTTGTCTCAGTCTTTACTAGTATCTTTGAATGTGTATGTGTGTGTGTGTGTGTGTGTGTGTGCACTTTCTGCAGTAGGCAATTGCTTGTTGAGTCTTTCTGCAATGAATGCACCTTTACATTCCGGAAGAGAAGGTGTAACAGAAAATTACAGAAGAGTTGTTAGACACTTGCTTGCTCATGCAAGCAGAACATTGAATAGCCCAACCCCAACTAGTCTGTTGGTAACAGTCACCAAGTCTGTATGAGTGTCTTGGGACAGAACACAGTTCAAAGTTGAATCCCAGCAGTTTCTACACTTTTTAGAAAGCAGGAAACATCTTTCTTACTGTGAGGAGGCAATTTCTTTCTCAAGCAAGGAGGAATTTTAAAAAGAATGTGTCTCTGACTGAAGGTTTTGGAGTCCAAATTTTCAGGGCTTCTCCTGTAGCAAAACATCACATTTAGTGAAGGATGTTGTACAAATATGCAATTGAATTTTAAGAAAAAGTAAATGGCAAATCTAGATGTTTCTTTTGCACTTTTTAAGAACTGAAATAGTCAATGGATATTCTCAAATCTCAAGTCTCTCAAGTGATCAATGTCCTACTGAGTGCCAAGTGATCTCCTTCCCAAAGAGTCCAGGCCAAAAGTTTTCAACCTGGACATTAGTCTGATCACAGTGCTACTGTTGTGCAGAGAGCAGACGTGTGTGAACAATGTCCTCAGCAACACTAAGGAGATTCTTTAACCAACTGCTTGTTGTTTACCAACTTTATGTACTTCCATTTTGTGTCAAGCCACCAAGGTATAATAAACAATAAACAAAGGCTAGCACATAAACTCTATCTAGAACTACCTAATTGGGAAGCAGCGAATTACCTTCTCCCCTCCCACTAATTTTTTCCCCTCCCTGAGATTTTTTGTCTGTCTTTTTATTGTTCTCTATTAGGAAAGGATCTGACTGCATGCTCTTGGGTGTCTACAGCAACTCCACTCAAGTCATTTAGAAATGAGATTTCCTGTCCATTGATTGCTCATAAAATAGGACCCCTCTGGGGTTAATGGCAAAATAATACAATATATTAGGAAATACATGAGATAGAAAGAATTAGTGTCAATTTTTCAAACCTTCTGCCTATCTCAGTTCTCCACTTAACACAAAGTATGCTGTCAAGTGTCAGTCTGTTCTGCATCTATTTATCAGTGTCTAAGTTCTTTATCAGTGAAAAAGTTAACAATATCATGCAGCACAGACCACAATAATAATAATTTATTCCAGTGATATTGCAGAAACATTTTAAAGGATAAACCAAAAAAAATTAGCTTCTATAAATCAAAATTTTATTGTCTTTCCTTATCCTACATTTTCCTGCTTTACTAGTTGGGATAAACTGTAGGGTCCTCTAAATTATATCTCTAAAGTAGCTGCAGCAGAATGAGTGATTTGAGTACTGCAGAGTATTGACAGAGCCCAGAAAAAAACCACAAATGCTACTATGGGCAAAACCAATAGAAGAGTAAGAGACACTCATCTTAAGCCCTACTGTTTGTCAGTAAAAATATCTGTATGGCATAGGAATTTTTACTGACAATTTAGTATCATTATTATCCCATTAGACCCCAGTGATTATCCATTATTATGGGTATCACCAGATCAGAATAAGTGAGTACTTCCCAACCCATTTCAGGGCAATTAAGTTATCTCACATTGCCTATCTGGGCGTTTCAGGCTGAAATGGTTGAATTTGTAGACTGGGAATATGATGTGCTCTGAAGATCAGCAATGCACCATTGGTGATCTAGCTGCACTCTCACTGTTAATCTTGCTATGCATGGCCAGAAATTAGTGTCCAGAGTAAACCATATCCCTCAAGAGGCATTTTTACAGTAGAATTGACACATTTCTTTTATCGTTTTAGGGTCTCAATATGCTTTCAGAGTTTTAAAGTTCTGTAACATTTCCATGAAAAGCTAACTATCCTATTCTCCTTCCCAAATATTACATATTTTATTAATTTAATTAAAGTATCACTGGCTTTGAAAAATAATTTCAAGCCAAGAAAAAAGAAAAAATTAAAATTTAGAAACTTCAGGCACTACATTATAATCTTGAAGATATTTTAACATTTTCTTCTGGATGGTTTGCTTTTATTGTCAAATGATTAACACAGACTTTTAGTATCTGCTGTGTTTTGCTGATAACTTATTTTGGATAAGAAAAGTTTGATAATAGTGTTCTGTCTAATTGTGCTGTTGTGGTATGATACTACACCAGGTATTTTGGTTTTTGAAATCAATATTTACCTTCCATCATATTTGCATATATACTTTTTGTGGTAAATGATAATTCAAAATGTCAGAGTTCTTTTTCAATTTGATTAGCATAATTGCACACAGAAAAGAGTGGAAATCTCTTTTAATTTAAATAACCTTTATTAAGACTGCCCAGAATATCATTGTCGTTGGAGTTTCCTTGGTAACTTTAAGCATTTCAACTGTCAACTTATAGAACAGTTTGACACTGGAAAATTCCTGCAAAGTTACAACACTGCAGAAGAGCTGCCATTCAAGTCCTCGATTTATTACATTTTCACCTATTTTACACAAAATAGGTTAGAGAACTTAATTGTCAATATTCTATTCTTTAACTGTTTCACGTTTTTGTCTTTGCTATGTACTTTTGGGACAGAAAATCTTGTTTAGGAAATGTGGTCTCTGATCCACTACCTTCAAATAGAAGAAACAGAACAAGTCCCCTGTGTACTGACAGCAGAGATGATGTTAGATGGATGTACCTCCTGGGAGGATTTCTAGTTCTATCAAGTAGATCCATCAATGGAGCTTACTCCCATCAAAAACATAGGATTTGAAGGAACAGTTGGTACTGTTATTCCCACTTTATTTTAGGTAAGCTATTTCCGTTCTGTCAAATTTCCTCATACATGGCATTCAGGAAGAAATTCACAGGAATACAAAAGAAGAAAGGATTCTTTCAGGTATCATGGAGAAGACACAAAACCAGATTTCCCAGGTAGTACTTACCTAATAGAAATTCAAATCTGCAATAAAATATCCAAAACCACAACTGAACTGTTAGAAGGTTTCTTCAATATTTCTGAAATCCATACAGACAGTTGATCTCATCATGAGGATCAAAAAATAACCATGCTAAAACTACCAAAATTCTCAAAAGGGGTCTTTTCCAGTGATTTTTAAATGCCTCCTTCACAAGAGTACACATAATATCCCTTGATTCCAAAAATAATCAAACTCTTATATATGTGTGAGGACATTAATGAATGGACAGTTATAGTGAAGGCTGGCAGATGGCAATGATAAAATGATTAAAACACAGTAAGAACTCAGTGCTCTTTTAGAATAAAAATGTCTTTGGGTTGGGCAGGTTATCACTACCTGGTGAGATGTTAATAAATAGTATCATATAAAGTTTCCAGGTGTTTAATTTTGAATTTTTAAAAATTAACATAATTTCCATACTTTAATAGCAATTTTAACATGCTGCAGTACTTTCTGTAGAAGTTTTAAGTCTTGAATTGGATTTTTTTACTCTGAGAACCAAAGAGATTTACACTGCATAGTCTTTTTTCATGATAATAATATAGGGAAATTCCCTTCAATTGAAATATTTCCAAAGTGAAGTTGATTTACAGCTCTTTGTTGCTGCAGTTTAGAAGGGCAGAGTGAATGGTTGCTACTGGTGAGACAGAGCTGGACAAAGGAACTTAACCTTAGGCTAAAGCTGGGTTAGCAAGCTCTAGGGCCTTATTTCAATTCAGCAAAATCACTTAGAATTTCAGTATTGTGGCTACATGGCTGCCAGGATAAACCTTTGGCCTGGAAATGGGGCTTGGGCATATTGCATAATTCAGTCCTACTAGTGCATCCAGAATGATTTTATGGACTACACAAGTCATTTCCAGACCCTTCTGGTGAGGTGGTTGTCAAGATAAGATTGCACATTTATGTAACCAAATGAAACAGACTTTGGAGCCTTGGAAAAAAAACTGAAGAAAAATGTGAAAGGCAACACAGAAACTCTCTGAGCACTCAGTGTGCTGCAGAATAGATTGAATCTTAAGAACTCCTAGGCTGGCAGGAGGAGTTTGCAGTGGCTTTCTTCCCCCTTTCCACCTCAGTTACACATTTCAGACGTGTTTTGTCAGACTGTAATGTCTGGCTAAGCAGTTCACTAGTTCTGTTCCTACACTCTGCTTGTTGTCAGTGATGCTGTCTCCCCTCTCATCAGGCTCAGAAATTATTATTACTTCTGTATTTGCAGCTTCACTTTCCACTGAGCAGAAAAAAATATTAGTGATGAAGTATAATGGAAAAGAGTGTCTCTGCATTGAGAGAAGTGATCTGAAAAGGGTTAGAACTCTGTCTCACGTGAAGAAGAGGGATGCTCAGTTGAACTGGGACCAAAAGTAATTTGCTGGACTAGTAGTGATGTCCTTGGCAATGGGAAGGGGTTCCAGTGAGAAAGCATAAACACGTGGGAGGTAGTCAGCTGATCTTTCAGTACCCAGTATAGTTCTCAAATCAACACATTCAAGAAAAAAACAGTTATAAATACGACACATAGTTATCATTGAACAATCCAGGTTGGAAGGGACCTTAAACTCTCTAGTCTAACCTCCTACCCATGGCATTGAAAACCAAAAGAAACAAAATGCAGATTTTAGGTAGTAGGAAAAGTCTAAATTAGCACTATATTCACTTCCATAAAAATCATATTCTTTTCAAACTTTGCTCCAAAGTGCCAAAATTTATTTCCTCTAAATATGTCTCCCTGTGTGATTTCCTCCAGCTTCTTTTCTTTTGGAATCATCTAAAGTGTCCCATGGTGACTCCTCTCACTGAGGAAAAGGGCTTACTGCATTCATCTCCAGTTATATCTGTCCTAAAATATTTTCACAGGTGGAATATCTCATATTCCAAGTTCAGTGGAGCAGTAGGAATCATATTTCTAGTTTGCCTACTGTGCTATAGCTACTGTGGGTGTGTTGTGCTGCGAGAAACTGTACAAGGGAGAAGTCTTCTGCACTGCCTGATCTATTTTCATTACTCGGACTCATGATAGCCAGCGTCTCAGAAGTGTGACTAGGAATTTAATAAAAAGTCATGGGTCAAAGCATACATAGGGGTGTGAAGCTTCAGTAAGCTCTCTGACATTTCTGACGACTTAGATCTAAGAACAGTGCTGGCTCTCTCAAAGGAATCATAGGCAGCTGGACTTCACCAGAAAACAGAGAAATATTGATCAGAGACTTAGTGGATCTCGACACAGAAAAAAATGGTGTGTAATGCTGTTTTCATCCAGAGTTTCCATGGCCATTGTCTCATTTCTAAGTAGTGCTGCTCTCTCACCCGCTTCCTCTCAGGCTGTTGCTTTTCAGCCATTCAGGATGTTTCATTTGTTTCCAGATCATTTATCCTCTCAATGTTTCTATAAACACTTCCAGCAGCCTCTTTACTTCTGGCAGCTGTGGTCAGCTGTGCTCCTGAGACAGAGCTCAGCTCTGGCCCTCTCATGGAAGGAAGCAATCTGCATAAAATTTTCACTTACAGGTGTTGAAGTCCAGAGTTATGCAACATATCAGCAGTCTGAAAGCACTAGTGGCCCTCTCCTTCCCCTAAACTGTTCAGAAATTCAGTATGCAGTGGGAAGGTAGTGGAGAAATATGCTAGCTACTGTTTCATTGTTTTATCTCTAATGACTTGATAATGCTTAATAGCCTATTGTTGGGACAAGGTACGGTTGATAAGTTACATGATGATAAGGCTTTCTGGATGATGACTCTCAAGTTGTTAAAAACACATGTAATCTTGTTCTTGGCAACTGTCATTCACACACAGAACAATAGAGAAGGGCAGGAAATTGCATGTTTTCCTTGGCAACTTAGGAAAGCAGAAGAGGGTAGGATTACATTCTGATGCCTATCATTTTAAGCATGAGTGCTGATGGACTGGTCTTCATACAGTAGATGAAAAAATATCCAAATATCTTTTTCTTGATGACCTGTAAGTACTACAAAATTGCTTCAGTTGACTCAATTTTGATAATGCACAAATTTCCGTTTCTTGGAAATTAGCAATTAGTTTTTTATTGTTTAATTTTCACATCTTCCCATCAAACCTCCTTTTGAGGGTAGCAAAAAAAGGTTGAATGGAGCATCATATCAAAGTTGATTTTATTCTCGTTCTCCATTTTCTTTAGCCCATTGCTGGATAAGTCTTTCTAACTAAATGGATGCTCTGGATTTGTTTGTCCTTTCTACCATTATAGTTTACAGACGGTAGCTCAAGCTACATTTTGGTATTAAGCTGGTACAGTGGACTCCTTCAACATTTTTTTCTTACTGTAGTTACCATTGAGGAAAAATTATTGATAATTATAGTGAGCTCATGCCACTTTTTAACTTTGAGTATTTCCCATGAGTGAATCCCAGCTTTTGTATTCCCCTCTGCGCTGTTTTTTGAAATGGAAAGTGACTGGAGTCAGGCTGTACCTCAGCACCTTTGTAGGAGCCCAGTGACAGATATATTTCAGGGGACTGACTTTCAGTGAGAGCTGATTACACTGACTCTGTTTTGTAGGTTGCATTTCTGTGCCTGTTGTTCATCTTAAATCTAAACCATTAGCTGCTTCTGCAGATAACTGCCATTTTGTCACTATCAAGTTTAAAACTTCAGTGGCTTTAACTTTACTTTAAAGTTCTACTTTACAATGAAGATTTCCCAGGAGAAAAAGAAAAGGATCTCAGTCTCTCAGCATTAACCAAAATAGGAAGTAATATCTGTAACTAGGGTATAAGCAATTCTCTGACAATTCAGGCTAATGAAGTTTTCTCTGTGAATTGCCACAGAGGCTTTTATGATAGAAAAGAGACCAGTACTTCCACTGCTGAAGTCCCTAAGTATAAAACTGTGCTTTCTTTAACAGTCTAAATTCAGAACTTATATAAGTGATAAAACAGAGTCAATGATCACAAGATCTGAAAGTGTCTTCATAACTTACTAACAACTGAGTGAAAATCACTTCCTGAAAGCTTCAAGATTTAGTGAATAAAACATAAGTCATGTAACTCTCTTTTCTCGGCACATACTTTGGTGTTGAGACATAAGCACTGACTGCAAAGTGGCTTTTGAACACGACTGTGCATCTGATACTGCTGAACTTTGAATAAAAACATTGTCACAAGTTAGGCTAGGAGAAATACACTTTTCTTCAGTAAAATCATTTAAGACATTTGCTTTTGGAGGTATGGTCTTAGCTTCTAAGTTTCATTCCAAGGCACAAATATTCCCATATAAGCGGGAATCAGGAATTCTTCATTTTCACCAATTTGCCCTTCAACTTGAACAAAAATATCACTGGGGGGAGGAGGAAGCGGGTTGTGGGAGAGGAAGATGATGAGGGACACAAAGACTCTGCTATTCTTTGTTTCTAATTCCAAGCTCAGCTACATCGGTATAAGTTGGTAATTTTCTAGAAGTCTGTGGAGGTAGGCCAATTTTATAGCAGTCTGGAAGAACTAGGTACTAATCTGCCTAAAGAAGCATATCAGCTGCAATAAGACTGCAGGACTTGTTACAGCTGTGGAAGACTGAATATCATTAGCTTCCCCTCATTTATTTTACTGTTAGGCTTGCTGCATTTGTGTTGAAGTGGCACACATGAAAATAAAAACATCTGCTGCTCTTCTGTCCTATGTTTCTCCATGACACTATTGGCTAAAATAATAAAACATAAATTGCCTTGATAAAAGGTAAGATGCTATCCATATTTTTTCTACAGAAGAGAAAAATGCCTTTTGGCCCATTTATTTCTATAACTATATTTATTGTAAGGGGAAAGTTCCAGTCAGCTTATGGAAAGAGAGAATGGACATAGTGTTAGGAAGCACTTTTACTTAGGCTTTTAAATAGCAATTATCCTAACATTTCTAATGGGTATACAGAGATCACCATGCTTCCTGTTTCTTAGGACCATAAGCTAGGTGTTGTTCCTGACCTTTATTTCCTCTCATGTAGGTTTTTGTAGATTGCCACAAAGCTTTTACCAGAATTCAGTTGATATATAGCAAACCTTTAGAAAACAGTAGTTTTTATTTGTCTAGCATCTGCCAGACTGTCTTGTTCCCATTGTTTTTGTATATAGCTCACAAGTTTTTTATATTACCTATGAGATTCTTTTAGGTGACTGGGATTGAGACGGAAACTGCTTACAGCACCAAGTTTGAATGTTGTCCACAAGGAGCTCTCAGCACCTTGCAGACAGATATATTCAATCACTAGAGAGCAAATCCTCTTTTCTTAGCAATAAGAAAAGCAAACATTCATTGTAAAGACTGCTGTAATGAACACATCAACAGGAATTTTGAGTGCCTAGTTTAACAAAAGTGGAGTTTGTTTCTCCTCTGTCTTAGAACTTGCTCTGTTGTGTATATTGTGCAATAGGGCATTGCACTTTTCTCTCACAGAATAGCATAATAGGGCATAATTTCACAGCACAGTATTTGTCATTATGTTAATGACAAGGTCCGTCACAAAAGAGTGCCAATTCCCACCTATGTGGCATCAACTCAAAATCCTGGTGAAGCAGCGGTTGTGTCTAATGTTCTTTGTGGGGAATTCAGGGAGAAAACAATAATTATCACAAAAGGGAACTTTAAATGTTAGTAAAATTAATATAAGCTGTGGAACACATTTCTAGTTTTCTGGCTTCAGTATAACACCTACCCTAATTTTATTATATATTTATACATCAGTATATAGTCCACATCTCAGTAGCAAAATCCAAGATCGTGGATTTGTAATCTTTACCTTCAGTTATTCCTCATTCTTAAAATTGCATTTGAGTAATGACTCTGCAAGTTTTATAGAATATAATTTCTATTAAGAAGATAAGGATATTAATTTCCATTTAGAAAAAATAGGGTACTGATATTCTGATTCTCTCTAACTGAAGCTTATGATTTGCCCTGGGGAGCTCAGACAACCATCTCCCCATCTATACTTGTTGCTAATTCTCAGGATGTCCTCAGACTAATATTCCTTTTTCAGAAGACCATTTCATAGACTCATAGAATCACAGAATGGTAGAGGTTGGAAAGGATCATCTAGTCCTTTCCAAAGATCATTTAGTCTAATCCCCTCCTCAAGCAGTTCCACCCAGGATCGGATCCAGGTAGGTTTTTAAAACCTCCAGAGAGGGAAACTCCATAGCCTCCCTGAGCAGCTTGTTCCAGTGCTCCATCATCCTTACAGTAAAAAGATTTTTTCTTAAGATTAAGTGGAACTTTCTGTGCTCCAGCTTTTGTCTATTACCCCTGGTCCCCTGTGATTTCCTGCAACCATTCACAGAACCTTTCATGAACCTGCTTTGCCATTTATTAAACACTAAACAAATGATCCAAAGCAGGTAAATGGCTGTTCCTGAGGCCAGTACAGGTAATTCAAAGCAAGATAATAAATTAGTTTTGTATCCTGCTATTGTGTACATTATAATTAAGGGAATAACTATGCACTGATAGGGTTAGTATAAAAGATCCAGGATCTGTATAAAAAATGCAGAGGTCAAAGAGGATAAACTTGGCTAACAGTGCTCCAAACATGCCAATAGTGACTATCAAGTCATGTCCTTTCACTTCCTTTAAGGAAATTTCTCTGAATGACTTCGATCACTTTCTATCTCACTTTGTCTTTTATACGTGTTGACACCGATTAAGCTTTTGAAAAGACTAAGAGGCTGACTGACATTTCTGAAAAGCATAGAATACATTGTACGTTAGTGAGCTTTCAGATATCAGCTGGAGCAGCTCTGCTTTTTTTTGTTTTAAGACAGAAAACTAGCCATTGTTGTGAGCTGCAGCTTCCTTTGTTGTAGTTCATCAAATAGCTATGAGTACCACACAATTATATTTGTGCCTCTGCCGCATATTGTAGCGAAGTTCAATCTGCCAGGCTTTAAATACATACTTTTGGAGATAAAGTTCAGGTCAGAAGCACTCATAATGCACAGGTCATTATCTTGTTACGTATTTAAGTTAACTACAGAGGACCACTCCAGTTGTGGTAAGATCTTACTGTCTCACAATGAAACATCTCAGTGTGAAGGAATGTCTGAGAGTAAAGACACTTTGAACACACTGTGAAAGTGACATTAGGCAAAAATTCTTCACTGAGAGGGTGATTGGTCACTGGTACAGGCTCCTCAGGGAACTGATCAGGCTAAACAGCCATTCAGATTTCAGGGAACATCTGAATGATGTTCTTAGTCATATGGTTTAGTTTTAGGCAGTCCTGTAAGGAGAAGGAAGTTGGACTTGATGATCCTTATGAGTCTGTTCAAACTTGAGATATTCTATGATTCTGTTATTTTATCATAATAAAAGCAAATACTTGATGGTTATTGTATATGAGTTATGTATTTAACCATGTTATACCAGCAGTGGTAGTTGTGTTTATAATCAGTTGATTTACTTTATGTTTTTAAAGTGTGACAGGACTGGCCAATATGATTTTAGTTTCACTTAAAGGGATGTAAAGTCAGTACAACTTTTCAGAGGAGCTGCTTAAATGATTTATGTTGTTCTTTCTAGGAACAGAGTCAAATCAGACCTAGGAATTTTTGGTGATGGTTTAAGGTAATATAAGTAGACTATCTCCAGAGAAATGTGCAAAATGGCTTTGTGTAACTTATACTTTACATTTCAAACTTAAATCTCAGATAATTTTTTCAAAACATTTGATATGCATGATGAACCTTCAGAGTGAACTGGCCACTTTATGGGTCGTAGTCAAATAATATGTTATGAAGACTGGTGACACTTGGCAGTTCAACTAAATTCTGCTTTGGGATGTTGGAATGTGGAATTCATGGGCTGTAAATCTATGAAAGCTCAGAGTGAGGAAGAAATATTTTACAACTGAGAAAATGATGTCCTTTCTGATACATGACCTGTGGGGTTTTTTAATAAGTGAGAAGCTTCCAAATTGTCCATAAAATGAGTGGTGGACAGCATTTTTAATGACAGAGCCAAAGAATCCATTGAATAGGAACATATTTGCTTGGTAAAATGAGTGTCATATGACATCATGAGGCTTAAATCCTAGTACTACGGCTATAAAAGTTTTGTAATTGCTCCCATAAAGCAGGATTACACAATGGTCCACAATGACCTGAAATATTTTCAAAACAGATGTAGGAAAACATTCATTTAACAAATCCGTGAATAGAATGAATAGGAAAAAAAGTTGTCAGCTTTTTGCATATCACATTCTAAGATCATTCACAGAATAAAACTGTCAGTATCATCTAAGACATTCATCTTCCCCTTAACTCAATCTTCATCTTTCCCTAAACATGTCCTGGCAGACATTTCTCTAATCTGTTCTCAGACATTCCCAGTACACAGCCTACATAGCAAAGAATCATGGAATCATTTCAGTTAGAAAAGATCTTTAAGATCATATAGTCCAGATGCTAAATTAACAATACCAATTAACAATACCAAGCCCACCACCAAACCATGTCCTTCAGCATCTCATCTAAATATCTTTTAAATAATTCCAGGGATGGTGACTCCACCACTGCCCTGGACAATCTGTTTCAGTGTCTAACAATCCTCTCAGTGAAAAAGTTCTTCCTAATCTCCAGTCAAAATCTCCCCTGGCATGACTTGAAGTCATTTCCACTTGTCCTCTCATTCATCACTTGGGAGAAGAGACTGATTCTCACCTCACTACAACCTCCTTTCAGGTAGCTGTAGAGAGTGATCATGTCTCCCCTCAGCCTCCTCTTCTCCAGACTAAACATCGCAGCTCCCTCAGCTGCTCCTCATAAGACCTATTCTCCAGACCCTTTCCCAGCTTTGTTGCCTCTCTCTGGACACACTCCAATGCCTCAAAGTCCTTCTTGTAGTGACGGGTCCATAATCGAACACAATACTTGAGATGCAGCCTCACCAGTGGCAAGTAGAAGGGAACAATCACTTCCTTTGTCCTGCTGGCTACACTATTTCTGTTACAAGTCAGGATACTATTGTCCTTCTTGGCCACCTGGACACACTACTGGCTCATGTTCAGCTACTGTCAATCAGCACTCCCAGGTCCCTTTCTGCAAGACAGCTTTCCAGCTACTTTACTCCAAGACTGTAGTATTGCCTGGAGTTGTTGCCCAAGTGTAGGAGTCAGCACTTGGCCTTGTTGAATGGCCTGTCCATTGTTCCAACCTGTCCAGGTCTCTCTGAAAAGCTTTCCTGCTCTCAGGTGAGTCTATGCACCTGTCCAGCTTGGTATGATCTGAAAACTGACTGAAGGTGCATTCAACCCCCTCATCCAGATCACTGATAAAGATGTTAAACAAAACATACCCCAGTACCAAGCCCTCAGGAACACCATTGGTGACTGGCTGCCAAGTGGATTTAATTCCATTCACCACCACTCTCTGGGCCTGTACATCCAGCCAGTTTCCCACCCAATGAAGAGTAGTCATCTGTTCTTTCAACTAGACATTTCCCAATGTCTAACCTAAATTCCACTTCTCATCTACTTTACTGATGTACTTGAGATTTTTCATTTGCTATTTCTCAGAATTCTGCAACCCCCAACCATTATAGGTGGTCTACAATATATGTAATAAATCTCGTCGCTAGGACACTGAGTGACGGATTATTGTTCTTCAGGTACTGAAATGAAAATGCAAAGCCTGACATTTATGTCTGTTTCTGCTGTTTATCTGCTGTTTCTGTATGGCTTCTAGCACTATTTCCCAGTCATCGCTGTCAGCTTAAGTGTGACTATGACTACAATAAGGCTCCTTATGCCTCCATGCAGTCTCATACCTCAGAAGACCAGGACTTCTGTTATTTCTGACACAGAGTATTCTGTTTAGAAAAAGATGAAGCAGGCATGTCCTACAGAAACCTGCAGTCTTACTTACACTGCTGTGATTCTATTTCAAAGTTTGTTTGTATAATTTTCTCTAGCTCTTCCATTATGTTTTGTTTGACAACTCCCTCTGAAGATATGTAAAGTAGCAAGTGTCCCCTGTTACCTGTTATTAGGAAGAGAAAGCTATCTTTTATTATGGTTCCTAGGCAACAATTTTTGTATATGTAATAGTAATTATATTTGGAAAATCATGTTCCTTGCCAAGTTTTTGTGTATTTAGTATAATTAAAATTTGCAGTGTTTATCTCATTTTGCATACCTCTATACAAGAAACACTGCAGTTAGACAATTTGCCATTTGGAAGTGGTAGTGAATGATTTTAATCCAAAGCTTTGTACTATATATCAGTAGGAGTTCCAGTTGCCACAAAGCTAAAATTGCTATGTCTAGCAACACCTATTCTGCAAGTTTTAAAATTCCTTGCCCTGACAGACACCGTGGAGTAATCAACTGGCTAGGCAACTTATAGATCACAAGAAGATTCCTTTTTGGATTCATTGATTTACAATAACCACACAAAAGACAGAAGTTTGACAGAATCAGACATAACATGCAGGTTAATTTTTATTTCTTCATACAAAGCATTATCTTTTACACAATAAATTAAACTTCTAAAAATATTTAAAACTTTGAAAAGGAAAAATTTTGCTTCTATGTAGTTCTTAAATATTAAATGGGAAAATGAAAAAATATGTATTTGTTAGTACCTACCGGATCATCAAAAAACTTTCTCACAGAGCCTAGGCCTTCCACAGTCCTAAATGTGGTTGTGAAGAGAAATTCAGTGCAATGCAAAACAAAAGCAAACAGAAAATATCTTGATGTACTATTCATGCTTCAATGTGACGTTGCAGTAGACATATGGTAGTAAAACTGGCTTGTGTCTCAAGAAGTGCTCTGACTCTCATCAAATATCTCATTACTACAATTAAGGAGGCTTTGCCTTTTAGCAGTTTGAGTAATTCCAGGAGGTAACTTCATTAACCAGTCTATCTTAGTAAATTTGTGTTTTATGTATATGTAAAATAACTTTAAGTTTGTAAATTTCTATTCATAGCTGTTAAGTAGCCCATAAACAAACGGAGATTCCAAGACGAGATTTTAATAATTGAGTCTAATTTGTCTTAAATCCCTGAAGTCCTGCAGTACATGTCAGTTTCCCAGTAGGTGATTCACAGCTTGCTGACTAAAATGAAAAAGACCCCCTGGGTTACTGGAACTAATAAATAACATTGCAGATTCTGCCATTAAATGCTACTGAAGTACTATATGGTAAGAATGACAGAATCAGCTTTTTTATTCTTTAACATTGATGCATAGAGTTAATGATTTAACACTGTCACCTCTCACATAAGATGACAGCTTTCAGTCCTGAAAAGCCTCATGGCTGATTAATCTGATTTAACGTAGATCTGTCACTAACCATCCCTAGACTGAGTGACACCACTATTTTAAGAATGAAAAAGACTACAGTGCAAAAATTGATTTTTTTTTCCCATATGAAAATAAGTGTGTGGGGGAGACACACATGCTAAATACTGTATAGGAATGATGCCACAGTTGTTCTAAAAAAGATGTTTGATAGGAGGATACCTTCCAGTGTGAATTACAGGTATAGTGAAGTATGAAATGAAATCAGAAAAGGACCAACAGCATTAGAAAAATGCATCTTTCATCCTTGAGCACTATTGTTTCTTCTTACAGAAAAGAAAGGAGCACTTGGTAAGAAAAATACAAGTCATTTGTACTCAGTACGCTCTTCAAAATCTGAAATGGAAATAATTTCTAGAATATTTCTAATGAAAAAAAATTGCAAGAAAAAAAAATTTCAGACTGTCCAAATGTATCTGTTTTGTAATTTTTGTGAGTATGTAAAGAAATGTGAGGAATTTTTATTTCTTTATTAAATAGAAGAATTCACCCCAATTATTTTGAGAAGATTTCACCTTATTGATCTTTTTTTTCTGAATATTTTTATATGAAGATACAGGTGAGATTGTACTAACAGCTATATCAAGATGTTTATATGATTAGACTGTAGTCTTGGAATTATTTTTTTCTTTTAACTGTTATCATCTTTTCTGTCTTCTTAAAGATGCACTTCTACTTATTTAAACATTTTGTTAATCTCTTGCTGAGACTCAGGGCAGTAGCTGCCATGACATCTCATCTCCAGATTTCTTGTATGTTTTATTGTAATGTACTCTACATCACAAGAAATCTTTTCTAGTTGTAGAAAACAACTTATACAGTAGATGTGTTCCCTTTGAAAGGATCCAGGGAAACACAGCCGTAACAGTCTACAAATTGTCTTTCCATTACGTAGAAAAACAAAAGCCCAGATATATTTCACACAACAGTACAGGTTGCCACCACCACATCCCCGAGGAGTGCAGTGTCCATATCCTTAATATCTTAGACCATAGACTGTCGTTAAGATCCATTTAGGCTATAAAATAATACAACAATTAAATGATAACTCTTTCATGTTGGAACAACTTTGATTATGAAAATTAATAACAAAAAGCTCACATCTTTCCATAGAGGGTTCTCCAAAATCTCTACAGCACCTTCTCACGTTTGGCATAGAAATAGAAGCTCTGTTATTGTCATTACTATGACCGTATTATTCCTAGATTACCTCTTTGTAGACAAGGCACCTATGTATGTGCAATTGCCTGTTTCAGCTGGAAGTAGAAGGCACTGGACTCAATAGTGTTCAATACACCTAGCAGGCTTGGAAGAGTGCTTGAACCACATAAGCCCACTAACTCACCTCAGCTTGATAAAGGAGGACCTGAAGCATGTAGAATCTAGAAAGGGAGAGGAGAACAGTGCACTACTTTCAAATGCCAGTCACACTACCTGTAGGTCCCTCAGAGTGTGACTGTTAGAGAGTATGGATGCTTTCCCTCATCCTCATGGCCTTCTCTCCAGAGCGTTTCCTATCCCTTCCACTCTGTGCAGCTACCCATGAGTTTCCTTGTATCTCCTTACTCAAGGTATTGTTAACTGCATCCTTAAATTTCATTCTTTATAGCAAAGGCATCTCTCTGCCATGATTTCTTACTATTTTAAAGGCCCGTACTTGTCTAAGCAGTCCTGTCACATCACAGGTCTGATCTTCCTTTGGAAGTATATTCCTGCCATACTTGACTGCTCCTCAGCTGCTTCTGCTCCTCTTTGCTCATTTCAAGAGCCAACAGAAGAGATTTTTGAAACCTACTGGGCTGATTAACATAGACACTACAAATATTCCAAGCTTAGGTACAAATTGGCATGGATACTGAGGTGGGAGAGAAACTGATCCTCTGGAGGTGTCTGCCACTGAAATGATTTCTTGTCAGTTGGAAAGACAATCTTAGTATCATACTTCTCAAAAAGCTGCAAATGTCACCAAGCAAGGGAAATCAGTCTGCTGCAGTGCATATTTCTACTGTTACCCCTTGCAAAACTTTACAGATCTACAGCTCATGTTATGTCAAGTCAATGTTTTCTTTGTAAACACAGAACAAATGCAATAAAATTTGTTAGTTTAAAAATAAGCTTAATTTAATTTATTGTATCAGTTCTTGTATCTTGCATTACTAATTTCATAAGATAATTCACCAGATCAAAAGGTCATCTGGGAAAGCAAAGGATTTTACTTTACAGTGCTACTGACAATATTTTGACCAAGTATCTTACTTCCCAACAAAGCTTTAAAAAAAAAAATTCAACTAAGGGACATTTTTCTGTGATATAGTGGGGTTATATTCTACTTTCAGGGTTTAATCCATCAGTGCAGATTCTGAGACAGTTTCTCAGGTGTTGTGGACTAAAGCTTTCTATAAATAACATTTGAGTAAATATGAAATAGTTCCACTGCCATCACTGTTGAAAATCTAACAGTATCAACAAGCATGGGGCAATTTTTCTTTTCCATGCAGTAAACATTAGAAAAAGGTACAGTAACTGTGGAATCAGATATTTCTAAATGTTTGGTGCATAAATGTGTAAATACTTTTTGTTGTGGTCGTCCTGAAGAAATATTACTAAAGGCACATGTTGTGAATTTCCTAACTCCTGTTAAGCTGTAAGAGAATTACCTAAAGTCTGTTGAAAATACAGAGCTCAGAGATGTGCTACAGGTTTCAGCCGCAGCATTCACACTGGATAAAAAGGGAGCGAAGAAGCCTGACTTCAGAGAGCTGAGTAAGAGCAAGAGGAATTGTATATGTTTTGAAAGATGTCATGAGCAGAAGTGGAGGACATTGCTCCTTCCAGATGATATTCATGCACACACTCCCCACCTGTACCCCCAGAAGACAGTCCCTTGGCTTCTGCACACAGCCCTACTGCAGCCAGACAGACCTGAAAAAAGGCAGTTTGACTTTCAATCTGCATTAATTCCAACTTTCCAAAGGTCTCCTCTAGCTAACTACAGAGCTGAGCAATTTCCTTTACTGCTTCTTTTCTACATGGTTGCCTGGATACTTGGTCTCCTTGAGGATCTCACTGATTAAACTGCAGTTACAATTTGGTGATTTGAAGACCCTGATCTGTCATCTAGATACAGAAATCCGTAGCAAAAAAAAAAGGAGTGATTTGCCAAGTGCTCGCTTAGTAAAGCTTACTAGACACAGTTATCCACAAGAAAACTCAAAGTTTTACAGATTTTTCTTTTGTATCAATAAACATACTACATGTGAAATGAAATTCAGTGGTGGTAACTCAGCATTTGTGTTATTGTGCAAAGCAGCACACTTTTTCACACTATCCATTCCTCTACTGTGTTTCACTCTTGTTTAATGTACAACTTAAGCAGGGATCTTACTTTAATGTACAGCACCTCCCTGGCTGCTTCCAAAAGCAGGTATAAACCTTTCCCACAACAAGAACATCACAGGATAATCAGCATATTGCAACTCAGGGCTGTTACAAGTTGTACTTTGGATGTAATGCTTGTAAAGAAGCCACAATAAACATACCAAATTTTAGCAAGATAAGCATGGCACTGGGTTTGAATTTTTCCAAATCATACCGAGTTCAGAAACAGCAAAATTTCCTTCTTCTTTATATTTGCTTCCTGCTTTGCTCTCTTCTAGAATTACAAAATATTTAGCAGTAAAAACGACCAGAATTGGAATTCAGTTAATTGACAGCATGCCATGAATTTATCTAAAGCCCACAGTAACTTATCGTCACATAAAAATAAATAATTTTTCCACTCAAATAAAACAAATTATAATAAGCTTGAGATTTAAAAGTTGTCAGTAAATAGTTTTGTACAACATAAAAAAATTTCCACCATGACTGGGTAAATGCAGAAATATTTAGAAAAGGAAAGTTAAGATAATCTGTCAGGATGAGACACTTGGCCAAAAAAATGATTGCAGGGTATAGTTTTCAATTCTATGTTTAATTGAAATTTCTATCTCATATCTAGTAAATCTCTCCTGATAAAAACTTAGGCAAAATGATTAGATTATTTAGAAACTATTCAGTCTCCAGAAACTGAAATGAAAATATACTTAATAAGTATTTCCAGTCAAGTTACTTACAGCTTGATGTGAAGAACTTGGGATTTTGTCCTCCGGCTAGTCATCTAAATAGTATGTTTTTAGGTGATTTTTATTTTCTTTAGAATAATGAGAACATTAAATCTACTGCCAGCAATGGTTAAAATTCTCTGAAGTCTTTAATTATATCTCGCTTGTTTTTTTAATTATCCATGACTTTTAGAAAGCCTTTGAATTTTGTTCCAGCAATCATTCAGCCATTTCTGAATTACAGTAAGGCAAATAAAATGTCCTTCCCATTTCAGTAAACTTTAAAGTTTCTTCTTTGCTCCTATGTAACTCAAAAATGCAGACTTGTTAAAAATTAGATCATCCAAGGCCATCAAATTTCTGCTTTCCCTCAGCAAGACCTAATGTGTGTGAATGATTTTAGCACATTACTCATTAGCCTTGAGGATACAGGAAAAGATCTTATTCAACTAAGTTTTCATTTTCTTCTTAGGAATAGTATACTATGACTGTATTATTTATATTTAGAAACTCAGTATGAGATTTAATTTCTCATTTATTAATTTCCAATACTATAACATTTGTTTAATGTTATAAAAGCAACCACGCAACGTATGAAGTTGTGCTGAATGCCAGTCTTGCTTCCAAAGCAACAAGTATGTGAGAGAAGTAGCAGTTGCCTTCCTGTTGCAAAAGATGCAGAGAGAATTACATCCTCTTTTAGAAACATGTAGATTTTGCAGTTTTCCTGTCACAATCCCCTTAATCCCAACATCAGGAACAATTCTTCTTCTTAGGTAAAGCAAGAAGTAATAGGAATTAACAATATCGTAACAAATCAAGACAGCAAAACGGTAAAGGTCAGTTACTTCTTGATTTCCTTGTCTTCAGATAATAATTGGGGTTTTTTTAATGCTAGGCACAATGGTATATTTACTTCTATTACTGATGATGACAAATGGAAACCTAGATGCTGAAAGTCAGTTATCCAAAGAAGTTTGATTCCATCTGGTATAAACATATATACATCTTTTCTTTAGATACTGAACAGTCTTAGCAAGCTGTATTGACAGACAGTGAAATATTGGGATGTATAGATTTTTTTGTTGTCTTCTGTAAGAGAAGGCACAGCTCATATTTTTTAAAATTCAAATTAATTTTACTACTGAAATTAATCTCAGAAGATGTTGAGCAAGATGACACAGCCCTTAAAAGAAAATGAAAAAACAAATCAATGACAATATATCACAATGTGACAAAACCTTCTATACATATGGAATAGTATTTCATCTTTATAGGCTTTTAGGTGATTTTAACACAGCTTGTGCGATTTCTCTTTCTGAGGAACAAAAAAAGGTGGTTTGTGTGTGAAAATAATAGTATAGTGAAGTAAAAGAACAATCTCATTCTTATGGCACTAAGTGATTGGTCTTAGTCAGTCTTCAGAAAACTAAATATAGAAAGGTTCAAAGAGGAGTAAATCTGCAGTAACTGAGGGTGTCTAAAGAGGTTATGAAATGAACATAAAGTTTAATTAATTCAATAGATGAAGAACTGCTTAATAGCATAATTACTTGAATTTATTAGAGATATTTCATAATCTCTGTGAAATGAACACTTTAACCCTGGAATTACTGAGCTTCTTGATTCGTTCCATTCTACCAAATAATTCACTTAATTGTTGTTATTATTATTATGTGAATTTAAAAAATATTATTTACATCTTTCAAATACATTAAATCTCTTTATTTATGAAAAAAAGATACGAGGTATTTAGGTTCTAATATAATACCTGGGCAATGCTGAATGTAAGGATATTATTCCAGCTCTAACTTGTGGTGAAGAATCCCTCTACATTTATTCAAAAATGAAAACAACTTTAAGATGAACTACACCTTTTCTTGTGGGGCAGCACAATTCAATTACCAGAGACTACTAAAACAAAAATACTATCTTAGCTCAACAGAAAAATATGTGTCATAACTGGGTTCCCATGAGCTATGTTGTACAGTAAATACATAAATATATAAATAAATCTCATGCAGCACCTGGTTTCTTGCTGCTTTTAAATACTAAATATAGTAAACACCATAAGCTCATAGACTCTTTAAGGTATAATATGCTACTTTTTCTTCATCTTAAATGTGTCAGATTTTCAAAGTTACTATTGCTACTTCACTTTGTATCTTTGCTTCAGCATTTCCTGCAAGCCCCCAGTTCAGATCAGATTCTCTCTTTGCTGCTGAAGTTGTAAAAATAACAAATAAAATGATCATGACATTAGAAGAAAGTTTGTTGTTAGACACCACTTTGGATTCTTTCCTCAGGTTTTTGCACACTTAAAATACTACTGGACTTCAATGTAGTTTCTGCCTCTCAAATTCAGTGCAGAGACTAAACTGGGATCTTTGAATGGATTGAAATCTTTTGGTTACTTTGAGGAAATACCTACATTCCATGGATAAGAGGTAAGTCACACTAACACATGGAAGGGCATAAACTGAGCAATTATCTACATATATCTTCACAAAGAACAACTTTCAGGTACCATCAAGGATGGTTTTGCCTTCCTTTATTCAGATAAATTATGCCTCTGATAATGAGTGTAGCTCTGTCATCAGTTCTAAATCAGAGAGTTTCTGGTTTTGGGTTGGGTTTTTTTTTTAATTAGTCTGTCTCTGTGTATTTTACTGATTACAAGCTCAAAAAGTGGATATTGACATATATTTTTTTTGTTGATGAAATCAGCATGGATTTGTATATCCAACAGTGTTTTGACTTTTTCATTGCATTTTATGGTGAGTGTTCAAAAATCTTCTACATATTTCAAGCAGATGAGAAATGGATTTTTATCATAGTAAGTGAAGACACCAGGTGACGATGGCACAGAATAACAATACTCAGATATCTGTAGTTTTAACCATGTATTTATTACAGTACCAGCTGTTATGCATTACAAAATCTCACATTTTAAAAATGAAATACAAAATGACCATTGATTAAGTTGTTGCCGGATATGCATTTTAACATCTCATGAATTGACCTGCCAATGTACCAATATGAATTTCTCACAGCTATTCATGAGCTTTGAATCAGGTCTTGCAAATTTAGAATCCTAGAGTCATAGAAAAGTTACAATTGTAAGAGACTTTTAAGATCATCAAGTCCAACCACTAACCTAACACTGCTAAGCCTATCACTGAACTAAACCACATCTCTCAGCACTTCATCTACACGTCTTTTGAATGTCTCTAGCATTAGTGACTCCACTATCTTCCTGGGCAGTCCATTCCAATGCTTAATAATCTTCTCAGTGAAAAAATTCTTCCTAATGTCCAATCTAAACCTCCCCTGATGCACCTTGAACCCATTTCCTTGTGTTCTGTCATTCATTACTGGAGAGAAGAGATTGACCTCCACCTCTCTACAACTCCAAGTATTTGCAGAGAGTGACCACGTCTCCTCTCAGACTCATATTCTTCATGTTAAACATCCCCAGCTCCCTCAGTCACTCTTCATAATACCTGTTCTCCAGACCCTTCCCCAGCTCCTGTCTCTGGAAATGCTCCAACATGTCCATGTCCTTCTTATATTGAGCGCTCAGAACTGGACACAGCATTCAAGGTGCAACCTCACCAAAGCCAAGTGAGTAGGGACAATCACTTCCTTGGTACTGCTGGCCATGCTATTTCTGATACAGGTCAGGATATCAATGGCTTTCTTGCCCACCTGGGCACACCACTGGATTACGTTCAGCCAGATGTTGATTAACAGGTCCTTTTGCAAGACAGCTCTCAAGTCACTCTGCCCCAAGCCTGTAGTTTTGCACGGGGTTATTGTGGCCCAAGTACAGGACCCGGCACTTGGCCTTGTTGAACTTCATGCGATTGACCTTGGCCCATCAATCCACTCTGTCCATGTCCCTCTGAAAAGCTTTACTGACCTCAAGCAAGTCACACACCCACTCCCCTTGTTGCAGTCTGTGAATTTACTGAGTGTGTTTTTGATCCCCTCATCCAGATCACTGATAAAGATGTTAAACAAAACAGGCTTCAGCACCAAGCCCTGGGGAACATCACTGGTGACCAGACACCACCTGGATTTAACTCCATTCACCATGACTCTGGGCCTGGCCATCCAGACAGTTTTTCATCTCTGAGTACATTCATCCAAGCCATGGACAGACAGTTTTTCCAGGAGGATGCTGTGAGAAACTGTGTCGAAGGCCTTGCTAAAGTCCAGGAAGACCACATTTCACTCATTCATCTTGTCTTCTTATCTGAGAAACTATACCTTTTAAAAGACAAAGAGAAGGAACTGAATAATCTCAACCATCAAATGTGGTTTAACACAGAAATATATACAGTGTGTGGATCGAAATTCTCAGACACTTTAAGGTTATTTTTTTGTTATAATAATTCAGGTGAAAATGCTCAAAAGAGAACACACTTTCATATGCTTCCTGCTCGCAGACATCCAGGAAGAGCAGCAAGAGGAATCATTTAGCTTTCAGTGATGCCAGATCCACTGAGAAACACAAAAATACAGGCAGAAGGAGTAGTGACAATTCCTCTCAGAAAAGACCTCTAAATCAAAGAAGTTGTAGTACATTACTCCCTCCTGTTTGGCACACAGCTCTGCTGCAGCATAAGCTCTGGCCAACTAAATAGTATTGTTTCTTATCATTAAACAAGGAAGAAGAATATATCTTAGGATGATAAGATGAACCTATCACCTTCAGACTTAAAATATCCAATGCTTTCTGGAGAAAAAAAAATCACTTATCTACTCCACACTTTTTAATAGCAACAGCTGATAAATGCTTACCTCCTATATATAGTATAATTACCAAAAAAGTCAAGGATCTTTAAAAAGATCAGTGATAACCTCTTGAATAAAATACTTCATATATTTAGTTTCTAAACCCAGTTCTCACTCCATTATAATCAAGATTAATCAGCTAATATTCCAATATGAGAAAATACTCAGGAGTCATAATTGCACAATTGTAATCAAAGACAGGAAGAGCCACAAGTAAATAAAATAAAAGGAATAGCATTTTTTCCCTATATTTTCCTAGACATTTGTGCATAACAGTTTGCATTTGACTACGTGACCTGACTAAGCATGCGATGAATGTTTTCAATTTATGAGTCAACAGTAGCAATGCTAACAAATTAAATAATTGTTTAAAAGAAGTTTTAAAAATTGCTTTTGAACTGTTTGTTCCTTGAAGAAGCTGGACTAACATGTTGTCTCTAAACTCAAGTTACTCTAATTCTCTGATTTTTGCCATCATATTTTAGATAAATGAATATCCTTCTGTTTCTACAAGAGGAAAGAAATTTGTGTATTTAGGAGTTGGTAAAGTTTTTAGATTGGAAAAAAAAAAGTTTCTAAATTTTTTTGTGTGTCCATTTTGATATATTTCTACAATCCCACATGGATTCTAAGTCAAAAGAAGTTAAATTTTGAAGCTTCCTACTAAAGTAGAGCATCAGAGAACACATGTTAGATGTTGTCTTTGAAGCCTTGACCCAGAAAAGCCAGGATCAAGGAAGGCAGGCTATCTTGATTGGTAAATACTCCAAGTGTGACAGCAATTATTCAACATTTCTCAAATGAAGTCAAATCTTGACAATGTATAAGTCTCAATTACATTTATCTTTTGGAAAAAAAATAAATATGTGTCATAACAAAAGGAATTCCAATACTCCCAGCTGTTAATATATTTTACTTGTCAAATTCCAGCAACATTTTTCATATTTATAATATATATATGACCATGTCTTCATTGCAGGAACTATTCCTAGCTGTTTTTATCAAGTATTCTTTTTCATTGGCACCTATTCTTCTATCTCAGATCAGCTGAGAATATGAGTAACTTAAACTATTTACATTGAACAAAAATATTAGGATGCACTAGCAAGATTGATCCTATAACAGGCTTCAGTAACTTTCTTTCAAAGAATGTAAAAAATCCATCCGAATATAAAACGATTGACATTTCTAAGTTCATAGGAAAATAAATGCCCTTTCTAGTTCATTATTTCTCATTAATATCACTAAAAACAACATTAGGCCAAACCAGAGATTCCTACCTCAGCCAGTCATGAATGTACTTAGCTTTGAGCTTGTAAATATGTTCTGTAAGATGTAGGTAGACTGGACATTCTCTGACATTTTAAATTTATTAATTCACCTTAGTCATAGCTAAACTCTGATGTTTTGCATGACCTGGTCACGTTGATGACCAGATCAGAGATGTAGAAAGGATATGCTATAGCTGACTGCCAGCATGCTGACCCACATTACCCTCTAAAGGGGTATCTATTGACTGTTCTTGGATGAATGTTTTTACGTGCTTAAAGACAGGTGTTTAAATATTTTGTTGATTTGGCAACTGCAGATGACAGTTTTCTGGAATTATCTTCTGGGTTTCTTGAATAACAAGCAGTAGAGAAACATTTTTTTTCTGTCATTGATGTTCACAAGTCAAAGTTTTATTTTTCCTTGCCACAGCTATCTGCTCAACATTTTGTGAAAACAAAGCCTAGCTTCTAAATGTTCGTGCTTTTTTCCATTCATTACTGACATTCCAAAATAAAACCCCGTAACCAAAAAGTACTGTTTCATGGTTTCCATTTCCAAGTTTCTGAGCAGTTCTGCAGCATACTCTTTTGTATATTCAAAACTAGGCTATCAAAATATAATGGCAATTTAAGCCTTGACCATTATTTATATTAGTAGTGAAGGAGGAAAAACGTGGTAAATTAATCTTTGTGCAGCAAAGAACTCCTTAAAATAGGTTTTCTGCATGCATAGTAATGAACTATTGCTATCTCTCCTCAACAGACATCTTTAAATAACTATGTCCAAAGTTGTTTAAAATCCTTTTCCTAGAATTTCAGTTTCAATAATGCAAGGAAGACTGATTCCTCACTTATAACACTGATCAACACAAGCCTCCTTTTTTATCTTTTGCTTAATATAGGGAACTCATGAATCAGCTATGACTTTTACATGCCTTCCCTTTGACCTTCCCACAGATAATCATAATAATGCTGGGCTGCTGAGAATCAATCAGTTTTCATAAAGGCAGCAGCCTTCAGGTTAATCTCATATTATTAATTCTGCAAGTTAAAAAGACAAGCAGAAAGACAAGATGGCTTTCAGTGCTATTTACTTCCCTAAAAACATTTCCTGGTGGATAATAAACAAACAAATTTCCAATCTGGTGAAGCTGTAAATTTGCAGCCTTCATGAAAATTAATTTAAATGGATGTGACTGTGAGGTTGGGATTGTAAAGATTAGGGAGACTCCTGTAGTTATAATTGCCTGTTCAGTTCATCTGCTGCTCTGTCACTCAAGGGTGGCACAGCTGCATTAACAACTCTAATCATAATCTAATTCTCAGATCAAATTCCCATCTTCAATATATCCTTTAATAAAGCTTCCATACCCCATCTTTTAGCCTTAATTATTGCTTCCTGTCTCCCCTGACAACCAAATTAAAAGGTACATGCAGCAGTTCTATAATAAAAAAAATAGCACCGATACAACTACTGCACTGCAAATTCACACTAACCTTGTGAAGGTTGGATGGCTTGTGGTAACTAGATTTTTTTTACTGATAGAGCATGCACTGGAAGATAAGAAATACAATTTTATAATCATGTATTGATTTTTCCTTTTTTCCTGCTAATATGGAAAATTACCTGGGTCAGTTTTAGATTAGCAAAGTGAGAAAAGACAATTTTATAGGAAAACTGTCTTGATCCCAACATGTGGACTGTTTTATTTCTTAAAGCTGGAGCTCTTGACATGTCAGTTGTTGACAGCATACATTGTACTAGTTAAAGTCAAATCCCTTTGCACAAGAACTGAGATGCCAAGTCTGCAAGATACTTAATCAGGCATCTACCTTTTGGCGTATTAATAATCTCAAGTCAATAAAACTGCTAACATGTTGAAAGACAGTAAATACTAAAGTGGTTTTTGAGCAGAACCAAAATATTCAGTGTCTTGTTCATGCAGGATTCCGTTTGGTCTGTTGTACTGCACAAATGAGGATTTCAATAAGAGTTAAACTGTTGTCTGTGCAAATGTAACAAGATGGCATGGTGACATTTCCGAGACAGGAAGACATCCTCATGAAAAGTTAATAATGGACTAATACAATCATGACTAAATTAGGAAAATAATTAGAAAATTAAGGTGATGGGACAGGTACAGGTGGCAAAAGAGAAGACAATTGTCAGTGTAAACAAGGGAGGAAAAGGACAAACAGTTATCAAAATATTTCAACTAAGTTGGTGAAGGTTTAAAGTAGAATAGCACACTATGGTGTTGAGATGATTTAAAACTGTGGTCATGGATTTCAAGGTCGGTAAGCAAAATCTGTCAGGATATGGTTTCACAGATAAGAGAGGCCTGCAAGTATGCCAGAAATTTAAACATGGCAGATTTTAATTACACTGATACCAGTATTGATTTGGATAAGACCTGTTTCAGGGCTAAGTAGACAAATGTGCTTAAGAAAATAGCAAAGGATTTATTTTTCAAGCAATGTACTGACCAGTTTTAGTGGCTTGAGGCTATGTTGCAAGTGAATGTATCTTGAATAAAGCAGGATATCAGGGACAATTTAGTATAGGCAATGAATCTGAAACAGAAAGTTCAGCAAAATGAAAGGGTTTTATCATTTCAATGGATACAATCTGAAGAATACTGACTCAGGAAGGAGTGTTATTAGTTATTCTCACAATATCTAAAAGTGAGAAGTGGAAAATGTTGTGTAGCATTGTAGGTCATTTCCAAAAATGTAGAGACTTCTCCTCTACCTATACTTCTGTAGTCACATACCAAGCTTTAACAAGTCATCCCGGACAGTCCACTACTTTGAATTCCAGTTGTACTGAATTAGAAATTTCTACTGATCTTGGGGCCTCTCATCAGTCTTGAAACTAGTGCATTTTGTAACTTTCCACTGGTCACCAAAAAAATTCTTCTTTTTCCTTTTTCATTCTTTGACTTGAAGTGTGTCAATACTAAAGTATACAAACCAGTTACGTTTTCTTTAAAGAATATGCAAGACAGATGTAGGTATTGCTTTTTAGTTATCAAGCTGAAGTAAGGAGATACATTTTGGTAACTCTAGTCCTTCATTCTTTAGTGTCTGGTGGTTTTATGATTGCCCAGAACTTGCTAGACCTGAAACTGTAGTGCTGTACCTGGATCAGTTTTTGCCAAGGGTCTTAAATGAACCTTTTTAAAAGCATGAGTCCTCTCTTTCTATAACATTTATTTGATGGCAGTAGTTACCAGATGGCTTCTCCCATCCTTGTACTGTATTTGTCTTTACAAGACTGGAGGTAGGAATGTGTTACTATTCCCGTCTTCTGTTTTGAAAACAGAACAAAAAAGGATTCATCACCACCTATAAAGCAGAAGCACAGAAGAGGGATAGATAAACTCTTGATAGTCAATGCAGAGAGATTAGTTGCTTCAGAAGGCAATTCCTATTATCTTGCTATATCTCTTGAGGTGAATCACACCCTGGTGAAGTCTGAATTTCTGGCTTCCCTGGCTAGCCTAGACTAGACAGCCAGTTATCAGATGTCTATAGGTAAGTTGAATACTACCCTAAAATCAGCAGGTGGGTCTCTTTCTATTAGATTAAAGACTCAAGGAGATTAAACTTCCGAGCATTTCAGTCCCTTAGCTGGCAAGAGCTCGAGTCCTGGGTATGGGAAGACTTCTTTATTTCAGTGTTGTATTCAAAGTAACCTAAACAATAAAGAAAAAGTTATCCAGAGCTGAGCAACAGCAACAAACGCATCCCACTGTGATACCAACAGTAAAGTGCTACAGTAGTTTGATCTGAGGTGTGAAAGCTCCACTGCCCCTTTTCATTGCTTAGAAACCCAAATCAGAGTGGGAAGGACAAAGGGTGTGGGGAGTATGGAGAAGAGACATTTCTGTACGCTGTAGAATTAGGCCTTATAACTTTTCTGTAAAATCAAATCATGACCTTTTTGTCCTCAATGTGATTCAGTTGGGACTCTATGTATTAATAAAAACAAAAATGAAACGGGATTAACTGAAGAAGTCCTGTCAGACAGGACTAACTCGGGGCTGAATATCAGGTTTTACTCTTTGTAATCAGATCTGGAATTAAAAAATTTTCCCCATCTGAGAGATTGATATCCTAATGACAAAATATTGGCTATTCTGACATGAAAGGCTAAACCTCATTTTTCTTTTTTTAAAGAAATGCTTTGACTCAGAGAAATACTTAGAGCTGAAACTTTCTTTGAAATCAGCTTTACATTTTGCTGGAACAGCATTTACTGAAGAAAAAATATAAGTGTCTGAATAACTCCTTAATAGCTCTGCTCTATAAATTTGATATTAAAGCTACAGTCAAAACTGCAGGAACAATTGGATGCTTCAAAAGTTTAGGAAAAGCAGTACAGTTCAGTACCTAAAATGCAAAAGGCTTATCTGCACTGCCCACATTTCTTGTATTAGAAAATTCAGAGTATAAATTCTGTGAGAAAAGTACTTTATCAAGGTTTCTGACACTCATTCTTCTGTTGGTTTTCTTTATTTCTTCTTTTTTTTCCTTTCTTTCTTTCTTTCTTTTGTATTTGCCTTCTTTTTCTTGGGAGGTAGGAATGGTACCAAAACAGATTTATTCATAAATTCATAATGGTTTGACTCCATTATGTGAGAACTAAAAGATGTGGGCTTTTTTACCTTTTCACCTCTCCAGCCTCACAATCTCTCTACACTATGAAAGTATAGAAACACAGTATTCTTATATCTATTAGGACAGATAGACATCTGTCCTGCCTTCAGATCCTTCCTCAGCTTTCTCAGTCCTCCTTTAAAATTGCAAAGGGAATGTGCTTCTTACTGATGTCACATGAGGTAGCAATTATACAAATACAAGTGGTTAGGAAAGGACTATGTAAAACACCAAATGCAAACAATCAATGAATTTGTATCGTATCAATCACCACCAAAGGTTATTGATCTAAAAGGAGAAGTAGCTGTTTGATACATTTTGGTTTGACTAATAGTACCTATGTATCAATCCTTAAAGGCATACAGTTGAATATTAGCATACACTTTTTCCACTGTGTATGGCTTTAAGGAGCCTTTGGAATGAATAATGAAAAGATACCTCTATAGAGCTTTGGCACTTCTGAGCATATCCAAGTGAACACCTTTGTAGGCCTAGAGCATCTTACTGATATAAACTATTAGTACATGTATGTTCTATTAGGGCAAGCTCTGGGGCACTTCAACAGCACTTCAGTTTGCATTCAGTACAGTCTACATTCTTTCCCAAATCTACTGCTCCTTCTGCATCTTCAGGAGTTCATAGTATAAAAGATGTGTGCACATTCCTGAGTCTATGACTCTGTCTCTTAACATTTCCTCATTAGCAATGATACTCTCAGCATCCTATTACCATCATCCTTTACAAAGGAAGAAGTGTTCAAAGATAATCTTTTAAAGAGGTTTAAGAAAATAAGTTATAACACTTCAGTTTTGACTTTACTGCTTATTAATATTCTCAGTCTCCATTAAGCAGCATCTATCCATTTCTTTCTCATTGTTTTTTGCATTTTTATGTTACATATGAAAAGAAGCAGGGCATAAAAACACAGATTAAAGCCTGCTTTGTTTTTTGCCTGCTTTCTTTCTCCTCTGTGAAACTGATATTTCTTCTTGCACATTTGTCCAGCTTTAGATGGGAGGAAGGAAAGTATTACCTTTTAGCTTAGGTCGCTCTCCTGAGAAGCAATACATATCAGCCCTGCTACCCTCAGACCAAAAATATGTGGGTAAAGTTCAGAGCCCTCTGAAATACTATCCAAGTTTGCTATAACTGGAGACCCGATTTGTGTTTCTGAGTCAGAGAAAAGGAATCCTTTTCTCAGTGGTTCCCATGTGTCCATGGATGTGGATGCTTGATGGTAATCCCCACCCTCCTGGCCAATTTGGGACATCTGTTATAGGAACTGTGATGGAGTCTAGGAAAGCTCATGTCTCTCTACTCACTGACACAGGAGTGCGGTGACCCCAGGTAAGCCTGTCTTGATACATCTGGGAGCACTGTTGAGGTCAGTTCCAAAGAGCTGAGCCAGAGACTGTTGAGCCCATGTATTCAAACAAGGCTGGGTGACTTCATCTACTCAGCACCTTAAGAAAATAATAATTTTCTTTAAAAAAAAAAAATCTCAACAAATTATTCATGGTATGAAATGAAGAATTCAAGATTTGTAAGATTCAAAGCATCACAAAGCCAGTTTTAAATGACCCAAGCAACAGTAATATCATTATTCCACTTAGGAAAAATTCTGCAGCTATTCACCATCAGAGTTCCATTGGGAATTTTTCTTTAACATTGATATACATTTTTCCACTTGCTCTATTTTGGCCTGTTATTTCTTGTTCTAGTCTATAACTTTGTGCCAAAGAAAACCTCAACTTCTTACTAAATAAGAAGTCATAGAATTCTCCATTACTTCCCTTATTGGGTTTGGGAGTTTTTTGTTTATTTTATTTTTAAAATAATTCATGTTTTCCTGTTTCATTTTTGAAGGTGATTGGCAATTTTTTTTGTTGTTGTTGTTGTTGTTTTCAGAGCCCTGACTATTCCTCTAGTCTCTTCTTGATCTTTCTTACATTTCATGCTTGCTTTGCAATGAGTTTTGTCCACTGGCTAATTGTATATTTTTATTCAATTATACTTTTGCCCCAGCAGAAGTCTTTTTCCTAACATGCACAGAATCCAAATGAAAATAAACCACTTATCTTCAAGTACTATTATCAAGGAATGTGTGTTTTTCATTGTACTAGTGTGCAGTTCCCTATTACATGGAATATCCTGATAATAGATCAATAAAATTATGTCTTACTGCACCTGACTATTTCTGTTTTGATAATAGTAACTTTACTTCTTTTCTTTGCACATGAAAAAGCAAAGATTGTGTTCGGTTTTTTAATAGATAGATTCAATAACTGCCTGGCAGTTTCATAAGCTTATACTAAAACATGATGCTCTCTCTTCTTGAACTTAACAAAACCTTGTCCTCTTTTTTCTGTCATTTTCAATAAACCACCCATAGTCTGCCTTGTTTCGCAGTGAATAAAAATGTGTGGCTCAATTACAGAACTGATGCTCTGAAGGTTAAAAGACTCCTTTGTGTCTCTTGTATTCAATGTAAGGAAATACTTTGATTAACCAAGTCTTTCACATTAACAATGATGCTCTATGTTGAGTATACAATCCTGGAAAGAAAATGAGCATTTGGATTGCCCTGTTTAATCTTTGTAGTGTTATAATGTTAGGGTTTCATAAATTTTTTTAAACACATTTGTGGGCACAATGATTACTTTTGAGAACAATCCCAAGGCTACAGCTTTGATCCTTTGAGTTTACAAATGAGTGTTATGCTTAAAATGGATTCCATGCTGAGGTATGAAGTGTAGCATTTTCTTATAACAGTATTTACTATTCTTATTACTAGTTTCTGATTGTAAGTGAATATTGTCCTATAGAATAATTATTTCCAGAGATCTGTCTTCCATATTTTATATCAGAAAATTTGAGAAATAAGTTACTACAGCAATTAATAGGTCTGTAATCTTTCAACCCTATTGTAACAGCCTTATTATTTTTTAATCATTCTAAACATCTTTTGATTTAATTTTAACCAGTACACAAATGTAATCATTGTGAACGTCTGCATTTAATTTTTCACTTACTAGGTCTCTATCTATTCAGACTTGTATTATTTTGCATGAATGACCTCTAGTAGCAGTTCTCCAGAAGTCTCTTCTAGTCATCCTTGGCTTTTTATCCAATCTCTCTTCGTCTATGTCAATTGTCTCCTATGTGGATGTTAGTAATGGAAGTAAACCTCTCTTGCACTGACTTGAGCTTTGTCCCAGTACATAACAGTTTGTAATGTAATTTTATTCCATTTCTAGAAGCTGTTTCTAAAACTGTGGCCTGTCTCACATACTTGTCACTTTCTCCTCAATGTTTCTTTTATCTGTCTATTTTTTCATAATCGGTAGGGCTATTTATTTCTTTTATCTTCTGCTCTCCCTTCTTAGTAACAAAATACCTGTTGTGATTTTATTTTTTCTACTTTGTGTTTCTTGAGGAGTTTTTTCCTAATTAAAATATTGCATGTATTTTTTTTTCTCCCAACTTTCTGTTATATTTTTGGCCATCATTAACATGGCTCATGGACAGACCCCTTGAAAAAATTGGTTAACTAGTTTAGTCTCTTTATTACTTTAAGCAGCAGAGCAGTTTTAATTTCTAAGGGGAATAAAATACGGATTGGGACTTGATGTCTCTCCCAACCATTGAACCTTTGAAGCAAAACAATGCCTCTAGGAAACCACAGCTAAGTGAGGGTGTTTTTCTTGGAAAAATCTATGAGTCATTCAACTGCCTACAACAAAAACAGGTCTCCTGCATTCATTGAGACCACACTGACCTTGGCTTTCCATTTAGCAAAAAGATGAGAACACTTCCCACAGTTGCTGTGTATCTTCCTGCCCTTCCCCTCCTCCTCACCTCCCTTTCCTAGTGACTCCTGATTGGCCACTAAAATGTATCCACAAAACTTCACAGTATGAACTGGTGTAAAAGAGTTTCCATGGAAATGAGGAAATTGTCTTATTGGCTTATCTCCCTTTCCTTCTTTTTCAAAGGGGCCCTTGTTTTTCTGTTGCATAGTGTGACAAGAGAGTGCAGCACCCATACTTGGAATTTCATAATTACATTCCCAGCATAAATCAGCCAAAGAAAACTGCATTATTGCCATACAGAAAGTGAACAGTAGGGCAAGATAAATGAAACTGAGTATTAACAATAGATTCAATGCAGTAGATGTACTATAAATCATGTGCAAAGGTTAAGGGATTTGGCTTATTTTTTGTTTCCCTTGGAAAAAACAGAGACTTTGAGAAAATAGATAAGAATTTTGAATCTATCAAAAAGATTGACAGAAGTGCTAATATCACTTCTTTATGAATCATTATAAGGGAGACAAAATCTACTAATTTCAAAATATTTTCAAAATAGTGTAAATACTTCCCTAGTATGTGAAATAAAACAACCTGATAGAAAGATCATTGAAGTCTATTATGTTCTTTTTAACCAACTTTCGTATACTTTACATCAGGTCTTCTGCTGCTGGGAAGGTGATATCTTTGAAGAGTAGTAGTAAATTATAAAGAAATATCTTTATATTATATATATAAATATATATATATATATTTATTTATATAATCACTCTATTTCAAATATGTCATGTGTTTACATTTCTCATTTTAAGATCATGTCATAATCTCTCCTTTACCACTAGGACAGGAATATAAAAAAATGATTAAAAGATGGACTGACAGCTCCTTGGATTCTGCATCCATTTAGGGCCATTGTAAAATGTCTTCAGCTCTGAAATAGCACATGATCTGGAAGATACGTGAAGACAAAGTATTGCAGGATACCAAATTCTTAAAGAAATCATTGAGTAGATTTTAGATTTTATGATCATTTAGTTCTTCATCCCATAATTAAACTGACTGCAGTAGTGTTATTTGAATCAATAAAATGCTCTACAACATGAGGTAGACCTATAGAATTCAATAGAAGACCACACTGATATTCAGATACCCTTTAACTTCAGGAAATAAAGATTTAAGGTTAAAATAAAAGCCCATATCTCATTTCCCTAATAAACAGAGGGACACTGTGAAGGTTAATAAGCTCCAAGCACAATCTTTCTTACCACTATTTAAATGTTCTCATTCCAGATTTTTCTTCAAATGCTCCTTTTGTTTACTCATTTTTCCACCCTTTTTTTTTTACCTTCTCAAGGAAAAATGTAAGAGTTAGCTATTCAAATGACAATAGCCCAAGTTTCATGACATGAGTGAATTCACCTGCAAATAAGACAAAAAAGTGTATAAATTCAGCTATTTCCATTCTAAAACTTCTAAGATATAAATTTATGGCATAAACTATTGGCATTGTTATATGCAAAACTGAACTGGTAAAAGTGTATTTGGTTTGGTTTTCTTTTTCCCTACAATCATTTTTACGATCTACGGCCATGATCCTAGTCTATGGTTTGACTTAATCCAAAACTCTTAATCCAGAGCTTTTCTTGCCTTGCAAGGAAGTATAGTTTGGAGGTAAATTAAAGACCCATAGCTTCAACCATTGCCAGATATCTGGCACCAATAGCCTTAAGAGGAAAATATTTCCAAGAAGTAATGAAACCACTTAGTAGATAATGTCTTGCAGGAAAATGGAGGTCCTGATGGGCAACTAAACTGAGCTTCCAGGCAAGCTTTTTCTGAGCAAAGCCCTGTACCTTGGCTGCAGGATTGAAGATCAATGGCTTTGTTTAGAGAAGGATGGCCTGAGAGGGAACCATAGTACCCCATCCCACCTATCTGCAACCCAAACCACTGCCCACAGTCAAGAGCTCTGACATCTCAGTCAATGATATCTGTTTATTTCTCCAGCAGTTTGCATTTTTCAGGAGGAGTGGTTTTATCTGTTTGTTTTCTATGAATAGACCTTTTTTCATTGTTTAGAGAACATCTTTCTGTCTCTGGAGAAATGCACACAAAAATGGCTTTAAGGCAATACTGCTGACATTTATAGATATCCTGCAGCTCACGGAATATTATCCACTATGATTATAATGTCACTTGTGCAAACTTACTACCCATATGAGAATGTTTTCAGAAGTGTAAATCAGTTTAGAAACAAACTGTGCATTTATGTAGAGTCTAGTGCATATAGGAGGAGCTGTAAAAACTGTCTCAGTTTCATCACAGAACAAGAGATTTGTTCCCTGGTATGCTCATTTTCGCTAGGTCTGCAACATAATACTGAACAAATAAGAATCTTGTCAGTATGTGGTTGCCTTGCCCTTTCCTGGCAGCTGTCAGATTTGTACTTCAGTAGCAGTCAACAGCATGTTATTGTTTCCAAGTAAAGGAAACATCACATCTCTTTGACACAGTAAGATACAACCCAGTGCTTTAATTAGCATTTTTTGCAGACTGTAATCTGAAATGACAGCAAATATTCAGCAGGTATCCTTTCTCCATTTCAGTTGTAAATACAGTTAAAAATCAGTTTCCAAGCTATTTGAAAATTAACCATGCTATTTGCCTGTATAAAGCTGTGGAAATTCGTAAACTCTAATATGGCCACTTTAACTTGCACTCTGACTCAAGAATAAAAATTAGTTTTCTGAAGTGTATAGGTTGAACAACAACAGCAAAAAGAAAGCATAATTTTATAACAGTCCTGTTGAGATATACCCAGAACCCAAAAATAACTCAGAGGATTCTAAATAGCTTACAAATTCTTTTGTAATTTCACATTAACAATTTGGATTTAATGGAGCCATGAGAGCTTGAACAATGTCAATAGGGTATGTTATGTTACAATCTATCTGCCATCCGAAGGACATCATATATAATCCATTATTATATATCTCATTGTACATGAATTTCAGAAGTTATCCAACTGTTTTCTGGTAGCCTTCTGTTAAAATGCTCCGCTGGAACAGTTCACTTGCTGCCCTTAAACAGATATTTGAATCTTTATTCAGCTGCAACTTCCCAGTTTACTGTCTCAGATGCTATGAGAGTCTTCAGAGTAGTTTCACTGTCTTGATGCAGCAGAGATGGTGGGGGAACTCATTCTGTCTTTTCGTGTTCAATTTAAGCTAGGGAAATAAACCTGATTAGAATCCTTTAATTTATACAATGTTCCAATTCTGTAAGATATTTCCTAATTAAAAAAAATATATCTAAGACCAGATAAAATAAAAGTGTGATTATTTTTATTATTTTGTATGAGGATTTAGTCTTTTAAAGGTGAGCAACTAAGTAATTAGTGAATCACAAATTCACAGAATAGTCAGGTTTGGAAGGGATCTCTAGAGATCATCAAGTCCAATCTCCCTCCTTACACAGGTTCATCTTGATCAGATTACACAAGAACATATCCAGGTGGGTTATGAAATCTCCAGAGAACGAGACTCCGCACCTTTTCTAGGCAGCCCATACCAGGGCTCTCTCAAAGGAAAGAATTTTTTCCCTGTGTTTCAGTGGAACTTTTTTTGTTCCAACTTCTTGGTCCTGTCACTGGACACTAAAGAAAAAAGATTGACCTCATCCTCTTGATACTTGCCCTTTAGGTATTTGTAAGCATTGACAAGGTCTCTCCTCAGTCTTCTTTTTCTCTAAGCTAAACAGCCCGAGTTCCCACAACTTTTCCTCATAGGAGAGTTATTCCAGTGCCCTGATCATCTTAGTGGCCCTGTGCTGGACTCTCTCCAACAGTTCCCTGTCCCTCTTGATCTGGGGACCCCAGAACTGGACACAGGACTCCAGATGAGGCCTCACCAGGGCAGAGTAGTGAAGGAGCAGAACCTCCCTCAACCTGCTGGACACACTTTTCTTGAAGCATCCCAGGATGCCATTGGCCTTCTTGGCCACAGGGGCACATTGCTGGCTCATGTTCAGGTTATTATCAATCGGGACTCCCAGGTCTCTGCAGAGCTGCTCTCCAGCAGGTCAACCCCCAGCATGCATTGGTGCATGGAGTTTTTTCACCCAAACTGCAGGGCTCTGCACTTGCTCTTGTTGAACTTCATGAGGTTCCTCCCTTCCAAACTCTCAAGCCTGAATAGCAGCACAGTCTTCTGGTGAATCAGACATGCCTAATTAATAAAATAATTATTTAATTCTGAATTATTCTGTATTTTATTTTGAGGAGTTTCATTTATTTTCACTAATTACATCTGCTAAGTAACATAATACATGCCTACTATGTTTCAGACCTGGGGAATACAAAATACATGTTAGAGGTATTTATTTGCAGGCTCCTACTTTCTAGTTTCTTCAATGCCTCAGCCAGATTTTTAAATGTAAACTAACACAGATTCAGTGAAGCTGTGCTTGCCTTTGTGTCAACTGGTGACCCAAACTGTGTTTATTTTAATGTATTTAAGCCAGCTATTGCAGACAGACTATAAATATTGCAAACCACGCAAGTAGTGCCACATTCTGTACAAACATACATACATATATAGAGTTCATTCATTAAACTTACATGCCTTAAAAAAAAAATATTCTGAAGTCTCATAGGCTTTCTGGGTGTTTCCACTAACAAATTAGCACAGTGGCTGTTGCTAGCAGACTTTCTCCCCTACAGCAAAGTGTCACCTTGTGTCACTGCCCATGCAGCACAGTACACTCAACACTCCTCCGGTGAGTCGAATGATGAACTGCAAACGCCATTTCAGATCAGCATCCAGAAGTCCCAAATGCAGGGTTAGCCTGGGAGCAGATGGCTATACTAGTATAACCCTGGAGCAGGCCTAGGTGACTATGGGTAAAGGTGAGTGTCAGGGAGCCACGAGAAGGTGAGAGCCCAGAGTAAAAGAATCCAGGAAGGGGCTCAACCAACCACAGTCCCATTCCACAGCACCCAAGGAAAACAGGCATGGAAGTACACCTAGAGCCTTGTTTAGAAACATATTATTGTGCTACTACCTCACTCATCAACACAGTCACAGCTGTCCTACTTTTCATGCCTAATAAACAGACCGCATACAGAAGATTTCCAGCCATCTAAAAATCTATATGGGCCAGACCTGATAAAAGGAAGTAGGAAGATATCTCATTGCTGGTATTGCTGCAAGGAAAATCAGATCAATTTGGAGGTTCTGACTAGCAGAAGTCCTTGCAAAGGTTTGGCTATAATTCTCACATCAATTGAAATTCTGCCACTGGTCTATGAAGAAATATCCAAGATGACCAAGACTTGTATATCTTTCTTGGTGCTCAGATAATGAGTAGTTGGTTAGGTGCCATTAAAGCAGTAAAGAGTCTGAGACTTTTAATGGACAACAAACAACATGATATCAAAAAAAAAGGAGATAAAACTCACTCTCAGAAACAGAAGACACAGGGAAAATATATTTTGTTTCACCCAACAGTTGAAATATTGTGTCTGAATTTGGGAAGAACACTTTAACAGAGATGTAAACACATTTTGGAGGAGGCAGGCAATGGAATGGATTAAGAAAATATTATTTCAGATGCAAGAGACAAGGAAGAGAAACAAGTTTTAACATACTTCTAAGAGAGAAACTGAAATTAAGATCTTGATATGTGTAGTATTTCTCTTACAATTTTAGTGTATTCTGTTGATTCCCACTTGTAACAAGTAGACAGTAACCGCCAAATAAGAAGCATTTTCAATATGCTACTTTCATGTTAAATACCATAAAAGCTAAGAGATTTTAGCAAGTCTTGGTCTTTAATAAAGCTTAGTTTTAGACTTACATAATTTACTCAGATTGTCAAAAAAAAAAAATACCAAAACACCTTATTTCAAGTTTTATTTTAAATATGAACACACTATCTTTTCTGCTTAATCTTCTTCTTAGGTTTTGTTGGGTTGTGGGGGTTTTTTGGGAAAATAATATCTATTTAGTATTTATCAATTTGCCTGGAAGAAGAAGCTTGCTGCATTGACTATATAAAAAAAAAAATCCAGAATAAGTGTTTTTATAAAATACTATAACTAGGATATTTTAAAATTGATTGTTTAATCTTTTAAATCAAAATGACAGAAATCTTCCATTAAACTACAGAGAATCAATCATATTTGTAAAAAGCTAGTAATTTAAAACATATATTTGCTACAATGCCTGCTATTGTTTACTCTGAAGGCTTCCTGAAAAAGCCAGCCAAATAAATTTGCAGGACTGTTTTGATTAGCTCCTATCATTTGTGATCTTTCTAAACCTGATCTGTATAACTTAGTTGGTTTTAGTTTTGAAGACTTATTTGTGCTGCTATGTGCCTTATTTCTAAATATCTCATTTGAATTCTTTTATATAAAGCAGAAGTTTTACAAAGGTATCTGTTCTTAAAGAAAAATACAGTTGCCTAAATATAGTATCTAGTGCCATTTGAGATGATCTCAGGTTCTGAGGCATGGATTGACATCTGCTACATGTGCTACAGAAGATTTGTATCTGAAATCATTCTCCTGTGATGTGATGGAATGGCAGGAAAACCTTGAATGCAATTGCAGTCTTGGCTTGAACACATCCAAGATCAATTTACTTGATATATCTAGTTGTGATCAGATACCATATTTAGGAAATGATAAAGAAGTAGGGATAATTCATCTTAATGTAGCACCTAGATATATTGAGTACAATCAGGACCCATTACAATGAACAGCACACACCCATATTTTCTAGGGGATGTTTTTTGAATAAAAGACCTACATTATGTGTGAACAAGGCAAGCAAAGTACAAAAAGGATGACTCTTTGCTAAGGTCATGCAAAATTACTTACTTGACAAGTTTTCATAGAAGTCTAACCAAGATTACAAGATATTTGGTCACAAACTGGTATTGCCTATTACCTTCCTTAATATCATTAAAGTCAACTAAAAAGACAAGAAGTTTGAGAACATTAGTAGAAAAATTTTAAAAAACTTTCACAAACTACGATGGAAACACATCTTCTCATTTCTCAGATGTCCACTCTTTGGATTGGAGAAAATTGCATTAAAATGAAAGAATTGCTTGCTCTACTAAGAGACTCTCTCTATATATAAATGAAAAAAATACTATTACTTTTCTACTAAGCAGGAGAGGGCATCAGAAAGTTACAAGTGATCTTGTTGACTGGATATAATCTTAACATTATATGTTTAGTCACTTGCAGAAGGAAGAAACATGTGAAACTCACTGATCTGTCAGTAATTGCTTTCCAGGTACCTATATCATGTTCCCCAGAGCACGTCTATCTCCAGAGTTCTTTGACTGTAAGTAATCTACATTTTTTCCTTCCTGCCCTGAAATATTAGATGTTACCAAATTCAAGCAACTCATTCTCTCCCTCAAGACATGAATTCTTTGAATATCAAGGACAAAAAAACAAAAGGCAACATAAAATAAAGTATTTCCAGCTCAAAACACTTCTATTACAGTATTTTAATTTATTCATCAACCTGGGACTTTGAGGGGAACATCTTCACTATGACAAGCAGGAGACCCAAGAATTCTGCATCTGTGTTAAAAACCCAGTTCTATCAATGCATTTTTTATAAGATATAAGTTGTTTCAAGAGTCAGGTCATCTTTAGAAACACAGAGCCCTCCCAGGTTATTGTATAGTATAATGTACAGGAAAGGTGGCAGCAGTCAGTCAGTCTAGCAAAACCTAGGAAAGGTAAGAAAAAAAAGAACTTTAAAGACAGTAAGTAGGTAGCAAATAGGGTTCAGATTACTAGGAATGGTGTTGGATTTCCAGGTAAAAAGCCATGAACAACTATAATACCAAGGGAAGAAAAAAATTCACTGCCAGATTGGGGTTTGCAACTGCTCTACCTAGAAGCAATTGGTCATGTTAGTTACTGGGAATCATAAAATCAGAGAATCACTGAGCTTGGAAAAGACCTTTAAGATTATTGAGTCCAATCATTAACTCAACGCTGCCAAGGTCATCACTAAATCATGTCCCTAAGTACCACATCTACACACCTTGTAAATACCTCCGTGGATGATGACTCAACTACTTCCCTGGGCAGCCTATTCCAAAGCTTCACAAATCTTTCAGTGAAGAAGTTTTTCTTAATATCCTCCTCTGGCACAACTTGAGGCCATTTTCTCTCATCTTGTTGCTTGTTCCTTACGGAAAGAGAACTTCTTGTCACTTCTCTCCCACTAGTCCTTGCAACATGCTTTTAAAGAGTGTACATGACTACATTTTCACCTTTGGCACTTATATTTAGATATAGCCACTCTGAGCAAAGGCATACTCTACAGGTTCCCGTGAAGGACACACACTCACTGTGACATCCCTAAGATGGAATATTGCATGTAGAAACAAATAAAAAATGTATCAACATTTTCTTTCCTTAGTATTAGTAAATGATTATTTTCTGAAGGTCGTAACATCCAAACAGAGAATTCTTATAAAAAAATCTCACAGAGATTTCCTGTGCAGTTTTGTAGTCCCTTACTCCATGGCTCTGGTGTTTCTCAGGAAAAAAGTTTTAACAATGTTAACTGTCAAACCACTGAGCACTTCTGCCACCCTATCTGAAATGACTGAACTATTTTTGCTAAAACTAAAAAGAAAATTTTCAGGCAAAACCTAAGCGGACATATAGCAATGAAATATTTAGAAAAAAACACAAAAGTTTAATCCTTACTAACAAGTAACTCAGGGTCCGTAAGGGCAGTTTGGGGTCTCCCTAATTGACATCTTTAATCTATAATAACTCAAATAAGAAAAAAAAGGCAAAAAACCAACAAAACTCTTAAATGATCTTAAGAAGAAAATAAAACAATGCAGGATATTTTCAAATTTCAATTAAAATACATTGTAATGCCAGTTCCCTATCCATTATCAACTGACTCTTGTTCTCAAAGTAGGTGTTTTACTTCACTGCCAATTTTAAATAAAAAATAAAATGTAGAGACTATTATAATTCTCAAATATACAAAAAACATGCAAAATTCCATAAATGTATGAAAATATTTGAATTTTGGACACAGAAGTCAGCACAAAATGTCATTGAAGCTGGATTTTAATTTGTCTCTGTCTAGGGAGAACTATTCAAGGTCATTTGCAATTAGAAGAGCTTTGAACTCTTATGAGGGAGAGGAAAAAAAGAAAAAGATTACCACAGTAGCAATTTGAAAAGACTGTAATGTATCTGAGTTAAAGAAGGATGTTTCTTGAACTGTTACTCCAGATCTATATCTGTGGATTTAGTTACCATTTAACTGACAAAGAACAAAATGTATTGCCATTATAACATGAGAAAAGACTTCTGGTTTTCAGATGCTTTTAATCTGATCCTGAGGAAGTAATTTATGGCAAACATCTTATTGTGATTAAGGTATCTCAACACCTTTGAGGGCTATACAATCAGATACTAAAAGATGTATGGAGAAATAAGAGGAAAGGTGCATTCTAGGAGTTAAGGATGAAAAGTGTTCCTAAAAAGTAGAAACTTGGCAAGGTTCCTTTCAGCATTGCTTGATATCAACACATTACTGTACAATTCTGTGCCACTATGAAAATATCCACATGACAGAGAAGTGTGGGAAACAAATAGTCTAGTGGTTGATAGGGCTGGGACAAAGGCTGGACTCTATAATCTTAAAGATCTCTTCCAGCTGAAAGGATTCTATGATTCTATACTTCTTGTCCTTCTTAAATTTATGTCTCTTCCATGGAAACATACAAGTGGAGCAGAGGATTAAATTCAATGAAAATTATGCTTAAAGTTAGGTAAATAATTCACAGGGGCTTCTATTGTTCTAGACTACAGCAATGACTTAAGTCCCTGATCACATGTGCTCCGTCATGCATTTCACAGAGCAGCATGCAAAGCCCTGCTCCTCAGGACCTTCAAATGTGCTGAGCCACAGCTATATTCATGGAGCCAACAGGAGCCTGGCAGCAGCTCTGCTTACACTGTACCATATAGTTTGGGCTGGCTTCTGAGGCAGAGCATCCACCTGTCACTCTGGCATCTCAAATAAGACAAATTCAAAATGGGTCAATAAAGTGAGGTTAGGATAAGCCATCTGCATTAAGAATGTATGTACACGTGCATAACATATCCTGAAAACTGATGAAAAGGTACAATATAATCCCTTCAGCTTTGCTTTCTCTAACTTTTCAAAGGTACTCTTTATACAAATGGTATATTTTATAGGAATTAAGTAGAGTAGGTCTGATTTGCGTAATGCTGTTTGTCACTACATACAGATCCATTGCAGAAAGTTAGAGAAACCCTGAAGATGTATGTTTTCAGACACAGCAAATAACTAGATGCTGTCAAGAAGTTCAGTACATGTACAAGCATGAAATGTATTTGTATCAGACTGTCCAGTTTTAGTTACTGTCACTATGTGTGGTGGGTGGACTCTGGCTGGATGACAACTAAAGGTGCTCTATAATTGCCCTCCTCAGCTGGGCCCAGGAGACAAAATATGACAAAAGGCTCAAGGGTCTAGATAAGGACAGGGAGATCACTCAGCAATTACTCTCATGGGCAAAACAGACTCAATCTGGGGAAAATAGTTTAATTCACTGTTAATCAAATCGAAATAGGATAATGAGAAATTATCCTACCTTCCCTCTTCCTGGGCTCAACTTTACTCTTGAATTCTCTTTCACGCTGACTGTGTCACAGAGGGATGGAGCATTCGAGCTGCAATCATCTCATCACTCATTGTCTCTGTCACACCTTACTCTCAGTGGGAGGACTCCTCACACTTCCCTGCTCCAGGGTCAAGTCCCTCCCACATGAGACAGTTCTCCTTGAACTTCTCCACTGTAGGTCCTTCCGACAGGATACACTTCTTCACAAACTGTTTCAGTGTGAGTCTTTTCCACAGGGTGCAGTCTTTCAGGAACAGACTACTCCAGTGTGAGTTCCCCATGGGGTTACAAGTCCTGACAGCAAACCTGCTCCATATTGGTTCCTCTCTCTATGAGGCCACAGGTTCTGCCAGGAGCTGCTCCAGAGACCGGGCCTCACTGTGGGCTGCACCACTATCCGCAGGTGAATCTCTGTTTCTTTGCATGGAGCACCTCCTCCTCCTTTACTTATCTTTATGTCTGCAGAGCTGTTGCTTTCCCATATTCTCACTCCTCTCTCCCAGTTGCTGCTGCACAGTTGTGGGAGTTTTTTCCCCCTTCTTAAATATGTTTTCACAGAGGTGCTATCACTGTCAGTGATGGTCTCAGTCTTGGCCAGGTGTGGGTTCTATTAGATACAGAGGAAGCTTCCAGCAGCTTCCAGAAGCCACCCCTGTTTATGCAATAGAAAAGCTTATGTTTTCTTATAGGTTCCATGAAGCAACAATGTAACCCTGTAAAACAAAAGCCAACTGCCATGCAACAACCATCACAAACATCCTCATTTTCCCTCTCACTTCCATCCATCACTTAAGTTGCACCAAATGGAAATAGTCACTTTACTCTGTCTTCATCAATTTGCAATTAAGAAATGACAAATAAAGGTCAAGGGGTAATATTATACAGTATGTTTATGGGCAGTATACCACCAAACATTTAATAATGCTGGCACAAGGGAAAACACAAAGTTTTGAAATGTATTTTATGAGACTACTAAATTTTATTAATGAAATAACTTTGAAAGGTAATAGTTGATCAATGATGCAAGTATGGTCAAACCATACCAAATATTGTCTTTGTATAAAGATAATTTTTATAAATATTAGTGTAAAAATAGGATATATGCATCATTATTTGTTAAGAGAAATCACTAAGAAATAGACTTAGCCATAACACTTTCAAAATAAGTTTTGCCACAGAAACAGAAGATTACACAGTCAATAATGAGTTTCTAAAGTTGCTGTGACATCTTGAGATAACTTTTCAATCAAAAAATAAAATAGTATTGATGGATTTTAAAATAAACGTTAGTCACTGGATGTTACACGCAAGGCTAGACTTCTCTGATATATTAGACTCAGAGCTAAGATGGTGGTTAAAATCAAGAACACAGAAGAGCAAGCAGAACTACATTCTCTTATCTTCAGTATGCACTTAAAATCTTTCTGATACTTCTGCTTGCTCTTTCTAGTGTATCCATTCAGTTAAATAATCCACCTACACGGAGTTTAAGAGATTTTCAATCTCTTGTGTGGGGTGTTGTGACTCCTGCTAGAGTAACACAGGAAAAAAACCCATTTAAACAATCAGTGCCACTGTGACACTTATGTCATCAAATTAAGGAAATTACTTTTCTTTGAGAGAGGTAATAGAAATTAATAGTTATATGATTGAATGCTTTGAATGAACCTACAACAGTTTAGACATGCACCATTTAAATTCCTGCTTTCAAGTTCTATATCCTTCTCAGGCATCTAAAAGACCATTTATTGAATCAATTAGGTGTGGAAAAACAAGTATTCTCTAAATAATGCAAAATACCGAACGCATGGTGAATAATTCTCTTCATAAGAAGCAAGATTGATTTCGCCTTTGATTATCCTTGCTACACAAAAATACTTTTTCCAATTAAGGTTAAAAAGTTAATGTTACAGAGTCAACAACTTGACAAAATATCATATTAATCAGGAAGTATAAACTCATTGGAATTCCACATATGCTGAAGGAGCTATTTCTGGAATATCAGAAAAGTACTGAGATAGAGAGGCATGTTCTGGAACACTGATTAGTGAAGTCTTTTAAACAGTAGCATGTTTATTGTACCAATAACCTACTGGGAAACAAAGTACTAAAATATTCAGTCCCTCACTTCCTTTATTTCAGGAACAATTAGGACCCTAAACAGCTTAAATTATTTCTAGAAAAATGTTGTGCTCTACAAAAATCTTTTCTTTAAAGGTAGCTGAATTTGTTGCAAAAATACTATGGTAATCAGCTCTTAACAAAAAAGATACAGCTCCACTCTTGGCACCCAGTACCATAGAGACCTCGCTGTCCTAGATGCTGGGAGTATCATCACCATTTTGCCCATAACATGGAGGTGAAGTTAATAAATCTAGTTGGATCACACTATGACTGAATCTGAATTAGCTTGGGCTCTTAGCTTTGCCAAAATGAGCAAAGTGTCTTACATTAGCTCATCTACATCTTACATTAGCTCAGAAACAGGTAGAAAGTAGAAAAACATGGAAAAATAGGAAAGAAGCAATGACATCAATCCTTAGAGTTTCCTCACGTGTACCCTTGGTTTGGTGACCAGTGACCATAGGAGCCATTGGTGCTCTATATCTCTGAAAACCAGACCACAGAAAGCTTAAGGTACTCATAAATGCTTACAATAAGAATGGTCCCATAGTTGTGGGCAGTTTCAAAGACACTAAAATTATAAAACAGATGAGCAATTACAAAAGAAATCTGCCTCGAAAATACCCTTCATTTGAGGTTCAATTGTTGGCTCCCATCAAAGTGATGGAAATGTTCTATGATAATATGACTATGACAACTTCAGGGTGTTATGTCTTCTTTGCATTCCCACACATCAAGCTCAAAATAAGATGCTGAAGTAATGTTTGAATAACATATTGTCAAGTCTATAAGATTATGATAGCATAATGATGAGTGAGACATGAAAATATGTACAGACAGGTAATGTTTTCTATAATGAAGGAGGATATGAAAAAAATGAATATTAAGAAAGGAGACTTTCATATTAATAAAACAGTTGTTTGGAAATTTTGTTAATGTATAGGGAATAGCACTGCTGTTATGTTTACACTGGTAACACTGAAGCAAATGAAGAAAGTAATAGAGAGAATAAAATAATGATAAAACTTGTTTTTCAGGTAAAGTAACAACTCAGAACACTATTAAGGATCAAATTGTTATTTTTTTAATTTTTCTACCCCACACAATGGCTACATAATCTCCCACTGTAAAATCAGCTATAAAATAAATAGAATTAAAAGAAAAATTATGGTCATTATTTTCACTTTGAAACCCTTTTTTTTCTTTATCGCAGAGTGTAGCTACACAGGGATGATTCCTTATTTGGCATCTGGTAGTGAGATATTCAAAAGGAATAAATAGAAGCATGTGGTGTTACCTGCAGTAGTAAAAGCCTTGCTAAGAATACTTCTGAGAAAGACAATGATGAGATCACAACTTCACTTGTGACAGGAAGACAGTATTTGAAGTGCTATCTACACCCTTGTCACTCATATTGCAGATTTCAGCATTTGTGTCATTTCCGTATCAGCTCCTCTAAGTATTGAAGTAATCTCTGCTCACTTCTAAGCAGTCTTTTTAAAATCAATGGCATTGTGAAGCTTTAACAAAGATATTTTGGTTGTTGCACCAGAGATGAGTAGAACCATTTTGCATTGTATTAATTAGGACTCTACCATATAAGAATTTTAAATTCCAAACAATAGGTCATATTATGTCATGGAAAGACTCTTAACCCTGAGGAAATTATCTGTGGAGAATTCAGAACAGCTATTCGCAGGCTGAAGAATAAAGCTATTAAGTGAGGAAAGGAGGAGACAGGGTAAAGCAGTAAGAGATGGGGCAAGGAAAGGAGTAAAGCAAAACTGAAAAAAAAAAACCCTCTGCAAACCTCTTAGAAGGAACTAGTAGAACAAATTGAAAAAGTTGACTAGTTCATCCAGAAGAACCCATACAAACCATAATGAAATTTTCTCTTGAAACAAATCTTAGCAATTTGAATAACTGTTGAGTGGATCAAATCACCATCAAAGAAAAATTTTAAGACAGAGAATAAAACATGCCATCAAAAACATGTTTGAAGAATGACAAATGCTTTTTGTTTTCTCATCTCTGCACTGACATTTTTAAAGTAAATGTTTCTGGGAGCAAGAAACAAGGCTTCCATATTTTCATGAGAAAAGCTATTAACAGTAAGGCCAGAGAAGTCATTCATTTCTAGTAATTTCAGAACATCTACTGTGTACAATATCGGAATGTGGGGCAGGGAGGAGATTCCTTTATGGTTGCAGGCAGTTATTAAGGCATGGTTCATCCTAAATATTTGAGGCATCAACTTTAGTAAACTTAACACTGCAGCGTGTTTCTCCATGTCCCCTTCATTAGCTGTAAAAGGAGCCTGGAATAACTAACACAGAGCAGATGTCTTTATTTAGTTAACTGAATCTCATGGGAAGTCTCTTGGAGAAGGACTTGATATCTGTGGATTGTTCCCTTTTCAGGAGGGTAAATCTTTTTTTTTAAAGCAGATTTTCTAGAGTGTTTATCGAGATACCATCTCTCACTTTCAATCAAGAAATGATATGATTATCCTGATAGGACTACTAGATTAAGAAGTACTGCTAGATTCTGCTAGATACTGCTATCACCCTCCTTCCTGTCACTCTGCTGTTCAGATCAACAATATCTTTTATATGAGAGACATCATAATTGGAGCCCAGACAGATAGCCAGACAGACACAGCACTTAAGAATGGTATGATATGAGTTCTCTGAGTATACAGATAGCATTAAATGCAGCAAAGCACTAAGAGTTAAATAAACTAAAAATTGTAGAGTAAATACATGTTATTAAAATAAAAACAACAACATGAAAATCTTCATGTTCCAATGAGAAGTAACGAGAAATACTGCTATCATTCATGGTCTATCTCAAGTGTTGGAGTAAGCACGTGAAAATTCATCTTTTCCTCAGACACCACAATTCAAATCTAAGAAATCTGCAGGACTTGTTTTAGCAATGAAGACAAACCCAACACCACTGTAGATTCTTGTGCACACTGCTAGAGTTATGTGCTAATGTCTGGGGGACTTCTACACTAAACTGCAGTGTGCAGTGTAGACAGATGCAGAACAATTTACCTATATCTTTCATAGTCAGTAAATAGAGCCAGAAGCAGAACACAAGCAGCTTTGTCTCCCAGATACCATTAGATGACAGTGCTGAAGGGATTAAGCAGTGACATGTTAACACATTTCAGCTCAGCTACTTCACTTTGAATGTTCAGATTTTTCACTAAAAAACCACGAAATCTAATGTTGGAGTTTCTCCATCTATTCATTTAGATTTGTAAATAATGAAGAAAATGTAAATGCTTTACATTCCCTGCTTAGTTGCAACTGACAGCTGCAATAAGGACAAACTGTGCAGGAAAAGAGGGAAAAACTCTCAAATCAGAAAGGCTTAAAACAATAGTTGAAGCAATTATGTCTTCCAATAACCCACTCAATGACTACCACACCTGCTTTCCATCTATCCTTATTAACAAGTCTAATGCAAAAGATTAAAAACTAGAGACTTTCAGCATCCAGGCACTCATTACCAGCTGTTATGTGCAGATGTCAAAAATTAGGACTTTTGAGTGGGTTACCTGAACCACAACCTGAAAAACCCTGGGTCAGTTTTTGGTTTTTTTTTTTTATCTCCTCATATAAAACTCATTGAAGAGAAGAGCTGTCTATTTGGAACAAAAGTATCATTTTAACAATATGTAGCATGTCTACTACAAAGTGAGAAAAGAGGTACCAGAAAAAAGAAGTGACCTCAGCAGGAAAATGTATGCCTTCATGATATATATGAATTTTCTTTTTCAAAAGGTTTCTGCTCCTATCCCATCCCAAGTAAAGCTATTATCTTGTAGCCTATGCTGTGCACTTTCTAAATTAGAAAACAGGTGTTAAATCTGGTATTTGACAGCTACAGCAATGACATGCATTGTCTTCACAGCTGTGGTATCTGGCAGCCATTGTTACCATAAGAAGTGCTGGCAATTGAAAGAATAATTTGCATTATTTTGCAATTGCATAGAAATTACTATTGCGCAGCCACTGCAGCCATCAGTCAGCTCTCTGGGCAGAGTATTCAATATCTTTTGTATCAATGGAGACAGTAGTCCATTTATCTTGCAAACTGGCACTTAGCTTCAACTTGTTACTTAGTGGATTAGGTAAATATGTGAACATAATCTCTACAGATTCGTAAGTTATGACATCTTCAGGTTATTGCAGTTAACAGTGGAATGAGACTGGAACATCCACTGCGACCTTTCTCTCCAACCTTGAAAGAGAATCTTCATTACTGTTTTTTGGAATGAGGCTCAAAGCCCTTTTGCTTGAAACAGAATTTCTAAAACACCAGCCTGAGATTTAGATAGAGACTGAAGCTAAGGTTCATATTCAAACATAAATGAGCTGTAATGCTAGTGTTGAAGCAAACTTTTCATATTCACAGGCACAGATTTATCATTGGGGCAAGTATTAGGAAATCTTCTGAATATCTTCTGCATTCTGATTCTTTTTTTCCATTAGTTGCTTTACTGTGCAACTTTTGGACCACACTATCAGCTCCTTCTTGTAGAATGCTCTCCCAACATTTTTATGCACATTTTCTGCCCTGGACTTCACTTCTAGGTCAAAACCAAAAGATTTTCCTTCCAAAATCAGTTTTGGTAATCAATACAACCAAAAGTATTAAAGGTGCTTCTCCTCTGTGGTTCCTGGCAAGACAAACATTGGATTTTAATATGGCTTTTTCAAAGCTACAGGGCCACAGAAGATGTTTTTCAGCTTTAAAAAACAAAAATCAGTAGTATGGCAACCTAAATGGTAAACTTCTTACTATTTGTTAAGAAATTAACTACCAGAAAGTGTTACAAATAGAACTATAATTAAAAACTAAGTGTTTAAAAAAGGAATTTGTAAATCAATCTATTTACTTAATTTTATGTTTAAATATATCATAATAAGCAACGTATTTTCACACTGGATCTAACATAAATCACTTCCTGAAATTATTTATATTTTTGGAATACACAGCCTCAATCCATAAATATTATGTTTAGATTGATTTATTTTAGTATTTATACACAGTCTGTTCTTCAAGCTTCTGGGCTTTTAATTAATCTGGATTTGGGGCATAAATTCTTTATGCCTTGATTAATACCAAGCAGGTTTTATTTAATTAAAGAGACAGATTGGTGAGAGACATTTTAATCAAAAATTTTATATGCATACAGTACATCTGTATTTTTTAATACAAGCTCAGGCACATTAAAACAAGATTTATTCTTTCTCAGCTGTTTTCCTTTTTGAATTATGGCATATTTCTGGTTCATGTGAAAAGTTACCTTCATGTATTCCTTCCATCCCCTGCCTCCTCTTTCCTGGGAACAGCAGAGAGAGAAAATTAGAAAGTGACAGGAACAAACAGAAAAAACAAGGACAGAAGTCAAATAACCACACGCTAAGAAGCAACTTGTTTGATATCCTTGAATTTTATTAAGTAAAAAAAAAAAGAAAAAGGAATTATAGAAGTCATTTCTTGAGCAATAAAGTAATTTGAGAGAAACAGAGAAGATTCCTCCAGTCTTTGGAAAGAAGTGGAAAAAACAGAAACTTTCAAGAAAGAGTATTATATCATCATATCTTTATTATCTTTTCAGTCACTCTATTAAGAGGTTAGTTTTAAAGCAGTATATGTTCAGTTTTGTGTTGAAAAGATCTCTTTGGCATAGTAATAAACAGTTGATTGAAGTTTTGCATCTGTCTACATTCTGTGTATAAAAGACTATCAACATGATACATTTTTGCAGCTTTTGATTTTTTAGCACATTTATTTACTACTCAACCATCTCTATACCCATTCAATATTTTTAAGTATCTGTAATTGGATTAACAGTATTTTTTTAAATGGAAATGATAGTTTTCACAGGTCATAGCACAGATATAGTCCTTTCATTTTTTGCAAAGATAGAATCACAGTTAAGAATCATCAGCACTGTGGTTAGAACGAGACTACAGTGAGGAGGAATAAGATCCATCCAAATGAATACAGAGTAAGATCTGTGAAAAAAATTAATTTTTTAAACTAATTCATATTGACAATCTGTGTCATTCACAAGATTTTTCTCTAAAATCAGAGGCTACATTCATGAGACTTTGTCTTGTCTTTGCCTGTTTTGTAAGTCTTTTTAAAGATAATTCTTCTGAGCAAGCATGTAAGTGCAGATTTAATATATACTATTGTGCATCCTGATTTAGCTAACTACCAAAGAGGAAAGGTGAATGTCCATTGTGGAGAGAGGACAATAGTCAGGTACAGTCTCTCTAAGTGAGTATGAGATTGCACCTGTCCAACAGATACACAAGAAGGATCAGAGGGTCTTCAAGAGAAAGCTACTTGATAAAACAAACACTACAAAGGAGAATCACCTTACCTGATTTATCTCCTTGTAATGCAGTTATACAAAGCTGAGGTCACCCTAGGTTTGGGATGTCCCAAGTAATCTATTTTTTTCTACTTGTATTAGTCTGAAGAAAATTCTGTCTTCAACACCACTGACAAGAAAGAGAGCAAACGGTAGTAGCTTCTCAAATGTTTATGTCTTCGTCACAGATGATAATATTAAGTCAGACTAATCTTTGCCAGAAAAGTATTGTCAAAGTCTCCTAGCCTGTAACCTGTCTGGGACTGGGAGAAGTGGATGAACTTGTAGATAACAAGGAGATGATCCAGCATGAAGCACACCTTCAGAGGTAGTGGTAGACCTTGAGGAGAGATGTGAGTGTTGCAAAATGCATGAAGACACTGAGAATAACCATCTACAGAAAGATGCTGTTATTATTATTGGAAGCTTTAGGTAGATGTCTGTCCCTCAGAGGAGAAAATTCAGTCAAACGTGAAAGTTGAGAGTTTAAGACGGTTTATTTACAAACTAATTAATGCTTAACTGGATTTTTTAACTTTTCAGAAACTTTTTTTCCTCCTGAACTCACTGTTTCTGGAGCAGAAAATTACCTCAGAGTATGATCCTTTAACTCTATAAATCTACATCTAAATTACTCATCCTGTAATAATAATAATAACAAAACAAGCCAGATATCTATTTTTTTCTCAAAGTGCTATCTTTCTGTTAATCTGTAAGACTGACTAGAAAAACTGGCAAAGATTTTTATATCCAGCTTCTTGGGACTAACACAAGATTTGATACAGGCCAACAGATGACTGTAAGTGGAAGAACAGCAGCTCATGTCCAAAAGACAAGTTAGTCCAAGACTAATCTGCATTATTTCTTTGCTTGTACACATTTCTAGAAAATTTGGTCATAGAAACAAATAACTAACTATTGATGTAGAATAGATAGCAAGTAACAGGCAGCATTACTGACAGCAGGTAACTGTCAAATTTTTAGAACATAGATTGAAATAACGTTTCTCTAAATAAACATCAAGACTTCATAAGTCAATATCTACCAAGACAAATTATTTTTTAAATACATACTTCTTTATCCTAGGTGTTATCTGTCTCCAAAATAAACATTCTAGAACAAGCATATATTCAAGAACATCAGTATCTAAAAACATAGGAAAAAATTCAGTGATGATACATGAATGAGAAAATTTCTCTAAATGCCTTGGGGGTGAATTTAAAAAAATGAACAAAAACCAAAAGGGAAGGTTTTGAGTTTGTTTGTCTGTTTGTTCTGAAGATGAAATATCTCCATAGTCCATAGTTACAAGAAGCAAAATATGACTAGAGGTTTTCAGCCTGCAGCCTAGGTATTTGTGGAGGTTGCCAGTGCACGTCTAAGAGATCCACAGAAGCTGAGTGAAAAAAGCAATTCACAATACACGATATTTCAAACAGAAAGAAAAGAAAGGTCAGAAACAAAACAAAAAAAAAAGGAAAACCACTGACCTGCATACAAAAGGTAAACAATATCAGACTAATAATACAGACTAACATTCCTCTCTTTAATAGGAATCAACTATCATTAGTCAAATTAAAAATAAATGCAGGATTAAAATATCAAGCACTCTAACAGCATTCAAACACAGTTCACATGGGGTCTTTAGATAGAATAGATTAGAAAGGTGATTAAATGATGAGAATTAACAAAGGTTTTCACTCTTTGTTGACTTTGGATGTCTGAGAGCAACTCTAGAAAAGCCTTTGCAAATCTGTTCAGTGGTCACCACATTTTTCAGTGTGATGTTCCTAAATAATATTTGTATCAAGACTTTTATATGTTCAAGTTGTGCAACAACTGGTTTTAGAGAAAACACCCACAGAGCTACTCTCTCTCTGACACACTCTTGTTGCGTTTCACCATCTGTGAATATCTCCCTTCTTCCATCTGAAGATTGCTTCAAGGTTTCATTTCAGGTTTTACAGTATCCTAGTCAGTGGAAGCTAATAGTATTTAGTAGAAATAGTTGAACATCACTCAGCAAGAAAATAGTCTTCTTGAAGTTGTGAATGATTCACAAAGATTATTCTATTTTTATCGCACATCCAATTTGCTGCACCTTTATTTTGTGTTTAAACTAGAACCAACAATACTTTTTTTGTTTGGTTCTTTAAGTCTGTTTACTATCACATTAGAAGTCATATTATGTGATTTTTGACTTTTCAGAAGGATATTAGTCTTGATTTTGAAAAAAACTATTTTAAACAAGATGGATGACAAAGGAATCTGAATCTGTACTTTTCTATGTAACTCAAGATTTTGTAAGACATATATTTTATACAAAGAAATAAAGACTGATACAAATTGGAGGATATTCTGATCGTTCACTATAAGCCTAAACACACAAATAAAGAGTTCAATTCATGTAAAGGAAGAATTGTTACAAGCATTATAGACATGTTTTTCTCAACTGTTTTTCTCATTATTTCACACGTTGAAAAAATCCTCTGTGACTGATTAAAAACTGATTTATTTTAATAAAAAAAATCAGTGGAGTCTCATTAACTTTTTTTTAGAAGTACAACTCATATCTTATATTGTGATTCACTTGAGAATTTTGGGAATTTGTTGCCAAATATACACACACAGTTCTGTTCTGGTACTTTGTTAAGTATTAGAATGAGGATTTATTAGGCTGTTAAAATAATATGTTAAACATTCTGCAAAGTGCAAATATGACAAAGCTCAGCTTTGGGAGCTTTCTCTTATAATGTTCAGTCACTATCTTCACTAAACTTAGTGGAATTCTCTGTGGAATTAGACCCAACTTTTGCACAAGCATCATAGACTACACAGATTTTGAGAAAAAAAAAATGTTATATTCATTCAGACCATCATTGCTAGAAAAACAAGTGATGCCATTGAGACAGTTGAGATTCAGATCAGTCTGAGTAATGAACACAAGTGTAACTTATACCCTTAGATTCATACCACTACCATGACCCAAAATTTCCTAAGAGTGTCCCAAGAAGCAACAAAGCATGCAGCTATCAAATAGTGCACTTGCATCACAACTTATGTTTCCAGGAGTTCAAAGACCTTACAGATCATGATATGCTAGTACAAGGAGTCAGACAATGGTAGGTTTTTATTTAAATCAGAAAAAAATATAGCTTTTTAATGAGTAGGGAACTGCATGCTAATCTCATTTTAGTTGCTGGGAACATCTTTTACATAAGTTTCTTGATAAAAACCAAAGAAGTAATATAAAAGAAGTTCTAAGAAGAACTGTATCACACAACAATTCCACAAGGCTGTCTTTATGCATGTATTGGTTTTTCCCCTTTTTAGCAGGTTAATGTCGGAGTTTATTGATTGTATTGACAGAGAAAATGTTTGTGATGTTCCAAATATCAGAGTCAGATTTCACGTGTAGAATGAAATTTTGAATTTCATTAATTACTTTATTACCACAAATTGTTGGAAGAAACATGTGTTCTTGGATGTTAATTAATAGCTCATTATTATTATACAAATTAACTTGGCAGCACTATGTACCGTATATTTGCTGAATAATGAATTACATTAAAGGGAAGCCAAGATGGCAAACATTGAAGTGCATGCATCTATTATCTGCCTCTTATAAATGCATAAGCCTTTCCTAGGGTGTTAAACAGAAATCCTAATGAGAGGCACATTAGAGTCAAAAAAAAAAAAAAAAAGTACCAGAAAAAAAATTAAAGACTAGCAAAAGTATAAAGAGCAATGCACATACAGCTTGAAGTACTGAGCACTGCACCAAGAAGTAATAGCTATTGTTTCAGTCTCACAGGCATTTGTTAAATGGGTTGTCACAAAAGCTGAGAAAGCTGATGACTTACTGCACAATAGTGTAAGTTTTGAGTCTGATCTGTGAAACCACCAGTAGCAATAGGCCCATCACAATTATTCTGAGCAGCTGGCCTGGATAGTACCACAGGAATTCAGGGGCTGAAAACGGTAATCAGCAGTCTTACCTACTCAAGTGCATTACAAAAAAAACTTGCACTGTTTTACCATTTGTTTCTTCTCTTTCTCTCCTCTCCTCTCCTCTCCCCTCCCCGTGGTAGTATAAAGGGAATTGAATCCTGTATATCAAAAGAAATTATATTCACTTAAAGAAGAATAAATGATGCATTAATGAAGTAAACAAACTCTTACATGGCTCCTGAAGTTTTTCTGCCAGTGAAGTCAAATAGATTAGTAACTCAGAGAGTTTACGTATGGGTTCTTCCTCCAGTCCTATAAATTTCTTTTGTACTGAAATTGAAGTGTCAAAATATAGATTCCATAGTGTTCAGGCTCCCTGATTCCAAATTCCATGCATTTTACATCCAGTTCAAACTTAGTCATATTCTTTTCTGTGTACTCATTCTCAATAGCTTGCTTTGTCCCTGTTTTAATTATTTATTTGAAACTAAGGAAAATGTTTGGGGGAACCATTTAGATTATCCTCAGATTCTATTTTCTCTCTGTATTGATCATTCTGTATTTATACACTGTTCTAATTTATCATGTCCTTTAATTTCATGATATGGAATTTCTTAGGTAATTTCTCACGTAATTTCTCTAAACTTTTATACATTCAGAGTGTTTTATTATATTCTCTGCTGTTCTTTCTCTTTTTATGAGTTTATAGATTATATAGAGAGATTTTATAGATTCTCTATTTACTCCTATTAGTAAGAGATTCTTTGCTAACTTTTACTACTAGGTAGAGATTACAATCAAATTAGTCTGGCCTGAAAGGTATTCCGTATTAATGTTTCCTCCTTCTTTGCAAAGCCAATTCCAACTGGTTTCATTAAAGTTTCTTCAAAATTTAATTCTCAAGGATATTTTGTCCTTTTGGGTTCACTAATGGTTTCCCTGAGCTTCTCATATTCTACCTTTTTTCCAACAATAGACTTTTTTGTTTATCTTTTTATTTGACTCCAGTGAAATCTATTATCTTCTGTTCCTTTTTTTTTTTTTTTTGAGGTTTTATTTCTTCACTATTTATAGGAGTAAAGTTTACACCCTTTCTTGTTTGATTAGTAGAGAAATCTAGAAGCTTTTAAAATCCTCATCAGTATAAGTAATGTTATTATGCATCCTATCTGAAGAAGTTAGTTTTCAACCAAAAACTTATTGCAATATTTAGCAGTACTTACTACCCTAAATATATCATATTCATAAGCAAATCCAACACTCACTGTGCATAGCACACTCCTAACATTGTCTCAAGAAATTCTCATTTACAATCTTTTAAATAACGTTAGGAACCAAGTAATCATGTTTTCCAGGTTTTTAAATTCTGTTTAATCTTATTTCTTTAAAAAATTTATCCCATCACAACATTTCAAATACTACATAAAACTGTGTATATTTAAACGTGTACATAGATATAAAACTTTATCATGAGTATTGAAAAAGGGAGTGTTATCTTCTATACGGCCAGAAATCTAAAATCACTTCCAGCACAATTGTATTTTTATGCAAAGCTGCATTTTCTAGTGGGCAGTTTGACTTAAGCTTCAGAGCAATCTGAAGTAAGGAAAAGAAACACTACAACTTTCACAAAGTTCATTTCACATGTTAGGCACCTTACTAGGGTTGCAGAAAATCATCTATGTACATATGTTCTTCACTAAGAAAGCAAAATTATTAGATTTTGTCTGGTTGTATGTTTCTTTTTCCTTCATTAGGTAACAAGTTGAATTGTCAATGTATGAAACCAACAGAGCTAGAAGAAAATGTCAAATTACTCATTTTTTCAAACAGTATTTTCTCAAAATCTATTTCTCTCACATTTAGATAGCAAAGGGAGTTATGATGAGATGTGAATTGAAGAGACAAAATGTACAAAAAGGCAACCTTAAAACAGCCTAGGGAATGTAGTGAAAGTGGGTAAATTATCTGATAACACTAAAGTCTGGAACTAAAGCAATCTTGATATTATCAATAAAGGGGGTTGATAACAGTTTCACCTGTCAAAAGAGGAGACACTTTCTTTGATGTCATCTTAATTTTCATTTAAGTTTCTATTCTCCTAACTAAGATAAACCCACCTAGACAATTTCTATTCATTTTTTACTTTGCATTTTTAATTTTCTGCCTGCTCTAGTTATATTCAACTAGATGCCTGAGTCATTATTTCATAAAGTTCAAGGAAGAATAGTTTAATGGAAATACTGGGCTGCGAAGTAGAGATAACATATAAATGGTAACCTGAATTTTAACATTTTAAAAAATAAATTAACCCAATTCTCTTCTGAGTTAATCTTGTACAATGAGGAAAAACACTGGAATCACTCCCTCTTCTAAACAGGACAGGGGGTCAATGATATGACGAAAAGTTTGTGGAAAAAGTAAAGACAGAGTGATCACTTACCAGTTACTGTCATGGCAAAATAGACTAGAATTGGGGAAATTGGTTTAATTTATTGTGAATAAAACAGAGTATAACGTATTGTCATGGTTTGGCCCTGCTAGGAAAGAAGCACCACGACAGTCTCTCACTCGGTGCCCCCCATTCACCCCCATCCTCGTTAGAATGGAAGAGGACCCAGCAAAATGGGAGTAAAAAGATAAGCAATATTGTTGTGGATTAAGACAAGGGCAGGGAGGGCTCTCTGACAATTACAGTTCCAGGCAAAACAGACTCCAGTACTTGACTTAGAGAGGAAAGTAGGAAAGTTTATTCTACAAGAAACAGAATGGAATAAAAGCCAAAAGGGAGTAGGATGATGAGAAAATTACAGCCACTACTTTAAGATCTCCCTCCCCCATCTCTCCTTTCTTCCCAGGCTCAGCTCACTGCTCCCTATGTCTCTACCTCAACGGCTCAGGGGGGCAGGGAATGGGGGATGTGGTCAGTATCTCACAGATGGGCTCTGTCACTTCTCTCTTCTCAGATGACGATAACTCCTGGCATTCTTCCCCTGCTCCAACATGGGGTTTCTCCCTCGGGACACAGTCCTTAACAAACTTCTCTGGTGTGGGTTGTTCCCAGCAGCTGCGGATTCTGCAGATAGAGGGTGACTCCCTCAGGCACAGCCTCTTCTGGGTATAGTTTTAATGAGCTTCTTTGTCATGAGTTCTTCCCCACATTTACAGCTTCTGCAAATATTGAGTCCCTTCCATGGGACACGGCCTCCCCTGGCCATAGTTTTAATGAAGAGAATCACTGCCCCTGGCTCGGGGTTCTCAGCAAAATTACTCTCTGCCACCGATGCAGGGTCTTTAACAAAATGCAAACAAATCTCAGCTTCACCAGTCCTCTCCGCAGAATGCAGGGGAGTCTGCTACAGCACACCTCCTCCACTCTTTCCTCACTGACCTTGGAGTCTACATAGTTGTTTCTCTCACTCTTCCTACTCCTTGCACTACCACCAACCTGAGAAGAGGAAGGGAACAGAAGGAGGAAGAAACAGGAAGAATCCTCCTCTTCTGGCTTCTTCTTAAAAAGTGATGGTGGAGGCATCTAATTGGCTCAGCCCCAGAAATGGGTCTGGCTCAGAGCTGAGGAAAGTCTTGGGCAACTTCTTACAGGAGCCATCTTTATAGCCCCTTCCTCCTCACCAGAAAAGGCTGTCATGTCAAACTATGATGTGTATAAAACAGTAGAATGAGAAAGAAAAACAAATCTAAAACCTTCCACTACCTCTCCTCTTGTGGTTTAGCCCTAGTCAGTAACGAAGTCCCACACAGCTGCCCACTTACTCTGCCCTGCAGTGAGATGGGGGAGAGAATCTGAAGGGTGAAAATGAAGACACTCCTGGGTTCAGATAAAAAGAGTTTAAGAGGTAAAGTATAAGCCATTTGCACAAGCAAAGCAAGACAAGGAAGTCATTCACTATTTGTCACTGGCAGGCAGGTGTTCGGTCACCTGCAGGAAAGCAAGGCAACATGAGAAGCAGAGAGGGACTTGACTCTGTGTAAGCATTGTTAGCTAAAACATCCCTGTGTTTATTAAGGCTGTTCTCAGTACAAATTAAAACACAGTCTCATATAACCTGTCATGAAAAAAAGTAGTGTATTCCAGCCAAAATTAGCACACTTCTGTTTTTTCCCAGGCTCAACTTCACTCCTAAATCTTCTACAACATCCTCTGCAGTGGCACAGAGGATTGGGATATGGGGATTGCAGTCAGTTCATCACACATATTATCTGCTTCTGCTTCCTCTTCTAACTCTTCCTGTTTCAGTGTGGGGTCCAATGTCTTTCATTGTGCTGCAGTTCTTCATTTATTTCTCCAGCATGGATCCTTTCCATGGGTGGGTATCTGCTCGAGCACCTGGAGCACATTCTCCCCCTCCTGCTTCACTAACCTTGAGAGTCTGCAGAGTTGATGCTCTTACATATTTTCATTCTCATCTCCCACTTGCTGTTGTGCAGCACTGTTAACCTCTTGCTAAATATGTTATCACAGAAGCACTACTGCTATTACTAATTGGCTCAACCTTGGCCAGGAACAGGTCCATTTTGAAACTGGTTGTTGAAAAGGGGAGTGGATTCTGGTGTCTTCTAACAGAAGCCACTCAGCCCACACAGCTACTAAAACTTTGTCACATAAACCCAATGCAGGGAGGAATGACAGGTGACTGTGGTTGTTTCAGAGATGAGCATTAACAAAGTTTGACTCACAACAGCAGACTACAGCAACATATGTGTCACCTTAGAAGCAATTCCAAGGAGCTCAAAAGAGATTCAACAGAAGCTAAAGACATAAGACAAAGCACTTCATAAAAATTATCACATAACCAGCGGTGACCTAGATAGTTGATCTCTGGCAGAATTCAGGTCTTTGTTTATGTTTTCGATAAACTAAAAGGGTTTTTTTTCCTTTACATGAAAATATGAGGAAATAAAAAAGTATGCACTCTCAACTGGATTTATTTCCTGCTTTCTTTCTTGGATGTCTGATAAATTCCTTTCCTGATCACAACCTGGGTTTAAGTACCTTTATTTCTGTCCACAGGAAGCATGACTAAATCCTAAGTTCAGTGTAACTTACCTGTGGGAGACTGTGTATAGTGTACACGTCTTCTACAGCACATCAAAGATATCAGCTCTTCAAATAAACTAAGGAGAATCCTGGATGGGAAGACGACAGTTTTCTCAGAAGTGCACTTCCATTCCTATAATGCCTATCACAAAAGTCAAATTCAGAGTTCACGAGAACTTGAACTTTTCTTGCCAGCTTCAGTAGCTTTTGGGAAGTTACATAAAGATCAGAATACACCAAAAAAATATATGAAGCAATATTATTCCCAAACTGCTTGCTATCATCTAAAGACACTCTGTTGACAGTTTTGATTGTCTACAACACATATCAATCTGTAACTGCAAATTGCTGGATTATTAAAAATTTAGTGCTCAAAAATTCAGTGCAGTACAACATCTATTGTCTGTTGTCCCATACGCAGTAGAAAAGTCCAGATAAATATTTCATCTTTTAAAGCCACAAGCAAGGACAATGAACTGAAGAATATCTCTTTGACAACGCAGTTGATGTCAAGATACCATCTCCATGCACGCAGGTCAGGAGTGGTGGTCTGAGTTCCCAAGTTCCAGTTCTTCATTGGCTATATCCATGTTTCTTTGAATTAGAGGGAGGTATAAAATCACACTTTGTTATTTTTTTTTTTTTTACATCACAAAATCTGAGGTAACACATAACAGTAAGAGTATAATAAACATCAGAGCCCTTTATTGCACACCTGCTTAAAAATTATGAGGTAACAATTATCAAATAACCATAGCATAAGGATTCCTTAATCTTTACCAACAAGAAATTCTTGATCATCATTTTCAACTTGCAATAAAGTTATGAAATTTCTTTGCATGACTTTCTATGTCAACAATCTTTGCACCAGAATGTTGTAACTATGAATAAAAAATGACATATAATATTTTTATGTCTAATTGGTTCATATGATGAACTATTTTTTAATCTCAGTAAAAAATATCACCTGAACAAATAGTCTTGAGCAGAATTTGAAAGGAAAACAAGCTAATTTCCTGGTAATGTCAACTTTTTTAGGTAAGATTGCTCACTGACTTGGCACAGAACTAGAATCATTTAATTTCCATGCCTCATATTATACTTTTGCACAGGCAGTTGGTCTTAGAGAAGGCATACCAGTAGGTTGTGCTTTCTGAGTCATACAGATGTAGCCAGTGATTACAGGCTGATATCAATAATTATTGATAATGTATGTAATCTCATGAAAAGAGAAAGTTAATTGCATCAGTGGAACCAGGCACATACTCATGTGGGTTTAATCATTAGTACTTAGGTCTTTAGGCAGAAAAGTGGAACTAGCACTTTTATAGGCAGGAGCTGAGTAGTTTCAGAAAAATGACAGTGCACAATATCTTCCTTCAGAATGTAGTTATAACCAACTGAATTTAGATCACATGGGTAAAACCAAAGAATCTCTTAGGATTATTGTTATTGCTGTTATTATTATTTAGAAAATTCCAGATATTACACTTTTTAAAATAAGAGAATCTTCTACAGAGGGTTAATACATTTGGTATTATGCTCTTAACTTAAAAATATTAGCTTTTATTTTCTGTACTGCTATGACAGCTGGCATTTTTAAGTCTATGGCCAAACACAAAGGCTTCATCTTCAAATAGCACCTTAAAATCACTAACCTCTTCTCCTCTACCTGCTCTTTTGAGCTCTTCTTATGATAGGACATTTTAAAATCCAGTATAAATCTATAATCACCCTGGACTGAGCTGCGTTATTCAGCCCTATGGGGCTGTGTGGAAAATTGCCTTTCCGGATGTTTTGAACATTTTAGTGCCTGTTGACATTTCTTTGAAGTGAAAATACAGGAAGCTACTCAAGACCTATCAATTCCATAATCCTGCACTAGTGGCTGCAGAATTTCCCATTGTACTGTGGCACTTACAAAATCTCTTTCAGAAGTGTTTTTCAGTGTTGATCTTTGAAAGTAGGTATGTGTGTCTATTTTAATATTTTCAGGAGAAAAGGTTATAAGCAAAAATAGATTTTGCTTTCTGTGGAAAAGTTTTATGTTTTGGCAGAGGTAGAAAAGGGATTTGTGCGTTGTTAGTGTGTTCAGAAATGCTGCTGTAGCATTTTGCAGGAAATTTATTTCAGTTTTCCTGTGCTACCAAGGCCTGAGCTTTCTCATCTAAGATCTCTCACTTTCCCACTGAAGAAATGCAAGAGGTTTTTGCGAAATAGTGGGTGTTCTCTTAACCACCACTCCCAGCAAATCCTAAAGTTCTTTTTAAAATTAAAACAGAAGCTGTTTGCATAATTAAATAAAAAAGAAAAACAAATAAAAACTACATACTGACAGTATTCTCTAACTTCAGAGATGGACAGAAATCTCTTCATTTACAATATTTACATGTACAAATGGGATATGATATATACAGTAGGCCTCTGTTTAGGAAGATAACAAAGACAGCATATTCAATGTGTTGTGTTTCTGGAAATTTAATTAAGTGAAGGAACCCCCAAGTTGATGGGTAGGAGGTGGCACATAAATCACTCGATATGTGAAACAACCAAGATAATTAAGATGTCTTATTTCATGTCCAAAGCTGTAAAATGTAAAATCCTCACAACTTGCACTGAAATTAGAAATCTGATTTTGTTAAATACTGAAATTCTTGTTGTAATTTGTATAACATCTGAGGATCATAGGTCCATACATATGCATGTTGAAAAGCAGAATGGTAGTGATATAATGAGGGTGACAGCTTTATTTAAAGAAACTATCTTTGTTTCATCAATAAAGACGTGTTGAATCTCTGACATCACTGAGAAGAAACTAAGCATGGTAAGGATTAATCAAAGCTTGTTTAAAGCATAGAACTCTATTATTTTAATAAAGCCTAAAAAAAAAAAAAAAGAGGGGGGAAATAACATATATTTCACACTGAAAATTGAAATTTGTATATCAGACTTTGCCCATGGAAATACATTTTCTGAACGTTGGAAATAACTTGTGAGAAAGAACACTTACAAAAATAAGCAATAATTAACTAGCAAATAAATGGTTGCCGTTATCTGCACTTCATTTGAAAGTACAGGTTTAGTGCTTGTTGTGTGCAGAATACTGTTTAAGATACGACAGGAGCTTAGGACTGTCAGTAGATTTCCTTGTTCTGCACTGAAATCTCAACAGAGCTTTGTGGACACATTCACCCCAAGTTGGCATGCTGAGAACAGGGCAGGATTGCACAGTAAAGAATTTTTTTATTTTGTTGTTTTGTTTAATTTTAACTTTTTTTAACAATTGAATAGGCTGTATTTGCTGAGGGGTATTTATTTCCACAAACCATGAGTTGACATGCAGTCTTCCATATCTAACCATAGGCACAGTATGTGTTTATTACACTGCAGCAAGGATAAAAGGTCTTAAATTTATTTTGGAACTTTTTATATTAATATCTTTTTGGTTTTCATTAAATACAAAACTATATTTTATTATTTTTTTCTAGAATAATTTTAATATATCTATCTTATAACTGCAGTTTCCATATATATTCTTATTTTCCTAGATTTATGAAGAATAAATCCTGTTTTATCTGTACCATTATCATAGACTAACAGAGGTTAGAGAGAGAATAGCATTTCAGAAGTAGTATTTGTATACATATAAGATGTAAAGTTAGCTCTGGTGCCAAACTGAGTCATAAGCTTGTATTAAATACTGTAAATAGTTATATTAATTTCTTATTCACACTCACTGCAATCAAAGAATGACAGAATAACAGAATGGTCAGGGTTGGAAGAAATCTCTAGAGATAATCTCATCCAATTCTCTTGCTAAAATTCACCTTGATCAGATTGCACAGAAACATATCCAGGGGAGTTTGGAAATCTCCAGAAAAGGAGACTCCATGACCTCACTGGGCAACCTGTGCCAGATCTCCCTCATCCTCATCCTCATCCTCATCCTCATCCTCATCCTCATCCTCATCCTCAGACCTCTTTCATACTCACAGGAAAGTTCTTCCTCATGTTCAAGTTGAAATTCCTATAGGAAATGCAAAGGTAAAACTCCGGCAACTCAAAATAGAGACTCAGAAAACATGGTATTGGTATTTTCAAGATTTAACAGATAAATGACACAAATGTTAAAGAGCAATATTTTTTGTAAACTTTATGAAGAACGTTGAAATGGACCTGGTCATAATATTCTAATCCATTTAATCCATCATATTTTGATGTAAAAATGGAGCAAATAATATGCTAGTTGAAGTACAAGTATCCAGTTCTGGGCTTCTCAGATCAAGAGGGACAGGGAAGTGCTGGAGAGAGTCCAGCGCAGGGACACCAAGATGATCAGGGGACCGGAACATCTTTCATATGAGGAAAGGCTGCAGGAACTGGGGCTGTTTAGTCTGGAGAAGAGGAGATTGAGGGAAGATCTTATTTATAAATATCTAAAGGGTGGGTGTCAGGAGGTTGGGACGTCCCTTTTTTCTATAGTAGCTAGCAACAGGACAAGGGGCAATGGGATGAAGCTGGAACACAAAAAGTTCCACTTAAAATATACAAAAAAACTAATTCACTGTTCAGATGGGGGAGCCCTGGCACAGGCTGCCCAGAGGGGTTGTGGAGTTTCCTTCCTTGGAGATCTTCAAGACCGGCCTGGACATGTTCCTATGCGACCTGATCTAGGTGAACCTCCTTCTGCAGGGGGGTTGGACTAGATGATCTCTGGAAGTCCCTTCCAACCCCTACAATTCTATGATTCTACAAGCATCTATACCATAGTATATTCATATATATGAACTGATTAATCAAATGCTACAATTTCTTAACATTTACTTGCAAGTAAAATTATATATCTTCATGTGGCTAAGGTTATGTATTGTCAGGAATACAACAAGCATTTTTCTCTACTTGTTTTCAAGGAAAATTTAAAAAGCTTCCACCTTTCATTAGACATACTTGAGAAAGGAATTTGACTTCTAGATTGTTTTCAAGACAACGATGGAACTGTATTAGAAATATTTGAGATGCAGCAAGTATATATCAAAGGGTGGACCTAACTTTGATGTGCAGTATTTTGCAATCGATGAAGGTAATCGTTTTTTGATTAATTATTCCTGAGTTCTGACTGACTATCCATGGTATCATAGCCATTTCAACTACAACGTATAATATTTTCCAGTTATAAGAAGTCAGAAAACACTTGGATTAAGGCACTGGTAGCTCCCTGAGTGTACTTTTAAAGAAAATATTGTATTTCCATCCCAGACACATGCTTAGTCTACATCTAATGCAAATGTTAAATGTTTTGTATTAATTATATGCTATAGTGTCTCAACAGAAATTTAGTTGTGCTATTTTGCTGGTTCCTTTCATCCATATATTTTCAAATGGATTTTTACATGCTATAGAATAAGTAGATGGTTCAGCCGGTCAGTGACAGTAATTTAATGTTGTATTGTACGTGACTTTCTCAGTCATTATCTAAAATGACAGCAAAAGTAAATAAACTAACTTGTTAATTCAAAGAATCACAGGAAAAGTCAAAACAACATCTGCTTAGTCTACCTTACCCTGACAGAATACATTGATTCATTCTTGTTGTCCATATTCCCTAAGAAACCTTTATGAATATAAATCTATATTGTATCAAATTTCTATTGCCTCAATTTTCAAAAGATTTTGTTTCCTTGACAGAATAGTTACACATTCCACAGATTTTTATGTGTCATTTGTAATGTATCCCTCTTATTATATTATAATTCAACCAACCAGGTTAGTGCTATGTACTGGACATAATTTTACAAGATAAAACTTTGGCATCATTTCCAGATATAAGGGAAAGTGTACCTTACCCACTTAGTTATTTCTTGAAATATGTCAAAATAATTACTTGTAATTTCTCTGAAGCTAGTTGCAATAACATGTTTCCATCAGTGATATCAGAGATCACAATTAAAAAAAAAAATTATATAGCTGCTACATGTTTAGCGAAGCGATTGGATAAGGCCAAGAGTAAAACCTTTACATCACATTCACTATTTTTTGTAGCTATGGATTTGCTTTCTTGATAGGCATATATGTAAGTATTCTTGAAATAGGGACCAATAAAACAAATTACTCGTTTTATAGCATCTAACCAAGTACAAGTCTATATGTTTTATATAGCTTCAGAATTACCATACAGCTGATACATGCTTAAGGCAAACAAGGATCATCTAAACATGTTTCTGTTGTTAAACTCATATTTAAGACAACTGATAGGTTGAAGTAGTATTTCCATAGATCATTAAACATGCAATCCTTGCATGTTACCCACCTTGTCAGTGTGTGCCTTAAAGGCACTCAGTGCTGCATAAGCTAGAACATTTGGTAACTTCATCATATAGCTCCACATGGAAAATGTAGGTCATATCTTCATTTGCTACTTTTACCTACGGCTTTTTCCAGAACTAATTCATAGGCTTCTCATTTAGGTTTTATCTTCATCAGGAATATGCGGTTTTTTCCATGACAGTGTAACTGGAAAGATTTTAACAAAATGCTTCAAGGCCTGACATTGTCAAAAATTCAAGGGAACACTATGGGACACCTCTTATCTGCACTCTATTACATTTTTCTAGCAATAGTGACATCTTTTTCACCATTGTTATGAAACGTCTAGCTGCTGACTGATACAAATGCATAAAGCCAAAAGAGCAGATTATTGATTGCTGTTCTAGAAGTATATGATATTTGTAACAATATAGACAGTAGCTACATTTACAAGTATCATGTATTAGATGACTGGGAAAGCATGAGTTACTGTTGCATTGTACTTCAAGGGAAAAAAATGTTTGATAATATAAACAAAGACTAACACAAAATTTACCACTTGTGGTCTGGACAATGTGTAGCAAAAGAACTTGTTAATGAGCATCTTCCTGGTTTCTTACTCACCACATCAGTGCACATGGAGGTGGAAAAAGTTTCTTGGATCTATTCAGTATCATCCACCATCAAACACACATGTGCTCTGAGAGGAGTACAATTACAGTTTCACTAACGTGATGTCCCCTTGATTTTTAAAGAGCATTACCAAACTTAACCTCACTGGTTGTTGACTTTTTTGTTCTCTGGATTTTCAAAGCATCAAGTGCAGGAAGTATCAAAGAAGTATTCCTCTTTTCCACCCACCCTGTCCATCCCTCCCAGACTCCTTTCTTTCCATGTTTTTCACAAGTGATGTAATGATTTCTCATTCTAGAGGGAGGAACAAAGCACCATGGTTGAGACCAACACACTTAATCTATTTGATGGAAGCTGTACCAAACCATTTCTAGTCTTGCTATATGTCATGCAAAATTCTCGACATTCCTTATCAAACATTTTATCTCCTCTGCAGAAAGATGTGCTTTAGCAGACCACAGTTGTTTATATGAAAGCTACTAGAGCTCAAAATACCTTCTTTTACCCATGAACACTCTCTGCCACCCACCAGATTTTCCAGTGTTCTCAGCATAGATTTATCTCTGCAGAGCTGCCTCATTCTCTCATAAAGTGACAATAGTTCTCTCTGAGTTCTGACATACTAATGGCTACCAGTTGGCCCTTTTTTCTACATTTTATAGGAAATTTTCACACCTCTGAGCATGCCATTTTTCAACTGAATTTGACTTATAGTTCACAGATGGAGAGAGGCTCCTGATAAAAGCTCTCTTTAGAAGACAGTGTAAGAAAACACATTTCTGCATTATGACAGGTTAATATTCTACACATTGATTTGTTCATAGCTTTCAGGGTGTGATGCTTTTAGTAAACTGAAGTCAACTTCTTTGAGAGTTGCTTAAGGCAGTGTAGTCTTACTACAAAAAAAAAAAAAAAAAAAGAATGACAAAGTTGTTGTAATAGAGGCTCCCACCAGCACAGAGAGTAGCAATCAGCCCTATTGCTACATTAACAGTTGAGCTGTCAAAGAGTGGTAGTTCATAGCAGTAGCTGTAATGATAAATTGAGGGACACTGTGAATATTTAATTTTTTCCAAAGGATTAATCAGTAAACACATCTGCATATATAATTAATCCTTATTCACACAAACCAGTACGTTTAATAGAAACGTCCAAGGAATTCAATCTTTGTTACTCATTTTATAGCATCCCTAAGGTCAACAGCAAAACTCAAGTCTGTCAAAACCGAAGGTTCACTTTACAAGATGGAACTATGATTTTTAAAATTAAATACAGAGAAAGGCAAAATAGAGAGAAGTTTCTTAAGAAAATTGGAACAGAGTCCTGAGCAGCAATGTAAAACACATGAGCAAATAATGCACAGAATACCCTCCTGGAAACTTTGTCAAAACTTTTCATTTGCACACAGAGTTGAGATTTTTCAAAGACTGATTGTTGGACTATACACCACTATCCATGCAAGTGCTTCTTTTTGTTGTTTGTTGGGTTTTTTAGCTAGATATTGAGACTGTCTCCACTTCAAAACTACTATTTACCTGTACTATTTACCTCAGTGTGCAACCGCTTCTGCTCTTTACTGATCATTACAACTAAGTAGCTGCAGAGCACCACCATTCCCTCAGTGCCTGTGTTCTCACTGATCAACTTAGCAAGAAAATGAAATCTTTATCATATAATAGCTGATTTTTGTTAATTCATGCCAGACAGTCTCACAGGTATGTCTGCCATCACTTCTGTCACACCTACTAAAGCACATGATAGAACCCATGATAAAGTATCACTAGAACCCATTACTGAAGTTATACAGGTGTTTTCTTTAACATCAATATCCAAGAAAAAGGGCTGAGAAGATCTTTCAAGTCTGGAGAGGGATTTTGGCAATTATGGACCTGAATTTTGGCTTGGAACTAACTTCTCAAAATCATTTGGGCAACTACTAATCACAAATTTTCAAATTAGGCACAATCAATGGGACTCTGGGATTAAAAGATTTTATGGAAGTGGCAGGGTTTGTGGAGTTTTTTAATGGAGAAATTTTTCACTAAAATAAGCAAAGGAAAGGTGAACTTATTTGACTCATTCAGCTTGTGTGCATGTTCCCACTCTTCATGAACTAATGAATATAGTGTAAGATAAGGTAATGATTTTCCTATGCCTAAGTGTAAAGTCATTTTCAGAACTAAACTTTTACACAGAGATAATACTCTTACATTCTTTCTCAATAACAGTGCTATTTTTATTACTTCAATAGCAAGTATCTAGTCAAGTGGAAAATCACTACCAGTGAACACTTTCAAAAACTAATTTTATTTTTTCTTTGTTATCTGGATATCTTTCTGCTGTATCTTTAAATGTAATTTTCCCATTCGATCTTGATAGTTCCTATTCAGTACTATGGCTTCATTGTTTCAGTGGGCACCAAGCTATTCTGAGGCTTAAATGTAATAAATTTTTTATGATAGCCCACATTACAGTGACAAATTGACAAATTTTACTATCTTCTTGTCAATGAGAAGTTGCTGTAAAGTGTCTGGGAATATCTTACTTGTTTTCTGTAATAAGCAAAACTCTTCAAGTTACTTTCTGTGGAAGGCCAGAGTTCAAGGTTTGTTAAAGAGCACTGGATCTGCAAATTCTAATTCATCTCTTCTGCATTTCATGGACAGAATTCTTTGGTGCAGATGGCCAACTCAAGAATAAAATACACAGCTGGACTATAAAACTGAAAGATATTTCAGGAGATAATCTATTCCATTGACTTACTATGTTCTTACTATAATCATCTATGATGGGTGTCTAATCTGTTCTGGAGTATGCCCTACTAAGGCTATTTAACATTTTCCATTGTCTCATTAGCTTAACAGTATGAAAGATCCTCCTTAAGCTTCTCCTCCTCACCAAAATGGTATTCAACTTTTCCTCTTAACAGGCTCAGGAACATTGAAACATAAAGTTGTTCTATATGAATATCGATACTATCAAAGAGAGTTATGCTATCACCACAAAATACCACAAAGCCTGATCAAACAAGTCACTATATACATCCTTGCAGATTGTTCAGCTGTGAAATAATTATAATTAAATAATAATTTAATTAATAATTAAAAATAATTAAGACTCTACATCTCCCTAGAAATCCTGTGGTAACATTGGTTGTTTCGGAAATAAAAGAATGAAACACTGTTATGATGAGTAGTTCAATATTGTCAAATAAATACAAGAAGACACAAGTTACAGAATTAGAGAATCACAGAATTGTAAGGATTGGAAGGGACCTTTAGAGATCATCTAGTCTAACCTCTCTACTAAAGCAGGTCCACCTAGATCAGGTCACACAGGAACACATCTAGGCATGTTTTGAAAGCCTCCAGAGAAGGAGACTCCACAACCATCCTGGGCAGCCTGTGCCAAGGCTCCCTAACCTAAACAGTAAAATAGTTTTTCCGTATAGAATCATAAAATCATAGAATGGTAGGATTAGAAGGGACCTTTAGAGATCATCTAGTCCAATCCTCCTGTTAAAGCAGGTCCACCTAGATAAGGTGGCACGGGAACATGTCCAGGCAGGTCTGGAAGACCTCCAAGGAAGGAGACTCCACAACCTCCCTGGGCAGCCTGTGCCAGGGCTCCCCAACCTGAACAGTGAAATAGTTTTTTCTTATGCTTAAATAGAACTTCTTGTGCTCTAGCTTCCTGCCATTACCCCTTGTCCTGTTGCTAGCTACTATAGAAAAAAGAAATGCCCCAACCTCATGACACTCACCATTTAGATATTTGTAAATATTAATGAGATCCCCCTGCAGTCTCCTCTTCTCCAGACTAAACACAGCCTTTCCTCATATGAAAGATATTGCAGTCCCCTGATCATCTTGGTGGCCCTGCGCTGGACTTTCTCTAGAAGTTCTCTGTCCATTTTGAGCTGAGGAGCCCAGAACTGGATGCAGGACTCCAGATGAGGCCTCACCAGGGCAGAGTAGAGTGGGAGAAAAAGTTTCAGTAATAAAGCAAAGATCAGAAGTAATGGTGTAGTTCTTAGGCAAAAAGTTGAAGTGCACTGATCTTAGTTTACATTTTAATTTGCAGATAGTATTCAAAATATAATATAAAATTTAAAATAGAGTCACAAGGGGACTTATCAACACAAATGTCTCAGATCAGTCAGTTTGAAATACCAGGTTACAGTTTGACCCACTCAGTCTTCACGACAGCCTTTAATTCCTCTATTTGAGGTCAACAGAGGTGTTTGCATCAATAAGATAGAAAAAGTTTATTAACTTATACCACTACATCATCATCATAGAAGAAAGGTCACAAAAATGATTTGTTTTTAAAAAATGTTATAGTGACAGAATTTTAGACTTAGTGCAACAGCTTCTGCTTGACCTGCAATACTTTCTAAGTCTGAAACTCTTAGATTCAGAGTCCTGGACATCTGAATTAAAAGTCTATCTGAATTAAAGGGAAAAATAATACTAACAATGTTTAAATATGTTTTTAATTTTGGGAAAATCCATATTCATGGTGGAATCTTATTAAATAATGAAGTTACTTTTTCAAAGACTAAGTAAATATTAACACTGTATGTTTCACATTTAATCATCTTCAGTGTATTGCCACAGCAGCATCAAAACTGTAATGAAGAACTCTGAAATTTCCTTTTTCTAATCAATAATTGCAATTACTCATATAGTCTAAATACTTTAAAACACTTTGGCTGTGAAACTTTTTGTGTTAAAAAGACATTTTTTTTTTCCTACTGTTTTTTTATCCCTTTCATATAATTTTCAGAAAGACTATTTGAATATATTTCAAAGTTAGTTTAGTGAAATAAACACGATGCTTCTACTTAGTTAGGACATATGAGAATTTTCATCATGCAAGATGGTTTTCCCATAAAGCTAACCATCTCTTTTACATTCATATATCTTCAAGCATCTTTACATATACAGGATCTTTTTGAGGCTTTTAGGACATATTACTTTGGAAATTTTAACCAGTATTACTTTCTTCTTTTAGTACAATAACAAGATACAAGCTGAAAGAAGGAAAAGGCCAGGGCTTTCACCCAGAGTACTGCTACAAGAGAAATGCTCTTCTAAAAATCCAGCCTTTAAAAATGTGTCAGATGTGGCATGCTGCAGTTCCAGCATGACAGAACTTTGTGAACATTCCACTGACTCACAGCATCCTTGGAAATTTACTGCTGATTACACAGCTATTCTCAAAATCTTGTTATCACAGAATCACAGAACTGTTGAAGTTGGACTGCTAGAGGTCATCTAATCTAACTCTGCCTGCTCAAGCAGGGACACCTAGATCCAGTTGCCCAGGACCACGACCAGATAATCTTTGGATATCTCCAAGGATGGAAACTTTACAATCTCCCTGCGATCCTTGTGCCAGTGCCTTGTCACTTTTGCAGTGAAAACTGTTTCCTGAAGTTCAGAGGGAAACTCCTGTGTTTTGGTTTGTGCCCATTGCCTCTGGTCCTGACCACAGGCATCATTGACAAAAGCCTGTATTGCTGTTCTTTGCATGCTTCTTTCAGGATTTTATATACATTAATAAGTTCCCCTGAGACATGCTCTTCTCTAGGCTTAACAGTCCAAGCACTCTCAGCCTTTCCTTGTAGGAGACATGGTCCAGTGCATTAATCATCTTTGTGGGAGTCCCTTTATTGAACTGTTGCCAGTAACAATGCTGAGTAGGGAGCAAGGATCACCTTCTCCAACATGATGGCAATGCTCAACCTAACACACGCCAGGATGCTGTTAGCCTTCTTCATGGAAAGCCTGTTAGAAATTCTATTTCCTTGACATTTCAAGTTACAGATTTAAGAGAAGGCTATAGATTAAGTAAGTTGTTATTGCCTCATTGAATGATTTATGTTATGATGTGATAATGTTAAATACATTACTTTAATACTGTATAAGTTCTGATTAAAATCCCTTCATCCCTTCCCAACATTAAGTATTTTCTATGTGAGTGCATTATTGCAAAAAGTAGTGAGTTAAGGATCATTAAGAATAAAGGCCCTGGTTTTCAAAAATGCTTTAGTGTAAATGGGGAGAGTGTTCGTTAAATTTGTTTCTAGTGTCTTTCCAAAAGATCTGCAGAACTGTCTCTTTTTAAAGCAAAAGGGTTTTTACACAGCTTCAAGAGAACCTGTAATATCTGTTACCATTTTTTAAATTAATTTTCAGATCATTAACAGGAAATGTTTCTAAGAAAAAATCACTGACGAAAGAAAGCAAGGTAAAGGATTAAAATGACAATTTGCATCTAGGGCATTAGACTGAAATATAAGAGCAAACACTTACTTTGATCTGTCGGACTGAGACTCTTTAGAAAAGTACTTCCATCAAAATTAAATCATGGAACCATAATTGCTGCAGCATGGCTGGGAAATTTTTTGATAACCATGGAGTTAGACTTCATGCCTGAATACTGGAAATTTTAGAGCATTCATCTCTCATTTTTCAGATTCCAGTTCAGCAAAGCAATCAGCTTTCAACAAGAAGTGCTTATTCACTGAAGCATTAAGGAAAATACTCAAGTCTAACCATGTTTAACAAAGCACAGAAGCATATGTTAAACTGTCAAGGGGATGCCAGCATATGCCAGAAAAATGCCTTGCTGAATATAAACAAAGTGTTGTAGGCTGGGTGATGGCTGTCCAGTATAAAAAACTTTAAAGATCATACGTAAGTGAGCTTCTGTGAGGTAATAAGTACCTCCACATTTCAGTGGAAGACTAGGATGCTCATCATATTGACAGTTCAAGTCCATGAAGAATATTTCTCCTAGAAAGGCAGGTATGTTTGACAACCTTGTCTGCCTTCCACTGTTTTCTCAACCTAGAGACTTTACAGCTCACTGTACTGTAATATGAAATGTGAAAATTGTAACTAAGGAACAAAGTGCTCATTTGAGATGATGTTGATTTATAGTTATTTCACAATCCTTTTTATGTCCAACAAAGATGCTTTGTGCTGCCTGACTTTAGCACTTTAACCCTTAATTAAAAGCTGTTTTGTGTGGTTTGTAATGTTCATCCCTGAAAAACATGAATTCTTATGATTTCATCATTTCACCGTTGATGCACAGTACCTTTTGGTAAACTGTGGTAACAATCTTCCTTATTTTGAATAGCAGGTGTCAAAGACACAGGAAATGACTGTCTTTTCAGTTTAGACCACCTAATGGAGCTTTTAGGACTAGTCAACATTTTCATTTAAATTACACCAAGATATTGTACATGCACTTCACACAGTGAGCTTTGCTGGAAAGCTTTAGGGATTCAATAAACCCTACATTACACAATCTGTCTCTGCAGACAATTGTAATACTGAGGGTCTAGACTGCTTTTATGTTTGCCGTGTCACAGCCAAAGTCATTCCTTCTACAACCCAGTCTTATTCAATCAACTTGTTTCAGGAATAAACTGCCTCAAAGTAGGTGTTTTTTTTAATAGAAAAAATATGCATCTTGATCTTGGAAACGTTTCTACATATGAAAAGGGAGAAAGTGAGACTAATTAAATAATTCACTCACTTTAAAATGTTTCTTCATACCTTCTTTTTAAAGTCTTTAAAATTGTACAAGCTATATTTGGCATAATTCATAAAATGGCTTAAATATAGATGTTCCTGTTTATGATGATGGAAGTTAAAAATTGAAGCATTCATTATGCAATACTAAGAGTCTGAAGAATCTAGAAGTGCTAAGTCTAAATGTCTCACAACAGTTTCACTGTAGAGAAGTAACTGTTCCTTCACAGAGGTACTTTCTACATTTTTTTTAAATCAAAATATGTTTCTACCATCTTCATTCATTCATTCCATCAGAATTCATTTTTAAATCTAGGCCATCATTTTTCCTGAATACATTGCATGGGATGCACAATTCTTCCTCCTGTTACTTTCTACTCCAGAGATGAGAGTATGTAGGAGGAGGCAAGTGTTCAGCCACAAAAGGAAAACCGAAACTGGTTATCTTCCGCACAAATGATCTTTTAGCTGCTGTCATTTTTAACAGTGCTACAATCTTTATGAATCTGTTCCTGGGAAAAAAATATGCCATGCAGCAAATCTGTACAGAACTCAGGTAGTCCGGGACAACTAGAGCTGTACAAGTAATTCTTTAAAGTACTAGTTGCTCTTTTTAAACCTAACTTCAAAAAATATTGCTATTTTCTATGTCTTGAAAAAGTATTCAGCAGCTTATATTCAGATGTTGACATTAATTTCTTCCCAACGGCTGCAAATCCAGGTTCAGCGTTACTCCAATAAAGGTTTACAGAGGTTTTAGAATAGAATATAAAGAGTTACTTTATTCCAAGATGCATTTTGGGTCAATTGTAGAGCAAAAAAAAAAGAGGAAACTTCATGGTTTGTTAAACACACAGTAACAGCTATACAGTCTGATAGCATCTTGTGTCCCTAAAGAAAATTTTTGTATGGAGTCAACACTACTTCACTTTGATTTCAAGGTGTTGGATGTTTTGTATTTGGTTGGTCCCTGGTTTGTGGGAGTTTTGAGTTGTTTGTGGTTTTGTTTTTTATTTTTTTTAATAAAGCAAGACTTACTCAGCTGTTAACTTCCCTACACAAATTTTTGAATCAAGCACTTATTTGAGATCTGTCATTTGCCCTAATTATAGCAACACCCTGCTGACATAAAATGTAAGGTCAAGTTTAACTGAATTTATGTGGCATCTGTTCAACAACTTCTGTATGTGCTGCACTCCAACACATAGTCTTACCTAGAGCACTATGACATTACACAGTGCCACAGCTCTGAGGAATAATACAAAAGCTCATTGGTTACCTGCTATTCTTACTAACATTTAGAACATTCAAACCATCTTAATTGTTCCAAAAGAGCAGCTAAAGAATGCATTGTGTCATAAGTCACAGACTAACAGGTAGAGACAGTATAACACTTGTGCAATACACACAGCATAACAGCTAGCAGGAAAATATACATTTGCTCTCTCCCTGACTGATATTAAAAGGAGATATCAGAGAGTGATCGAAAAGTAACATTTTTAATTTTCTTGAGCTGCACAAAATAAGGACATATTAGATATTAATCTGTGGGAATTGTCTTTGGACATTTTTAGAGTTTCTCAATACCAAGGTTGTATCAATGGCACACTGTTCCCTTCTCTTTCTGGAAAACATGGGAATACCCTGTGCTGCTGCTTCACTCTTTAGCAAGACTCCTTTTTTCTAAAAGGCATGCAAGTCCCAAGATGTTTTATCATCAGCCAATTCTTCATTAGTAGCTTAGCAGATGGAACAGTTGGGTTCTGTGATGCTAATATATACACATATACCTATTTTATACATTCTGTAGTTATTAATATATAGTATAATATAGAATCATGCTAGTGTGTATATATATATATAGTAGTAGTATATACTCCTATAGTAGTATTAGTAAATACATATATATTAGTATGTGTAGTTATATATATTTATATAGTTATTTATATGTAGAATAGGTTTATACAATTCTTAGTTATTTATACGTTCCACATATATATTTTGGGGAAGAGAAAGAAAAAGAAAGAAAGAAAGAAAGAAAGAAAGAAAGAAAGAAAGAAAGAAAGAAAGAAAGAAAGAAAGAAAGAAAGAAAGAAAGAAAGAAAGAGAGAAAGGTTTTACAACATTCCATGTTATTTCACTGATAGTTTAGATAGCAGTTCTGGGCTCTGGTATGTTTTCATAATACCTCAGATTATATATTACCTGGGCTGCAGTAACAGTACCTTTATGCCTTCTCAACCTAAGGAAGGAATGAATTAATTTTCCTTGGTTTAGTCTTAGAATTATAATTAAAATCATAGTGCATTATTTTGCATGTCATGGACAATACATGTATATGTATATGTAGCACTATACCCTAGTGATTACTATAGCTTAGCTGATACACATATTTCATGTGATTCATTATCATATCCTGGATTGCTTCTTCTTTTGCCTAGTTATAGGATCTTTGAAACCTTTCCCTAACCACCCAGCAGACAATGCAGTAGTGTAACATGGTTCCATTCACCGAGTTTTTGTCAGGAGCTGAGACACAGCCAGAACTGATCAATGGATAGAGGAAGGATATTTTTTACCATTCAGTTCAGTTCAGTCCCCTTCTATCCTAAAGAATACACTCTTTATTTCAGAAATGTAAAGAGCTCCTTTTTAAAGCTCCCCTATTGAAAGGCTGGTGCTGGAAGTTTTTTTCTAACTTTGTGCTTATATCAGTCTTTATCCATACAAGTATTGTCAACACTGTTGCAAAACTAATTTAATCAGTTAGTCCTTGAAGGTGTTTAATCTTTTCATGTAGAATTTAGTCTCCTTATGCAGCTGTAGGCAACACACCTCCTCTATGTAGTGAGGGTAAACAAGAAATAGATCTTTTAGTTTCTTCCGGAGAGTTATAAGCTCTTGGCTGGTCCCACAACATCTCACATGTCCTGAGTCACAATGCTGTGTCAGATGCCCATTGGGCAGCTCTGGGCCACCACCAGGCACTTCAAGCCCTGGACACCCTGCTCTGTCCACTGATCTCATCGATGCTCCTCCATTGATGAAGAAGCTTAGGCTTTTTGTGCTTCTTTAGGGATGTTTCTGAGAGCAGCAGTTCAACCTGGAGTAAAATACTGATACCAAAGGTAAGCCAAAGTGATCTTTTACAGAATAGTTCTAAAAGATGTTAACTCACAATAAAATCTTCATATTATATAGCATGAAGCTGTGCTGTTTCCAAGAATTGCTCGTGATTTTATATTAAAAAAAAATCTTACTCTGATTCAGATGTAAATCCTGACATTCCTTTATTGATTTAGGGCTTTAAAAAGTTATTAAAAGTTCAAGACAATTTTGATCAAACTTGTGCTTGCTTCATCGAGATCTGTTCCACTACTGAGGGAAGGCAAAGAACTCTTTTGAATTATTGTGTAAGTAGGGTTTTATCAAATTTTCTGCCTCAGAATGTGCTGATTTTGGGGGGAGACTTTAACTGCACTATTTATTATATCAAATACAGAAACCATTTAGAGTCTCATCTTCCATTTGTAAAAGAATTGTCCTCTCTTACACTTTTATGATTTAACTAATGTTGTAGAGGAATTATAATCTGTAAAATAAGCAATATACATGACTCAGTACAACTGCAAACCTTCTCTCCAGCAAGGCAAAACAGGTTTTGCACTTCTCAAAAACATTTACATCTGTTAAAAATGAGCTATATTAATTCTAATAGCTTTTATTTTCCTGATCACAGTTTAGTTGTTCTTAATTTTATTTCATCTTCCTTACAGCTGTTAATATGTTTGAGAATCTTATGACACACATTTTCAAACTTCTTGCTCTACTTGAAATAAATGTGAATGCTTTCAAATAGAAATAATGTGTTTTCAAGACCGTAATTTGTGTATTAAAATCAATTCTAATTTAACCTGGATTTATTCTTATTTGCTAAAGTCAAATGATAATTGACATCATTCTGATGTAGAAAGCAAGCCTCCAGGTCATCTAAAATAAATGAGAATTTGAGGTCGTGTTAAGTTCTTTGTGGAACCAAGCCTTAATTGCTAGACCATTACTTTAATATCATGATGCTGTATTACAACATTCAACAAACTTTTCATACTTACTTGCAGAAATCTATGCTTAAATTTCAAATATTACAAGGTCATATCTTTAGAAAGTGATGAGAACTTAACCTATGTTTCAGCTATATAAATTAATAATACAGTAACATTATTACTTAAATAAAAATCAAACACAGATTCTTTTAGCACATAATATTAGATAATTACTAGTGCCTTTTGAAAATTTAAAACAAGTTGAACGGAGGTTGCTAGTGCTTCCACAGATTACACAAACTATATATTGTAAGCCTGATCAAGTTCAATAACAGAGAGTGGATTCGTGGAGAGATTCTGAGGCATTGTTAAGTACATTGGTTACGTCATAAAATAAGGAACACATTTAATTTTATAAATTTATAAAGTTGTGCACAATGGACTGATGTAGCAATTTCTCCTCTTAGCTGTGAGGACGTGCCGAAAATGAGAGGATGGGAGAAAGACATATGAATGAATCACGAAGGATTTTGGGAAATAATTCTATAGACCTGTGAAAAAGGCAAACGGTTATAGGAGACAAAGTGTTCTCCATAAAGAGTGGAGGTTGGACTAGATGGTCTCTAGAGAATACTTCCAATTCCTACCATTCTGTGATTCTGTAATTCTGTGACACAGAATTACTAATGCTACAAAAAGGTAAGGTACCTGTAGGAAAATACTATCTACAGAAGCAGTAACTTTGCATACTTATTTGTGTATGCACAGTCACAGTATATTGGATATAAATGAAGAATGGGATATTTCTACTGTGCTTTGCTTTTTCTTGTGGTTTGTCAAAGAAAAGAAAATAGGGAATTTAGATGATAATAGAAATTAAAACATTTATATGCAATATTTTCTCTTACAATGAGTACAAAAGTATTTCTAGAGTATTATTTAAAGCATTTTATTTGTTTTTAACCTTGCTGAAATAAAAAAAGTTTGAAAAGTATTTTGAATAGATTTGTTTTTGGCACTCAATATTATGTTATATAATTTACATTATGATGAATGTATATAAGCACATATGTGTTTTATAATGTTACTCTCTCAAAATGTGAATTTCTTCTATGTCTGCACTGTAATTGTACAAGTTTGATTATTGCAGGCATGTCTCAAGCTTTTGCAGGAAGGCATAGGAAAGAAGGCTAGTTGGTTTTGAAAGATAAAAAACTGCCAAACTATCTCTGAATCTCTAAGATTCTTTTTCCACCCTCCTCCAGCATGGAGTCCAGTGCCATGCAGGAAAGGAATGAGGAACAAGAAGGGCACAAGGAATTCTTCTTTTGGTCAAGAAGAATTATTCATCTATCTCAAGCCATCTTGCCTGTTTTCTAGGTTGGCCATGGAGATTTTGCATGACTAAAAGGTTTCTTTATCATAATAAAATGAAACAAGACAAGGAGAAAGGACTGTGGTCTATGAAATAAAAGCTATAACATCATAAATTATACAAGGTGATGGAGTTTCATCAGGCACATCTTACAATATCCCCAACAGATTTGCTTTAGTTAACATCTTTTTGATCAAAGGTAGAGCCATATCAAAATAATGTAATTTGATATAGATTCTACCTCTTAAAACTAAAAAAAGACTTTTGATCATTTTTGTTTTGTCTTATTTTAAACCCTGAAGGTTTCAGTTTAGGTTCCAATTTATAGTGAAAGTACAGGGAAGGGGACGTAACTGGTTTTATATTGCCACATTAATAAAAGCAGAAAACATGATTTCTCTGATTAGGGGATAGCATTCTGCTGCCATCAAAATATCTGGGAGTTTGGGTACTGGATTTCAATGGAAAAGAATCTCATCCCTAACAGACTGAAAGGCTTTATTTATTGTTCGCAGAAGTCTCATTATACAAGTAAGAGAAAGGCATGTTTTTTTAATTCCACACTTGCCTCTGCACTTCTTGTTCTTGTGGGATTCTAAGAGTTAGAGCAAGAGCTCAAAGGCAGAACAACAAAAGATTTGACTGGAAGTAAACATTGCATGGGGAAACATTTCTCAATGTGAATAGTGTTGAAAGAATCAGTCTCAAAATGTTTGCTGAAGAAGATATAAGATAAAAACTGTGACGGCAAAACAAGCAAAAATGCTATAGGGAGTGAACTGACCTATGGCATGGGGAAAGTTATAAAATAAATTAGTAGGTTCTTAGGTTCCAAAAATCAATATAAGTCCTTTTAAGTTCATCCAGTAATTACAAGGAAACCTGATATATTTGTGTATAACACAAATTCCAGAGACTCGCTGCACTTAAAAAGCACACTACTTAAAAAAATAATGCCAGGAAACCTGCATCATTCAATATCCTCCACAAAATGAAAGAGTGAGGCAGTAGTATGAGAGTCAGTATGGCAGAGAAGAACCCTCTAAGAGATCAAGCAGTGATGAGTTGTGGAAAAAAAGGCTTTAGAGAGGTATATTCTGAAATAACCTTTCCTCTGTTCTAGCTTCATGTCCATACAACCTGCAGTGCTTTGTGATGCCAGGGCTCATTTGTTTCCCCGAGACAATCTTCTGGATATAAGTAGAGACCAGATTTTTCATGACACTCAGTTCAGTAGATTTCATTTGAACTATATACATGGTTGGAGAGACCCTTTATTTCATGCCAACCCTTGTTTGTAAAGCCAAAATAACATCGCCCCCAAATTCCTCATTTTGACAAATATTTTATGCAAATGAGGGGAGAAATTATACTGTCTCTTTTGGCCAAATAATACTAATGATAATATGATTTTTTAAAAAAATAATTAAACTCATCTTCAAATTACACCCATTTGGAAGACTTCTACTGCTAATGGTGCTGCTAGATATATTTCCTGCTTTTTTAATGGGAAGAGGGGAGAAAAAGAAAAGTAATTCTTCAATGTTTAACATGTAATTTGTAAACAGGGTAAATTGCTTGTATTTTCTCTTCCTGTTTAATAATTCTTCTGCATTTGTATTAAAAGGCAATTCTTCAATGTCTTACTAGAGGTAAGATTTTGTCTTAAAATATTAATAAGAAAAAAAATCACATATTCCAAAGGAAGGTGCTGGTAACTTTACAACACTTCTCATATAACAATATAATGAAACCATTTGTTAATTTGTTAAAATGAGAACAATCAAACCCAGTGATGACTGAAAATGGCCTCAAGCAGAGCCAAATACTGATTTAGTGGGTAGTAATATGCTCTTCATTATTTTATCTTTCAATAGTAGCTCAAAACGTTTACAGCTTTGGTAAATTAGCTAGGGCAGGATAAGCATGACCAAAAAATCCTGGGAAAAAACCCACAAATACTGACTTACTTCATATAATGAAGTATAATTTGAATATTTTTATTAAAGATTTATTCTTTTGCTATTTTATCATATTGAGAATGTATCTTCTGACTTAGGGAAAGAGGAGTTTAAATAAAAAATTCTAACATTTAAAGGTCATTTTTCCAAAGACAAGCTTGAATTTCTCAGCTGATCTACACTACCGCAAGCTTGACAGAAGATCTGTTTGCACAAGCAGAGGAACTAGTAATTTTTGCTAGCTATTGTCTGAGATATATCAGAACAACGGGTTCCTTGCTGGCATACTATTGTTGATGCAATAGTTTTGCAGAAGCTACTTCTGTACTAAGAGAATTTTAAAGTGAAAACTGGACTACTACACTGTGCTAAAAGGTATGTGAGCACCTCTTCACCCCAAAGGAGATCTGAGTGAGACAACACAAATCAATGTTTCTTATCCCATTTGGTTAGAGTTTTTCTTGTTTTGTTTTGCTTTTTAAGTGCCTAGACTCTACTGAACACTTGTAAAGTCTAGGCTTGTATGCATCTCTCAAAGCAAAGAACTGTACAACAAAAAAATTAATGTGGAATGAAACAGAATTTACGTTTCACTAGTTAGCGTTTCTCATCTATTTCAATGCATGTTTTTTCCTATTATTGTTAAAACATAAGTTCACATTTTTTCCAACACCGTGTTACCCTTACTATTGATTACTTTGTATATCTTCCTCCAAGTTTCCCTTGTTCATCTTCTGTGCAAAGCACACAAGCTAGATTAGAGAGTTCTTATTTACGTCTGCTTTTCCAAAGCACTCATGGGAAATTACTGTCTACCATTTCCAACCACAGTCATTTCTGCCATTGTCTTAGGGTCTCCTTTAGTGAATAACACTGTAAATTTTGCAGAGACAGAAATGAACAGACATGTTTCCAAAATAGATTCCATCACTTCTTTAATTAAAACTAAACTCTATAGTCCTTTTGGTTTATTAAATGGTATTAATGTTTTAATATCTTCCTACATCATATCGACTCAGTAATTTTCTTGAGAAACAACATAGAAACAGATGATCTCTAAAGATCCCTTCCAACCCTACCATTCTATCATTCTATGAACATAGAGCAGCTATTTACATACTGTGAATTAAATATTGAACACATTCTTATTTACTTTGACAGTTTGATTTAATTGTGGCTGTCATCTGTCTGTGAGACAGAAAGGCTGGTATCCTAACTTGAAAAATATGCTTATCATAAGTGGACAAATAGTGTTTCTCCCTAAATCTTTTACAGTCAGATTTTTACAGAGCCCAGAGCTGATGGAGTGAATGTTTTCAATCATCCTTAGATGCTTGCTCTGTTTTAGGAAAGATGTTAAATGGAAAAAATTAAAAAAGCACAAAAAAAGCATCCCATAGAAGCCCTCAACACAAAGTAGTTTTAGATTCTGCTGAGGAAATGAAATTGATGTGCTCTCTGGCATGCTGTATCTAAAGCGCTGAAGAAATAAGGACAGTAGCAGTAGAATGGTTTCAAAATGTATGTTAAATACTAATTTGTGTCAGGGTATTTTATCTCCTCTTTCTCCTGCTCCCCATAATCTTTTTTTCACAGCATGCTCACACAGCAGAAGATAATAATTAAACTACTGTGCATTGTCTGTCACTGGCACATATTAGAAAATTATGACATAAGCCTGAAGAATAGCCAAAATTAACTTTTAGAAATATTTTTTTTTCCTCTAGTTTTCTGTGAATTTAGGTCATTTAAAAGGTGACACTTTATTAAGGCTGGACAGAGAATAGTAATTTTTTTTTACAAAGATTTCAGGAATTTTGATTTTTTTTTTTTTCCAGACTTGAAACATATTGTTGTTTTTCCTTTGAAAAGGAATCTGATATTAAAAATGTATGGTTTATGTCAATCTCTTCTAATAGTTTAAAAACAAATTGTGATACACTGAAAGAGAGCCAAAGAGCCTCAATGGAGAGATTTTAGCGGCTTTCAGAACATCTCAAAGTACAGCATTTTTAACTCAAGTGGGCTACTCTAAGAGATAGCTGTTAGGAGTCCTGGGATTTTCAGCTAAGCCTAAGTTTTTCTAGAAAAATCATGGAAATCCAGGGAGGAAGAGGGTGAAAGAGATTAATTGGCTTGTTGATTGCCTCCCGAAAAGAGTTTTGTCAACATTTCTTCTTTCCATTTCTGACTGAGAATATGATGGAAACCAACATCTGCCTGCACAAGAGGAGCAACATCCTTCCTGCTAAGCTGTAGGCAAGCTAAAAGCTTCAATACTAATTTTGCTGGTGGTTGCAGTGACTGGAGTATCCCTAGGGTGCATCCCAATATTTAGAAGTCATAGATAAGATTCTGCAGTATTCCAACACCATTGTTTGTTTCAAATTGTGGTTGAAATCCAGAAATCTGTAATGAACATATTTCAATAAATTGAAATTTGAGTGACAAATGTAACTTTTTTTTCCAGTCTCTTCTGCAAACTCAGTCTTTCCTCCACCTTTTCATACATTGTAATCTGTTACAATATGGACTCCTTAAAAGTATGTTTACATATTTTTTGCTATATACTACATAAAAATACAGTCAGCCAATTCTTCATTCCTGAACAGTTAATCCAACATTTGAGCATCTCCATGTATATATTTAAAACAGAACTGTAAGGAAGGAATATACTGAAGCACAAAAAACCTAACATATTCATACTGATGTAGCTCTTGATGAAAATAAATTCTAAGGATAAATCTTAATTTTTCATTCCTTAACTAACAATCGGAATTTTAAGCCATCCTCAGTTTGTAATGCTACAGAAAACTCTAGGATTAAATTCAAGGGAGCACAGATCATTTAGAAACTTTAACTTGGATTATCAAATAGCTCTTGGAGTTTTTGCATGGTTTTCCAGCTCTGAACAAAGAAAAATGGCTCTATTTTCATTTGATTACATCACACAGTATTCTGTGAAGTTATTTTACAATCTCTCAATACCAAAACAAAATGTTGACATAGGATTTCAAAATTAAATATTGAGAAGAGGTATTAGAGCCATGGGAGTGACTTAGTGTTTTGGATGCTCTTCTTGGTGTCCAGGATAATAGAAATATGCTTACATTTGGTGCTTAGCACTGGAGAAGACAGTGAAAATGGGGAGGTGTGTAGTCTAGGCTCTCCTGGGGAAACACTATGCTTGTAGTGTTTGCAAAAGAAGTAAAATGTGTTGTTCTGTATGAGCCAGAAATACAGGCAGTCTCCCCTTGAGTGTAGCAGAGCATTGACATCAGTTTCAGCTGTTACAATACCATGTTACTAAAGATTTATCTGGACCTTGATTTTAGTGTGCAAGAAGAGAGGCGTGTTCTTTAGTGTCTCCTTTTCTCTTCATAGCTCATTTGTAAGTGTTACAGATAATCACTAAACAAGATGCCAAACTCCTAGCTAATTGTCTGTGTTCATTGTTCCATAATTATATATGAAAGCTAAACTCATGGTTAGAGACTGCAGTACCCTTTTATCAGTGCAACAAAATACAAGAGGGAGATTTATAGCATACATGGTGTTACAAATTACCTACACATGAAAGGAACTTGAAATAGCTTATAGTGGGATTAGCTATTAAGTGTAGAGCATTTCTTCCACAGTGGATTCTTATACAGGGCTATGTACCGTAGTTTAAAGTCACCATCGACCAGCACAGAAGTTGCTTTTACATTTATCATATGTTCCTGCTCTTTTCTCTCTCCTGAGACAAGAATGAGCAGTGCATGTTTTGTTTCTGTATTTTCATTGCCCTAGGGAAAGAATCTGTCATAGATATAAAAACCTTTGAATTAATCTTTCTCCAACTGTTCTTGGAAGAGAAACTACCATGTTTACAGAATACAGGACAGACTTGGCAACTGTTATATGGGTAGTGCCTTGCCACAGACCATACAATGCCTCAGTCTATTAATGACCTAAACTCCATGCAGCAATGCCCTTGGAAAACTTCTGTTGCTAGCAAATGTTGAATCAGAAACACTCTCCAAACAAATCTGCTGTAGATTAACTTAATTATCTAAAGCTTCTAGGAGTTTGTGGATTTGCAATAAAGTATTTATAAAAGCCGAAAAACAAGAACTAAGCAAAAAAATGAACACAGCTGCCAATATGAACAAGCAATGAACAAGTCTTGGTCATTCAAGTCACAAGTACATATGGCTAGCAACGGTAAACATAATATATATTTGAGGCTGACATAGAGTGATTTAACTTTTCTCATCGTCAATAAAAAGTCTCAAGGTCAAATCCTGGTTCCCTGAAGTCAATGAGAGTTTTTCTTCTCAATTTAATGTTCATGAATGTTCTCTTCCACGCTCCGTATTGTTGTTCATTGCCTTCTGTTCAATGCCTATGCTATTTCCATTGACTTTAGCAAAATGACTTTCTCTGTGTTCTTAATACATAAAAATAGGTATCAATATCCAATAGATCCCCAGTATCTATGCTGAACGCTTATGTTTTCTAGGACTACCATGAACACTGTTAACTCCTTGTTTCTCTCTATATAGCTGCCAATGCCTGGAGACCCAGCATGTGAAAAAAAAGTGGGAGGTCAATTTTACACACAGTAAAGACCAACTGTGGGACATCATCCCTAAAATCTATGCCATGAATGGAGATCATAACTGCCACAAAGAAGATGAAAAAATTGTATTTCCTTTACTTCTAGTATAATAAGAAGCAGTATAATGATGAATAGAAGAGAAGAATCATTCATGTATACATCTGGGATACATTACAGAAAAAAAGATCTCTCAGTTAGGCAGGTACCCAGCAGCTGATGATATACAAACAGCTGATAGGTTTTTTTTTTTCTTGGAAGAACACTACAATTGTCATACCATCAGACATGTAATCTGTGTCTCAATACCTATCATCCCTCAAAAGTACTAGTCCCTGAAAATGAGTTAAAAACAAATCCTGTAAGATCAAGTTATCGTACTCTCATAACCCCTATCAAATACTGGGTAAATAGCTTCAAATAAAAGCACTGTGAAAAAGAAAGCTAAATGTATGGGATCAAGGGCAAGGAAATTATTAAGGAGCGGTATATGGAATGAATCTTCCATAGTAAGGCTCACTTTATAACCTATGCTTAAGTAAATTCATGGGACAGAGAGGCAGGTTAACCTACAGGAAAATAACAATAACCCTTGGTTTGGGGAAAGTTGTGTTGGGCCTGTTGGACTGTTTGGGGATCTGCTGTATTGTGAAGAGGACTAATGGAGTGGCTATCTTTCTGACTGAATAATATTTCATGGAAGAAAAAGAGATATTTTGAATATGTACATTTTCTGAATTGACCTCTTCCATGCACTTTAATTCTCACTGTATTTCTCTAATGGTTGTGCCCTATCATTGTGAATGACAAAGCTCATTAGTCGAACAACCACAACAATTCATTACCATAGTTAAGGACACTGTTTAATATGTCAAAGTCTACATTTTGTAATAGGTCTAATTAACATAATATTTTGCATTCCTTGAAACTTTACAGTATCCTTCCAGCATGAGCTAGATGAACTGACCAAAAGATGGAGAAGGATTTCCTAATGTTGATTTTTGAATAATCATAAAAGTAAGTTTAATAACCCATCACATCCTTCACTGCCCACTCATTACTACTGCTTTTACCTCCTCTGTTTTATACCATCTTTTTTTGGAACAATGAATGTTGTAGTTTAGCACCAGTTGGCAACTAAGTCCCATATTGTCACTCACTCACTCTCCCACACTGGGATGGGGGAAAGAATTGGAAGAGTAAAAGTAAGAAAACTCATGGGTTCAGATCAAGACAGTTCAGTAACTAAAGCAAAAGCCACACGTGCAAGCAAAGTGAAACAGAATTGATTCACCACTTCCTATGGGCAGGTGAGTGTTGAGTCATTTCCAGGAAAGCAGGGCTTCATCACATGTAATTGTGACTTGGGAAGTCAAAATGCTGCAACTCCAAATGTCTCCGCTCTCCTTCTTCTTCCCCTAGCTTTATATGCAGAGCAAGATGCCATATGATGTGCAACATCCCTTGAGTCAGCTGACATCAGTTGTACCAGCTCTGTTCCTTCCTAATCTCTTGTGCACCCACAGCTCACTCACTGGTGAAAAGCAAAAAGAGAAAAGGCCTTGGCACATTGTAAGCCCTGCTCAGCAGTAATGAAAACATCCCTGTGTTATCAATATTATTTTCAGCACAAATCCAAAACATAACATAATACTAACTACTATGAAGAAAAAAACAGAACAACAGGGAAATAGGAAATCAGTAGACGACCCTGGAGAGTAGAGTATTTCTTATCTATGAGAATTTACATATTTAATGGATATCTATCACATTCTTCCTTCTAAACAGCAAGTGACACTGTCCAAATCTGATCATTATAAAATGTTACATGTGAAAACTTTTGTATATGAAAAATCTTATCATGTGTGCAAGTGCAAGGTTCTACACCTGATTTGGGGCAATCTATAGTATCAATACAGTCTGGGGGATGTCATAAAAATGATCAGTGGGATGGAACACCTCTCCTATGAGGAAAGGATGAAAGAGTTGGGGTCATTCAATCTGGAGAAGAGAAAGATCTAGGGACACCTTAGTGAAATTTTCCATACTTAAAGGGGGCTTATAAAGAAGATAGGGACAAATTTTTAAGCAAAGCCTGTCACAATAAAACAAAAGGTAATGGTTTTAAACTGAAAGAATGTAAATTTAGATTATATTAGAAGGTAGATTTAGACTAGATTAGTCTAAATGTAGTCTAATATTTAGACTAGATATAAGAATTTTTTAGTACAGGTAGTGAAACACTGGAACAGGTTGCCCAGTGGGATGGAAAATTTCTCATCCCTGGAAACCTCCAAATTTAGGCTGGATGGGCCTCTTATCCAGCTAAATATGTCCCTGCTTATTTCAGGGAAAGGGATTGGACTAGATGACCTTTAAAGATCTCTTCCAATCGAAACTATTATCTGATTTTATGATAATGAGGTATTGGTTCATCATATTCTTTTGATCCACACACCCAGCCATCACTTACTATGAAGATCCTCCATGAACCTTCTGCTCCTAAAGTCAAGATTCAATTTCTATCTTGATACTTGTGAATAATTATACAAAGAAATCTAGATATATTATGTTTGTATGTTTGTGTAGTTTATATCACAGTTGAGGTTGAAGGAAGCTTAAAAATATATACGAGAAAAATATTTTTGTTAGTTTTAAGCAATCACCTGATTTTACCACTAAAGTACTCATTAAACTATATTGAACTCTCTGAAAATGTCTGCGCTGGTCCACTCTTGAAATGGGATCAGAACTCTTAACAAAACTATTTGTATTACCAAAGATGCAGGTCAGCACCTGCCTCACTCCTTTGTCCAAACACCTGACCATATCTTTATTTCACAACATTCTGAGCTGATGCTCATCTGCAAATTGAAGGTGTCTATATAAAAAAAAAAAACACTAAAAAACAACCAAAAAAACATTAAAAAACCCCTTTGCATTTCTCTAATGATACCTATCTAGAGATCTCAAAATGCAGCAAAACATTAATTGAGCCTTAGAAGTTGTTGGAGGAGAATGAAATTAAATATTTCATTAGCAATGAATGTTTCCTTTATTTCTCATTCATTTGTAGAACGTTCCAGTTAAGTTAATATTTTAGACAATTTTTTGCTGCATACCATTCTTACAGAAAGGGACTTCCCAACCACCTCCTTCACAATCCCTGTTTTATTGTCTCAATCCTTTTACCTTTTTTATATTGTTTAGGTACATACTTGTCTTTAATCTTTGATATCTATTGAAATACAGCATTTTATTCACAGCACTGAAGAAGAAAATGAGAAAGTAATAATCCTTACACAAGGTAGTCCAGCATACATTTCAGCCAGAAGGTTTATGTCAGAAGCTGCCCATCCAAAGCAAAGTCTCATGCACGTATAAGTCTGTAATCTGTTAAAAGTCAAAATCTCTTTTCTTTGAAACTGAAATTGTAGCTATTTAGAAATATTACTGAAATTACTTAGAAATGTTCATAAAATGATTCACTGACAATAAAAGGGTGATTAAGTAAGGGCTGATAAGGAGCTCCCAGCAAAAAACATAGTTCATATGTCCAATCCAAAGGGAAAAAAACAAGATCAACATGCCAAGAATTGTTCAGCTCCCTGAGAAATGCAGGCCCTGTCCAGAAAACAGTGTCTTCTCAAGTGCAGGGCTCAAAATATGTGCACTCATGTTATAGGTATCAACCGTTTCCTAGTTTCATACATAGTTTCAGGGAAGCTGTTTTGGTTTTGTTTTTCTTCTGTAAACTTAAACCAAGTTTTTTCAACTTGAGTCAAATAAATTTGCCTGGAAGTCTGTACTGGCACTCTCACAAAAGAGTCTTGAAATGGCATCAGCAAAATATTTAGCAGTATCAAAGCTTCAGGTCACCTCTGCTATGTCAATTTGCGCCAATTCACCAAGAAACACTGTACACAACACCGTCTGTTTGCTCTACTTGGACTCAGGAGACAAGACATTGGCTGAAAGTGATCCTTGGGCTGATTGAGAGAGATCACACAGGCTTAGTGTGCCAGCTTTAAGTGACAGAAATGTTCTCGGTATATCCACTCAACACAATCCTTTAAAGGACTGTAATTGTTTTTCTCTATAGACAATATGGGAAGTTACATCTAAAGCTGTGTGAATCTTCCTATTGTCTGTGCTGAATACTTTGGGAATTTGAACATAAACACCAAAAATTAGTTCAGTTTTTTAAAAAGGTAAATCTATGTTGTATGACAATGGAATGAGATCCTAATAGAACAATGAAAGCAGCTAACTTTGAGTCTCAGTTGTTCTATTTAAATAGGATCATTGATATGGCTAAGTTTAAAATTTAGAACACAGAGAAGTAAGAGTAGGGGTATTTTACTGTCATATATCAGGGAATAGTGCAGTTTATAACAGTATAGTACTATTTTCCTTTTCATACATTTGAGGGAAATTTGGGACTGAAAAGGATTGAAGAAGGAGGAAAGAGAGAAAGTTGTTACGTGAAGTTATATGCTACCAGTAATAGGAGACGAAGGGAGATTGTGGTATCTTTGAAGATATCCAAGTCTGAACACAACATTTTTGCAAGACTCACTTCTTTTGTGTAGATAAATGCTGAGTTGCCTCTTCTTCTTACTTCAGAAATTTTTTTTTTAATTGTGACAGGTATAATTTGTCTACAAGAAATGGAAACGGAAGTATGGCATATATTTTTAAGTATGATCTGAAAAAAAGAAAGGGATGTAGTATATAAGTGTCAGTGCCACATCAATGGATATCTCACTGTATAAACAGGGATCTGCTTCAAACTCACGTCAACGCCTGTACATAGCCATACTGTGTGCATCTGTGATATGCTTCATAGCTTTGTGAGTCCCTCAGATGTGTAATGACAATTCACCCTTGAGATCTTGTCTTGGATGAGTCATTCAGCTCTTTCTCTTCATTTGCATGTACAGAGCTTGGCTCATTCTCTCTTCATGTTCATTGCCCTCTGGATTTGCTCTGTAAAAGTGCATTGTGCACACTGAAAATTTCATTTATGTCTTTATCTAAAGCCTATTCTCAGTATATCAGAGCTCACTGCAGGAAAGAGAGAAGCCCTTGTATTTGCATAGCTCCACTGAGTTACAGATTTTCTTCTTCTTATGGGTCCTTATCTCTGTTCTTCTCCCTCACACAGACTTAGTGTCTGGTCTCCTTCTCAGTAAGACAACCCTATCCACAATTCACTCCTGCTTTTCTAAATAGGCCCGACCCTGATGGAACAGAGGTTTCCTAGGGTCCTGTGATTTCCTCATATTCCTGGGTATACAATACAAGTAAATTGTGAGGAAGTGCTGAACAGGATCTGGATCATCCTCTGAGCCTCACCTTCAGGCACAAAACTGGATCAAGTGTGTGTTCTGTTGGCCTGTAGGCCAGCAGAGGGAACTACTTCCTCCAAAATTCAGTGTGAGAAGTGATGAACCTCAGCTAAGAACAAATTTTCCTCAGCAGTGTTAGAGGTGTGAGATGTGTCAGTATTTACTCAGAATAACAACAAATACTCACAATATTTGAGATCATTTTCAGTGACTGATAGGAGAGAGGAATGAGACAGATAGACTTCTAAATTGCAAATGTGTTACTAGATTACACATCAGCTTTAAGCATAGTGAAAGTATAGCAGAGAGGAAGCCTGATGAAAGAGAGAGGGAAAAAAAAGTCCTTTGAACTGGTGATAGTTCCTTGTGATGGGAGCAAATGTTCTCTGGGAGATAATCTATTTGCTTTGCAACATCCTCTGTAGGTCATCATTGTTCCTTCCCATCTTTGCAGTCCTGTGTTAAAGATCCAGGCTAACTTGAAGTCAGAGGGAATGTACAGGGTTCTGGAATTATCAGGTGAACAATTTCAGTACATGGGAGTGATTTTATGAATACCTGGAATTTACTTTAATCAAAATACTGTCAGGCTGATATTTTTCTTTTAATTTCTCTGTATGAATGTAAATACTGAGATGCAATATTGTCATTCCATGAGTCAGAACATACTGAAAGGCCTAAGAAGAAACAAAGATGCAGTCTGTTTGGAGATCTGTCTTCTTGATGCTGAATCGTCCCTGACAAGCAAAACAATATTATAATCAAAAGACTGATAACTATCAGCTACTGATAGTAAAGTAACTTTAGCCTACTAAAAGAGATTTTACTAGAAGATTCAATTGAGATTAGAATATGTTCATTTGTGTGAAAGGCTTCCTTTCAGTGCACAGCCCTTGCATGCTTTTCACTGTAGTCCTCTACTTTCATAATAATGAATCACAGAATCACAGAATCTCAAGTCTGGAACTAGTCCAAAGCCCCTGCCAGAGCAGGACCACCTAGAGTAGGTCACACAGGAATTCTTTCAAGTGGGTTTTGAATGTCCTCAGAGAATTAGACTCCACAACCCACCTGGGCAGCCTGTTCCAGTGTTCCGTCACCCTCATAGTGAAGAAATTCTTCCTTGTATTTCTTTGGAACCTCCTGTGTTCCATCTTATACTCATTGCCCCTTGTCCTATCATTGGACATCATAGAATCATAGAATGGTAGGTGTTGGAAGGGACCTTTAGAGATCATCTAGTCCAACCCCCCTGCAGAAGCAGGTTCACCTAGATCAGATCTCGTAGGAACATGTCCAGGAGCGTCTTGAAGACCTCCAAGGAAAGAGACTCCACAAACCCTCTGGGCAGCCTGTGCCACTGCTCCGTCACCCTCACAGTGAAATAGTTTTTTCTTATATTTAAGTGGAACTTTTTGTGTTCCAGCTTCATCCCATTACCCCTTGTCCTGTTGCTAGCTACATCACTGGGTACCGTCTGGCTCCACCTTTCTGAAAGCCGTCCTTTACGAATTTGTAAAGGTTAATGAAATCACTCCTCAGTCTCCTCTTCTCCTGCTTCTGTTAATGTTACACTATTCTTTCTTAGGCCCAGGTACGCAATTCCAAGGATTATGCATACAAAAAGTCAGTTGAGATTAGGACAATATACAATAATAAAAGAGGAAAGAGTAAAAGAAAGTCAATCCATGGAACAACGGATGAAGAAAAGAAGGACATTTCGAGTCCTTTCTCCCTGTTTCCTCTTTTTCTTATTTGTGTATGTGAAAATCTTCTGTAGCTCTTGAGTTCAAAAAATTTGTACCTCAAAAATCCAAAAATGAAACTTTTAGAAAGCTTTCCAGAGTTTTCCAAACATTAACATCTCTTTTACAATTTTCTGTTTACTTCTGTTAAGCAGGAAACCATCAATTTAAATTAATCCAATCTTTATTTTAAAACTGCCTTATTTTTACATTAATCTGTCATAACTGAAGCTTTCTTAATTAAACTGTGAGTTTACATATGTCCATAAAATAGACAATTGTCCCATGAACTAAAAATTCGAATACCAGTTGAAGGAATCCACAAACAGAATTAAATGCAAATTCCAGGACTTTTTCCACTCTAGCAAGAATAGATAAATATTTCAATTTCTACTTCACATTACTTCCTCAAATACTTGTCTTTATACTGTACATTCTATTGCTAGAGGTCAATGTTTACCACACAGGAACCTCTGTTTTTCCCATTAAATGTTATCACTTGATTATTGCTGAAATATATTAGAATTTGCATTTAGTATCCTTTTCATTTCCACCTCACAGGGAACATACTCTTTAAGTGGTTCCTTTTATTCTAGGGCAATTTCAGAAGTGCGTGTGAGTTGGCATCATCATATTGTCTAATTGCTGCACTAATTTTTCCAGTATGTTTGTGCCTTCCTGTCAAAAAGACAAGCTGTTTTATTTTTTCCTCTTTGAGGATATTTTAACACGAGGAGAAAAACAACAGGCATAATGAGGCAGAAATATGTGATATATTCTCAGAGGGAAATATATTTTCTCTAAATTCTTGGCAGAGAACTTTGCAGAATGACCTAGTTGGTAAGTGACAAGAGAAAAAAAAAATTAAGCAGGATAGTATAAAAAAAAATCCTACCTCTAGGAACAGTAAACTGAAAAAAATTTTACACTGATCACCTAGGGATTATCCCCTTCACATTCCTCCTGCTTTTCAAGCAAATATCTTTAAATTGTGGAATGGTAGATTTCATTTTTCAGTGTCTAGTATAAGATTACAATCCACTGTCTTTTTGGTTTGTTTTATGTTTGTATATTCTTCAACAAAGAAGAATTTCTAATCTAGAACCAGAGTGCCCAAAATATAGTTAAAAACACGGAATAGTAATACTAACATGTCTCATTAAATCTAAAGAATTGTACCTTTCAGTAAGTAATTTAAATACATCCAGTCATATAGCCATATCCCAATCAGTGATGATGTTTTCATTACACCTATTGCCAAAAATGTATTGCTGAATTGTAATTTGACTTCTGCAATGAGACTGTGCATTAAATGATCTACAGGTTACTTGAAATGTATTTTTTAAAATGTCTTTTAAAATAAAAGTGTAGCTGGGTTAATTAATCTGTGGGCAATAGAATAGTGAGGGAAATAAAGACATTTCCAATATTTCTCTTTCAAATATCTTTTTTAAAATGAAAAATATGAAGGCTTCACTCTTTAATATCTGTAAAAGTCAGCTATAAAAAATAATCAAAGGTAAGTGGATGATAGAATAAAGAAAAGAAAAGCTACTTATGTGAAACATAAAAGAAGAAAGCACAAAGACACAGTTTGTCCAATATCCCTCATGGAAGTCCCCATTCTGCTCCTAAGAAATTAAATGACAAAATTGATGGTTTGAAGAAAATCAGGGCATAACCACAAGTTTAAAAAACCACCTTTGTAGCTGAGAGAGACAACAAGAAAACCAGACTTTCAAAGATCCAAAACACGTTGAGGCACACGCCTCCCAGTGACATTCAGTGAGAATTTTGTACATAGCTATCCTTGGAAACTTTGGAAGTCTGTGCTGTAGAAAGTGTTTGATGACTGTAGACAACATTTACTGTCCTTGATGTCTGTTTTACTCACACTTTTAATCATGCCAGCAGGCATAAGCTGAATGTACAAGTCAAGTCTTCTGAACATAACTGCTCTGTCCTGTCTGAATCTGGGAGCTATTCATCACTCAGTGATCAGCAGGCATTCCTTTCAGCCACCCTACTGATGATCCACTAGTCTTTACAGTACTAGTGGTTCTCGGGCATAATACTAAACACACATCAAGCGTCTCTGATTTACACTAGAGAAGTATCTGTCTCTTCATTTCTATTTTAACTGACACCTTTGTGTCGAATGTTCAAGAGCATTTTTCAGTTCTTATGTAAGTTTAACCTTTTGTCTCTCATGTACACAGTCATGTACCTGTCTTACAGGTTGTCATGGTTTGAAATGTAAGCCTTTTTTGATAAGGGGGAAGGACCTGTAAAGATGGCTCCTGTAAGAAGTTGCTCGAAACTCTCCCCAGCTCTGAGCCAGACCCACTTCTGGGGCTGAGCCGATTAGATGCCTCCATGATCACTTTTTAAGAAGAAGACGGAAGAGGAGAGTTCTTCCTGTTTCTTCTTTCTTCTGTTCCTTCCTTCTTTTCTGGATGGAGGTGCTGCAAGGAGTGCTAAGAGAAAGAGAAGCAATCATGTGGACTCCAAGCTCAGTGAGGGAAGAGAGGAGGAGGTTTGCTGGAGCAGACACCCCTCCATTCTATTGAGAGGACTGGTGAAGCAGTGATTTGTTTGCATTTTGTTAAAGACCCCGCATCAGGGACAGTGACTCATGTTACTAAAGACCCTGCATCAGGGGCAATGATTTTCTTCATTAAATATCACATGCTGGGGCAATGACTATGGCCAGAGAAGGCCATGTCGCATATGAGTGACCCCATTTTCACAGGAGCTGTAACTGTGGGGAAGAACCCATGACAAAGAAGTTCCTTGAACCTATGCCCAGAAGAGACCATGTCCTGTATCTGCAGAAATTGTATCTGTTGGGCAGAACCCATCCAGAGATGTTCATTAAGGACTGTGTCCTGTGTGAGAGTCCCTGTATCGGCAGAAGTCACAGCTGTTGGGAAGAATCTACACCAGAGAAGTTCGTTAAGGACTGTGTCCCATGGGAAGGACCCTGTATCGGAGCCAGGAGTCATTCTCATCTGGGAAGAGAGAAGCGGCAGAGCCCATCTGTGAGAGACTGACCACATCCTCCAAAGAGTTAATTCTCTCTCACAGAATATATAATTTGAAATAACCTTGAGAGAAAGAGGGTAATTACCAAATCTACAAAGTTGTTTAGATTTCTAACTCATGGTTAGATAAACTTTAGTCTCATGGAATTGAATACCATCAAACTACCGTTGGAGGTCATCAAGAACAAAGCTTGACTAAAGACTAAATGAGTTTACATTCAGTCAGAAATTATTTGTCTTTATCCCATATTTTATATCAACATTATTCTTGAAGTCTACAGAAGCGCATGGAGAAATGAGCCAAATGAAAAAAATCATTCCTTCTGAAAGTAGTACAGTAGTTTTAATCAGTGAACAAGCATTTGAAAGCAAAAGCACAGAAGATACCCTAGCAGACTTTTCACCGAAAGACTATTTCTTCAAGGATTATGCCGAAGGACATTACAACTATAACAGTATATTTTAGTGACTTTAGTCATAGTTTCCTTTTTCACACATGTATTTTTATAGGGAGAATGACTGTGAATTTCTTGCAGTGAGATATATTCTCACTTTTGCCAATTCAATTTTGTTTTCCTTCTGAAAGTGACTCAAATTCCTCTCTATTTTTAAATAAAGATTAGGACAGTAATGTGACTCTGAGACCACTTCTATCACAATCAGTGAAAGTGACTGAGGTTTTGCGTATTCTAACTCAATGTTTATAAAATATTGGGAACTGCTATTGAATGGTCATGCTTGTAAGAGGCACCATCATTTCAAGATGGAGTGTGACAAACAGCATAGGTGGGCTCAGTCCTTGTTTTTTGTCAGAGTTCACAGATTTCTTGCAACAGGAGTTTATCCTTCCCTGTAGCAAGGGGTTAATTGGAGGGGAAGGAACCAAGCTTCTCTGGACAGAGACTTTAAGGCAGGGAAGCAAAGACAAATAGAAAGTCTTCTCCAGAACCTGCGAGTCTATATCTCCCCAGAAGATTAAGAGACAAATATATAGATAAGCCTCAAAGATGCTGGGGGGGAAAAAAGTCTCAGCCATCAGAAAGCATCATGTAGAATTTGCCGTCACACAGAAGTCACTCTTTTGAGTGTAACTATACCTGATATAAGGAAATCCTGTTGGATGTGCCAGCCAATGGAAGATTTCTTTATAACCATTTGTTTAATTTTTTTCCAGTCTTTTCCATTTGTTGATGGCTTCAAATATTCTAGTTTATAGCCTATTTTTTTTTTTAAGTGATAGTAGCCTGTCCTTATTCTCTTCTGTGAAGTCACTATAAGGAAATGACTGAGGCCAATCTTTCCCACAGCTGTTCCATAATAGAGTCCTCTGGAAGAAACAGTACTTTAGCTTCTTATTACCTAAAGTAAACTTTAAAAAATGAGAATAGTTCAGCTGAGGAGAGTTACTACCTACTATTAGTGTTAAACTTCAGCATGTGTCTCTTGCAAAATGGAAAATATCTGTAACTTTCCTGGTAATATGGATAGAGAGGCATGAGAAAAGATTACCAAAGGCATTTTTAGAACTCCTGTCATGTAAGTTTTTAAAAACATGCTAGACAAGAGCCTGGTAAGAATATTTTTCATTTAAATGACCCTGCTTTGGGCAAAGAATGGACTAGATTGTATTCCACAGTGCTGTTCCCTACGATTTCATCTTGCCAGTCATTTGTATACATCTATATACAAATCCTTCTTCGGAATACTTTTCTCAGTATGACTTGCTTAGAAAAAGTAAACAACTGAACTAAGAAAGCTGTGCATAAGCTGTTTATCATTTAGCTTACCCAAACCTCCAAGATGCAAATAGGATAAAAGACTCACAGATAATTAACCTTCAGGAAAGCATAAAAAAGGCCAAGGACAGAATCACTGAAAATATACAGGATTCTTAACTCCTCCAGGTCAATATGTATTATACTACATCTTTCCCAAGCTTCATTAAGAGGATGAAATACATGATGCAATATTTAGAGGAGTCCTGATTCTCTGAAATATCCTATTGTCTCTCTAGCTTAGTCTTATCACCTCAGACTCAAAAATTAAAAATCCTGTGGCTGAACTCCTCCCTCCCATATGCATATTGTTTTCACAAAGCTTTTCCATAATCTCTGAACTCTTTCGGTATTAGCCCCATGACAGATAACCAGCTTCCACAGAGATTTCTTCTTAGCTAAGATCATAGAGCTTAAGTTTGTCATATCCTACATAACTAAGCCTTCCAGCTAAAATATATTTATAAAGCTTGAGGCAGACTAGATCCTTTCTTGTATTGTCAACAGACTCATTAAACATGATCTTTTATTTTGCAGGGGAAGGCTGGGAAGTCACATGTGATGTACTTTGTCCTTAAATATAATCAGACTATCTATTTTAGCATTAGCAGTGTATGAAGGAGACTTATTTTATATGTAACTTTAAAGAAGGATTGTGATAAAACTTCTTGATAAATAGCAATAATTAAAGGAAGAAAGTCCAAGAGACTACAAAACAAAGGGCAAAATGAAAGGACAGCTCAGGAAGGATATAAACTAAGGAAATTTTGTAATTAAGTCTGGGTTAGAGGCGAGAGATTTTAGTTCTATTTTTGTTTCTATTGCTGACCAGCTATGTGTGTTAGAAACCTCATCTGGCTCTTTTCTCTCCTCAGCATAGATCTCAGCATCACATCGACCACCTCCTGGGTGAATAATGGTCACTCTCTGCTAAGTGGAATATGAAATTCCCTGCTATCAAGGCACTGGCATTCACCAGAACCTAGTAAAATCCAAGGTTGACTTGTCCTACAGCATCCCCATATTACTATTTCTGTGTCTCTGCTCCTGGCAATTCTCAGTTCATGCTGCCCTACAAGGGCTGTAAACAGGATTACTTGGAAATCTATCATCTGGTCTTTTTTGATTTCTGTGGCTTAGAAAAGCTGTAGCTATGGGCATCTATGTAGAGCTATTTAGAAGTAAAGACTTGCATGTGAGCTAGATATGTGTATTCACATAACAGCCACTGGAGACGTAGTCAACACAGTCTCAAGAACAACTCAGTTCAAGGTAAAGTTAACATCTTAATTTAGTCAGTCGTAATACCTGATCATAGATCCATAGACCAGAGAAAAAAAATATTCATCACTTCCACAGTCTCTGAATGAGTCTATCATCTGACCCATTACCTGATCACTGACATTTTATCTGATAGTCTGTCAGGTCATATACCTCCAGAGCACATTCCAAAAAAACAAAACCTGCAGTGCTATACACAGTAGGATTTTTCTGCTCAAGCTTCTCAACTGTTTTAAAGCATAATCATCCATTGACAATATATGGTTGACATGTATATATTGTCTGGAATATTTTCCCGTCCTTATCGGGTTTATGAAGCAACAGAAAATCCAACCAGACTTCATGTGTCTTGCACTGTACAACAGCAAGAATATGCCATTTTTCTTACCTCCAATGTTGTTTTCACTGAAGCACAGACTAAATCCATTTACATATGACCACTAATGTCCATCAATCTCTTTACAATAAAAACCCATAAACCTTGCAATTTTCTTCTTTGTCTATAAGCATTTTTTCCTTTTCCAAATATAACTTCAATATATCAAACAACATCTTGTTACAGCCTTTTTAGGAACTAATCCAGGATTGTCTTGGTCTCTTCATATGGGGAACATAAGTAATAGATTGGCTTTAGCAAATCTGTTTTGTTTTGTTTTTTTTAAAGCAACCTTAGCCAAGTAATATTACATGAATTATTTTCCATGATCCCTCCTGCAGAACCTTAATAATTGCTTCCTCTTTTAACACCTACAATCTGACAAATAGACCTCCTAAAAATGGCATGTTTCCCCCAGGTAAAAATGTGCTTTTCCTTCCTCTGAGACCATAAATAAGAATGTGAAAAAGACTAATTTAAAATATCCTTCTTCATAAAAAACATGAAGCTCATCTTATTCAAATGTTGAAACAGACCGAATCTGAGAACAGATAAAATGAGAGGGTGACTATTTCATCATATGAAAAAGATTATCTTCTGGTTACAGCCTTTATATAAAGAATAATCTGACCCACAGTCAGGTAATAACACAGAACAAATAATTTCAGGTAACACCTCAGGCATCAAGCTGATTAATCTAACCTAAGATAGAACTTTAGGAAGACATACAATATTGTCCATTGTATAATAGTCGAACTGGAAGCTCTCTAAGGCAGATACATCTACCCTGCTCAGAGAGAACTTAGTTCAAGAAAAGCCTGGGTAATGCCTAGCTTTCCTAGACATTAACATCTCTCCTATTCAATGAGTCTTTAAAGCAGTTACAAGTTTCTTAGCCAGTATATTGACCATGCCCACTACATGATACTAACATATTAGCCAAAGAACATTTATTATAGCCTTTTACAAACCCATGCAACTTTGATTTAAAGTCATGCATTCTAATATGTTTTGACAACTAAATTGCTTGCCTTTTTTCCTTGATAGCCAACCATATAAATAATGCATGCATAGTAATAGCTAGAGCAATAATGTAAAAGTCAAGTAAGGAGACATATACAGCATGCTAATGACAAAGGTGCACTACCCATTTCAAATACAAAGAAAATTAAACAACTGTAAAATACAGGAAAGAGAAGAACACAGTCCTTAAAAAAACAGGTTTTAAATGACCGTGGTAACTGCCAATGAATAATGGAAGAGTATTTACTAAAACACATCATAAACAAAGATATTTTTGTTTTGTTTCCTGAAATTCTTTCTCTTCTTGAGTGAGGATTGACATGGAAGACAGATGCTCAAGCACAGGCAAACCAGATTTTAGGTCTGGAATGATCCTCTCTGATTGTTTAGTCAGATCTTTTACACTACAGCCTTAATGCTTCAACAAGCATCGTTCCCATAGGAGGATCCATGGTTTCACTAAGCTTGGAGTCCAACAAAAAGGCCCATAGTCTCTGTTTGAAGACCTTAAGAGAATGAGACATAAATAATTTACCAAAACAGGGACTTACTGGACCAAATCACTGATAATACCGAGAAGTAGATGAGAATAAAACTACTTTTAAGATATGAAACTTTGATTTTTATGATCTGTCATTCTTTTTTGTAAGCAAACTTTCGCATTTTGGACCAGGGAATGAAATACCACAAATCTTTCAAAAGAGTTTGGACATTTTCTGACACTCTCCTTTTTTCCATACCTTAGGGTCTAGCCATGGAGTCATTGCGAATCATTTACAGTTTAATGATTGCTACAATCACGTCAGACAAGCACTGCATATTCAGCTCTTTTCGTCTCAGTTGCAAATCTGCCCTTATTCTTTTGTAGCTGTTACTCACTAGATGTTCACTGAGTAGTATAGTCAAATTCTGTAGTTCTTTTGGACTTGATTGTGTTCATGGTTAGAAACAGCATTACAGTGTTACTTCCTGAGAGCTATGGCACTTGACAGAAAAAAAAGGATACAAAACAATTACATAGAGTTATGGGCACTTAGAAGATTTTCTTCTAAGTTTGCCTTTCAAATGTTTTTATCATATCGAAATGTAATTTGGTAAATATTTTCATGCTTTTTAGAGAAAAACGAAACGTTTCAGTCAGGTCATTCCAAAAAATGTAAGGGAAACAGAGAATCCACTGTTTTAAGATACCATTGCTGTACCTGAGCTTTCTCTTCTTCTTATAGACAGAGATCCACTTTTGGACAATATTTCCTAGGAAAAATGAAACCAACTCCAATTGGAATTCCTTGTCCTGAATACAGTTGGTTTATACTAGAGCAAAATGGAGAGATAAAGATGCAATACTCCTCGATTATCAACAGAACAAGTAGTAAAACAACTCAGTCAATGGTTGCAATGGTTCCTATGGTTCCCAGTTTTACAGTTTGTTTTGTCTAATTTGATCCATTTAGAATAATTCAGTTGCTATCAAATTGTGTTTCAACCATGGGAATCAAATTCACTTCATAAAGGCACATTTTCTGCATGTTTTTCAAAAACATGGGGGTTTTTTCTTACTCTTAGGAGAAATTTGGACTAAATCATACATATAAAAATAACATTCTGCCATTCACACTGTAAGGTGTGTTTTTTATCACATGAACTTTTGTGTTAATTCTTTCCATAATTGGTTCTTTTAATAAAGAAATACAAAGGAAAGTGGTTTAAAATGCAATCATTATTTAAATAACACCACAGATGCAGAGACATCATCTTTTGTTTTGTATTTTTAGTAGCTGCCAGCATTCATTTCTGATCAGCTTATCGGCATGTAATTTAAATGCTCATATCTTCCCAGACAAACTGTATGATTACCCACTTAAATACTCTAATTTTGTTCTTTTAAACAATTGCTATAAAGAACAACTCTTGCTATACCAGCAAATGATTTAAACATGAATTATGCAATATGTGTGCTGCAGTTATAAATTATCAGAAATAACTGATAGGAATCTTTAAAATCTCTAATTTTATTGAAATTGTGTTGAAGCACACATACAGCATGTTATAATAATGCTCTTTTAGTAGAAAAAATGCCTGTACATTGCAAACAGATAACCCATCTTTCCCCCTCTCCATTTCTCCCTCCAATGGATAAGAATAAGGATAAAAAGAAGTTCAAAAAGGCTCTTACCTGGAATAGCCACACATATGCTTTTCAAAAGTATTTTCTACCTTCTCTCAATCTTTGACCATAAGAGAGTTTGTGTCTGTGTGTGTTTTCATACTTTCTTTCTCTGGAGTCTTCTGAAAAGTTCTTTTTAGCATTGTCAGCTTTGGAAGTATTCTCAATTAATATTTATATTATTAGAGTATTTTGTAGACTATGTATACAGCAGCACTTTTCCCATCCTAAATTTTTGTCTGCCTTTCACTTTATAATTAAAAGAATTCATCAGACAGTGGGTTTCATTGTTGTCATGTTGTGGTCACATCAAGGAGCCTTTTGTACTCTAATCACTACATCTCCTAAAGTGCAAAAATTATTTTTTCTTGATGCATTCAACAACAGATCTCATCATGCAACTATTTCAGCTTAACAAGATTTCTACTTTGGATATTAGTGAAAGTAAGTGACCTCTTAACATATTGTCTTTTAAGATTTTATTTTCATCTGGCAATAAAATTTTCTATATATTTATATGAATGAGAAGTTATTTTTGCAACACAGGCAAAATTTGCCCACTGACTGCTAGAAGTATATCTAAACAAGGTAGGGAGTTTCAAAAGGGAGTTAATTGATCTCAAATAACAAATTTGTATCTTGACAAGCTGAAAACATTATTTTTTGCAAGGGCTTCTTGACTAGTGGTAACATGAGTTCTACTGGGAACTTTTTGCCTTTTCTAATTAAGTTAAAGTTAAAATGATGCATGGAAGTTAAAAGATCTTTTAACATAGTGAAGTATTTTAATATAGTAACAACATTTCAAATTTTGTGATGTGACCCTTGACTTTAAATAATAGATAGGGATACCTTTAGATAATATTATATCTAAATATAAATAAATGTATCTAAATGTATATTAGTATGTAACATATCATATAGAATATATTATATATAATATTATAGCTAAATAGAAACATAAAGAAATATATCTAAATATTATATAATCATATTTAGATACTTTTAGGTACTATTCCTAGAAATAGAAGACCTGACAGTGATATAAAAAGCAGGTGTTGAATTGTCTTAGAATTGAGGACTCCAGCTGAATGAAAGGCAACCAAGAACCACTCAGACACTAGCAGGATTGGGCTCCGAATCAATGGAGAAGTTTGGGTTTTAGAGGAATCAAATTACTTGTTGGCCAAACCTGTTTTCTGATGATGTCAAATAATTTTTAAAAATGCTTGTTTTCTTACCACTAGTCATATCATAGCTGAGATCAACTGAATGGCATTTAAATGATGCTTCTGATAACAATTATTTAACTTTCTAAAGGTCTGAGAACATATGCGAAATCAATTGGCCAGAAAATGAAAATTGCAGCATGGCCAAAAGGTTTTTATTGTGATTACAAACCACTGAACACAAAATGCTCTTCATAAAGTAGAAAAGCCCTTAGGAGGTGTTTAAGAAGCCTCAGTTGCTCAGCAAATTGAGAGAGAGAACAACAAAAGAATGAAAACAGACTAAATAGGCATAAAAGGAAAAAGAAATTAATATCATTCTGCTGAAGCAATGAAGGAGATGGAAAACCTAAGGAGATCAAACTGAGCTTACTGTACCAGGGAAGAGAAAAGCAGACTACATTTTGGGTAGCATCTGTGGAGGAAGGAAAAGGATGTAGAAAAACATCTTTTCTTACAGAGTGTACAGAGTCCACTGAAATGTAGACATTGTCAGACCCATTGTGACTGTGCTTTAGCAATGTGAAGAAACTATCCTAGTTGTGATAGGCAGAGCCCGTTCAGAACCTGAAATTGTTACCAAAGCATGTCATTACATTCAAATTAATAAATCCTGACAGATTAGTTTATGCTCAAACTACTTTCCCAATATTATACTATAATGTCATTTTTTTGGAGGATTTTTTATTACATCCTTTGTTGCATTTGACACATTATGGTTTTTATTTCCACTCACTCTTGCATCATAAGGTTTGAGCAGTGGTTTAGGATTGTGGATGAAATACAGCTCTGAAAAAAGCAGCCTTATAAAATTCACTGTTGATTCTAGGTTGCAAAGGAAGCATAAATGAAAGTAACATGAATGATACATTTCAGGTGGGAAACACTTTATGCAGACAGTTTGGCCTTGTCCTGTAAGAAAGGTAGTGAATCTGCAATGTTCATTTAGGACAGGCAGCAAATCCTTAAAAATACTGCATCTGGGAAGTCCATTCCAATGGCAGTAGCATGTTTACATTTGCTATTCTCTGTCTTGGGGAAATTAAGGGCATGAGACAAACTCACGTGGAACTGAGTCACTGCTGCTGAGAAATCCAGGTGTTTCTCTGATAGAGCTTAGACAACTGCATTACTCATCTTAACTGTACTTTGTGGTGCAGCTGGCTAAAGAAGTCACCTTAGAGTGCAATAAGTGTAGCTGAAGAAAGTTGTTAACCCAATGAGGAGAAGAGTTAGAGAGTTAAAGTTTACATGAAATCCTATGAATGCTTTAAACAAGTTTTCTCCTTATTAGCTGATAAAATATTAAAATTCACACATCTACATAACCTCCTTATATTAATCCATATTATGTATATTAAAATATTCAATTATTGTTATGTGTGCTATTATGAAAACTGCCCTATCATATTCGCAAGAATTTGAATTGGACCTGTATTACTAGAATTTCTAGGTTTATTATAAAAATGTGGCAGCAGGTGAACTATTTTCATGTTTTACTAATTTTTAAGATATACCATAGTTGAAATTAACACTTTATTTTTCGGAAGGTATGTATAATTCTACTGTTGTTGATATAATTTCAGTCTGGGGAAAAAAAAAATAGTGCTCAGCCAGCATAGTTAATTGAATAGTTTCTAAATGATAGCTCTTGTACTGACAGAACAGGAACACAATAGCCACCAAAAAAAAAAAAGGACCTATTACTACTATTTAAGAAAGCAATTTCATCTGCAGTATATAAAGTAGTCCCAAGTGACCCAAAAGAACCCCCAGACCAAAACAAAGGGAAAAAATCCACAAAACCAAACCCTAGTGAAGAAAAACCCTGAAAACATAGCTGGATAAAGGGAAGGAAAAGGATCATTGCTTCTAACTCTTTTAAACTGAAAATGAATGTTTTAAAGTGAAAATAAAAAGCCAGGTGGCTCTGTGTGCACTTGTACACTTTGATTGAAGATCAGAGACTTTGTGTTTAATTTCTTATTATTTGTCTTTCAGAGGTAGTATAATCTCTGCTGACATCTGTTTCATTTGACAATTTAATGTAGTCTCCATAGACTTACTTCGACAATGCTTTGTTGTGATTTGACAGTGTGGGTGTCATCCCCAATGACATACACAGCCATTGCTCAGTCTGCATTCTGACATTTAAGTGGGCTCAGCTGTGAATAGATATCTGAGATGTTTATTTGCATTCACATTCTGTGTTGACATTGTATCATTTTATTAGGTCCAAATTCTTCACTAAGTAGGTTATTCCCAGCTAGGGAGGAAAAGTTCCTTGTTTGATGTAAAATTTTATCTCTGTTGGAGAAAATATACCTAAGAGTATTTAAAAAAATATTGAGCTTTACTATTTTCTAGTAGGAACTAGTTTCCTTTTAACACAAAAAATGTGTGAGACCTCAAAACAAATATGTGGGTTTTGATTCTACTTTAGCATTTGCCTATTCCAGGAAAAGTCAGAAGAGTCAGTGGCATTGTTAGAATTGAAAATAATTTTTTATGTCAGAATTGGGGTCCATAATGCCAAACAAAACTGTTATTGTTATACAAGCTATTAGTATGCTGTGGTATTTATTCATACATATCTTTAGATGCAAATGTCATGCATATCTTTAAAAGTATATGTGCACATTTATCTCTCTGTACAGGTGTACTATATAATACATCATGAGTTCACAAACAACTTTGTTAAGAATAACTGTGAATTTTAAATCCTCATCCTTTTCTGAGAAATGAAAGAAACCATAAGTATTCCATCTAGAAAGAGTCTAGAGAAAACTCATGCTACAAATGTATATGTGCAGAGATTAATAGTGATAACGAATCTTCCAAGTGCAATGTCCATCAGTCTCATAATCCAGATCTCGGAATGCATCCATGTGTGCTCATTTTCATCAGATAGTTCCCATTTCTCGTCTGCAGGCATAAAGTGAAGGCTTGTTTCATGTACAGAAATATGTTATATTTTATGTATGCCTATATATGTTCTTTGTGCTTGTTTAAAAATCTGAAGTTAATATTATTTACTCCTCAGTGCTTTCCCAAATACTGAAATACCTCAGGAGAGAGAAAGAAGCCAGAGTAATCGCCTCAAGAAAAAAATCTACCACATTCAGTTATTATCACCAATTTCTTTTGGATTTACTCAGCAAAATGTGATGATTCAAGCCACTGAAAGAAGTGGTGAGAACTGAGGTACTAATTCTTCAACAGTGTGCTCATTGGCATCAGTTTCTTCTGCCAGCAATTATTTCTCAGTACAGGAAAAGAATCGCCACTGTGATTGTGTGATGTATGGTTTAGTGAAAGCTATTTGACCTCCCTTCAAATTCTATCAGCTCAAAGCCCATACAGACCAGCAAGTAATCTTTCATGAATGTGCTATATGTAAATCAAAACCTATTAGATCTGTGTCTGCTATTAACATTACAATAACATCTACTGTAAGTACCTAGGGGATATAATAAAGTACTTCTTACTTCTGGGGACCTTCTATTTTCTGTGATACTCCGTTGACTGTAGAAAAGATGACAGTAGTGATCCCAAGACGAGGAATTTCTACATACAGAAATGATATTTCTAATAATAATATTTCTTACCACCCTGTCTGCTTTCTGTATCTGACATGTGTTGTCTAGAATTGCAACTGGCTGTCTTCCACAGTTTGGGGAGTATCTTAAAGGGGAATCTGAATATTTCAGTCAATTGTGGTACCTAGCCAAATGGCAGGGAGGGGGGAACCTCAAAAGCACTAAGTTTTCAGTGTGATTTTCAAACATAATGTCTGGCTGTTGAAGCACCTTAGTGTCAAATACCAACGTCATGCCACAAAGAGAAAAAACCAGTCCTGTTTATAGTAAATATGTTGATGTACTGACACTGATACATAAGCTTTATTACTTGTAAGAGACAGTTGCTATCAAACATTATTACAGAGTTTGGAAAGCAGAAGAGGATTTCTTAATTTTCATTGCAGCTCAGATGGACTTTTGAGAGAATAGAATCATAGAATCATAGTACAGGTTGCTGGCAGGGATACATCGTGGATTGTTCTGGGACATGCCTATCTAGCTCTGGTTGCACCACCAGCAAGTCTGTAAACCATTGTCTTTGTAAAAAGAAGCAGCAATTATCTCCAAAAGATGCTGTGCTGTTACCCGAGATGAAGCCCTAGAGTAGAGCAGAAGTTTCTTATCCTTCCCATAGATGACTAATTAAAAGGCAATGTCTCTCACTGGCAGTGCCCTGCATTACCTTCAGTTTGCTAAAGAAAATTTAAAAGATCAGTCAGAAGTAATGGCAGACAAAAAGTACCAATCTACCTGAAACACTATTTTGCCTTTACTAAGATCTTTTAATATGGAGAAAACCTAGAAGTTTGCACTTATCACAGTCAAAGGCTATACAGACAAGAACAGGCAATTTGAAGACTTTGATGAGAACATCTAACAGCAGGACAATGGAGCTTTTCTAAAAGAGATAGGGAATGAGCTTCCCTTTCAGATATTTCTTATATTTCAGATATTTCATACACAAAGCAATTGTTTTTGAAAAGCAGCATCAAAACTGAGTTTATTGTATTTTTTAAAAAGGAAATAGCCTTTAGCTCCAATCTCTGGAGGCAAAACCAGGAAGATATTTCCAGAATTTTAATAATCTTGCAACCACTGGCCTCTGTGGTTTTAACAGATTGTTTGATGGACTGTGACAAAGAGGTGAAATTCTACCTGGGATACATGGACCTAAGAAATGCCATACTAAGCATAATGAAAATGAAATCCCAAGCCACAGGAAGCTAGTGAAAGTCATGTCATTATATTCAAGTTTTCACAGTTCTTCTCACCAACCACCTTTTCTGCCACCTTTACCCACATACGTACCAGGCACATATTACATGACTGCTGTTTACATACATTTTAAGCTATTGGCTGGATGTTAAATGAAAATAGGTTACTTACAGCAGAATTTAGTCTTCCTTGACAGTTTTGAGTTTTATTTAGGAAGAGAAAATTACAGCATCTCACAAATGATGCAGGAAAACAGATATTCTACAAAACAACATAAATGTCTACAAAACTAGTAAATACATAGCAAGTTTCCCCTAGTTATCTCATTCCAGTTGACTCTTTCCCGTGTAAAACTAGTCAACAAACATTTTAGAAATGGTAATATTTCTAAATGTTAGAGTATATTTAATTTTCAAGAGAACTTCCTTTTCAATTCAACTGTCATTTAAGAGAAAACAAAGGGGAAATCCAAAGCCATACTACTTCTTTTTGTTTCTCAAAGGAATCTAAAATATTAAAAAGAAATTCAATGAAAAAAAAAAAAAGACTACTCATTAATATATTTGTTTAAGCCTCCCTGGCTGAACAAGGGCGCTTCTACTGGAGCTCAGGAGGAAGAAGAGAATCTATGATCTGTGGAAAAAAGGGCGGATATCGCAGGAGTACTACGATGCTATGGTGAGATTATGCAGGGAGAATATTAGAAGAGCCAAGGCTTAACTTGAACTTCATCTAGCCACTACTGTAAAAGACAATAAGAAAAGTTTCTACAAATATATTAGCATCAAAAGGATGCCTAAGGGGAATCTTCCCCTTTTAATGAATGAAGTGGGAAACCTAGTGAGCAAGGATGAGAAAAAATCTGAGGTACTTCATGCCTTCTTTACCTCAGTCTTCAATACTAAAACCAGACCTTCTCTGGGCACTCATCCACCAGAGACAGAAGACAGAGATAGGAGACAGACTGAAGCTGCCTTAGTGCAAGGGAAAATGATGTGTAACCTGTTACTCCACCTCAACACACACAAGTCAATGCAGCCGGATGGAATCCACTTGATAATGCTGAGGAAACTGACTGCAGTGCTCACTGAGCCACCGGAGGATGGATAGTGTGACATACAACTACAAGATGGGTCACAAAGAGGATCCTGGGAACTATAGACCTGTCAGTCTGACCTGGGGAAGGTTATGGAACAGATTATCCTGAGCAGCATCCTGAGGCACATAAAGGATAACCAAGGATTCAGGCACAGTGAAATTGGCTTTATGAGGGGCAAGCCTATTTTGACCAATCTGATCTCTTTCTATGACAAGGTGATCCGCTTAGTGGATGAGGGAAAGACTGTAGATGAGGTCTTCCTGGACTTCAGTAAGGTCTTTGACATAGTGTCCCACAGCTTTCTCTGGAGAAACTGGCTGACAATGATTTGGATAGACCTACCCTGCAATGGATGAAAAATTGGTTGGATGGCCAGGCCAGAGAGTCATAATGAATGGAGTTAAATCCAGTTGACAGACCATTTTCCAATGATGTTCCCCAGGGCTCAGTGCTGAGGCCTGTTTTGTTTAACATCTTTATCAATGATCTGGATGAAGGGATCAAAAGCACCCTCAGTAAATTTGCAGATGACACGCAGCTGGGCTGAAAGTGGCTGTTGTGGTGGAGAAAGATTTTTCATGCAAATAAGATTATTTAACTGTGTCTAGTTCTGGGCTCCAAAGATGAAGAGAGAGAGCTTCTGGAGAGAGTCCAGCACAGGGCCACCAAGATGATCAGGGGACTGAAGCATTTTCCTTATGAGGAAAGGCTACACGACCTGTGGCTGTTTAGCCTGGAGAAGACTAAGAGGGGACTTCATTAATGCTTACAAGTACATAAAGGGTAGATGTCAGGATGATGGGACAACACTGTTTTCTATTGTCTCCAGTGACAGGACAAGGGGTAATGGACATAAGCTACAAAAAATTCCACTTAAACACAAGGAAAATCTTCCTTGCTGTTCAGATGAGGGAGCCCTGACACAGGCTGTCCAGGGAAGGTGTGGAGTCTCCTTCTCTGGAGGTTTTCAAAACTTGCCTGGATGTTTACCCGTGCTTTATTGGGAAACATCTGTCACATTTTATTGGGAAAATTAGATATTCTTTTATTTACATACTGTTACAGTGTGGCAGTGGAATACTATGAAATCTTCCAATTGTTTTATGCCATTTTTAAGGAATGCAAATTTGGTATTACTATTTAGAAAAATATCTAAGCTAAATAGAACTTGATATATTTTCAGTTTGTGTTGCCTGATGTGTTGCATGAAAGTAAGAAGAAGAAATGTTTAGTTCAATACCCTTCAATCCTATGTCTTATTTTCTTAAGTTAATGAATTACCTAGAATTTATAGTGAAAATATTAACATGGTTTTACATATATTTTAAGCAATAACACCTTATTCCCTCAACGCACCTTGTGCTAGTTCCTTTCATCAGATCTTGAAACTCTTAGTAATTCATAGTTGTTTTTGCAAGAAACTGATGAAGGTGTGAAATGTATAAGAAAAAAGGAAAGTTCTGACCTAGCATCTCCCAGAGATGAGAGAGGACATTCTTCTAATTAAATGCACCCTTAGCTCAGATGATGTAAACCAATTTTTTTTTTTTTTCTCACTGACCAACTCAACTCTTTTTATATTTAAAGGAGGCTTTGACATCCCCAACTAATTAATTTTTCTGGTTTTTCCCCAAAGCTCATTTTTATTTCAACTTGCTATTGACCTCCACTTCTGATCATCATGACCCTGGTGTCTTTATTCAAAATTAGTACAGAAAAAAAAAAAAAAAAAAAGAGAACATAGCCAGAAAAAGGTCTCCTAAAGACTAATTATTTAATATAATAGCACAATATAAAAACTTATAGAAGCATAATGCATTACTTAAATGAAGAATCTGTGTTAGGTCTAGAACTTCTGCTACAGGATCTAAATGTACAAAACACAACCAATGTGCTTTAAAAACTGAGTCCATTTGAATTTGTATGTACACAGAATTTCTAGAGATCCTGACTTTGAATTCTTACTTGAGGTAAGCCAGTTCAAATTAAGTTACATGAATATAGTTGCATCCAGCAGTACCACGTCTAAAGACGCTTCCAGTCTGCCAAAAATAGTTTCTTACACAAAACACAGAAATTATTTAAGCTGAGAAATATATTACCTAATTTGCTACATTTTCAGTTATAACATAGGTTGTGGCTACATTGCCTTTTATGTAACAATAAAGGTAATATATGTCCAAGGGAGCTGAGGCTCTTCAGCTTGGAGGAGACTGAGGGCTGATCTCATTAATGTTTACAAATATATAAAGAGTGGATGTCAGGAGGATGGAGTCAGGTTCTTCTCAATGATGACCAATGATAGGACAAGGGGCAATAGGTATAAGCTAGAACATAAGAAGTTCCGAGGAAACATAAGGAAAAACTCCTTCACTGTGAAGGTGAGGGAGCACTTGAACAGGCTGCTCAGATGGGTTGTTGAGTCTCCTCTGTAGACATTCAAAACCCACCTGGATGAGTTCCTATGTGACCTACTCTAGGTGGTCCCTCCCTGGCAGAGGTTTGGACTAGATGATCTTTCAAGGTGTCTTCCAACCCTTGAGATTCTGTGATTTCTCCAACTGGGCTTAAAAGCATATAGGAGAAAAAGAAAAAAAAATAAACAATCAAACAAAAAAAAAAAAAGAAAAAAAACCCCAACAACTTACTGGTTCTAAGTCTAGTTGTCATTTATCAGCACCTTCACTCCATATTTTCCTTTCCTTGTGTGTGTTTTTTTTTTTCTTCTGCATAGTCTCCTGCTGGTAGGTCACACTGTCTTGCCTACTGGTTTATTTATAACATGGAGCTGAGTAGGCACCAAGGCTTCTTTCCTTTGAGAATCACTGGGGATGGAGTCATTGGAGTCACTGGAGACACTCAGCAATAAAAGAGCCTTCTCTGAACCAAAGCATTGTTTATTTAAGCACTAAGAACAAAATATAAACTTGAAAAAAGGGCATTTCAAAACAACCAACAGTGTAAACATATGTCTATTTTACATAAAATCCTCAAGAAGATGTTACAGTCTGCTCAGCAGGGCTGTTTATTTCGGACACCCTCAGGAGATCATTGAACATCGGTCTAGTTTCCTGCTACTGAACAACCATTACTGAACTCTTGAGACTCTGCTCTTTTTAAAACTACTACAGCCCAGTAGATTTCTGAGTTTTGAGTTCTAGCTTCTACAAACATTTACTTTGAACAGCCCTCCAGCATTTGGAAAAAAAGTAGCTTAAATTGAGTTTTGAGCCTCTCTCTGTTTTGTTTTTTATTTTTATTTATCTTTCAGGAAATAATTAAGACACAAATTATTATAGTTATTTAGTCAAGCTTAGTCTTAAATAGAGTGCAAGTTCTAAACTAGACTCCACTATCTAATTTATAGATTTGCTTTCTTAAAATATGAAAAATATATTCGCTGTTAATTAAAAAAAAAAGGTCCAACAATTTATTACTGAGAATCAGATCTATAAAATAGCTTATATCCTTCCCTGCCACTCCACAGCTTCCTGAGAGCAGCACCCAGGGACTATTGAGGTTCCACAAGTGACATGTAGCTGTTTAACGTTTGATGGCTTTGGTGTTTATGGTTCCGTTATAGTAATGGAAAAAAAGCCAACATTTTATGCAGGTTCTGCATACATGGGCTCAGCTTTCCACCTGGGTTTCAGCCCCATCAGCATTTGATAGTCCTTGAGAAAAGCTTTTTGGGTCTCATCACCCCCCTGCATAGTGCTGAGGCAACATTAAGCCCAGAAACACAGCACATGGAGAGATAGCTATACCCCCACTTGAGGACACAGGCATATGTCAACGTGGGCTGCATGTGAAAAGTAAAACTTAGGAGAGAGCAAGAAGGCCAAGACAACACAGATAACCTGTGATCCCATTCTGACCTAAGTTAGATGGATTTGCTGTGTGGTGTTGTGTGGTGCAACTCTCCTTTTTATGCTATGTTTTGTTTAGCATGTTCAGTAAATAGATGCCAGAGTTATGGTGCATTCCTGCACACGCAGAGTAGTCCTGAGGGGATTTTCCCAAACTCAGAAAGAGAGGCACATTGGTAGTCAGGGCTTATTGCCAAAGTGGCACATGACTTGGCCATTTTTCTTTTTCAGACACCCTGCAATTAAATATTACCATCTTGTTATGTTTAATTTGATAATGATTTACCTATTCTGTTCTTGCCTGATACAGTCTCTATTGCCCTGTATGTGCTTGTATACACACGAATACACTCATGCTCACGGGTCTACTGCAAAATTTTCTATTAAGGTCTCCACAAGCTAAAAAGTTCTTATAGTTGATATAAGGCAAATGAATCAGAAACTTTAGGGTATTTTAATAGTGCAAAGTAACTTTGTTAAGAAAAGTGATTATCATATCTGTTGTCAAACTGAGGAAATACTTCCCACACCTTGGCAACTCCATTGACTGTATTCAGAAGGGAGCACAGCTAGCACAGATTTCACATGCAAGCACCAATAGAGAAAGTTAAAATCCCACTATCTAAGATGATCCTAGGTCCTTCTTGGATCTACAGGCTCATTCATTGAGAGATCATCTGTAAAACAACTTGCATCTTTCATTATATGTGTTGCTCTCTGAATTAATTTTCCATCACAGATTTTGTCACCTATACTTTTCTCTCTTTCACAATGAAAGATACTCGTTAGATCTTAGGGTAACTATTTTAAAAATGAAAATACTTTTCTCCATGATATAATAAATCATAAGGCAGTGTCTAACTGTAAGAGGATCCTCTTCCAGTCATTCAGGGGAACCTGCATGCTGGAGTAGCCTCTGCAATGTCTGCATGCAAACACAGCAGCTTGGGGGATAAGCAGGAAGAACTGGAGATGTGGGTGCAGTAGCAGGGCATGATCTCATTGCATTTATAGAGACATGATGGGACAGCTAGAATAACTGGAGTAATGTCATGGAGGGCTATGGGGTTTTTAGAAAAGACTGACCGAGGTGACAGTGGAGTTGTTCTTTATGTGAGAAAGAAACTGGAATATTGAGCTCTGCCTAGGTGGGGATGAAGAGAAGGTTGAAAGTTTATGAGTTAAGATTAAGGGGCAGGCTAATGGGGGTGATACTATTGTGAGAGTTTACTACAGGTCACCCGGTCAGGAAGAGGAAGTCAATGTGACCTTCTATAGAAAACTGAAAGCAGCATCGCAGGTTCTTATTCTCATGGAGGATTTCAACCCCTTCCATTTCATGACACTATGATTCCGTGATAATTACACAAGAAGTTTATTAGATTGCTAGTCCATTATACATTAATATTTATTGCATTTCATACAGATGTACCAGCTTATCAGGTAGAAATTAATTAAAAGTGTTACAGCTTTATCAAATACCTTTTTCAACATAATCTTTTTCACAAAAATGTGTTGAGCTCTTGCAATTAAGTCAATATTCTACTGTTACTTACTGAATCTTCTATAAATTTTCCCTTTTTTTCCCAAATCAGCCTTCAGTCGTTCAGCTTGACCTTTTAAATCTTTTTTTCTGTTAGCACAACATTGACATTCTTCAATTTTTCTGATTTTTCTCAACACTTCAAGAGCTATTATTAGCACGGTGACGGAAGACTAAAGTTCCCCTCAGTTAACTCTTTTAATGTTTTTTTAGTGCAAAACACTCTGCTTGTTGAAAAATATTTATGCCCTTAGAAGATGTTGATTTATACACCTTTTGGTTCCTAATAGAGTAGAAAGTAGTTCATCATCTCCTTGTAATGTGTTCCATTTCCATGTAAACAGAAAAAAGAACAAAAAAATCACAAACTTTTATATTTTTATGTCCCTGAGAGTCCTATTTTTCCATATGGAAATGCACTTTCACTATTTCTACAGCATCTTTAATTCCTAAAGGACTTCTCAATTCCTTCTTATTGTCCCAAGATACACTTAACCATGATAATCTTTTTGTTGTGATTTTAAGTGTTTTTTAATACATTTCAACTTTCTTTGTCTTTCCTCTACTAAAAGAATGGCTAGAGCATTACCTTCCTAAAATAAATACTTATACTCAGTAAATATTAAATTTAATTTTCATTTCATTCAGCCTTTATCATTTACCTGTGAGGTGCTCTTATGCCTTCTAGTGGCTGTGATCCATTTTACCTCCTCTCTCAGACTATGGGTCAGCCTCACTACAGCTCTCACAACTCATTTTCAGAAGTCATTCTACTTATAGATGCAAGTAATTGGTTCAGTAAGTGAAGAAACTCCACCATTAAATATGTAGCACTTACAAGAGTGTCCATAGCTGAAAACAACATCTGATTTGTAGTCTCTGTGAGTAACTAAAGCTCTTCAATCAAAATAAAATTCAGGTCAAGCAAGCACTGAACTGTTAAGATTTGAACTAATGTAATAAATATTCCGGTTTTACATATCCAACCTGCTATAAATTATTTGTTTCTAATACAATATGAAGAAAAATGTAGAATTTTGTAAAAAAAATTGGTTTTCTTCCAAGTTAAAAACTGCAGCAGAAAATTCAAGAACTAAAACTTCATCTTATACAGGTAATTTTCACCTTTTAACAATCTGAAACTCTGTAAACTGCAAATAATAGCAGGGTACTTTGCATTGCTGTCTCGGTTAAGGTGATGCATTGGTTAATTAAGACTTTTCAAGTCAGGCCGCAACAGTTGAGCTCATGAAATTCCCATATAAATACAACTTATGTGAGTTCAGTGAATCTTTGCAGAATAATTTTCAATCCTACCTATGACTCCTACCAGTTGCTGTTCTCGGAATGTATCAATATTTAAACGCAAGATTACCAAGGGACTTGGTAACCCAGCCTTTATGCATGTCTTATTCAGCTCCTTATGACTGCTGTGTGTTCCAACATCATCTGAGCGAATTGTTTTTCAGTGACCTTTGTCGTCTTGTTCTAGCTGAAACTGTGCCTCCTGGGAGTGATCAACCATGTCACTGAATGCCCCCCAGTCAGTCTGATAAAAACCTATTTGATAAGTGCTGAAACCACTTTCCTTCTATGCCTCTAAGGCCAGGAATGGAGAAGGGTAAAAAAAGACCCTAATGCAAAATTAGCCGCTATGTGCCATTCCCATCAAGATGAGGAAAGAAAGACATTGATTGAGACATGTCTCCGGTTCATTAGCATTGTTTGTCTTTGAGAAAGTTCTTGTCAGTCTGACAGATGAAGAGACATTGCTGAATGAAGAGAAAATTGAGATAACTGTGGTAAAAATAGAAAAAAAAAAATGAAGGGCATGCTGTTAAAACTAATTACATTAAGATTGATATCACTTAGCAGAAGAATGTTACCTCATCTCCCAAAAATGCATGATTGCTTTTACACCATGAGCTTCCTGCAACAGGAAGGTTGCACAAATGTTTTATTTCAGTATTACATATTTTGGTTATCATAATAGATTAGCAATTTCTGAGTTGCAGAACTCATTCTCTCTATATAAGTGATATTACAGATCCTCTAAAACAATCTCTTCATAACAAGATCTATTTTGAGTCAATCTGTACTTATGCTTTTGAACTTTTACAGAACCAAGCCTGAGTAAAAAAGAGAAATGAATATTCAATCTTTACATTTGTTCATATCTGAGAACTGTGTCTACATAACCAATACATAATGAATAAAGAGGACTCATAGCAATGACCATTAAAAACCTGTCCATAGTTATAGCCTGTTTACTTTGGCTTATTGCTTATCCAAATTTCCATTTGCTAGGCTATTATACTCTATATGAAGTGAAATAAATTTATCTTTGTTAGGATATTTTTTCTGTTCTTGGGGGCAGCCATTATGTTATAATTATTTCCAAGATCAAAGCTTGGGAAAGGGTACTGTTTTGTTCTTATTAGGCAATCTTGTGACTTCTCCTAGAATAAATTCACTGGATAGTCCTGTTCTCTGAAACAGGAACTTGACCTGTGGCAGACACTTATGTCAGGGATATAGAACGTTTTATAATTCTCAGATAAACATACTCAAATTAGATCTATACATAAATGTTCAAAAAAAACCCCAATGGCCTGAAGAATAAGTTCTGCTTCTGACTCTACTGTCTCAATTACACCAAACTCTCCCCTTTTAGGCATGAAGAGAGCCACTCGTAGAATCATAGAATGGTAGGGTTGGAAGGGACTTCCAGAGATCATCTAGTCCAACCTCCCTGCTAAAGCAGGTTCACCTAGATCAGGTCACATAGGAACATGTCCTGGCGGGTCTTGAAGACCTCCAAGGAAGGAGACTCCACATTCTCCCTGGGCAGCCTGTGCCAGGGCTCCCTCACCCTCACAGTAAAATATTATTTTCTTATATTTAAATGGAACATTTTGTGTTCCAGCTTCAAATCATTACACCTTGTCCTGTTGCTAGATACCATTGAAAAAAGGGATGTCCCAATCTCCTGACACCCACCATTTAGATATTTATAAATATTAATAAGATCCCCCCCCAGTCTTCTCTTTTCTAGACTAAACAGCCCCAGTTCACGCAGCCTTTCCTCTTATGAAAGATGTTCCAATCCCCTGATCATCTTGGTGGCCCTGCACTGGACTCTCTCCAGAAGTTCTCTGTCCCTCTTGAGCTGTGGAGCCCAGAACTCCCCTTACTTAAGACCATAGTTAAAATGTTAGCTGTGACACTGGCTTTAGGATGTCTTGCGTGCCCTACAGCATCCATGAATGGTCAGTTTTTTTACATTCATGGTTTACCGTGGACACATTGTAAGTTGCATAAATTGAATATCTAAACTAATCCAAATTTAAAAAAAAAAAAAAGGAGAGGTAGTGTAGTAAAAAAGGCGTAGGATCCCTATTAGAAACTGAATATGAAAATAATGGGCAGTCTATTCTGTGCATTGGAAAGCAACAGTTTATGAGACTGTATGTAACTATTGTAACATATTGCACATGGCCAACGTGAAAGAAGAGTATCAGCTAAAGTAATGTTGCTTTAATTTACTGGATCATCTTTATGTATAGAGGGTATAATATCCATTCAGATTCATACTGAGATTGTACAGAAGTCAGGGGTTGCTAACACTGTAGTTGTACCAAACTAAACTTATGCCGGTATTAACACAGTGCCTAATCATATAAATCAATGTGTTATGTGTACATGTATTAGTAGTTATGTCCTTATGTCATGATGTTTACATGTGCATTATTGCATTATTTGTTTGTTTTATGATAGCTCATAGACTTTTCCCATTATCTGCTATCCAGACCCCTGGCAGCAGCAAAAGTTCATGGACTGAGTTTTATGGCTGATATTTACCTGAACACATTAAATATACTGTTCTTCCTCAGCAGCATGAAGGAATGTTTAACTTATTTTAGAAATAATACATTTATAAATCATTTGTTGGTAAGTGAAGAACTTAGGCTGATACCTCTACACAAGCAATAAGTGAAATCTGCCAATTAGATTTCCAAGCCTATGCATAAAAAATGCTATTATTGTCCTGGAAATCTAAAACAAAGATAGTAAATGCTTAAAACAAAAACATTCCATAGAACATCTAGAGCTCAAAGAATGCAAAAAGAGAATCTGAAAGTATCTTTCTCCAATCACTTTGCTTACACTGCAAAACAGAATTGTATGCACTTCCTAAAACCAGAAAACAGTTTAATTATGAAAGCTGAAAACAAAATCTTCCACTGGCACAGATTTGCTTTGAAGTGTTGTCACTTAAGTGAGTATTTTTTAAATATCCTTGAGTTATATTGAAAATATATCATACTTCTGTATATGTGATATATTCTGTCTCGTGTGACCTATTCTGTCTGTACATTTTATAATCTACCCTTCTATTCAAGGCCACATTGGTTGGGGCTTTGAGCAAACTAGTCTAGTAGAAGGTGTCTCTACCCATGTCAGAGGACTTGCAACTAGATGACCTTTAAGGCATCTTCCAATACAAACCAGTCTATGATTCTATGATTGTGTCAGCTTTCATCACTTACCACTATGTCACTCCCTTTCATATCATTAGAGAACCTGACCACAATTCCAGAGTATTAAACTAATCATGCGTATTTTATGCAAACATTAATCTTTAGTGTTAATCCAGCAGCATTAAACCAAACCTGTAATGAACCACAAAGGTGTTTTACAACATTTTGTGATTGTCTTTTATGAGTATTTTCATTTCTCTCACCAAAGTGTTTTAAACCTTAGAAAGAAATAGTACCCAAATTTTTGCAGTGGAATTTTGTGTAAATAATACTTGGCCCCATTTCTGAAACAACTGAGTTATCATTTTACCTGTAAGCAAACCAAATGAACTTTCAGAAAAATTAATTACAAAAACTTTAGTACCTCATAAAAATGAACATTGTTAAGCTCCTTCCTGTGAGCTTTTTTACATGGGCAAATTTCCTGTCTAATTGAATCTTTAATCTCTTTTGTTGCAGTTCACGCTAATAAGAAAAACAGTCATTCCTGTACAGAAACTTTCATGTTAAGCATTCCACAGCACTTCACAAGATATGCACATCTCACATTAATTATGAGAGATAAATTACATGCATAAAACAGAAACATTAAACTAAACTAAAAGTGCTTTGAAAAGTTGCAAAAATACAATGAGACTGATCAAACCGTGAGAATTGTGGTAATCTAAGCAGCAAACTAATACTGATCTTTTCTATCAGTATCTGACACCTAAGTCTCTACATCATTTGACTCTCGACTTATATTGGAGTACAGTTAATAGATAAAAAATATTCATGTGCTGATTACATTAAAATCTGCACAATAGTTGTAAACAATTACATCAATTGAAAGAGTACAATAATATTGATATTTCAACTCATTCTACTTAAGCATTAAAGCAGCTTTCAGCAATGTACCCTTGCAATGAACTATTCCTAAGTTAGAAATGAAAAAAGCAGAAAGACATGAAATTCTAACTTTTTCACGGTCAGACAGAAGCTCTATAACCTAAAAATTGCACATAAGACTAGGTAAGCCTTCATTTATTCTGTTAGTTTCCACACTGAAATTAGTAGGAAATATTTGAAGAGAGAATGGTGAGGGGATGAGATGCTTTAAAAGGCTGACCTTCCCAAGAAAATTAGTTAGATTGAAATCTTCCCAGTAGTTTCACTGTCTTCAGCATTGATTTTGGCTCAGTACTACTAAAGGAAATTACCATATGTCTCAAAAATGTCTGTTAATGAAAGCAAAATCTGCAGCCATTAAACATCTTCTGTTATTTCTTTTGTAATGAAAAAGAGTATACTTTGAAGACCAGAAAATATATCAGTCATCTCAAGTAACACAAGAGTACTTCCACACCTCCGTACATGGCCAGACTGGGAAAACCTATACCTCTGTAATGGTAGTCAAATTGATGTTGGAGTGAACTGGGTTTCCTCTAAACAATGGTGAAGCCGAGATACATGATGCTTCTTTTATATTCTGTACAATGTTTCTTTTACCCTCAGGTGATGCATTAATAAATGTCTTTAAAAGTTTTCTTTCCTTATCTCATTCATAATTGTCAGCTTCCCTCAAGACTCCCTCTAGCAATAGATGGCCACAAGTAATTCTGAGGTTAAGTCCAATGGTTTATTTAAAAACATTGGAAAATTCCTAGGTAAAAAATATTAATGTTGTGGTGAAATGAAACAGCATGTCAAACAGATTAAACATTCTTATCATCTTACATACTAGCCAAAGTATTAACAAATACTTAATAAATATATAACTAAATAAATACTTCATCTCCCTGAGGATAGGAAGGCCCTACAGAAGTATTCGGATAGGCTGGATTGATGGGCTGAGGCCAATTGTATGAGATTTAACAAGGCCAAGTGCCAAGTCCTGCATTTGGGGCACAACAGTCCCATGCAATGATACAGGCTTGGGACAGAGTGACTGCAAAGCTGTTCGGTGGAAAAGGACCTGGAGGTGTTGATCAACAGCCATCTGAACGTGAGCCCGCAGTGTGTCCAGATGGCCAAGAAGACCAATGGCATCCGGGCTTGTATCAGACATTGTGTGACCAGCAGGACCAGGGCAGTGATTGTCCCCTTGTACTTGGCACTGGTGAGGCCACACCTCGAGTGCTGTATTCAGTTCTGGGCCCCTCACTACAAGAAAGACATTGAGGTGCTGGAGTGTGTCCAAAGAACAGCAACAAGCTTGTTAAGGGTCTATGGCACAAGTCTTAATGAGAAGCAACTGACAGAATTGGGTTGTTTAGTATGGAGATGAGGCTCAAGGGAGTCCTTATCATTGTCTACCTGAAATGAGGTTGTGGAGAGGTGGGAGTGATATCTTCTCCCAAGTAACAAGTGATAGGATGACAGGAAATGGCATCAAGTTGCACCAGGGGAGGTTTAGATTGAATAGTAGAAAAATCTTCTTCACCAAAAAGGTTGTCAAACATTGGAACAGGCTGCCCAGGTGTGGTGCTTTAGTCCTGCCTGGGTGCCAGATGTCCACCAAGTCATTCTGTTGCTCCCCCTCCTAAACTGGACAGGGGAGAGAGAAATATAATGAGAGGACTGCAAGTCAAGATAAGAACAGGGAGATTGCTCAGCAATTAGTGTCACAGGCAAAAGAGACTTGAGGAGAAATACTTTGATTTATTAAAGGAACAACCTGAACAGAGCAGGGAAATGAGAAATAAAACCAAATCTTAAAACACCTCCCCCACTTCTCTCTCTTCCCAAGACTCTCCTTCCTTTCCCCAGTGGTATGGGGAATTTGGGTTACAGTCAGTTCATTACAGATGGATTTTGCTGTTGTTTTCTCTCAGTGGGAGACCTCCTCACACTTGCCACTGCTACACTGTGGGGTCCCTTCCATAGAAGATAGTCCTCCACAAACTTCTGTAACATGAGTCCTTCCCACAGACCACAGTTCTTTATGAACTGCTCCAGAATGGGTCTTTTCCAGTGGGGCAGCTCTTCACATACTGGTAAAGCATGGGTCATCCATAGGGAAAACAGTCCTTCAGGAGGAGTGATACCTCCAGCATGAGTCCCTCACAGGACCACAAGTCCTGACAACAAACATGCTCTGGTGTGGGCTCCTCTTTCCACACGTTCTCAGGTCCTGCCAGGAACTTGCTCCACTTTGGGCTTCCCACAGAGTCACAGCATGCTTCAGGCATCCACCCACTCCAGCGTGGGGTCCTCCATGGGCTGTGAGTGATTCTCTACTCCCCCATGGATCTCCATGTACTGCAGCAGGACAGCTGCTTCACCATGGTCTTCACCATAGTTCATAGGGGAATCTCTCTTCCAGTGCCTAAGCACCTCTTCCCCCTCCTTCTCCACTGACTTTGGTGTCTGTGGAGATGTTGTTCCTATATTCTTAGCAACTGCACAGTAATTTCTTCCCCTTCTCAAATACATTATTCACAGAAGCGTTACCCCAGTCACTAACTGGCCACGCCTTGGTCAAATGTGGGTCCATCAGAATTGACTGACATTGGCCCAATCTGATACATAGGAAGCTTCTAGCAGCAATTTGTTTAAAGAAACCACTCAGCTACCAGAACCTGGACCAGACAAAACCACTACAGCAGGGAAGTGGTTGAGTCATAATCCATGGTGGTATTCAAAAAACATATAGATGTCGTGCTTAGGGACATGATTTAGCGGTGGACTTAGCAGTGCTGGTTAATGATCTGACTTGATGACCTTAAAAGTCCTTCCCAATCTAAAGAGTTCTATGATTCTGAATATTCTGTCTCAAGGATAAGAAGTTCTCCTGGTTTAAAGAGAAATGATAATTCCAAGAAGATGAAAAAACAAACCAGGGAAGCAACTGGATTGAATATTTTCATGCAAGACTGTAGAGCAAGCAAGTTTATTTTTTATGTCAATTTCTTTCCTTGTATTGCATGGTTTCTTAACCCATGAAGAAGCTGTAAGTTGTTTCAATGTTCAGGACACAGAGAAAGGAAAATGGAAATATATCCTATGTTTGTGTCTGGGCAATGCTCACTATTGCAGCAGGAGTGGAGGAAAAATTCTGAATAGGTGAGTTGGACTGATTATTCATTGCATATAGTTTAACCACCCAAACACATAAATAAACCATTTTAGTACCACTTCTCTCAAAGAAATAATAAATGCTTAAGCAGGCAAGTCTCTTTAAGATGACTGCAGAAAAAGCAGAAATGGAACTCATGCTACAATATTGTTAGATGATATCAAGTGCTAAATGATATCTGATTTTCTGACAAAGGAGATTCAAGAGAAAGACATCTGATGACCAACATCATGCACAGATTGCTTGAACTCCTGTCTACCTAGAGAATATCAGATTGGCTGTTTCTGAAGCTTAGTCAAACCCCTAAATAGCAGTATGTTTATCTTCAAAGTATAATTTCAGGGCCACTCAAGAATTAAAGCCAAGTACCAGATGCAGGAAAAGTGTTTTTTTCTCTACAGACTATGGTGTGTGCTTTGGATTTCTAAGTGCTTTACTTAAGCTGTGTTTGAAACTCTGCTTTAGTTGTTCATCTTCCAGCTGCAGCTGTTTCACAGCTCCTATGGTCTTTCCTTCAGTCCTCTTCAATCCATTACCTAAATCCTCCTCTGTTCTTTGCTGTAGTCATGCATGTCAGCTGGTGTGCTGTTTGTTTCTTTACCTCCTTGAGGATGTCTTTGTCCACTTGACTCAGTGATAAATTGTAAAATTATAGAAAGTTGACTTTAGAGGTGAATTATCAATTTGAAATAAGGGTAGGTTCAACTTGAGCTTGTCAAAGTAAATTACCTTTTTGAGTAATACAAGATTTTAAATAATATTAGATATTATTAGACACCTTTCGGGCACTTTCACTTAGCAGTTTGGAATATTCACAAAGCAAATCAGGTAAAGCCTTTTGATTTATGACCAAATTTCCTTGAAAACCTAATTCTGTGATCCTCAAATGTGTGATGCAGTAAGACAATATGAAATGTGTCTGTATGAGGACTGAAACTGAAACTTTATGTCTGAACCACAGATACTGAATTTCTCATTTCTCAAAACAGTGCTTAAAAGGTAAGTTCTCAAGATAAAGTAAGCTTGTGTTGCAAATTTAATTATAAGATTTTTCTAGAGTCATTATTAGATATTAAATTATTTCCTGTGAAATACACTAATTCTAAACATCACTTAAATTGATATTCATTAATGTTACCTGTTTGTTGATTTATAAAGACAGTAACAATTAATCTGATGGTCTAGAAAGCTAGAAGTGACAATCAAGAATCAGGTGAATTTGTCTGATTAGGTAGGTGATCCTGCAGACAAACACACTTATGTGACTACATAAAGTAATAACAGACTCGATAGCTTGGCACATTCTGTCTTTGGACTGCTGTGCACATGACATTTGGGCCACTGAAGGCAAAACAAATAATCATAGCAATAACATCCTCTCCACAGGAGCTGATGAAGGTCTCAGTCAGGACTTTCTACAGAAGGAAAAAGACACAAAGCCAACGTATAACTAGAGATTCTTGAGAATAAAAGAATTGCATTGGCTAAAAGATGGTCATCTTGTGTCCCATCATATGAACATGATAATTTTGTTCGTTCTATGAAAAAAACTATTTTATTGAGGATGTTTGATATCTGTATGCTTAGAGCACTATAATAACTAGGGAAAATTTTTAAAAAACCATGGAAGCTAATAAAAGGAAAGAAATTGAACTTTCTCAAACTTGACAAAATCGTAATCAGAAGCAGGATGAAGGGAGGCTTTACTTTAGATGTAAATGACTCTGTTTCCTCTACATTCACTGAGGATTAAAAATGTGCCACGTTGTTCCGAAATTTAAAATCAGTATTTTATAATTCATTTCATGCCAAGAAATTCCTATTGCTCAGTTGGCTGTGGATATTTTCACTGTAAATATCTAAAGACTGATGAAGTGAGGACCACCCATAGCTTTCTTATACACACATACATATATGAAAACTAAAGAATGTGAAAAATAATTAATGCTCTAAGGCTGTGAGGTCAAGGCAAATATAGTCTCATTAACATTAATATATACATTGTTCTGTAACACTTAATAACGTATGTCTTGATCTCATTATGAATTTTACATGGGGGTGAAATGGCAATAAACCAAGTTAAAATTTGAGAATTTGTATATTCATTGCAAACACTGATCTCTATGAGCACAGCATGTTACTTTTCAACCTTCAGCATTTGAACATTTGAAAGGCAATTACACACAGGAAACTGGGGATTTCGATACAAGATCAGACTACTAATGAGCTCTTACTTTGAGACTTGCATCCTATTCCTAGCTGGTTTTATTTCATTCAGAAATCAATGGTGAGAAGTCTAGACAGGTGTATCACTTTCCAAATTTTCACTTTTTACTTAAATTTTCACTTTTAAAATGAATTCTTGCCATTGTCATTTGATGTTTGAATCACTCAATTTTCCACTTTTCAGTGGTGTACAACCCTTTGAAACTTGCCTAATTGATAAAGTAGTATTAATTAAAATTTTACAGTCTCTTCTTGGAAATCATTGATAATTCAATTAAATAAGAATCTACCTTCTGTATAGGTAAAGCTTCCTTTGTTTCCCACCTTTATTACTCCAAGAATGCAGTCTTCAGCTGGGAATCCATGAATATCATATGAATAAAGAGCAATTAGATGATTCTGGTTTCCAGATTTTGTGATGCTAATATAAGATAAAGCAAGTAAGTATTGAGAAAATAGACGAATTAAGATAGAAAATTAATCAAATGATTCATTACTAATGATCTTAACATATATGTTAAGATATTCTGGTTTTACAGAATGATGAAGACTCAGTTTTGTAGGTGGTAAAGGGAAACTCCTCCCTAAATATAGGAGAGCAGCAGTGGACAACAGAAGAAGATGGAGAAGATTGTTTCAATGATTTATCACAGTTGTTGAAGGAGGCTGGCATGACAGTCCATCCAAGTGACTGAAAAATGATAGATGGAGTAGAAACAGGTCATGAAGGACCATTACTTGCGCTTAATGAGACAGAAAGTTGAGCCAGTGGAAGGAGGAAATGGAACAGGCTACAGGAATGATGCTCACAGCAAAACTCTGAATTGGTATATTGAGCAAGTCCAAATCTGCTAATCCAAAAAGAAAAAGGGTTTACAGCAAAGTAGGAGAGGACAAAAGCCTGATGGGATTCTTTTACCAGGAGCTTTTCCTCAGATGGTATGAAGAAGAAATTAACAATTGAGACAGAAAATAAGAAACAAGATAGCAGGTGTTGCAAGTGATGTACATGTGAGCAACCATGAGGATGGTGATGCTGTCTTCAGAGACTGACAAAGTATGCAAGAGAGAGAAACCTTAAGGGAATCTTTGCATAGAGACAAGGCCTACACTTAACTACACTGAATGGGAGCCAAGGGTAAGATATTCCCAGGACTGGTCAGAGTCAGAGAACAATTTAAACGCAAGAAAATAGGACTGAAAGAGAGATGTAGGTCTGTGGATCTTAGACATAGCAGTTGAATACTAGTACTTTATGTCCTTCTAAGCCAGTCTGTAGCTCACACGAAAATCTTACCTTCCATCCCTTCACTACTCTTTCTCTTTTAAGCTTACAGACCAGATTTTATTTCAATACCTAAATAAATTAATCTTCTTCATGTGTGAAGAAGTCCTTGTTATACACACTTGTTCAGCTCAGCTTATGCTACAACATGGCTTGCATATCCTACAATAATTAGCTGAGACAGCTTGAATGTTTAACAGAAATTGTTATCCAACTGCTTATGAATGATATGCAGATCAGGAATTAAATGCAGAAATAATTCAGAAAATAATTTCCAATAATATTAAATGAAAGAAAAGAGTATACTGTTTGCAGGCAATTTGCAATAAGAAAGGCAAGTAAAATTCAAGGAATTCATTCAGTTCTGCCAAACAGGATCTACATTAACCCCTTTCCCCCTCTTTCTGGTTTCCATTATACAGAGTGATTTTTCCAGGTTTTTAAAAATGGAAAAGTCTGATTATGTTTGTGTCATTCACATGTCTAGTGGAAACCAATGTAGAGTTCATGATTCTTCCTTGTAGCATAAAGGACCACTTTTCAGAGAAGTAATTTTCCCAGCTTAGGTAAAAATGGTTTGAGCTGTGAGGTCCTTGCTATGGTGACATTGCCCTCTTCACCTCATAGCTGAGTGGATTGATCTACAGACAGTGATCAGATCTCGTCTCCTGGAAGCAGAGTGGTTTTTAAAGAAAATGCAGAAGGAAAATCTCTAGTTTCTAGTCTTTCAGACTCATCTCAGACAGGTAATTAGCTTTAGGTTGTTTGGGTTTTTTTTTTAGGTTAAAGTGTTTGGATCACTTATGTAATAACTGAAACTGCTGTTATATCATAAGTGTATTGGTATTTAGTGTTCTACAATGTGCTTTGACACTGCTTTATTTCATTGAGCGTAGGAAAGGATGATGATACAGAGTATAACCCTGAGCTTTTGAGATACTATACATCAATTGTCAAGTAGTCTTTTATTCCCAGAAATATTTTATGCCTCTGCTTTTGTAAACGAGACTTATTTCTAGCAACCTAATAATTAATTACATTCTACTCTTTAGAAAGAGTCTTTAAACTGATGTGGTTATAAAATATGTCTCATTATTTACCCAGAGGGCTTATAATTGTGAAGCCTGAAGTGAAAACATCTTATTTTCATTGATTATTTTCTCACCATTAACTGAAATTCAGCAGCAAGTTGCTCACCTCCTTGGTTTATCTGTTCAAATTGTATTTGGGTTCTGGTTCTTCTACTTTCAAAAGTAAAAAGATTAAATGCTTCACAAGGACACATTTGTGATTTAACTGTCAAGTAGATTATCGTAGAATCATAGAATAATAGAATGGTAGGGGTTGGAAGGGACTTTTAGAGATCATCTAGTCACACTTTTAATTCTTTTTTCTTTTACTGTCACATGTAGAAATATTATTTACTTAATGATGAGTATAAAATTCATAGTAAAAGGGGTATTTTTTCTTTTTTTCCTCTTCTTCTTTTTAAAATACAATATTCCAGAATTGAATAAATATGAAGGCAAAGTAGTACCTTATTAGTGATATGAATAGATCTACCTAAGATTCTGCTCCCAAAATACCCTAACCTTAATAGATTGATATTTATTGCCCACTGTATAAATGAAAATCAAACTATCAGAAGTATTCTTTTTTCCCAGTATTTTCTATATAAGAAATAAATTTCATTAGAATTCATACAGTTCACACTAACTGTAACATTGTATCTTAGGGTGCAAAGACATGCAAAAATGTGGCAAATGCAAAAACACAGAGTAAATAAAAAATCTGTTACCAAATATTATTGTGTTGAAGAAAAGAAAGGTAAAACGGTTGCCCCTACAGCAGATGTGATACTAACTCAGGTCATTTTGTCTACTCAATCCAGAACAAAACAGTATGGTTTTATCTACTTAGATAGAGAAGTAATACACCTACATCTAATACACCTAAGTAAATGACACCAGGATTTATAAACTTTGTACCTTGTTTTTTTTAAAACTGACGCACAGCACCATGTAAAAGCAGCTACTATGTCTCAGAAACAGGTTTGGTGACACTTTGAATTCAGATATGCTACACAGGAGAGTAGACTGCATCAGGGGTCCAAGCTCTTCTGCAGCTGCTTTCCACAAATAGTTGACAGTCAACTTGATATGAATTTGAGGTTGCAATATGAAGCAGTAACATTTTTCATATTAAAAGACATATATCAGACACTAAACTTTACACAGTCTGCTAAATAAGCTTTCTTTATTCTGGTACATGCATAGGTTATTGGACAAGCACAGAGAAAAATTTCACTTCTCAAAACAGGCAGAGTGGCCTTGCAAACAGTGACCTGTGATGAACCACACTGCAGTGTTGTGTCTTTGCACAACAGATCATGCTGAGTCTGAAAAACAGGATTCTTGCCAAAGTGATTTTGGAAACAGTTACACCTAAGTTATCTACCTCCAAAACACAGTGCAAAGAAAAAGAATCACTGCTACTGTCGGACCAAGTCTTACACAGATCAGGAGATGTGCCAGTGGTCCCACCACTTCACAGCAGGCTCTGATTGCACACTCGCTGCAGAAGAGCTGCTTGAGTCAGCCTAAAAGTCATCTCATCTCACAGCTGCTTAATCCCAACAACAACTCTGCCTTGTACTAGCAGAGCAGAATTAGCAGTAAAATTGCCAGTCAAATAAAAAAAAAAAAAGGAGGGGATTTTAATTTGTTGGATCCCTTCTATACTATTCCTACTATGCTAGCCATGTGGCCACACAGCAGTTGTGCCATCCCAATGGATGATGCAGTTCAGAGTCTTAACAACTGTCTGAAATAACCAAGGGGAAAAAATAGGCCTTCTCAAGCTGGTACTGACACAGAAAAGTGTTACATAACCTTAGAGGTGACTCGCTTCACCATATAATCAGTATGCAGTAGCTCTATGAGTGAACTGATCTTCTTTTCCTGGCAAGTAAATTCTACTAGTAGAAAGTTAATTTGGGTATTTACACCATCATGTATAATACACAGAAGACATTGTAGGACCAGGATCAGACCCTTCTCATTCTCATTGTGGCAGACACATTCCAAGGACAAAATTAATAACATGCTTTCACAATTTGCAAACCAAAAAGTTGAAATGTAAGTTTTATGGAATGTGCCTGTAAAGACAAAATATATCTGTTTAGGTCAAAATTTTTTTCATCTAAGAATTTTCATGTGAAAAGAAACTCCAGACCAACAACAAACCAATAGAGTAACATTTCTTTGCTCATGACTGTAAACCCAACTTCCATCAGTACCCAAACCAATATCTATTTCTTTCTCTCAATTGCCTTTTCTTCTCAGGTTCATACTAAAAATCATTCTTTGTATGTGGCTGGAGTCTCTTTGGTTTTCATGCATATTTTTTCCCTTACATCAGGATCACACACAGCTGCAATCAAAAAAAACAACACTTTGCCACTCTGCAATCAGACCTCAGCAAAGCTGACCGAGTACTCAGAGCTTCTGAGCAGGCTCCTGATTTAAGGCACTGTTGTATTGTTTCAGCTGCTTCAAAAGGGAGGCACATTTCATTGCTCCTTCATTTATCCTGAGTGGACTAAAATGTTCTGAACCCCACTTTTAAGAAGCTTTGTTGCAGCTCCCATCATAACAATATTAATTGCCTACTACAGTTCTGTTGTAAATGAGTAAATCACATGCTGCAAAGGCCGTAATATGGAAGGCTAACATCTTGTTTTGCCAGTTCATTTTAGAGCTGCCAGAATCATGTATGCATATTTTACAGGTCTGGTAAATTGTATGCCCAGATCCAATTATTTAAATGACTAAGTATCAAACTGTGAACATAAATCACGTATTTTCAGGTCTCTGCCTACCAGTGAACCTCAGACAGAGAGAGATATGTGCAATTTCAAAAGCTATGAGTTTCATTTGTTCCTAAAGAAAAATGAATAAAACTGTTTCAATAGGTTTTCAGTAATTCATATTCTATGTAGTACACTATAAAACTCTATAGATCTGATCCAAACTGTGCTAATGTCATTGGCAAAGCTCCCATTGATTCAAAAGACTCTGACAAAGTCATTCTGAGAGTAAAAGTTATGGATGAAGAGTAGATATATTAACATAATTTGCTTTGTAGGAACTTCTTATCATTTCTATTTACAAAAAAAAAATTAGCATTTCCATTCCCATAAATAATCTAGATACCAACACTACAGCCATTGGTTGTACAGCAGCCTCCAGCCATATCTCTATATGTGAACTTGCTCCTCTATGGGGAGAGTATTAACCTCATTTTCCAAGGAAATTACTCCCCTGATGCTCTTTACTGAAATGAACTGGTCTTGCCATTTTAGTGGTGACCAAAAATGATAGTATCTGTCAGTCTTCATGAAAATCTCTGTGTTTTGGATCCCACTAACAATAAACAATTTTCTGAGAAAAGCCTCTGTGGGATTCACAGCAGGGTTTGGCAGCCACTTGTCTTTCAAGGGATTGCCCACTATTTAAGTTAACAGTGGCAATGCCCACAGAATATAAACATCCATCTCCCATTACAGAAGCCTCAAACATCTGCATTGATTTCATCAGAAGGACCTTCAAACTGAACTTTTGTATTTCTTTATAAGAGCTTGACTGCTTTTAAAACAATATACTGAATCTACTGATTACTCTCTTTATGTACCACTTTCTTCTAAATTATGCAATAATTTGAAGGGATAAAAATGCATACTTGCTTTTTTTATTGATTTCATCTTCAAATTATTTTAAAGTGTGAGTGATAATGTTATTATCTGCTAAATAACAAAGTGCTAGCAAGCCATTAATTACCTACTAGAACTCAACGCATCATTAAAAGGATCCATTTTAATGACATGATGCAGTGTAATTATTATTATTATTTTTTATTATTACTATATAAGCCCCCATCAAAACTCTGGATCTGAATAAACTTCAAATCACTTCATTCCTTTTACAATGTTCACCCAGTTTTAAATTTCCTGTCCTTCTTTGCACATTAAAGCACCAAATATTTAATTTTTTGCAGAGCAAGGTTACATACAGGATTTAGACAGACTAGTTTGTCATATCTTGTCTTTAATATATTTCCAAAAGATTTACAAGACAGTGAGCAGTTCTCATTAAGTGTACATGAGATTTTAAAGCTTAATTTTGTGAAACAAATTGAAGAATTTCAAGCATGGTAAATGACACCTGATTACCTAATTTTCATTCTGACAGCTTCTAGACATCAAAAGAATCTCAGGAATTTTATACAGCTTGCTCTCATCACATTGGATAATACTTAACCTCCTTATTTAGAACATAATATCATCAATGAACACAACATGAAGACTTTCCCCAGAAACAGCTAAAGAAGATCAGAGCAGAATTATGCTAGACATCAAGTTGGGAACAACTAGACTTGTAAAAAAGTGAGGAGCCAAGAAAGTACAAGAAAATGTTGGGAGAACATAAAATAATCAAATGATACAGCAAAGAAAAAAGTGATCATCTTTTCCCATTTCTATTGACAAAAATGACGTTAAAGTGTTTACATGTCCAAAGGGGGATTTAGAGTGAGAAAAAAGAGAGACAGCTTAAAGCAGATTAGTAGGAGAGTCTCACCAGCACTCTATGGACTTGAGTCTGTCACTCATGTCCAGGTCAGAGTAACTCCCATACTCTGTACCCAGTCTGTGTGACTGCAACACTCAGCGACCATGGTGGAAATGGAACAGTTGCAACAAGAGATACTCAATGAGAGAGGACATGTGCCTTTTCCTAGGTCTTCACATGGCAAAGGCATGAGTAAGCCACTTATATCTTGCAGAATTATATATATCTTTCCTTTTTCTATGAATGTTGTGGAGGAAAAAAGTCAAAACTCACCTCTCTTTTTGTATAAGGGAATAGTTTTGTTCAGTGAGCCACAGAGGGCAATACTGACAGAAGCCTGACAAGTGCAAATCACATTTTTTAAATCCTTTTCCAAAAATTTTTGGGTCAGGTGAATTATCACTGAGCAGCACTCTCAGTGTAATGAGATAGGTAATGCTTCACTAACATAGTAAAAATAGACATAAAATAGCTCTACTATTTAATCATTGACAAAAAGAATGAAATCATTTACTTAGAAAGGGTTCATTCAGTAATTTATTGTAAAATGTCTATACTGTCCCCTTCCCTTTTTATATGCTACCTTACTGGCAAAACAGTAGGCAGAAGGCATTCAATTTTAAATGAGTTTTCCAAAGGGAAACATTCATTTCACTCAAAGTACTTATTTCAACATTTACTGTAAGAGGTTTCTGCCTAGTCTGTATTTTGAACTAAGCAGCTTTGCAACATCTCATCACTGCGTTTTATCTGAGAACCCACTGAATTACAGCACATGATTTTTTAGTCAGTATAAGGGAAATAAAAGATACAGCTAAGGGACTTTACAGAGATTTAGAGTGATTAGTGGGACAACTTACAGTGGAAAAATAGATCTGTGGCCTTCAGACTAATTTTAAGAAGAAGGCTCTTCATCTTTTACTTTACCCTAAACACAGCCCTATTACACTAGAGAGAATAGAATTCCTATGTATAGTATCATGCGGGTTAATATCCAAAATAAGTTTTACATATAGATTAAAAACTGACATTTTACTATTTGCATCCCTCAAGATTAAAAAAAAAAAAATCAAACCAAAACCAAAACAGGACCTCCTTTGGATCATAATTTTAGCCACAAATCTGTGCAGAATTCTTTCAAAAAAAAAAAAAAAATCTAAGATTCTAGCTTAAAATGAACTTTACCATTGACCCTGGTAGAGAATTCAGGAGGAGAGGGGGAAAAGACAGAAACAACTGCAGAAACCCAGGTCAATGAAGAAAGAGGGAGAGGAGGTGCTCCAGGAACCAGAGCAGAGGTTCCCCTGCTGCCCATGGTGTATCCCATGGTGAGGCAGCTGTGTCCCTGCATCCATGGAAGCCACAAGAGAGCAGAGATCCACCTGCAGTCCAGGGAGGACTCCATGCCGGAGCAGGGGGAGGCCTGAAGGAGGCCATGACCCTGTGGGAAGCCCATGCTGGAGCAGCTCCTGGCAGAACCTGTTGACCTGTGGAGAGAGGAGCCCACATGGAGCAGGTTTGCTGTCAGGACTTCTAACCCCAAGGGTGACCCACACTGACCAGTCTGTTCCTAAAAGATTGCACCTTATGGAAGAGGCCCACACTGGAGCAGTTTGGGGAGAACTGTAGTCACATAGGAAAAGTTTACAGAGGACTGTTTCCTGTAGGAGAAACCTGACCATGGAACAGAGGAAGAGTGAGAGGAGTCCTCCCCTTGAGGAAGAAGGAGTGGCAGAGACAACATTTGATGAACTGACTTCAACCTCCATTCCTCATCTCCCAGAGAAAACCAGGAACAAAGTTAAGTCTGTAAAGAAGTGAGAGGTGAGAAAGAGGTGCCTTAGGATTTAGGGTTTATTTCATAGAATCATAGAATCATAGAATCATAGAACAGTAGAGATTGGAAGGGACCTTTAGAGATCATCTAGTCCAACCCCCCTGCAGAAGCAGGTTTACCTAGATTAGGTCACTCATGAACATGTCCAGGCATGTCTTGAAGACCTCCAAGGAAGGAGACTCCACAACCCCTCTGGGCAGCCTATTCCACTGCTCCATCATCCTCATAGTAAAACATGTTTTTTCTTATATTTAAATGGAACTTTTTGTGTTCCAACTTCAACCCTTTGTCCTATTGCTAGCTACAATAGAAAAAAGGGATGTCCCAACCTCCTCTGATTATCTTTCTCTGATTTGCTTAGCAGTAAGTTAATTTTCTTCAAGTCAATTTTTTTTTTGCCTGTGATGGTAATTGCTGAGTGATCTCCCTGTCTTTATCTTGTCCCATGAGCCTTTCATTATGTTTTCTCTCCCCTGTCCAGCTGAAGAGGTGAATAACAGAATAGCTTTGGTGGACATTTGGCATGCAATCAGAGTCAACCTACTACAATGTGATAAATAACAGATAAGTATTTCAGTCCTTCCAGGATTTTCCCTCAGTGCAAAGAGTGTATTAAGAATAAAATAGAAAAGATTAGGTCTACATTGCTGTAGCACCCACCATATTAACTTCTGAAGGTGGAAATCATCCAAGCCTCTCTCCAGTTCGCAAATTAACAAGATAGGTAAGTTTAAGAAATAGAGTTGAATCAGCTTATCAGTGTCAATGATATTTTTAATGTCTGAGAACGTGAAGTTGGCTTGAATGGTTGTCTTAGAGTAGTTGTTTTCTGAGGCAGTTACTATAACTGGTTTCACATGTTACTACAGCTACACATGCTATCTACTCCAAATCACTCTTAGGACAATGTGCACAAGGAAAATGGAATTTCATCAGATAGGGAAGTGATTATGAGACATACTGTTCTACCTGCTGGAAATTACATCCAGCAAAAGTTGGGGGTAATGTAAAGCAAATAGACTCCATTTTGTTCACAGGACAAGATATAAACTAAAGACAGTGAAAAGACCTTACACATTCTCACTGGATCCAAACTACAGATTGAAAACCTTTTTTTTTTTCTCATCTACCAGACAAAATACTGCTTTTATGCCTGATAGAGCTTCAGGCATGGCAATCATCAGTCATCACCATCAATCAATCATTCAAATAGTATACGAGACTTTGGTTAATACCTTTTTACTTGAGTGATTTTATTCATACACAAGTGCTCTTGCAATCAAATCCGAGGCATCTTTTTTGATGGTAAGCATGATACTTCTTTTTTGACAGATGTTCCATATTTTGAACCGAAGAAATGGATTTCTCATTCTGAGGGAAAAGAAAAGCCATCTAATGGTTGCAGGAAAATCAAATATCAAATTATCAAGTGGTGCTGTCATATCTTTGTGAAGCTCAGAGGAACAGCTGAAATCCAGAGAAAGGCTAACCTGTACTCATCAAGAACTTAATTGATAAACTGGTAAGCTGTAGACTGAGACTTCTACTCTTTATCTTTTCCCCCCTAAATACTCCTGGGTTTTGTGTTACTCTGCTTCTAGCGGTGCAGGAGATAATAGACCATAGAATGATTTGTAGCAGTTGCAACATTTTCTTTTTCCTCTTGACAGGAGCCAGGACAGTATCAAAAATAGGACTAAGATAATACTATTTTTTGTACTTGATACTGTTTACCCAGGGAAAGGCACAATTGCAAAAGTGCAAAAGCCCCTTTCCACTCTGCATCCTTTATCTTAAAAGTGTTCGGTATAGAGTTGGGTAACCTGTTTACCAGAATAAAAAAATATCTTCAGTGAGCATATAGAAGCAGTTTGTAACAACCAAACATCAATACCACACCAAGAACTCTAGAAAATACCATGATCCCTGCTTACTCAACTATGTCAAACTTGGCTTCTGAGTCTAAGGTTACTGCTTGCTTTTCCAGCAATGGGCAGCATAAGACCTCATCATAGAGGACAGCTCCTACAGATGCCAGGTGAAGGTGAGATCTCTACCTGGAGGGTAGAGTCGGACAGAAGTAATGTGACAGCAGCTATCTACAAATATAGAGAGATGATTTTGGACTTGCTGACTTTGAGTTTATTTTCAGGACTGATAAACTGTACAAAGATAAGAGTCTAGGCTGTACATTTGTACACTTCTGGCTGTGCCAAATGAGGAAAAGTGCTGATTTAGCCCTCTGCATAAAGAAAACAGCTCTCAGACCATCCCAAGTAAGACCTAAGTCCAGAGACTTGGGCATTGTGACTGTCTCCCTCAAATCAGTGGGAGTGGCAGGAATAGAGTATATAGCAATACTTTAATTACATAATGTTGTACCTTACAACAAAACTACTATACATATGCATTCAGAGATGACTTTCAACTTTTCCTCAAAGCAGTTAGTGTTAAAGCTTGTGTTCTTTTTTTCCTCAGGTGGAAAAACTTGTAAAGATAAAGACACAGAATCAGCGCTACAACTTGAAGACAAAATTAGTTTCTGGGAGGTTGGTTTGGGCCCAAGATATCAGCAGTGTTGTAGGAAATGTAGAAGGGGAAGGAGTGGATACCTTAAATAGATCTCAGTTGTTCAGCAAGGAGCTGGAGTTTCCATCCCACTCCACAGTTAAAAAGAGATTCTGCAGAAGGATTGAAAGGGATCGAAGCTACTTTGTGCTATATGTTTTAATATCTCATCATTCTGAGAGCAGTCAATGATTTCTGTGATTCAGACACAACTTTTAAATACCAAAGATAAGAAAAAATTCAAAGCCCATTATTTCAGAATATTGCTAAACTGTCTGAAGCGAAAAATTCACCTGTTTTTCCAATCTAGGTCACGCAAAGCAGCTCATCCTGCTGAACTGCTTTAGGTGGAGATTTCAAATGAACAAATCCATGCATTTTTCCAAAACTGATTCACCATGGGAAGTTTTCAACACTAATGTTTAAAGACTGAAAAAATCATTAGCCATTGAAACAGCAGATTACTGGACTATCAGTTTAACTGTAGTAACATTGGGCTACATATGTGTAAGCATAACCACAGCTACAGCTATGGATATATATATCGATAAATATACACAAAATTATAAAGAGAGCCAACAAACACTTCAAAAAGCAACTAACAATAATTTTATAAAAAATAAATAAATAAATAAATTGATAGTCTACTTTAAAAGAAAGGTGCATTTAACTGCAAGAGATAAAAATCTGAATGATGAGGGACTTTCTCAAAATATTTTTTTTAAGTGATGAAATATTGTTTCTAATTTTGAAAATATCCTCTGTGAGGTTTCTCAGACAGAGAAGGGCAAAATGTGTAAACTGTCCTTGGTAAATGGGGAAATTAGAAAAGCCTAAGAGTTTGTCTAAGTAACATGCAATTTGAAAAGCTTGGCTTTACATCACCAAGTGAAGATAGATTTTGCATATTGTCAATCATGTGCACAAACATGTGGGAAACGTTCTAGATTTTGACAGAGCTCAAAAGATGTGATAGAAATGCATAACAACACATTTATTGAACATAAAGACTTGTGTACAGAATCTATTCTCCTGCTCTTACAGAACAATATATTTGTATATATAGCATACATAGAATCAAAATAATAGAATGGTAGTGGTTGGAAGGATTCTAGATGATCTTTAAAGCATATCCACTTTATCAGGTCACAGACAAATGTGTCCAGGTGGGTTTTGAAAACCTCTAGAGGAGACTCCACACTATTCCTGGGAAGACTGTGCCAGGGCTCCCTCACCCTTACAGTAAAGTTTTTCTTTATGTTTTAGTAAAACTTTTTGTCTTCCAGCTTTTGTCCATTACCATTTGTCCCGTCACTAGACACTGCAGAAAAAAAAAAAAAAAGTGTTATCCCATCCTCTTGACATACACTTTTTAAATACTTGTAAGTATTAATGAGGTACCTCCTCAATCTCCTCTTCTCCAGGTTGAACAGTTCTAGTTGCCACAGCCTTTCCTCCTAAGGGAGATGCTCCAGTCCCCTGATCATCTTGGTGGCCCTGTGCTGGACTCTCTCCAACACTTCCCTGTCCCTCTTGAGTTGGGAAGCCCAGAACTGGACATAGGACTCCAGATGAGGACTAACCAGGACAGAGAAGAGGGGGAGCAGAACCTCCTTGGAACTATTGGCCAGACTCTACTTGATGCAACCCAGACTGCCATTGGCCTTCTTGGCCATCAGGGCACAATGCTGGCTCATGGTTAATTTATTATCAATCAGCACTCCCAGGTCTCTCTCTGAAGAGCTGTGTCTCCAGCAGGTCAAGCCACAGCCTGTACTCATGCATGGGGTTGTTCCTCCCCAGGTGCAGGACTCTGCACTTGTCCTTCTTGAACCCCAAGAGATTCTTCTCTGCCCAACTCTCAAGTCGGTCGAGATCCCACTGAATCACAGCACAGCCTTCTGGGGAATCAGCCAGTCCTCCCAGTTTGGTGTCATCAGTGAACTTGCTGAGGGTGCACTCTGTCCCCTCATCCAGGTTGTTGATGAAGATGTTGAACAAGACTGGCTCCAGAACTGATCCCTGTGGAACTCCATTGGCCACAGGCCTCCAACTCCATTCTATGCCGTTGACCACCATCCACTGAGCTCTGTCATTCAGCCAAATCTTGATCCACCTCATCGTCCACTCATCCAGCTCACACTGCCTGTGCTTTTCTATGAGGCTGTAATGAGAGATGGTGACAAAAGCCTTGCTGAAGTCAAGGTAGATGACATCCACTGTTCTCTCCCCATCTAGCCAGGCAGTTATACTCTCATAGGAGGCTATTAGATGCATGCATATTCATCATTTTACCTTTTTTATTTATCATATTAGATATTGAATTTTACAGAACTGTCACAGAACACCAAATAATTCATACCCTGCATTTTCTGGCCAAGTAGAAACAGATACTGGAAAAAGAGGCATCTTTTTAATGTATTTATGTTATCTATCCATCTACATATCTCTCTGCTATTTGTGCAATTGCTGTTCAATAGTAAGTTTTGCCCACAGACAAGGTTGCATCTTCTCCATATGATTAATTTGAGATTTGATATCACTTTGAGACTAAAACTAAACTTACTCATTGTTATTTATAACAATTATTCACACCTTAGTCCTATTCATCTTTTGCCAAATTAAAGGGCAACCTCATTTGAGAATAAGTGAAGATATGAATATTAGATTATACAGATTGATTTTTATTTATCTTTTAAAATGACAATGAAATTTACCATGATAAGTATTATAAGTAGTCTTGATATATTAAACTTCAGATGGCTGCACGATTTTAATCACCAGCAAGTTAACTTCAGACTATTTCACAGTAATTAGAACTGCTGTTACAAGTAAAAAAAGAAAGAGATGAAACCGGCTACTTTTCAAAACAGCCCTCCAGCAACACAAGAGTGAGAATACATCAGGTTCCGAAGATTTCTACAGAAAAGAATTTGCAAAAAAAAAATTATACTTTCTCAAGTTATGGCTGAGTACAAAAAGCAACTGGAATTGCACAGAACATGATTTGAGAAAAAAAAGTAACTCTCCACAAGTGATTCATGTCCCACTCCTACTGCAGCATCAGAGGAAGCATGCCCACTCTTTTATTTCTTCTTTTTTTTTTTTTCAGACACAAGAAGCAGCCCCCAAATAAGCTATGGAAGGATGGAGGAGAGATTTCAGAACCAAAATGTCATCTGGTTATACAAGCAGAGTTCTAGTGTTTTAAGAAGAGCAATTGTACTCCCTTTATGACAAATCTACTTAATCTTAATCTCATACAGTGAGATTAAAACAATGAGCCAAGGTACTTGGTGGAATTTATTTTCATTTTGTCAGGCCAGACCCTGCTAGTGTGGAGCTATTAAAAGCAATCAAGCTGTAAACCCACAACTTCTCAACTTCTCTTGGCAAGCACAGCACAGTGAACGAGCAGTCATTCTGAGGAAAGAGAATATGACTCCTTATGAAAGAGGCATTGAGATCCATTCACTGCATTTGCAACAAAGCTGTCTCTTATGTGAATTGTCAGGAGGCAGAAGGTGCACAATGTGCAATGACTTTTTAGGGCCAAACTGTATATTAACCTCTCAGCTCTCTTAATATGCTGACTTCTTGAGGAAACTAGGCTTATGTTGTACATACATCTACTCTGAGTAGCTTTGAAGCTATTAGTTAATTTCTGCCAAATTTCATAAAATCAGATCTCTCAATCATAAATTATTTTGAGCTTTATTAACTTAGCTAGTGCCTTACACAAAACAAAACTAAACCGATGTTTCTACTACAGAAGATCTCAAGCAGAAAACAGAAGGGTCAAACTCAGAACTAGCCATTGGAGAATGCACATTTGCAAGAGCCCCAGGAATTCAAGTTTTCTAAGCCTTGCTCCTCACAGTTTACTTGTTTTTCTTTTTCATACAGGTTTCTGTTGAAGCTACTGCTTTAAGTACTGGCCTTTTGTTGTGCTTGTCTCAATTTTAATTACTAGATAACTTCTTTGCTGAAATATTTTTCCAATGTGAACACAATTCCAAATTTCTTGCATCTGTCCTCGTAGTTCTCACAGCTTCATGCTTAGACACAAGAATCCTCTCCCATCATTTAAACCAAAATATGCTCCCACAATCAAAGCCTGCCTTTCATGCTCACATAGAATAGCTTTCATGAATTCTGCAGCTTTGCACTTACTGAATAAGGTAAAAAACATTCAGTGTACATGAATGCTAAAAAGTCAGTATCTTAAATATTTTGGAAAACCATTAGTGGTACTTAGTTTAAAAATAAACTAAGACACATCCTATGTGGTTAAGATGTCAATTGGACAAAGGCCCTACATATGTACTTAGATTTAAATGGAATGAAAAATTATATCAAAGTCCATAGGACACAAACTCATACTTATATACTTCAGTTGCATTTGACATAGATAGGCACAACCTTGAAGTCTGATCATACACCTTGTTGTGATTTTGAGTCAATGGTTGACTGTGTGAGAAAACTAGATTTACTTAAGCATCTAAATTTGTAGTAACATCATCCTGAAGGTAACTCAAACTGATATCCAACATTTTAAACTTTACTTATTTGGGGTCTTTGTATGTGGCAGGTAAAATCTTTCAGACTAGAATCTTCTGACCAGAGGCCTATTCTGTTTCCAGCTAAGCCCATAGTATGTCATCCTGCTGCCATTCTCACAGTTCATGAAGCTTGGTTCTTCCTACTTGATTAGAACCAGCACAGAAAAACCTACCTCACACATAGCTGCTGAGGAACATATATTTGTAATGCATTAATATAGTATCCATTGCAACAGGCTAAGGCATGGGGCAGGTCTTGTAATGCACTGCATTCTACATGGGTGAAATAGGATAATTCCTGTCCCAGTGCACCCACTGTCCCAGAAGAGGACCAGGTACAATAGGCAAGGACTGTCCAACCTTCTTATCACTACCAGCAGCATACCATATATTTCATGCTGCAAAAAGCCATGAGGCACAAACTGCTTGGGAATAGAGGGAGCTAGGAGTATTGCAAAGAGGATAACTCTTGCAGGGGCCTCTCACTCCATTGCAGGAAGCTCTGGGAAGGTGAACTTCTAAGTACCAGTGTCAGTCTCAGTAGAGAAGTGCCTATCACCTAGCATATATGTCCTGCAGTCAGTCATATGGTACGACAGTTGCATATACACAGCTCAAGAGACAAACATTAACCATACTTGTTATACAGAATGTAAGGGATAGTACAGTTGCTGATTTTGTCCTGAAAAGGCTCATTGTGTTCCAGTATGCTGCATCCAACAGCTTCCAAAAATGAATGCTGACAAAGAAATATAAAAATGAGACAGGCAGATGGTGATATTACACCAGTGTATTTGTCTATCATCCATTGACCTGTGCTTCAGGGATTTCCCAAGTGAGTACTCTGTAGGGTAACATTGTCTTCATTGCTCTGCAAAGGTCTGTACCTGAGGTATCAACCCTAGGTTGTCTTTGCACTCTGTAGTTCTCTTGACCTATTCCAGACATTTATTTTGCGAAAAGATGAAATGAGTCCCAACTGACCTGTTTCTATCCATCAGTTGTGAAGGGTATTCAGATGATTGGCTCAGTTGTCATTTGATAAGACGTCACAATCCATTGTGCTTAATAACTCTGGTTATAAGGTTGTGTCTTTCTCAATATAGGAAAAACTATCGTTTCCTCTGTTTCCATAGCAAAGAATTTCACAGTTTAATGAAACACTGTGTAATAAGAGACTTCTTTTTACTTGTTTATCAATTTGCCTCAGGTAGAGGAGCAGAAGAGGAAAATGACATAATGTTAAATGATAATGATTTCAGTATACCAATAATCAGCCCACCAAGGGTTGTAGTCATCCTACAAAAAAAAAGAAAAGTTGGAAGTTTCTTGGAACAAGACAGTGACATATAAACTGAAGAGCCATGGGAGAGATGAAGCCAAAATATAAATGCTAATTGAATGTTAATTATCACTGTTAATATTATTCTATACATCACTTTTTTTTTTTAATCCATTCCTACCTAAGCAAAAAGGCTGTTGCAAGGAGATCATCCTAAAAAAAAAAAAAAAAATCAGTTTTTGAAATTGTAATCAGTGGTTTTCTTGTGTCATCTTATTTATGGAAGGGGAAAAAAAATCCAATACCTATAAAAGTCAGGGGAAAAAAAAAAAAAAAAAAAATGAAGAAAAGAGAGTTGCAGAAAAACAGAAAAAATATTTCCACTATGCTTCCGGGTCATCTTCATTAGATAACCAGACCATATATTTCAATGACTGCATAAAAAAGACTGAAATACTGGAGAAGTTTAGGTATTGTGATTTACTGTGGACAGCTTGTGGCCTGTTGGGTGAGACATTTAAAAGCTAACATGTGAGGAGTTGAAATGCAATGAGGAGTGCTGCTCAGCTGCTCACCAAGACTTGACCCAGAAGGCTGACCACCCTAATGGACTGTCTAACAAGAGACGATCCTCTTGCATGCATCCAGGGAAACCTATCTGCTCAAGTAAGCCCCTTCATGGCCTGTACACTAACATATGCAGACTTGGGAATAAGCAGGAGGAACTGGAGATGTGAGTCCAGATGTAGGACCACAACCTCATTGCAGTTAGAGACACACAATATGACAGCTCCCATGGCTGGAGCACAGTCATGAATGGCTATGTGCTATTTAGGAAAGACAGGCCAAGGAGACAAGGACATGGAGTTGCTCTCTATGTGAGAGAGCAATTAAGGTGTATTGAACTCTGTCTGGGTGGGGATGAGGGGCATGTTGATTGTTTATGGGTGAGAATTAAGGGGCAGGGTAGTGTGGGTGATACTATGTGGGAGTTTACTGTAGACCACCTGATCAGGAAGAGAAAATGGACAAGCATTCTACAAACAGCTGAGAGCTGTCTCACAGTCACAATCCCTAGTCCTCATGGGGGGCTTCAACCACCCTGATATTTGCTGGTAAAGACACACAGCCAAGCACACGTAGTCCAAGAGGTTCCTACAGAATGTTGACGATGACTCGCCATCACAGTGGCCAAGGAGCCAGAAAGGAGTGTGCTGTTGGACTTTGCGCTAACAAATTGTCATGGTTTAGGCCCATCTAGGAACAAAAGGCAGTTGTTAGGTGTAGTCAACATGCATTCACCAAGGGGAGATCCTGTTTGACCAACCTGATAGCCTCCTCTGCGGGCATAACTGGATGACTAGATGAGGGGAGAGCAGTGGATGTCATCTACCTTGACTTCAGCAAGGCTTTTGACAGTCTCCCATAACATCCTCATCAGAAAGCTCAGGCAGTGTGGACTGGATGAGTGGACAGTGAGATGGATCGAGAGCTGGCTGAATGACAGAGCCCAGAGGATGGGGATCAATGGCATAGAATCCAGTTGGAATTAAGTGGGATTCCACAGAGGCTGGTTCTGGAACCAGTCTTATTTGATATCTCCCTCAATGACCTGAATGAGAGGACAGAGTGTATGCTCAGCAAGTTCCCTGGTGACACCAAACTCGGAGGACTGGCTGATTCCCCAGAAGGCTGAGCTGCCATTCAGCAAGACCTTGACCAGCTTGAGAGTTGGTCAGAGAGGAACCTCATGAAGTTCAAGAAGGACAAGTGCAGAATCCTGCACCTTGGAAGGAACAACCCCATGCACCAGTATAGGCTGGGAACTGACCTGTCGAAGAGTAGCTCTGCTGAGAGAGACCTATGAGTCCTGGTTGACAGAAAATTACACAGGAGCCAGCAATGTGCCCCCATGGCCAAGAAGGCCAATGGCATCCCAGGATGCATCAAGAAGAGTGTGGCCAGCAGGTCAAGGGAGGTTCTGCTTCTCCACTTCTCTGCCTTGGTGAGGCCTCATCTGGAGTCCTGTGTCAGTTCTGTGCTCTTCATCTCAAGAGGGACAGGGAACTGCTGGGGATAGTCCAGCGCAGGGCCACCAAGATGATCAGAAGATTGGAATATCTTTCTTATGAGGACAGGCTGCAGGATCTGAGAGTGTTCAGCCTGGAGAAGAGGAGACTGAGGGGGAACTTCATTAATACTTATAAGTACTTAAAAGGTGTTTGTCAAGAGGATGGGGTAACATCTTTTTTTCTGTTGTCTTAAGTGATAACTAAGGACTAAGACTAATGGACAAAAGTCAGAACATAAAATTTATACTTAAACATAAAGAAAAACTTCTTTACTGTAAGGGTGAGAGAGCCCTGGCCAGACTGCCTTGGAAGGATGTGGAATTTCCTTCTCTGGAGGTTTTCAAACCCTCCTGGATGCTTTCGTATACAACTTATTTCAGGGTTTTAGCAAGAGTTTGGGATGGATGTTATCTAGATGTCCCTTCCAACTCCTACCATTCTGTGATTCTGTGAAACTGAGATTAGAAGAATGAAACAACTTGGGTTTGGTGGGTTTTTTTTTTCCTTCTGGATGGAAAAAGGAGATGTTATTTCACTGTTTCATTTCTTTTCACATATCCTCTTCCATAGGATTTATTTCATTTGAATGCGGTAGTTGTTATATCAACCCACACTGTTTCACACCTGTTGGAGAAACGTGCTGTTGCCGTATGGGTTCATATTGATTGAGATTCAGGCCTGTGGCATGGCTGATTTTACAATAAAAATGTAATTTAAAATTCAACAGAGATCTGTTCTGTTCTATTTAGCACTGAATATATGATCAGTTTTTATTTCAGCTACATAGGTTTTACCCATTTGGGTCAGAGTAGTCTAATTTGTTTACTGGGAAAACAAAATGTAGACTGATAATAACACTCTTGTTTTGCAACACACTGCCAAACCTGTCATCTACATTAAATGTTACCTGCAAAAAAACCCGTTTTCTTTTGCTCTTTGGAATAGCTTTCACATGTCATTCTTTAACGTGTGTCTTCTTTAAACAGCTTGCTAGCTTTCTGAACTATCACAATTGCTCACCCACTTCACCATAGTGCCAGAATCAACTGGGATAAATAACAACTGTTTGGGGACAATGGGAATTTCCTGGATGGTTTGGTTTTTGGTTTGTTCTTTAATGTCTTCATATCTGACAGTAAGCTCCTGTGCCTGTTGCTAGTATACCTGGAAGGAAATGCCTGCAAGCAAAACTTTTAAGGAATGGATGTAGACTCTTTAGATACAGGATTGCTAAGCTAAATATATGAAGCCTCACCTTATATCCTACTTATGTTCCCAGAATTTCAGTTAGGTTTTTCCAAGCCCTTTTTATTTCTCAATAAGAAAGCTTCTTCATTTCAGAATGATATTAAAAACAGCCAGTTGTCACTCATTTCTTCTTCTGCTACACACTCTGTTACTTTTAATCTTTACACCTCCTCCTGGGAGAATTCTGATTGCTTTTGCTTTTTTCACTGTTTTGCAATGAAATTCACACCTTCTTATCAAGGAGAAGACTGTCCATGATAAACACACTGAACTCATTTTTGTGAGCACAAAAATGATTTGAAAATCATTGAATGTACTGGACAGATGCTTCTCCAGTGGTGATGTCCTGATAAACAGTGATGGGTCCCACTACTGACTAAAAGTGCAGTCAGGTTGTAATTAACACACAAATTTAACTGTGCAGTGTCTCAATTCCTTGATTCAGTTGCTGACTAGACATAGATGTTTTGTGGCATGTGAGATGCCCTAGGGAAATGAGGGTGGGAAATATCATTACAGATTTCTGCAGTGTGACATCTGATGAAATATGTGAGGGCAACTCACATGGCACCAGGCAGCTTCAAGGTCCCAACCAGCAGATAAAAGAATATATTTTAGGATAAGCTAATTGCTTGCTAAGCTGGATGACTTGATCTCCATATACAAGCTTACAAGTCAGATGCCTAATCTTAAGCTGAAAGCTACTTCTAATTCAATGAGACCCTTTGTGATTTGGACCAGCCTCTGTGTGCTACCAAAACCAAGCAGATGAGAAATTTAGTCTTACTTTCTTAATCACATATCTCTATACTGAATTTTATGAAATGCAAATCAGTTTTCTGATTTAAATTCCACTGTCTTTTCAAGAGAGGGTATCTTCACTTTTTGAAAGGCTTAGCCAGGCTTGCTTGTAGAAGCATTCTAAGGGATGAGAGTAAGGTAGGAAGCTTCACACTTTCTACAGTACAATACCTCCAACCCAAGATGCTACGTATCTGTTCTCTGCAGATCTCAATTTCTGAGAAGCAGTCAGGGCATGGGTATATTTGGAACAGGAGAAGATCTTGTGATTCTAGAACCAAATAAGTTTAAATCGTATGTGGAGCCCTGTGGAAAGCAAAGCAGAAGTTTGATAGGTAGGAGGAAGACAAGGGAAATGCAGGGTGAGAGTAGAAAGGTATTCGGTAAAAAGAGCTGGGGCAACAAGAGTATCAGTATGTTATGGATAATTTGGGTATGTAATTTCAAAGATAACTTTTTTCCAATGCTTTTCTAATCCGTTTTCAGCAGCAATTTTAAGTCAAAATTAACTACCATTATCTGGGTAAAACCCTAGCAAAGAAATAGCATTTCTAATGTCTCACATGACTTCAAGGGCATGGCTAAGTAGATAGAAGTTCTAGTTAAAAAACATTAAGATTTTATATTTATTATGTTTCCTTCTTTAATGATTTTAAAATACTTAAACATTAGTGTTAGTCTCTATCACTCTCCTCCTTGAGGAAGAATATTATTCATACTGCTATATACTCTTCTACTAATATATACTCTCTTACTCTGTGAAATGCTCTCCATCCAGCAGTAGCATCTCTGTTCACATATGATCTGTTTAAACTCATAAATGCAATGTTCATAACTCAGTAATTTTTTTTTGTTAGCTATGTAGTGATGTTTAAACATATATCTCACATCCAAATCTGGCCATTCCAGATCTGATTACTAGTTTCCACATTCTTCTCTCAACAGCCATTCATACTACTCTTTCTAAAGCATATAGTCATATGTCTGCAATAAAACCTGAGGTGATGCATATTTATTATTATTTTTCATGCTTTATTATCCTGACATATCAAATTACCCTGCTTAAACTTTGATAAGTGTTGTATGATAGAGAAATCAAATTTTTACATAAGAAATTGCTTCAATTAAATGTCAAAATAGACATAAAAATTAATGTTAAAGTCACTTAGACTTACTTCTAAATGTGTAGAGGCTGGCTTAGAAAGGAAAGTCCTGTGCAGCATCTCCCCCTTACATTTGAATATCAGTTTCTACCAGTGATCTTCTCTGTCCTATTTCAGCATTTACTGTATGTTGAACTTAATTTGTAAGACCTACAAATTACTGTTGCCTGGTTTTTTTTTCCAGTGCCAAAGGCTACTTAAATACATAACAGAGTTTGTAAAATCAAGTCTTCAGGGTGTCTTCTGAAAACATAAATTCTTTATCTATTCTTTTTTTCCTTTTTTTTAATAACTCCATTCATTTTCTCTTACATTCCTGTGTTGTGTCCAAATATAAACTGTCTCCCAGAACAGCCATCCTAAATATTTATTACCCATGTAATCTTTTCCACTTCTGTGTCTTTGTTTTATTCTGCATGTTTAGGTCTCTTTTTATCTTATCTTTCGCTCCTATCAAACGTCTTTGATCTTCTGTCTTTTCATACATCTTTTTCCTGAGTTTGTGTCCTCTGGTGAATGACATCACAACGCAGTACTCCTCTGGCTGATTTCTTTCCCTCAAATCTCATTCCCAGGATTTTTCTCCTTTTTAAACTCCTTTGTTCCTATTCCCTCCTAATGCCCTGATCCCCTGCTTGCACTTGCCACAACGTATTCTTCAGTCTCTTGCTGGTTTAGCACATCCCCTTAAGCAGACTGATAATGCAATTTTAAGTGAAACTAAGAAACTTTAATATCACTCTGATCCTTCTTGGATTTAGGCTTGTGGATAGAGCCAGAAGCAAGATGAGAAGGGGAGGGAAGGTGGGGAGACATTGGAAGGGAACAGCTGAGGAGAGACAGAAAAACAAACTTGACAGCACTTTGCCGTCTGTTTATTTCCCAAAGAGTGTCCACTCAGCTGGGTAGCAGAGTAATGTGAGCCACCAGATGTGTGATTGTAACACTGGTGTCAGCAAGAGCTGCTTATGCAGCTTTTGGCCAGCACACCATGTGAGACATCATTACCTTTTTCTGTGGCCAGGATGCACCCGAACAATTTAGCACTGCATGGAAATAGAAAATAGAGCAGGGTAAGTAAAGAGTAGAACTATCTTTTATGGAGACAGGAGACTTGAGGAAAAACCCACAAAAGTCAATACAGTAACAGAAAGTTTGTTGTCTAATAAGTAAAGGCAGGTCCATACTGCAACAAGTTGATCTCTGTTGGCAGAGACACCTTAACTAGGAAGTCCAATACTGTATGGCCCTACTTCTACAGTACCCTAACCACTCACAGCACCGAATACAAAAGGACTGGCAGCTCAGGGCCAGCATCTCAAACTTCTGCCCTTCTAGGCATTGTTTTACCATGAGTGGAGGAGAATCCCCTGGTATCCCTTAATCATGATTCAAAACACGTGCTGCATTGATTTTGCACTTCTGAGTTTCTAGATCTCATGGCATGAACATTTTCAAGAATCCAAAAGATGAAAACCAAGTTTGTTTTTGTATAAAATAGTATTCAGTAGTAGTGGAAAATTTGATCTACCTGAATATAAAATGTACAGTAATAAAGGAAACATATCTCCATTTCATTTATGTTAATGAGAAACAGATGAGAATGTGGCACAGAAAGGGGTTTAACCCCTATGCAAGTGCTACTAAGATTAGGTACTACATTCATATAACAAAATTCAGACAAGAAGATTATTCACCTGTTACTCCTTTCAAAAATTTGGCCTGCTGTGTTATATGTGACATAATTAACAAAACAATACAGCATGTTTCAATGAACCCAACTATGTGCAATTTTCTCCAAAGTGTGATTAAAGAAATGATTGGAGGGCAAATGGAACAGCTTTTAGTGAGACAGCTAACAATGAGACACATTGGATTCTTATTATCTGCTATTAGCTTTGGCTTTCAGGTAGGAGAAAAATACATTTTAGGAATCATTCATTCAGCCTCTGAAACATGCTAATTGGTGAGAAAGTTGTCTATTTGTTTTGTGTTACTTAATATTTTCACCACAAAAAAAATGGAACCTGTGGAAAGCTGCTCCAAAAGATTTGTTTAAAAGGTCAGCTCAGAAGAAATCTCTGCGTATTCCACAAAAGAGCAGATACATTAAGAAAATATGCAGCTGGAGTTAATGCTTTAATTGAAGGCTTGAAAGCTGTGTTCTATTTTTGTCATTAGAGAGGGACATTTGTAAAACCTTTGGCAAGTCTTACATAGCTTTCAAAATCCCTGGCAGATAGGCAACTACTTAGTGATTCTGGACCTTTGTCTCTTTCTGCTTAAGTTTTCAGTATACATTTTAAATAAAGAATGATTTTATCATTGTACTAAGAGCACTGATGCTCCAGCTAATACTATCCACTGTGGATGCAGACCATTCTCTCCTATGTCAGCTTGCCTTGTATTTTATGGCAAACAACAAACTAATACAATTTTCAAGTGACATGGAAAGCTAACTGTTTCTTTCTCAAAAAAGGACCAGAACCTGTTAAGAGGAGCTCATCAGGAGCAAGGAGATGCTGCTCCTTGAAGAGATAAGCCTCTGTTGAGCAGCCAACCCTAACTTGGACCTTGAGAAGGGAACTTCTGTCTCCCTGATCTTTCACAAAAACCTATGTCTTCAGGTCCAAGCCTTGGACTGATCCAGCCTCCCACCATCCAAAATGCTCAGATTATGCACCAGAGATCACTTATTCCTGCTCTAGCTACTATCATAACACAAATAATGATAAATGCACCATGTAAGCTGTGCTGTGATCTCTCCCTGGAGTGCTAAAAACCTTTTGCTTCTCCCCCTTATTCTTGGAGGTAAGGATGCCCAAAGTATTATTCTAGACAATTGTGTCTCAATTGCACTCCTCTTTTGTGAGGACACTTACTTGCTACTTCCTGCTTTCAAATTTCAGCTATTTTTCCTCCCACTTACTGACTGTATGGTACTTTCTGTTTAACTGAAAGCTTTTGTAGCTGAGTAAAGCTCTATATCAGTGATAGGCTGGGAGAGTTAAGATCATTTTGTTGAGGGAAGAACTGAATACTATTTATTATAGCAAGAGAACTTGAAATTGTCTTTATGAAATTAAAACAAATTAATATGTGGCACTGAGGACAGTCAAGAGCCACAAAAACCTCTTGCTGCCATCTAAAATCTCATCACTTCTGGAAAACAATCCTGTCATTCCCTGGACCTGCTGAGGATCCTGACCTCAGTGAGGACACTGTATGCAAGATTAGGCCCAGGAGTCTGTTTGCAGCCTCTATTGTCTTCTTCTGAGCTTCTGCTTAGAAGATTTTTAGCCACTCTTTGGTTTTCCACTACAGATTTCTGAATAACAAACGGTGCAGGGATCCCTAGCAGAAATTCAGTGTTTTAGCCAAGTACTATGGTAAAAGGAAGACAGACATACATATGTTGACTTCCATGGAGCATGTCATCTTTCACTCACTGAGTCACTCACGGCTATTGTTAATCATTGAGAAGTTGCTTTGAAAGAAAGATCTACAGCAGATCATGTGTGACTTCCAGACAGGATTAGGCAAGGAAGATCACTGATGCATGAGTTTACAAGGCAGGCAGGTATCTCGATTAATTTCACCACTCTGCACCTATGGGCCAAGTTCATACCCACCTGCATTTGTGATCTTAGTTTTATTTGCATTATCCTCACTATTTTCTCACAGTTGGATATCCCTAAGAAACATAGGAAAAATTAAAACTGGAAAAAAAGCCCATTCCTGTACAGGTCAAACCCATTGTCCAACTCCTGGGTCAGAAATTACATTTTTCTATGTAGACAGTTCGCTACCACTTATCCTGCCATTTCAATGCCTACTCATCTTTTTTTAAAACTGACTGCTTTTTGTAGAAATAACCAGCAGTGGTAGAGTCACTGGGCTTTGATTTTCTCTTGCAGGAAAGGCTCAGGTCTCAGACACTGCCTTTGATGTTTCCTGTACTCCTAATGACTACCATGGAGCTCCTCTCTGTGGGAGCTATGACACAGGAATCCATTTCACTACTACTATGAGATGCATTTAGTTGAGTTTCTTGAGTACACATATCACTGAAGGAGTAGGCTCAGATAAAGAAAGGTACACAATTCTATACAGATTTCAGAAAGCATTTTCTAGTAGCCTGCATTAAAAAATGCATCTGAAAAAAGTCCACTGGTTTAAGAAGGAGGAAGTATCAGGAATCATTTAATGTACTAGTCTACTATCAACTATTCTATAAGACTTATGCATGAAATAAAAAAAATGAAGACACATGCTGTAACATCTGATCCAGATTCATGTTCTCAAAAATCAGTTATAGAAGCTTTTATGAAAAGTTCACTTTTTTATAGAAATCTCAATAGTTATCAAGTCTTTCTATTGCTGAAAAAAAATTACAAGAGCACTATGAAAAAACAGCCCATGAAGGAGTATGTATATCTTTAAATGCGTGACAAGGCCAACTGTTGTACTTCCTGACAAAGACTTCACTATCACTGAAATCCTTTTTCAATATCAGAATGGCACTAGAGGTGCCAGGTAGTTACAAAATAGCAAGAACCAAGACACACCTTTCACAAGCTTCTGGAGATGGATTTAGATGCCTACCTGTAGAAACATGTGACAACTTTAACCATCACTTCTTCATACTGGTTATTTTAGACCTATCATCTCTCTTGGATACTGTAGATCACATGATTCTGCTGACACATCATGAGAATGTTCTTGCAATAGATAGATACACTCTTAAATCACTATTTTTCTTTCATTCCATGTGGTCTAGGTGCCCTTGACATAATTTAAAAATACAGTGCAGCAGCACAATTTAAGATAAACCACTACCAATAAGCCAAGCAATTTAAAATCCCATATCCCCTTCACCTTCAAACAAATCCCCCCAACTTACAATTCCCCTCAACCTTCCTGGAGAAAAAAAAGGAAACACAAAACTCAGCAATGTGCCTTAAAAATCATTTGAAATTATACTGTCATTCAGTAGTAAAACAGTTGGCTGAGATATTTGATCCATGACATCATTGTATCACAGAAAACAAGTTGCAGAGACCATAATCTTCCAAATGCAGATGATGCATTAAAGATATGAATTAAAGCCATTCTGGAGGGTCATCTGTTCTTTATGCCTCACAATTTCCCTCCTCAGTTCCTTCTGCAATGCACCTCTATATGGAACTCCTTAAATCCCTAATTGTCCCCCTACGAAGTTCTCTAGGAGGCTACTTTTTCATTTTTTTACATCTTCAACTTTACGTGAATTGTGTCCCTATCAAAAGTCACTGGAGCGGTTATGAGCCTGTTCACACGATGGGCTCAAATCAAGCCCTTCATGGAAAGTTACACACTGCAGTGCCTGTATCTTTCTGACAATGACTTTATATCACTGTTTCAAATGATTCAGCCATAGTAGTCAATCTGTTAGCATTTTACACTTACTTTTCCTAGGTGCAAACAGTGAAGAATTGGGCCTTCCGTCACTTCCAGCTTTTATAAGGCTTCAACCAAACTGGGCAACACTTTGCCCCTTGTTTCACCCCTGAAACTACATCCCCTGACACAGGTTCATAACAGCGTGACAGAGCATAGCATCTGGCAGGAAGCCCAGAATAAGACCCAGCAAGTTTATGGTGTATGGAGATGATATTAACACACATCATGAGCCGAATCTGCACTCTGGCTGCTTAATAAAAACATTACCACCTCCATCATTACGCTTAACCTCTTATATTAACACTAAAGCAGGCCAAACTGTTCTTTAAGTACAAAGTTAATCCACAAAATTTACTATTTATCAGCCATAAGCAATTTTCATTTTGTAACCTTTTTTTTTTACTATTAATAACTTTTTGAATAACAGGAATTGAGCAGTAACAGGTGGATCATCAACATTTAGAGCATTTATTAAATTTACCATGTGGTTGAAAATGCAGTTGAAAAATATAATCAGAGTGATATTTTCACTTTAAGTTAGTACAAGGGGTTTACTCAAGTACAGACATCGTAAGAAACAACTGGCCTTCAGCATCAGGAGTAACGCATGTTTTTTGCAGAGAAATCTTTGTGAACTGCAGGTTTTTCTCAGCTAAAAGACCAGAAGGAAATAAAGTAGACTTAAAAGAAAAAAATTAGACAGCATATTCTGTTTAGATTGAAATGAAGTGTTTCATTTTCTTCGATACTTCTTTGCTGTTTCTGTCATTAAGTTTCATCGTTTTAATAAGAAATATCAAGATATTTTGAAACATAGAATGGTTTCAGGCAATGTAAAGGATTAAAAATATAATTTATTAGATGACTGGTCAGCATGCAGTGGCAGAATGGTCACAATTTATTGTCTTGCCTGTATTTAGTTCATTCTAATTACTCAGAAGGCATAATTATATGTAAAGTGAAACAAGTATGTACCATACAATTGCTCCTTGATTTTAGTTACACTGTTTTTAACTCCCTTACCAATATTCTTTCTTCCAGGTTGCTGTATTTTTACTAACAGTTGAACAGAACAGCACCAGTCCTGGGCTGAATTAACATCAATTAGCATTTAAATTGCATGTTTAAATTAGTGCATTAATGGGTGCATGCAATTTATAACTCTCTCCCCTCCACTTTCAGCCTTATCTAGTGCTAGAGATTTGTCGGACAGCTGGTATCAATCTGCCTAATCTCAGACTTAGAATGACTGCTCGCCTGCATACATTTAGCTGGCACACACTGATTAAAGGACAATTTTTATGGGCTGGCTTTAAATTTACAATGCAGTTTGACATAGATTTTATCAACTGCATCTGATTTTACAGCTACCTCACAGGGGCCAAATATTACCTGATTTACAATCACTTCACAGTGCGTTCAGATGTGCTGCACTTCATGTTAGGCTGGAGCAACTTTGGTCCTGTGTTTCACTGTCTGTCCTTATGGACTGCAATAAATTACCCCCTGTGCCATGACATCCTTCCCTTCTTTTGAGGTGAAACTCTGAATATCAAACCACATTTCCTGAAGTGTGATAAGAGTAAACTGTAAGTGTAAACTTCCTACCACTAATTGCTAGTGCTAGTGCTATGATAAAAGTTCATTCTAATCTGTATATCAAAACTTTTAGTGAGGGAGATTCTGGAATTTTAAATACAGAGTTTCTGTTACCTGAAATGAATTTGTAATATCACTCTATTATGAGAAATAGCCACTGTCATTCATGGCTTTTTTTTTTTAATTAAAACAAGAAATCTGTATAACCTGAGGTGAGAAGATAAAATAGGTGCTTAGATAAAACAAAATCACTTCAAAAACTTTTTCTGTCTGCTTTGCCAATTCTGACACCAATGCCAAAATCATGTCTCACCACAAAAACTACAATTAGGTGAGAAACATTACTTATTACAAGAAAACTGCAGTAGACAGAGACTTGAAGATGAAGTGCAGCAGAAGTTACAATTGAGTGATAATTTCATTTAATTCTGACATTTGGCCTCAAAGATATTATGCTATTTTAAAAATATTTCATGTCTACTCACCATCCTGAGGTTTATTATTTATACAACAGATGAAAGCTCCTAAGTTTTTCATTGAATAACATACTATTATGGAAAACAGACTCATCAAGGTTAACCATTCTTCTTGCTTACTACCTTCAAAAATTACGTCCTCAAGAGGAATTGCACAACTAAGTCAGATAGTGTGGACAAATTTAATTAACTAAATGTCAGAGTCCACAGTTGTTACAGATGACATAAAGAGAAAAAGAGGTAGAGCATAACCTTGAGGTACTTGCTATTGCTGCCAAATGCTTTAAAGGATTGTTCACCTGGACACAAAGCTTTTAGTCTGTGACACAATTAATATATGTGTGTATCACAGGATGTCCCTCAAAACAGAATTTCTGTGTGATGTTTCTTACTCTCATTGAAAAAAACCCAGGGTGTAAGGGAACAAAATACAAAGGGCTCTGTCAAACCAGCTGTAACACCCACACAAGTGTCAGACAGGAGATATCTGGACCCAGTGCTGCTCTTTAATTGCAACCACAACAGGGAAGCCCAAGCTTTGCTCGGCTCAGGCTTACATTGGCAAACAGCCAGTGACCTTGGGCTGGCCACAAGTTTGCAGCTATTCTCTAACCTACCATGCAAGCAGAACTGCTAGAAGCTAGGCACCAGGTTACCAGGACCAATCAGCCCCTGCTGAGAGGACCTGCCCAGCAGGACTCCAGGCATTGTGCTGAGATTCATCTTTGCAAGAACAACCATGTGCTCTAAATACTCAAGAAATCTATCATTCTTTGTTCCATCTCTACTGGACTTGGGGGAGAGAATATAGTATTTGTCCAAATTTTTGTAAATCCCAATAAAGTGACTAAAATCTGCTGCTGATTGAGCTCTATATATCCTGCCATTACTGAGCCAGTGAAAGGTTAAGGTGTGAATGTCAAGTCTAGCTACTTGCTTTGAGGGAGAGAAAGAGAATAACTAAATTCAGGCTTTTCTAATTTCATCAAGAAGGGCCCGTTCCAGTCCCTCATGAGAGCCCTTGGTGCCCATCCGCTGCCATCCCGTGGCAAGGGATAGTACAAGTGTAGAGCTTGTTTTCCCTGAGCAGTGCACACCCAGGAAATGCAAAGCCTACACAGGATTGCCAGAGAAAAGAGTAAAGTCCTACAGTCCCCCATGACATCATTGTTTAGCTGGACAATCCAATGAATTGGCATTATGAAGAGCAGCTTAAACTATATTCCCAAAAATCTTGTTACAGGATACCACAGTCATTTAAAACCAGACTGGGAGTTGGAAGAATGGAAGAAGCAGAAGGATTAAAGAGTTAATTATGTTTCAGAAGCAGAATGGGAAATGAATGAAGAGTTGCAGAGATAAATAAACCTTAAACAAGACTTTTGAAAAGATCTGTAATAAAATAATCAGCTCATGATAAACCCAAGAATAAGATGGAAGAAGAAAATAGTAAATTGAATCCAACTGGCTTATAGGAAAAATTCCTCCTTACTACATTTCTTTTTAATGCTTATAAATAAGACAAATATATCAATTGTGTAGTTTGAACCATCATAAATAAATATGAAAACATGCTGCAGATTACATGTTTTTGGATCCACAACATAAAATGGTTTGGATTTTTTTAAAGAGAATGCTGTATATTTATAGTGTTGGTGGCAACAAGATAAAAATTATTAAGGTTTAGCAGACCTATATATAGATATAAACATAGATACCCTATATCTGATACTTCAGTAAGATGCAGTGAAGCTGGTGGGTTTTATTGTTATTTACTGAGAAGTCCATAGAGCCATCTCTAAGGATTTATTGGGAATATAATTGTTATTCCTAGACAGAAACAATCTTCAGAATTTTCCATGCAGCCTCACAATGAGAGAAATTTTCCTCTTACATAAACACTGTTGGGAAATTGCCCTTTCTAGACATCTATTCTCAGATTCTGTTCTGATAGGAATGAGATAAAATAAAACCATAAGAAGTGAATATGTACAAAGAGCACTTGTTGTTTCATTCACATTCCCCAAAGACCATTAATGCTTTCAGAAGTGTTAAATCACAATAAAGGCTATACTGCACAGAAACACTGTTTGAAAGAAGAAATTATTATTGGAATTCAGAAAAAACAAAATAACACCGTTGACTGATGCAAGTAACACTAATTTACGCCAGCTAAGGGTCTCTCTTTGCTAATGCTTTTACTACATACCTGGAAACACACTCTGGTTATGCAACCGTTTAAAGCAATTGCTATGTACACATGTAGTGCTAAAAGTACTGAGATTTTATATGCTTGACCTATGAGTTATCTGGAAAAAAATTTGTTCAAGAGCCATGAGGGCTATATTTCAATGAGAGGGAATCAAGTAGAGGTTTACTGTAGAACTTGCTTTCTGCTAATAGGGCCTGCCTCTGCTCCCTGGTAAGATGTTTCTTTTCCCAAGCAGACTCACTATTTCCCTGTTCTCTGCTATTTCCTTCCCACTTCCAGACCAGAAAGACAGAAATATGTCTGCCTCGTGGGTGTAAAGCACCTTGCAGCAAGAGAGGGAGGCTATCAGGAGCACCAGGCTCTAAGAGGACGTGGCTGTATTAGCAGTACTGCACACAAATACAGCAATTTCCTAGGGTTATTTTTGTCAAATATTCTTGAAGTTAATCATAAAGCATTACAAAGATTGTGTCTGTTCCTGATCAGAAATCGTAATGTTTGTTGTCAAGCTAAGGTGCCAATCATCATACAATGATGAGCTGCAAGGGGGTGGTACTGCAGCACTGGTGTGCAAGTAAATAACTTTCTGCAGTTCCTGAAGTGGTTATGATCAGGGATACAATGTAGCTGAAGCATCCAGCAGTGGGGCTGAACATACAGAAGAATCCAGGAAGGTTTCATGTGCCCCAGGAAAGACTTGTGCCCAGGAGTTCCCTCAGCAATCTCACCTGCTGTTCCAGAGGGCTTTGGTCTGTTCTGTGAAATGGAGAGGTCACATTCAAATTCCTCAGCCCATATCAGCTCCCATAACTCAACACAAAATTAGTTTGGGAGAAGAGTCAGTAGCCTGGACAAACCAGCATCACGCTAAAATTCAATATAGGCAATCAGTTCCAGCTGCCCAAGAGCATCACATGGCACTTTTTAACTTATCACACCTCCAAGGAAGATTTTTGTTTAGTTGATGAGGCTTGGGTTAAGGATCATTTGAGTACATAAATCCATGGGTGCCAATGGGATGCACTCTGGGTGCTGAGGGAGGTGGCGGAAGTCATTGCTTAAACCACTTTCCATCATCTTCAGTACATCATGGACAACAGGAGAGGTGTCTGAGGACTGGAGGAAAACAAATGTCACACCAGTCTTCAAAAAGGGCAAGAAGGAGGAGCCAGGTAATTACAGACCAGTCAGCCTCATCTCCATCCCTGGAAAGGTGATGGAACAACTTATCCTGAGTGCTGTCTCCAGGCATTTAAAGGACAAGAAGATCATTGGGAGCAGTCTGCATGGCTTTACCAAGGGCTAGTCTTGTTTGACCAACCTGATAGCCTTTTATGAAGATGGAACCAGGTGGATAGATGTGCAGTGGATAGTGCAGTGGATGTGGTTTATCTTGATTTCAGTAAAGCATTTGACACCATCTCCCACAGCATCCTTGCAGCAAAACTGGGCTGGATCAGGTAGTGAGGTGAATTGTTAACTGGATGAAGAGAAGGCAGAGAGTTGTGATCAATGGGGCAGGGTCTAGTTGGAGGCCTGTGTCTAGTGGAGTCCCTCAGGAGTTGGTGCTGAGGCCAGTACTGTTCAATATACTCATCAATGACCTTGATGAGGGAACAGAGGGCACTGTCAGCATGTTTGCTGATGATACTAAGCAAGAGGGAGTGGCTGACACACCAGAAGGCTGAACTGCCATTCAATGAGAATGGACAGACTGGACAGTTGGGCAGGGAGAAATCTAATGAAATTCAACAAGGGGAAGTGTAGAGTCTTGCCAGTACAGACTGGGGAATGAACTGTTAGAGAGCAGTGTAGGGAAAAGGGACCTGGGGGTCTTGGTGGACAGCAGGATTGAGCATGAACCAGTCATGTGCCCTCGTGGCCAAGAAGGCCAATGGCATCCTAGGGTGTGTTAGAAAGGCTGTGAGCAGTAGGTAAAGAGAGGTTCTCCTCCCCCTCTACTCTGATCTCATGAGACCACATCTGGAATATTGTGTCCAGTTCTGGGCCCCTCAGTTCAAGAGGGACAAGGAGCTGCTGGAGAGACTTCAGTGCAGGGCCATCAAGATGATGGAGTGGAACATCTCCCTTGTGATGAAAGGCAGAGGAAGCTGAGGCTCTTTAGCAGGAGAAGAGGAGACTGAGGGGTGACCTCATTAATGTTTACAAATACATAAAGAGCAGTTGTCAGGAGGATAGACTGAGACTCTTCTCAATGATGTCCAATGATAGGACAAGAGGCAATGTGTATCAGCTGCAACATAAGAGGTTCCAAAGAAATACAAGAAAGAATTTCTTCACTGTGAGGGTGAGGGAGCACTGGAACAGGCTGCCCAGATGGGTTGTGGAGTCTCCTTCTCTGGGAACATTCAAAACTCACTTGGACCAGTTCCTATGTGACCTACTGTAGGTGGTCCTGCTCTGGAAGTGGAATTGGACTGGATGATCTTTTGAGGTCCCTTCTGTCATTCTGTGATCCTGCTCCTTGTGATACTCATAAGAGTGAAGCTATGACTCTTGTGTACACATTGGTATTCTACCACTCCATCCAAATATATATGTTTTGAAGGGTTTTACCTTACCACCATCCAGCCACGACAGCTCCAACTGGGATCACAGCACAGCAGGGTTACCCCACTCTCAGCTTGCCAGGTGTGCAGGTGGGGACAGAGCACACTGCCATGTCATAGACCCCATCAGCCCGGGGTAAACAAAGAGAAGATGCCAGTTAAACCTGGCTGCGGACCTCACTCAGTACACTAAGGCACAGCTAAAGCTTGATGAACACTCCCAGTGTATGCACCTCTCCTCTCCACAAGTATTAAAGAAAATAGTTACATCCTGGCTACTTGCCACAGACCCCTTCATCCTGATCATGCTGGATGAAGGGATAAGCCTGGTGAATTGTGCTGTAGACAAATTTTAAGACTACATGCTGAATGTATAAAAAGTCCATTATAATAGAACCTCAAGTCTATCCTAATGGGTAGTAAACCCTAACCCTAAAGGGCTGGGTACTGAGGACCTTCATTGCCCATGAATATAAAAGAGTAGTCAATTAACCTGCAGACACTGATAGACCTGAAAAGCACTTAAGCACTCTTTTTGAGGCCAAAATGAGAGGTAAACCATTAAAGGAATGCATACATGATGCATTTAACATGAAAAATCATCTTTCATTCAACTTGGATATGACAATCCCATTTCCTATAATGGTCATCTGTGCCAAGGCAGAACCATTGACTATAGTGTCATAAATCTCCAAAGTACAATGATATTAAGAAAAAGTAGGAAAACTTTCTATTACTGTATATTGGAAAACAACAAATTCCTGAAAGACAGCAGTCAAAGGAAAAAGAAAGACAGAAAGAGAGAAAGAAAGAAAGAAAACAAGTGAGAGAGAGAGAGAGAGAGAAAGAAAGAAAGAAAAAAAGAAAGAAAGAAAGAAAGAAAGAAAGAAAGAAAGAAAGAAAGAAAGAAAGAAAGAAAGAAAGAGAGAGAAAGATTTTTTTTTTCTTGGTAGCTTAAACACATTAAACTCTAATTAGAATTATTTCTTTCATTCAGACAGATGTTACTTCCATTAAAAATTTTGTATGAAGAATGATCTATCTTTTTCAATGTATCTGTGTTGTTGGAATTAACCCTTCAAGGGGAAAAAAAGCTGGTAAAGATTCCTTCCTGCAATCAAAGACACTTTTGCTATCTAGTCCTTTAGATCAGCTTCAAATCAAATTGTAACAGGCAAGCAATTGCTCACCCTTAAGTGCTTATGTGGTTTTGTTCTTGTTTAGATCTTGTGAAACTGCTAAAGCCATCACTTCAGTCTCACTGCTACGAGCTACGTCAAATTATTTTGTAGCAATTTGAGTTCTTCTATATCTATTATTTATCACTTCAGTGATTTAAAACATAGTGAAAATTTCAGTGGTTTTGCTGCTGAACTGAGTTAGGTTTTCTAGAGAGGAAGAGAGAGAGAACAGTGTGAGCAAACAGTGCCACTGCATTAGTTAAATGAGTCTTCTAGTTATTTTGTGTTTGGCCAAGTCTACCACAAATGGTATTAATGTGTTTTGCAGTTTTGGTACATAACAAATTATTTTGTCATAATTTGATTTTTTTTTCCTATTAATCCTTTTCCTATATATTGCTTCTCTTTTCATAATTGTCCTGGCATATTTTCAGAGATCAAGTACTACATTTACAAGAGTAGAAACTTGAACCTTTTGATGGTTTCCATTTTTCTGAAAGAACGGTGAGGGATGTCCGTAGCTATGTAAGTTAGAGATGGAATTAGATCATGCAGTCTTCTTGTTCTCTGCCAAGTACAAGAATTTCCTTCAGAGCTCATTTTTAGACATTACAAAAGATAGAGATTCCCCCTTCCCTTCTGCCATAGCCTCATTTTCTGCACTGAGATGTTGTCTCAAAAAGCTGGTCCGGGTCTTTAATTTTTAATGAGAGCTATCCACTTTTCCATTACAGCTGTGTAAAGCCTCAGGGTAACAGAGCAATCAGTGACTATTACATGTAAATAACACTTTGTTACAGGTAGTGTATGTGCTCTTCAAATACACCATTGGTGCCCTTACCTTGTACCTACGTACATTCCTAGGTATGCTGTAATACGGCATTTCAGAAGATATTTGCACCATCCAGCTTCAGCTGGCCTATACAGTCAATGGCAAAAGGAAGACATCTAACTCAAGTGCTTCAGATTGCTCCTTGGAGAAGCCTACTTTTTTTCCAGAATTGATGAAGTGTGTTTATGTCATTCATTTCAGTGCCTGAGTTAGATGTTTAATGTTTGAAGACCTGAATACTCCACTATGTGACTTTACTATCTGAGGTCTCTGCTGTATATCATATCACTTGACAAATTTGGGCTTATAAGATGGTAATTTCAAAGTTCCCCTCCTTTCTTTTTAGACTTGCTCACCTAAATTGTACTTCTATATTGAAAAGCTGTACTTATTTTCTGTGAACTGAATTGTCCTGCCCTAATGCTTCATTTCTGTTTTTCATGCTTTTGCTGTGTTCCTCAGCCTACAGAAATTTTTTCTGTTCCCACTCAGTCTGATGTTTGTACAATTTGCATAATAACTTTTCTTCATTTCCAACCTGAAATCACCAGTGTTATGATTTATAAGATTTGAGGAAAGTCAAAATGACAAATATTTCTTCACCTGCTAGAATATTAACATACTGTTTCAAGAAGAATGTCATATGTCATAAAACACATTTTTTTTCTCCAGATAATGTAATTGTCATAAGAAGGTAATATTCTATGCTCAAATACATTTATCGACTGTTACTTTTTCTTCACTATTAAATATTTTTATTATATTGGCTAACTAAAAACTTATGATTTGTTACAGATCTTCCAGAGCTACTGACAGAGCTAATTGTTAAATTGTCACCGATCTGTGCTTTGGGTAACTTTATTATCTGCCTTGATGTCACCTCCACTACTTTTGCACAGAAGCTTTATAAGACTTTAACATTCATTGACTTTGAGCAAACAAATTGACCATCCTGCTACATACAAGAACAAGATTTAGCAATTTGACTGTATCTTTTACCTGGGAAATTTCAAGCCAGCACATCAATTTTCAAAGGTCACTCACTTGTTCTATTTCATTTCACTTTCCTGAATCTGTTTGCTTTCCATTAAGTCACTCTTGTTGCTTTTCAGTCCATTCTGAGGTGACAGAGCTCATTACTTCTCCAGGACTCAGGAAAAGAATACAGTGCATGACCGGTGTCACATAGCAAGCCAGAATCACTAACGATATTCACCTGCATTTGCACATGCAATAGGGGATCTTGATAAATCAAGGTATTCCTGAAGGCCACCTACAATCTTCATTACTCATATCATGCAGTCAAAAATAATGCTTCCTATGCAGATACAGGTAAAAACCTGACAGAGCAAAAGATGCAGTCCAAATAACTAATTATTTAGCTCCAGATGAAAGAATAAATTGAGAATTAATATGACTGCATATCCTAAAAGAATATTAATTTTTAAAGCAGAGTGACACATGATTTTTTCCCTGCAGTAAAATTACTTTTCTTCTGGCTTCTTTCTCTACCTTCTGCTTTTTCCTAAGCTCTTCAACTGATATTAAGTTTGTTATGTCAGCATGTTACTCAATCCTATTGCAGCTTTTATCAAAGTGGCAGACTCTAGCTCTGTGGTGTTTTTATGACACGGTGGCTCTGACAGATTGCTCCCACATGACATTGGAAAATACAGTGACTCAGAGAAGCAGGTGAGAGCATGAACTTTCAACCCACTGATCTGATGGATTAAAAAAATCTCACAAAAGTCAATTGAAGTGAGAGGTTATAATACTGTCTTCCAGACATGTTCACTTTCATCATACCTGTCCTGAGAGACTGTGAAAATTGTTATAATACTTATTTCAGATATAATTAGGAAAAGAAGAAACTCCAAGTTTCTCTCTGTTTCCAGGTATCCTGCACATACACGTCAGAAGCTTCTTTATCAGGCTAGCACTTCTTACAGTCTATTACCCTCTCTTCTTCTGCTAATGGCCACTATTAGATGTTTCAGAAGACGTGAACAAATTGTCACAAATTAATGGGTTCTTAAAGCTACTGGAGGAAGTTTATTGCAACTCTCACAGCCTAAAGGCACATTTATGCCTCGAAGTATATGAGATTGCAATCAATGAAAATCTCTGCTATGTTTACTGTTCTTACTATTGGAGTTCTTGGTCATTTTGGTAGCTATCAAAAAATCATATTTAAGAGTCCTGCTAAAATCCAAAGTGTCAGTAGTAGTGTACAACAATGAATTCATTGATCCTCGTGTGGGAAAAAGAACAAATTTCCACTCAGTCAATTGGACTTTGCCAGTTTCTAAGATCATTGTGGAGTTTTCTGTTCTTGGATTATCACCTTGGGTCAAAACAAACTTATAGTTTATCTCCTCTAAATTTCTAATTTTCATTATATATTTTTGATAAGAAGTTTCTAATTTCCTTCCTCCTAAATGAAACGATGTCCAGCTTTATTTTCTCTACATCTATATTGTTTCTGTTGTGTTCTTTTGACATTCCCTCTTTGCTGCCAATGATTTTTGCAGTCTTTGGCCAGAAATCACACTCATGCATATATATATACATGCACATCTCCGCATATATATGTATATGTATATGTATATGTATATGTATATGTATATGTATATGTATATGTATATGTATATGTATATGTCTATGAAACATATTTATTTAGTATCCATACTCATACAGGAATCACTTGTTTTTAAGAAAACAATGTGGCAGAATGAGGACGTGCAAGTAGGAGGAGCGGGAATCAAACAAACTAAGCCTCTGTGGTCGCCAGAGGTAAAATGAGCAATAGAGATGTTTCTAACCTTCCTTAGAGGCTACAGAAAGCCCAGGTACCTTGTCAGAGGTTACACGCACCTTGATATCCATGCATTGCTAGGGATGTCCAAAGGCCAGAAATGGTTTGCATAGTTGTTAAGTTCCAATTCAGTGAAATTTCATATTAAATATAAAGGGAATCCTGACCAAAAAAAAACCCCAAAAGCAATACTCATTTTCTTTATTCCTTTCTTTCCTCAACTTCCTTCCTTATTTATTTCACACCCACATTATTTTTTTAAGTAGATGTTTGCTGCTTCAGTTTTCAACATGAACTTTTGGTTTGTGTGAAACTTATCTCTTTGTATTTCAGGTAGCTATTAGCATCAGTAGTGTATTTATCTATGTTGCTGTTTAATCAGCTTTACCATGCAAGAATAGATGATCATTTATGTTACCTTCCCTCAAACCCGTATCTTTTGTGCTCATGTACTCAGTCAGAGTTATACAAAATATATTGCATAATTCAGCGGAAAAAATTATCTATCAACAAGTTCTCTCATTAATGGTTAAAGATTAGTTAGTATGTCTTACACCTTGCTCCATTTATTTGCTATAATTTAAACAGTATGAATAATTTCAAGATTTTGTACTCCTTGGTATTCTTATATGTATGCAAACCATCTATTGCCAGAGTTTTCTATCATATTTGGGAAATTCAAAGTTTGGAATTATCCCTGTGCCAGAATTGTCTGGACTAATCTGTCTGAAATCACTTTGGTTACAGGTTTGGTTACAGATTTCAGGATTTTCATCCCTAATTCAGGAATTTCTGCTGTTAAATGCACACTAGAAAATGTTAAACATTTGTTTTTATTTATACAAAGCACTGTCTTTCAAAGGTAGAATTACACAAATGTTGGTGACTAAAGTATTTAGATTTCTCTAATTTTAACCTGAAAATATGGTCAGCGTTTGGTTTGGGGTATTTTTTGTTGCTTCCTTCTTCTCCCTTCCTCTTTAATGTCTATCATAGCAAATGCTAGAAAAGGAGATAAAAAAGCAGGTTTCCTATTACAGGACTTATGGCTTTGGGACTGCAAGGTGCACCAAGAGATAAGGATTCAGAATTAAAAAAGACCATGATAAAACTCTTGAAGGCCATTTCACTCCCTGAAACTGCCCATTCTAGGAGACCTTTTCTGAGTGTGCATTTTATTTATCAGAGAGCTGTGGTCAGTGAAACAGTAGCAATTGGCTAATACAACTAGACTGGAACCAGCAAATAATACATCTGCGAAAAGCTGTTCACTGTAAGTCAAACTCTGGTGAACAATCTGTTGTAAGTACTCCTAAAATATGTGAACTGTGAAGGAAAGGAGAGAAACAGTGCTTTTTAAATAGCAATGATTTTTCAGATTTAGGAATATGTTCTGAGAGATCAGCTGTTTACAAAATAACACGTATGCTAAGTGTAGGCTAGTGTTACTACGATGCACCATTTTGTAAAATGCTTAAATATGGATCAGAATAGGAATGAAAAAAACATGTACAATCTAGTCTCTTTCCCACTCATATGCCAGAGCAAATAATGATGTGATTTGAGAGGCATAATGACAATATTGTGCCTATAATGCATTTGCCCAAAGGTACACTTGTGCATATGTTTTCTATTCATTCTTGTTCTCTATCGCACATTTCCTTCAACTTAATTATTCCATCGATTGTAATTAAGCTCCCTCTAAGTCTATGAGTGTGGAGTGCATTTTCAAAATAAATATGAGCAAACTGACTTGCTTCTGAAGCTCTTCTAAACTTTCAGAGCTCTAGAATATGCCTAACAGACACTTTGATCTGAAAACATGAACGCATTTTATTTTAGAGGCTTTCTATGACTATCCATTTTAAAAAGAGAAATGAAAAATATGATGGAAATCAAACCCATCGATTTTTTTAATCCATTCTTCTTTTTTTTTTTATATTACATTAGTACCCGTTACAATGTGGGCATCTCTACAGAGATTAATAATCTTTTATGTAGTTGCTGAACAAATATACATTAAGGAACACTCCCTGTCCAGAAACAAGGCTTATACACAGATACCTTGGATAGGCTGAAGAGTAGAAAACAGGATAGTAACTAGATAATAACAGAATTAACTGTGTAACTATATGTATTTTTTGCATAAAACAGCAGTCTCAGTTTGCCACCTGTCTAACCATTTCAACATTGCAATCTCTTTTTATAACTTGAAAAAATTCTTTGGGTTATCAAACGTTCATATAATATTGATCTGCCTCAACTGCAGTGTTACATCCAATCGTTGTTTTTTTTTCTCTCTCTGCCTCTCCCACTTTCCCAAAACCACAAGGTATCCCATTAGATCAAATAGTAATGCAGTAGCTTTATGATATAAACAATATGTGATATGTCATATATACATACTTCTGAAGTGAAGGTACTTCAGGAAGCTTTCATGAAGTCTTTTTTCAACTTAACTAATGACTAACGAGATTGTTTAATATCTCAGCATTACCATGTGTATCAATAATACACTAGTATTTTGCTACTGTAATATGTCAAGATCCAGGATGATTTGAAATCTATACATACCTAAAGATTTCAGGTGACAGTTGATAGCAAATTTGAACCAAAACAAAGCAGAAAACACTTAATTAGAAACAGCTAGCAAAATCCTCTGTATATGTTAGGTTACAGACTTGGATCCAGTATATCCTCAGATAAAACATAGCATATACAATATCAGATTGTGTCAGAATGAGGTCACTTTCTTACATGAAGTTCTTTTGTATCTTCTTAATATACCCAAATAGAAGAGTTCTCCAAAATAACATATTTTTACAAACTGATATTTGATAACTCTTTATAAGTACTTGTTTAAACAGATAATAAAAATTTTACAACGCTATAATATTTTAACATAGCAGGTTGGATTGGTCTGACTACATCTGACATAGTCTCTCTAAGTTCCCGATGTACTGGGAAATATAGATCTCTTAGTGGAGATTCAGTGACTATGGTCACTGAAGTTTCATAACTTCAATGCTTCATTTCATAAAAACAGTTATCTAAAATAGATCAAGTAAATTGCACCTTGAGGGTGCATGTATTTCCTCATTGGCTGTCGAGACCCACACTTTAGAGGTTGAAAATTAAGTAAGATAGATCCCATCCTTTTTATCATCTAGCTTGACCTTTTCTGGACAGTCAAGTGGGCAACTATGAGGACTTAGCCCTGCACTAAAGCAGATAAGTAGTAAATGGAGAAAGAGGGATTTGCAATACAATAATAAGAAACATGCCTCATCATCTTGTAGTTGTTTGCAGGAGTTTGTGGGAGAATAAGATCATGCTGTTCATTGTGTCTCTAGTGAGATACATCAACTAGTATCTGTCTATGGACCTCTTCACTGCTCTTCAACTGTTCTATTTTTTTAAGTCTGAGTGGAGGAGGATATAGTGCAGCACTACAGTCTCATTCACTACTTGCCTCATACACTGAAGTTTCTGAAAGAAGAAAGTAATGATTTGTTCTTGAAACACTTTTTAGTGTTAGCATTTCCAGAAAAATGCTCTACGATGTCTCTTTCTGCTGAAGCTGGCAGAAGTGAAGTGTCACTGAAACATTATTTTGCACAAGTAGGTTTTGTGCAGGAAATGTAAAAGGAGCAGGGGGTCATGAACCCTCACTGACAGCTGTGTCTAGATAGAATAGTATACAAACTGCCAGCCCTAAGTATTTAGCATTTCTGTGGAGTTGCAGGGAATGTAATCAAGTATCTGGGTGCGAATTTGGCATATATGAATCAGTGTTTTAGCATAAACATGTTTAGTATTTTGCAGACCATATGGTAAGTAATGTAGCAGCTTAGATGAGCTGATATTTATGCCTTGGATTCACTTTGCCATTTCTGCATATTGGGAGAGATGGAGAACTTATTCATCATAATTATATGCTGCTGCACTTGGATAAATTTGTGGGTAGACATAGGGAATAAGGAGTGCTTCTGTGTCATAATAACTCTAAGGTGTTTCATTTCTGTGATGACTCTGGTTGGGATGCAGTTAGGTCTCTTCTCATTAGCCTGAGAAGAAACTTGGTACTGTGTTTCATACCTGTAGCTAAAGCAATGTTGATAGCACACCAGTGTTTTGAGTATTGTTGAACAGTCCTTGCACATTTCCAGCACTTTCTCTTTCCCACTCTGCCATCCAGCAAGTAAACTGGGGGACAGCAAGAAGTTGTGAGGATACAGAGCTAAGACGGATGACCCAAACTGTTAGAAGAATATTCCACACTATATGATATCACTCTCACAAGGGCAGATGAAGAATAGGAAACTGGCTTTCAGGGTGGCATTGCACAGAGACTTTCTGATCATTGGTCTTCTTCTGGGAGATGGTGAGGGACTTCTTCATGTCATCTAGTGTTTATTCTCTTTCCTTCACCTATTAAACTGTTTTTATCTTATTCCACATGCTTTTATACTTTTTTTGTTTCTGTTGTCTCCCTGTCCCCTTGCATCTGCTATGTATATGTCATGCTTTCTAACTTTTATTTGGACAATTACTTCAACAGTCTCAAGCAGCCAACCTTAGCAACTACTGTATGATAACATGGTAGCCAGGAGCACGTAGAATCTCTGTAAAGACAATCACAGTAGTCATGCCAACTGCTCCTCCAAAGAACATCATTGGTGAAGTTCCTGTTTATTTCAGTTCTCTAGAGGTTTCAATCACAAAATAAAAGTAGGTGACACCTTGAACTCCGAGAATCACTGGCTAGAGCCCAGAGTGAATAGCAAGAGGATAGGCTACCAAATCATTGTGTTTGTGCAATTCTAAGTATTTTACAGTTTTGTCCAGAAAATAGTTTAAAATATTGAATAAGAATTAGTTGCAAACGAGATCTGTGCAGTTTTTCACTAGAGACTATCTTCTGACAGTATTACAATTACTCTGTGGGATATTTCAGTTTACTTCTTATTAATCCCTTCAGTGTGGACTACACCAATTTTGCAAAGTACTAATTTTCATCATGTATAATTAAATCAAATACATCACAACAGTAAATTTATGTCAATACAGTCACTTTCATCAGTTATACATATAATCCCATCAAAAGTAATACCAAATTTACTCAAAAAGATCTAATTTCATTAAAACAATGGTCTCTGATGTTAAACACATTAACCTCTTTCAATTCTTTATTGACCATATCAATACCAATATCTGTTATTTTTCCATTGGTAATTACATGTTAACTGTTCTAATACTTCCTAAGAAATTCCACTTTGCTTTTTTTTTTTTTTTTTTCATTTATTGATAAGTACTTATTTCTGTCCTGGAATATTCTGTCTTGCACTATTTCTCACAAACCAATGTTGAGACTTTAAGAACTTCACAGACCTTTTTCAAAGAAACACAGACACAAGTTATCTAATCCTGAGAATATAATCTTTACATAATATAGTTATGGCCTGCTATTATTCTTAAAAAAAAAAAATCATCATTTTTTCTTAGACATGACATGAGATGGGTGTTTGTTAAATATAAGATCTAGAAGTCTATTTTTTTGGAGCATTTTTTTGTTTTTCCAGTAGGTATTTGAATTTGTTGCCTTGAAAAAACTGTGAATGAGCTAGTGAATATTCCAGACTTTCTTCCATTGTGACACATAATGCTCACTGCTGCATAAGAGATTTCATGTTGTCCTGATATATTTAAATGTTCTTCCTCATTGTGTGAAGAATCACAGAACCATAGAATGGTAGAAGTTGGAAGGGACTTTTAGAGATCACCTAGTCCAATCCCATTGCTAAAGCAGATCCACCTAGATCAGGTGACAAAGGAATGCATCCACGTGGGTTTTGAAAACCTCCAGAAAAGGAGACTCCACAACCTCTCTGGGCAGCTTGTTCCAGGGTTCCCTCACCTGAACAGTAAAATAGTTTTTCCTTATGTTTAAATGGAACTTTTTGTGTTCCAGCTTTTGTCCATTACCTCTTGTGCTCTCACTTGTTACAGTAGAAAAAAGTGATGCCCCAACCTCCTGACATCCACCGTGTAGATATTTGTAAATATTAGTGAGGTTCACACGCAGTCTCCTCTTATCCAGACTAAGCAGCCCTAGTTCCCACAACCTTTCCTCATAAGGAAGATGCTGCACTCCCCTGATCATCTTGGTGGCCCTGCCACTGGTCCAGCAGTTTCCTATCCCTCTAGAGCTGGGGAACACAGAATTGGACACAGGACTCCAGATGAGGCCTCACCAGGGAAGAATAGAGGGGAAGAAGAACTTCCCTCAACCTGCTGGACACATTCTTCTTGATGCACCCCAGGATGTCATTGGCCTTCTTGGCCACAAGGGCAGATCACTGGCTCATGTTCAGTTTATTATCAACCAGCACTCCCAGGTTTCTCTCTGCAGAGCTGCTCTCCAGCAGGTCAATCCCCAGCCTGTACTGGTGCATGGGGTTGTTCCTCCTCAGGTGCAGGACTCTGCACTTGTCCTTGTTGAATCTCATGAGGTTCTTCTCTGCCCAACTCTCAAGCCAATCAAAACCTCACTGAATGGTAGCACAGCCTTTTGGGGAATCAGCCGGTCCTCCCAGTTTGATGTCATCAGCCAACTTGGTAAGGGTACACTCTGTCCATTGAGAAGGGTGCAAGGATAGGAAGTCCTTAGAATATTTAAAGGCTTTAAGGCCACATAATGACTTCTTTTTATGTGCTATGCATGCCACTGCTCCTCTGCATCTTCATCAGATCATAATGCTTTCACGCTGACCTTCTCCTAACCTCATCCATGGTCTGTATTCTAACTTTGTAATTTTTTCCTGTTGTCTTCACAAATTATCTGCTTTCTTTTTAAAAACAATTCGATTATTTCTTTCACCTTTTTGGTTAAGCTTCATTATTTTTAGCCAAAAATAGCTTTTGTGATTGCCAAATTACTCTCTGGGCCAAAGGTTCCACATCTACTGCTTCTGCATGTAATGCACAATTAGCATTCACATGAGTACATTTTTTTTTTATTTCCCAACTTTACTTATTCTTTGCAATTCATAAAACTGACCATTTAAAAGAACAAAGTGTGAATATTACCGGTCAGAACTATTATTCTGTACAACAGCAGCAAAATGAAACCTAGATCTTGATTGTTTGTGTTAGCCATCAAATGTAAAGCAAAAACCAAGCATCTCCTCATAGATGTACTATGGAATTACTTTGACCTTTTTTCACAGTCTATCAGAAAGTTACTGATTTTGTTGTTTAGAAATTCAAATTCTTTCTAACAAATGCAAAATGAAACCTATAGTTAAGTGTCCTGAATCAAATTCTCCTCTCTCACATCACACTCTGCTATGATGAAGCAACTTTTCTCCACAGATATCATATTAAAATAGCTGAAAATGGCTAAGATACTAATCTATTCTCTGAAGCTAATTTTAATCAATATTCTCCTCTGTGATTTATCAGTCTGAATACTAATCTGTATGTTTTCTGCTTTCAGTCCTAAACTTTCAGTTACTTTGACACAGAGAATATCTTTACTGTAGTTTCTTCTGCCTACATTTTTGTATTTTTGTATTGTGTCATCAACAATGTTAACATTCCAGTCATATGAAACATACTTCCACATCTCAGTAATACCCACCCAGTCAGATATTTTTTTTATAAATGAGTACTTCTTATTCTTCTTGTTTACTACCAGGGCCCCTAGCTAGTACTAATACAGAGATCATTTAAAAATATATTCTTTCTACATATCCTGACAGCTAGATTATTTATATCAACTATTTTATAAACCCATGAGCAAAGGATTGTATATTATTTCATAGTTCCTTGAAGACACTGCAAGCTGACTTAAAATGAATTTTGATTTGATGAGAATTACATTAGATTAAAACCTTCAATATTGTCAGATATCGGGGTTTTTTTAAAAGAAAGAAATGGAAGTGACCAAATTAATTAATTTTCTGCAACAAAAAGGCACGATGGACATAATATTAATAATTTAAATTATTATCATGTATAACAGTTATAACAATCAAGTTGCCAATCTCCAATAGCTATTACATTTTCAGCATTCATGAACAATAACTTAGATGTTGGTTCCCTAATTATTAACTCTGCAGAAAGACTAACCTCTCTCAGGAATTCAACGTATTTGTTTCAGCTGCAAATTAACAATATAGCAACAGGTTTTACAAAACAGAATTTCAATACTTGAATACTCTAGAAGTAAGAAGTGATCAAATAAAAATGTAAGTGAAGACATTGCTAGTTTTGGTATATGACTCTCAATGAATCACTTTAATGATTTTTTTTTCAACTGCATTGCTACATTAAAAATCATTTTAAAAATACTTTTAAGGTTTTTCATAGCAGGTCTTCACAAGGCTGAGATACTGGACAAGCCCAAATGCAAATCATCTACTTGAATATTGGCCAGTTTATTTAAATACACTATTTGAATAGTACCTATTTAAGTTGTTTATCTTTGTCATGGTTTAGGCCCATTCAGAGACAAAAGATCACAATTAGACTTAAGAACCATGGACCCTGGAACTTCCGAAGGACAGAGAGGGCTTAATTGCTGCTTATGGTCCTGGACAAAACAGACCAGGCTATTCAACTTGGAGAATAAAATAGAAAATAATTTAATCTTCCACTAGCCAAAATACAACCATAAAACCCCAAAACAACAAACAGAAAACAACACAGCTCTTTAAGATCACCTTCTCCCCACCCTTCCTTTTTTTCCCAGGATCAGAGCCTTGATCCTGATCCTGATGTCTTTATCTCCTCCCCACAGGAACAGCTCATCGGGGCAAGGAATAGAGATGTCAGTCAGTCCTTTTCCAATGGTTCCTGCTGTTTGTCTCTTCTCAGGGCAGATGGGCTCCTCACCAGTCCTCTCTGATTCAGTGTGGGGTCCATCACACACCTGGCAGCCCTGCACAGGCTGCTCCAACATGTGTGTGTCTCTGTGGCCCTCAGGCTCTCCAGCACAGCCTGCGCCATGGCCACCTCCTCACACAGTCTCTTGCCCATCCAGGGGCACTCACACAGAGCTGCTGGTGGCTCTCATCCTGTCATTGCCCTCCATGGGTTGCAGGGATACAGCCCGCATTCTCGCCACAGATTGCAAAGGGATCTCCAGTCTGGCATTCCTCCTTCCTTCCTCCTTCTCTGTGGATTCTACATAGTCTCCTCCATCTTGTACCACTCATCCACTTCCTCCCAAGCACTTCAAATTCCCATTCTTAAATAGTGATGATAGAGACACCAGATTGGCCCAGCTGGGCTAGTGGTCGGTGCGAACGCCAGAGCTGGGGGAAAGTCCGAGAACTCTTTACCAGGCCTGCATTGTAGCCCCCTCCTGTTACTGAGCAAAAACAGCTCTTCACAAAACCATGACAGTCTTTTCCTAAACCAGAGAAATTAATTCAACAATCTGACAATGTATTATTTTTTTAAATATAGCCTGTCAGTTTTCACAGTTTATTTGTAAAGGAGGACAACATGGAAAATGCTGACCTAAAAGCTAAAAATATGTGTATAAAAGTTAAACAAAGACCCGAGGAGGTGAATATTTAGACTAAGTCCTCCTTTACTTGAACTCTTCCTGTTAAATATCATTATAAAAGACAGCCTAAAGGGTCTGTCAATAATGTATATTTCATAGCAAAATAAAATGAAGAAAGAATTAAGAAAAGTGTATTCTACCTTTCTTTATGATCAGCTAAAATATAAAGGATATTCACTTGGAATACTGAATATATTTCAAAGGCTATTATTCCTGAGAGTGTCTAAAAGACTATTAATGAGTATGACTTTCTAAAAAGCAGAATATTATGGTCTGTGCTTGCCACTGAATTTCAGAGTGTATTTGGTTTATATTCTCTCAACTTGCAGCATAGCAAGAGAGGTCCATGTCTGTCCACATCTATGTGCTTGAACATCATTCCTTTACAAATGGGAAGACAAAACAAACTCTCAGAGTCTATAAAGACTCCAAAGTTGTGAATGGACAATAGTTTTGCTGTGGGGATCTCAGGCTCTGGCATGTCCTCTATGTATCGTCCTAATCAAACACTTCACTATGTTAACTTAGGATGAACTCCAATATCACAGACTCAAACACTGCTTAGAGAGGGAGAGCTGGGGATGGGGCAGGGAAAAATCCAACAAAAATATCCCAAAAGTTTAGGGGTGAAAGAAAGAGATTACCTTGAAGTCAAGGTTTGGTAACCAAGTTGTCTTTCAATCTTCCATTGATATATCTCTCAGTTCTAATAATGTAGGATACCATTTCTACAAAATTAAGCAGAGGACATCTCCCATAGGGCTTTGCAAAATGTTCTTATGATGTGTGGGAGGCAAAATGTTGCTTTCAGAATTGTCTTCAGTGCATTTGTAATCACATCGATTTAAGGACTATTGTTGTGTGCAACTCCTGACAGGCAACTCAAGACAGTAGAGAATCATTCACTTCTAGGAAGAGAAATCAGCTTCTATGGAGCTGAGCACTCCTTACAGGCTTGCAAGCAAGTATTTCATCATTAAATTCTTTCAATTCTAGGCAGAAGATGAGACAGGAACAAAATGTGAATGATGATGATATTGTGGTTAATGTGGAAATATTTAGAAGTTATTGAAGACTGTGCTTTTATATATCTCTGTCCTCAACTCTTAGCAAACTCAACATTCTTACTTCACGGAGAACTGTCACAGGAACAGTTCTCACAACTGCATTTCAAGCATAGAAAGTTTGATCTAAAAGAGCAGAGATGCTTACTCCTTTTCCTTTCACTCTTCACTATTTAGTTGATGTCCTTAATAATGGAGGTAAAAACCATCCATGTACACATCCATATCCAAAGTTATTTTTTTTTCAATCCCCTTTAAATTTAGACCTCAATCATTCATACAGCTTCAAAGACACATTCTGCTATCATTTAGACATTTTTATATGAGAGTATTTCACCTGACTACACAGGAGTTATTGCGTATTTATATACTTATGAGATCAAAGTCAGGCCCATATTTTCCTACAACGGCGTGCAATGCTCTATGTTTGTGAACAGCAGACTAAAAAAAACAAGAGCAAACATTTTTTCTTTTAAAAGTATGCTGAATCATATGCTTATTGGATGTTAACGAACATTTATATAGACAAATGTACATTCAGGTAAAATACTGTACCAGTCAGGGAACATCTGTTAAAAAAGTACAATTTTGTATTGAATACTATCTCTTACATACAGAGGGGAAATTAATCATACTGGAAGAATTTCTATTGTTTATAGCTTTGCAAAAGTAGCATCATGTTTTCCTTATAGCACAAGTGGGTGAAGTTGAACATGAAATACACTTTTTTAACAGAATCAAGTCTCAATATCCACTAGTTATAAATTCAAATTAATTACTATAATGAGCTGGTTAATATCAGGTATGGAAGTAGAGCAGTTTACATTAAATTTCACTTTTCAGTAATTTATTCTCAAAAACAGATGAGAGAAAAGATAAAAATCTAGTTTTCTGGAAAAGTTTTGTGGTTTAACAGATTTGTAGTAAAGAAGTGGGGATTTCATTTTTAGTTCAGCTTCTATTCTCCTGATATTAGGCAATTTAACTTCCTGGGGTATTTTTTCCCAGCTAAAAACTGTCATTGTAATCTTTATAAATTTAAAATTTTACATAGTAAGACTTGTCCTTTGCTGGCCTTTCACTGACTGCAGCTCAGCTGCTGTAGTAACAGTAGTTAATGTAATAGCAATAGCAGTAATAATCTAGTTATTCAAATATAATTCCAGTGTTGCAATCTACTTTAGTGCAGTCAACATCATTTGTCCAAACAAATGAATCTTCAGGTTTGAAACATTTCTCATTATTCATGCACACTGCCATTAATTTATTATGCAGGAGATTCAGAACGAGTGAATGAGCAGTGTTGCTGGGATTTATATGATTTGGCTTCTATTACAGCAATAGTGACTGATAGAATTATTCCCTTATCTACAAAAACACAAGCAGACTTATGCAATTTTAATATCTACAGCTAAGTCCAGGCTGATAGTTCAACAGAGGAGTTCAAACATTCTCATGCAGCTGTAGTTATGTAGAGGTTTAGACCATTCCTTCACTGTCAACAGCAACAGTTAAGGTAACATATAATGTTTAAACATAATTTAAACATTTATGGACAAAAAGAACAAGCTTTCTTGACCAATGTATACTACTCAAGGTAATAAATTACTTTAAAATCAAGATAGTCTCTTGTTTCTACCCTTGTTGCTTTGCATTATCGAGACACTAAACCAGACATGCAATCAGCTTACTTAAGCCCTTACTCTCTATTGACTCGCTGCATACTCCCCTGCAGTTTGTACAAAGTCTCATAACTCCTTGGCAAAAGGAGTTTGCAATTGTCATCTGCAATTGTTCTCTTCATAGAATGCTGTCACCACAGCACTTTTCCAGTGATGTAAGAAAAACTTTACAAAGCCCTCATAGGCTTTTCTGAGTTCATCCACCTACTTTTGATTCCTCAGCTCTCCTTAGTGTTAAATTTGTCTTTCTTAACTTCCTCCTTCTAGCTTCTCAGTGCTTCCTATTCTGTAGCATAAAATCAGCTAACTGCTTACATGATGACTGCAATAGCTCCCTGTATCTTTACTAACAACTGTAGACAACACCATGAACGTGGCAGCATTTACATAATCATGGCTTACACATCACAGAAACAAATATTAAATGAAATATGTTTTAGATAATTCTGGGGAAAATTAATTGGATCAGAAAAAAAAAAGCAGAAGAGAAGTGGAAAAGAGTCTTTTCTTTTGTATCAGTTTTGGATCTGTTGTTCAAGAAGTCTATAAGAAACAATAAAAACAATTTTGCAGAAAAAAAATGCAATATGAGATCTAACTAATCATCTTGAGTGCCATCATGCAGGGCAAACACGCGAGAAACCAAGTAATCAAGACAAGATAAGGCAAGAGGAAATGGCCTCAAGCTGAACCAGGGGAGGTTCAGATTGGAGATTAGGAAAAAATTCTTCACTGAAAATGTTGTCAAGCATTGGAATAGGCTGCCCAGGAAGGTAGTGGAGTCGCCATCTCTGCAGTTACTCAAAAGACATGCTTCTAAGGATATGGTTTAGTGGTAGGCTTGGTAGCATGAGTTTAATGGTTGGAGTCAGTCCTAAACTAAACTAAGTCCAACCTAAACTATTCTACAATTTGGTGCGTATAAAACAGAGGAAATTGCCATTCTTACTGTTTTTCAAATCATAAATAAATATGTTTGTTTTGTTATCCTAATGACTAATCTATAGTGTTATTGTGTTCACTGTAGTTCTCTTATGCCTCTGCTGTGTTACTTGTGTGCAAACTCATACAGAAATTTACATAAAATTCTATTACAATTTTTGTTAATTCAGAACCCCATCAACTAAAAGTATTACAGTTTCTGCTGTATATAACAAATATATTCACCTTGGCTTATACTTTCTAAAAAATTGGTACTCATGCTTATAAGGTTGGTTGATAACTTTGGTGAAATATATTGGTATATGTCCTACCAACTGGTTTTCTCTTCCTTACTCTTTCACAGTGTACAGATAGTTCCTTTTGTATTAAATCAAATTAATATTTTTTTTTATAGATCACTTACTGGTGATCTGTATCTCCTCGTCATTTTTCTAGATAACGAATTCTTTAATCTCAGTATAGTTGTTAAATGTCAGTGTTTTCAATAATTTCACATATTCTTGATAACCAAGTATGATCTCAAGTCCCCTCATTGTTATATCTCCTTATGTCTTACATAGCCGTCATCATATCTAGCTGCCTAAGTTGAATTTAAGAAAAAATAGGCAAAGCATTAATAGAAACCTTAAGTAGTCTAGCATTTCACTTCACTAACTTTGTGGTAACAATAGTGTCTGTTTTACAGGTTTGATTTGTTTTCGGGTCATCTATATGAACATTAGCTAAATATTCTTCAAGTGTTCTTTAGCTTTTTCATCAATGCCTTTTATCTAGTCCTTTGCCAAGGAATAAGAAAGAGGCAGGCAGTGTGTTTAAAACTTGAGAAATGAAAAATATCTCTTCAAAGCAATTGTATCTTAGTAGAGCTATGTTATATCACAAAGTAGTGTATTTTTCTAAAGGAAGGGAAAGTAATTTTTGTCAGAAAAAGTGGCTGTTATAAGACACAAGTTTGTGTATGTCATATTGTTATTTGAAGTTAGGAGAAATATTTTTGTGCAGACCTGGTGAAACTTTAAGTATTTGTCAGTGTTGATTTTGTCTCTGAATAACGTTTTTGTGGGTTTTTTTGAAGTGTCAAATTTTCCTTTAAATACATTGCACAACTGCACCTACTAATGTAACTTGTGTGAGGGAGAACATCTAACCATCTTGCATTCATACACTATCAAAATGCACAGTAATACCATACCTTTTGTCTATTCATTTACCGATGGACAACATCAGTATTGTTGAGAACTTGAGGTGGTTTATTGAACTGAGTTAATCAATGCTCCTGTTAGATTGGTATTTAGCATCAAAACACTTCTAGTTTGAAACAAGAAGAGGAAAGATATTATATGACATTTTGGAAGAGAGGAAAAACAAACAAACAAACAAACAAACAAACTCATAAAATCAACTCTCATTCTGTTTGTAGCCAAGGAAGTGATCTGAAAGTGATCTGAAAAAGATGTTTAAAAAACTCATTGCCTGAACACTATTTGACTGATCTTTTAAAAAACTTTCTGAATGTTGATAGATTTTATATTTAGTCTTCCTAATGTAGTGATACATCAGTAAACTACACCTGTGGATATTTCAGAGCATTGTATCTGTCATACCATCTTATGCAGAAAGCATAAAACAGAGATACTTCTCTGTTGACCCTGATACAGATAGGAAAGCTGTCTTTATAAATAAAGTATGCCAATATCTGAAATGATAACTAAATTCTATCAACCAACAAGAACGGGAATTTTTAAAGTATAATCTGCACATCTGTTAACATCATTTAAAATAAACACTGACTACTCTTAGGAAGAAAAAGAAAGTGCACAAATAAAAGATTATTGAGTATATATGCGTGAGAATCATTAAAAATTATCTTCTTGGTTTTCTGCCTGCTATTAGTAATATTTATACTTCTTTTTTGGACTAGGATCTAGAAATACTGATAAGAATTATATCCTAATATGGACAAACCAGTGTACAAATACGTAAATTTGAGGTAAAAAATTCCTGAGGTAAGTCCTCATGCTTATTTTATAAGATCAAGAAGGAGATAAGTGGATATAAAATTAACCCCTGTGATATGCAATTCAGTCTTATCCTAGGTCATAATTAATGGTAATTGTATTCTTACCGTGATTTAATTATTACCAAATGGAATTTCAGTCATGAAATATTTAATCATCATCAGTATCTTCATCATCATATTTTAACCTTAGATGTCTACTGAACAGTCAAGAAGTTTACCTTTGCTATCAAAAGTCTCATACATGGAAGAGATTCAAACAGTTATTTTTTAAAATAGTCATAAGGACATTCACAGAGGCTGGAGATGTTTGTAGAGGACAGACCATTCTCTTAAGTTGAGATGGAGGAGGGAGGGGAGAGAGGTTTGCTCCAGAACTGTGAAAGACTAGTCCATACTTAAACAGTTTTACACTTTTTTTCCCTATACACCGCTAATACCGGCACATAGCCAATCACTGCCAGCGAAAGGATATTGACATTTTGCCTGACCTAAAATAACTGTTCTCATCTTCTTATGCGATAGTTATTCTTTAACAGAAAAATTTGAATTATAATATCTTTTCTGAAGAGTCTAGTGTTAAGAGACAGATAAATTTCCTGAAATGATAAAGTACTTTTCAGTAGGTTAAAAAAAAAATTATAGAACATTTCACTTCTTGATCTAATGTGGACAGATGTTATTCACCAGTATATTAATGGACCTTTCATATGAGAATTCAAATTCTTTACAATCCTTCCTTAATCTTCACATCTAACTTAAATCTAGTTCTTAGATTTTTGTGTGTGTGTGTGGTTAATACAAAAGCTTGAAAATAAACAGAAAATTTCTCATGAAGATTTATTTGTTTATTTATTTCAAAAAGAAATTTCCATCAACATATATTTCATGTTAGTCTACACTTATCAACCACAAACAGCTGTACTAAACCCTTTTCAAACAAATCATGTAGGTTTAGTAAGATCTTATATTCCTCAATTTAGTAACAAAATCTTGAGGGAAAAATGGAAAGGAAATTCTGGACCTTGAGTATGTGCTTTATCACCATGTATCATCATTAGGAGTTAAGTTTTGACCTTTAAAGTCATGAAAAATGTGACTTTGAAGAAGACTAACCTAGGGAGCACGTACAGAAATGTGGATTAGAAGGATTCTCTCAAAGGCATTCTGAACGTGTGATGAAATAGATAGAACCCAAAAACAGCTTGCCCTGGTTTCAACTGGAGTAAAGTGAGTTTTCATCCTAGTAGTTGGTAGAGGGATAAGTTTTGGATTTACGCAGAAAAGAATCTTGATAACACAGGAATGTTTTGGTCATTGCTGAGAAGTGCTTGCAACAACATCAAGGCCTTTGCTCTTCTCACACTGTCCTGACAGTGAGTGGGCTGGATGTGCACAGGAGGCTGAGAGAGAGCATGGCCTGGACAGCTGACCCAAACTGGCCTAAAAGCTGTTCTTTGTCATAGAACATCATATCCGGTATATAAACCTGGGAGAGTTGGCAGGAAGACATGGACTGCTGTTGGGGCATCGGTCAGCAGGCGGTGAGTAATTTCACTGGCCACCTCTTGGTTTTGGCTCTTTTGTTTTCCTTAAGTTTTATTTTTCTCTCTCTGTTATATTACTTTTCATTATAATTATTGTTATTATTGCTATTATTACATTTTGGTTTATTTTAGTTATTAAACTGTTGTTATTTCTACACATGAGTTTTACTTCTTTTCTCCTGTTCTTCTCCCCATCTCACTTTAGGTATGAAGGGGTGCAGTGTGAGCAAGCGGCTGCCTGGTGCTTAGTTGTTCACTGGGGTTAAAATACAACAAGGTCACAGAAGTCAAAAGAGAATATTGTTTTAGACTAAGATTAGTCAACTTTGTGGAGTATAATTGATTTTTAAGGAATGTGATATTAGAGGAACAAAATTCTAAAGAGAGGATTTTATGACACAGAATGAAGCCAAAGACTAATTCAAAAGAGAAATTCAAGGCAGCTAGTCTAAATACCTTCAGTGGTAGACAGTAAAATGTGTGAATGAGCCTATCGGTTGTGATACATTGTAAACCACATAAATGTGGAATGTGAAACGTCTCATGTTTGAATAAAATCATCAGCAGTTCATCTTTAAGGTATTTCTTAGCATGCACATTTACATCATAAAGTGACACCACCCCAGCTGCAGACTTTCAGTAGCTTCATGATGTATTGCAGACATCCTGTTTATTAGACTGTTGTCCAACTATTTATCAGTCACACTTTAAGCAATCCAGCACTCCATTTTCACAGCCACAGTAAGGCAGTTTCCTGATTTTCAGATACATATGGTGCAGTTTCAGCAATTATTTATTCCAAAGATATCTGAGTGCATTACAGTGTACAGTAAAAATCAAATCAAATTAACAGTTCTTTCAGTGATGAAGAATCAAAAACTTAAGTCAAAAGAATTCAGAAAAGGAAATAAAAAACTTTTAGTCTGTACAGGTTATCAGCATTGATGCCAAAGTTAACACATAGGAATGGGAAAAAAATCCCCACAAGCGTGAAAATCAGAGAAGGGGTAAACGAAGAGAAGATATTGATGGAAGATCACAACCATAGCAGAACTGAAGACGTGTTGAAGGCGAAACAATGTAGAAATCATGAGAAAGAATAGTTAGGGAGAGTCTGATATAGACTAGGAAGATTTGATCTTTAATATTCATCAGTATGCGATTGTGTGTCCAAAATTTGTTTTGATGACCAATGAAAACACTTTTTCCTTTGTTTCCAGAGTGTTAAATTTGAAAGGTATTTTATTTACTGTAAATTTGCAAAAGGGCTATGTTTACTCTTTGAGGTTCATGTCATAACAAAAGCACTCAATATGTTTTTTTCTTTAACCGTATCTCACATGGAAGAAGAGATTTCAATTACGATATCTGTTCTTTTTGAGTCCTTAAGCCAAAATAAGGCTTCCTCTAGCCAACAACCAAGCTAAGATTTTTGTAATATAGATAATTGACAAGGTCTCTGGAATCTCCTGTAAATTACAGTGATCAATGCAACCTATTGTGCAACATTAACAAAACTTTGCAGTAAAGGCACAGAAGGATGGTAGCAAGTCTAACAATGTCAAGCAAGAAAAATCAGTGTTTCACAAAAGTACACTATTTTATCATTTTTTTAAACATTAAGTTCCAACATTTCTAATTTCAGGTGTTACTAGAGTAAAAGAAGGGGAACAATCTCTTCAAACAATTTCCTATATTTTTATTACTAATCCTGCAGCTTTGAAGGGAGGAGCTGGATCTGTCAGGGTTTATTTTAAACAAGGGACAAGTAGTAATTGTTTGGTTTGGTCAGCTCATCTAAGTCTTTTTAACTATAAAAGGCCGAGGAAACTTTTATAGGAAAGGAAGAACTAATATGACTATTCCAATTAATAAAAAAAGGGGAAAAAAAAGACATTTGTTGATGAGCTGATAGGTTTTCCTCCTCATTGCAGCATAGAAAAATGAAGTCAGTAACTTGTTATGGAAAGGAAGTAAAATGAGAAGACAGGAACTAAAAACAGTTTTATGGGAAAAAACCCCTACTTTCCCCCTCAATAATTTGGTATCAAATATATATGTATATAGTTGCAGTCAATATATACCTTCTTCTTTAAAATTATTAGAATAGTAGGTTCTACTTAGAAAGAACTTGACATATTCACCTCAGAATATTAATGAAGACGGTTTTCATGAACCTCTTTTTTTTTTTTTTGTGACGTCTTAAGATGGCTAATTGCTGCAGGCAAGCAGTTGTCAAAGGTATGAAAATGCCTGATATTTAGGAATGTGGTCAATAATTTTCTGAAGGAACATTTTTAAATTACTGGTTCAGATGAATCAAAACAATGTAAATTATAGGAAAAAATACACAGATAAATATAAACTATTTAAAACAAAAGGAGCTGAGTCATTGAATTAGAAAAATTTCCCTTAGATCTTATTTTAGTTTTTCTCTCCTCTCTAAATTAGACTAATAATAACAAACTATAATAAAAGCCAATATCAAACACTTTCTATTTTATTTAAATAATCCTCTTACATTGCCCCAGGCTGCATTATCTGTAAATATTTTGTTTCATAAGAAATTTTAGATATAGTTACTTTTTGTGACATAAGAGAAAAACAAATATCAAAGTGAAGAAATTAGCTGTGGACTGGGATCTCAGATATAGTCAGTTCTACTGCTTTCTTCTTCACCTGGCCATGCACTTGATTAGTCCCAAAATAAAAGTTGTCTCTAATTTCAGCTTAATAAATCATCCTTATTATACTACAGATCTGGATAAATTATTAATGTTTTCTAGCGGCAGGTGGTGAAAGTTTGCTTTTAATAGTCCACAGACTACCATTTCTTATTCTGCCACAGGAGAGAAGTATTTAGGTCTTCAAATCTCTCAGAACAGAGCAATGGGTAGTATTCTTTTCTGAGAAAAATATTGATATCCGAAAGATTTGTCTGGTCATTTCCTTCAACGAAATTTGATTTAATTGAGATCCCAGTCCAGAAGCACTTCCTTGAAACGGAAGGTTCAGTCAAAATAGGAGGCAGTGATGTTCTCACATTTGAACTGCTAAATGGCTGTATAGAGACTGAGAAGCAAAAAAAGAGAGAAATGATCACATTGTTAGTCTTCCTTCATCCCTAAAGGTATTCATGACAAGGATGCATTCAAAATATCTTGAGGCCTAGTGGTAGTAGATGGATGAGAGTTTGTGGCAGTTGCTCTCAGATATATTTATAACACCTCTTTATTCTAGCAAAGCTATATTTATTCCTTTTTAAATGAATAGCTTGAATACCACAGTTGCAGTAAATAGTGCAAGGTGATGCACTATCTTAACTTGCTGTGAACTTAACTGACCTGCTGCGAACCCTAGCTGTTGCTTGGTTGATTAGCCATGCTTATTAAGCAAATGAAAAACAAGTTTGAGAGAAGTCTGGAAAATCAGAACATGGCAAAGTTCAAAATATCACAAAGCAACATGAAAGCAAAGTGAGCCCCCAGAATCTGGCAATACCAAACCAAGAGGCTGACTGCAAGTATGAACAAAAATATCAGGGCCTAGGAGGTCCTGAACAACAAGCTGAACATGAGCCATCAATGTGCCCTCAAAACTCTATAAAATTAAAAAAAGAATCAGCCAGAATGAAAACATACCAAAATCTTCTTCTATGACCAAACTGGTCATAAAATTACATTTCTCATCGCAAAACACCACAGATTAATATTGCTTAAAGACAGTGTCAGGAAAAGTAAGGAAAAAATAATCTTATCATTTTGATTTTGAATTTTAAAAATCAGAGTATTTTTCATTTGTCTTTTTCATCCTTCAGTCATAAAATATATAAAATAAATTACTTCTAATCATTTTTCTCCTTTTTTTCTCATTATACCATCTCCCACAGTCACTTCTCAATATTTTTCTACATTTGCCAAAATCTAAATAGCAAAACATAGACAAGAAACAGTTCCACACCTCACAGATCCTATTGGAACTACTACTAATAAAGAAGACAGTATTTTTGTGAAGAAGATAAAAATTAATATTTTTGTTATAAATATAAAATATATTGGGAAATCCTAAGATAAAATAAATATTAAATAAAATTTGGAACAATTTTCAAAAATAATAACCTTTCTTCAAAGAATTTTTTGTTTGGCTGTTAATTATTCTTTGCAGCCTGGAAGTCAAATACTTTTTTAGGCATTTAAGCATAAAAGGATCAATCAACAGGTGTCTCTGTGTTTCTAATAATATAAGTAACTTGAGAAATCCATCTATATATCCCAGGGACCTTCTTATTTTTTTGGAACATTCAGCACAAATCAGTTTTGACATATACTTGAAGAACTGGCAAAGGTTAGGGCTTGTTCCTATTTCATCTGAGTTAGTTTGGCCATGATGATTCGGAAGGAACTCATTCGTTCCCATGGCAATGCAGTGAATTCCGTAAAACTCTGTTTCTGTCATCGCAAATGAGGCAATTTCTTTTTTTGTGTGAAAACATGCCAGTTGAAGGAAAATGCCAGATAACAGACAAAGCTGAGGTCTTGGAGATAAATAGTTAATTTCAAAGGGATTTTCAGAAACTGAAAATGGGTCAACAGAAATTTGAGAGCACTCCAACAAGAAAAAAAAATGCACAGGAACTTGAGACAGGATTCTTAATAAAATAAGAATGACAGAATTTCTCTTTTGGGACAGATTCTGCAAGGTGATCTTTCAGAGTATCGTGAAGCATTCTTTAAAGCCAACTGCAAATAGATACGGAAGAAACAGCAAGTAACTTCTTTGTGTGTCAAACTCCAGAAGAGAGAGATAACACTCCCCAGAGGTCACCTTGGTAAGTCTTTAGAGACAGGAGGACACATCCCTGCAGGAATGTCTCGGTCTGTCAGGAACCACAAATCTTCTTGAAGAAGGCAGGAATAGGCATTTTGGGAGGAGGGTCAGGATGAGCAATTCTCTCCCTGTAGCTCTTCCTAAGAGCACCACAGGGCATTACCTAGAATATTACATTAAGAATACCATGATCCAACCTAAAAAGTCTGTTTTCAGAAGAGTACAAGGCATTCCTTATGACAGTCTGCAGTTGCCCTAAGTCTTCAAGTTGTGGTAATGAAAAGAGTTCTCTATTGTCTCCTTATTGATCCCCTGACAAAAAGTAAAAAAAACCACACACAGAAAAAGAGAAAAGAACAAATTTTAAATTATCACATACCATATAAAACCAAAAAGTTCAACTATTCATTGTGAAGTTATATCAGTTCATGGGAATAAATTGAATTTTTATTGTATGAAGTGTGGATTTACTAGCATTTTTTTCTTATAAAACAAATAAAAATAATTGCATTAATTATAATAGAAGTTGTCAAATAATTTTTATTTAAAAAAATAGCATCTTAGTGGCACAGAAAACCATATGATGTTGTGCAATGCTCTGCAAGTGACTGAAAATAGAAGTCTGACCATGACCAACTCTGTTCGCAGAAAAAGCAGTTCACTAACATACGGGTTATGGCTTCATTACCTTCTTAAGAACTAACCAATGGCATAATCAAAGCAGTTTACATTTCTCTCATTCTTTCTATCTAAATATATAGGTTTCAGTTGCTATTGCTTGATTTCTGTTTACTTGTTCAAGCATATTTGCAGTAACTCCATTCAGATCAACCTCTCCAAAGTCTATTTTTCATCATCTCTTTGTCTTTAAAAGTCATCCTTAGACGAAAACTTCTGAAATTTTCAGTTCATATACATTACCTCAAATTGTTATCTGTGTATTTTGAAACAGGACTGTTAAATAGAAATTGAAGACTGCTTTTGTTATTTTTTCAGTTCTCTTTTGGATCACGTTGAATTGTTCACCTATTTTTAACTTTCATTAATACTATTTATTTGTATTCTAGTCATCCCTCAGGATCACCATTAGATGACCAGGATTTTCATAAGCTGAATATAGACAAAAATATGATGGGAAGACAGATCTCAAATTAAAAAAAAAATGCAATTTTATGACAAATTCCTGCTCTGAGATTCACAATCCTCTTTTAATTTTAGTGATGAAAATGAGGAAAAAATGAGCAAACTCATTCATTGTATAATGGTGTTGGGGAGTGAGATGTAGCTGAGTTCACTGCTATTCAAATCAGAAGAAATAATAATCTAGTTATCCCCTTGAAACTTCAATTGTACTCCTGTTTATTTGTAAGATTGTCACATTTTGACATGAATCCATTTCTAGTAGCAGGGAAGGGGCTGTAAAGATGTCTCCTGTAAGAAGTTGCTCAAAACTCTCCCAAGATCTGAGCCAGACCCACTTCTGGGGCTGAGCCAATTAGACGCCTCCACGGTTACTTTTTAAGAAGAAGAAAGCGGAAGAGGAGGGCTCTTCCTGTTCCTTCTTGCTCTGTCCTTTCTTTTCTGGCTGGTGGTTATGCAAGAAGTTGGGAGACAGAGAGAAACAACCATGCAGTCTCCAAGGTCAGTGAGGGAAGAGAGGAGGAGGTGTGCTTGAACAGAGATTCTCCTGCATGCTGCAGAGAGGACTGGTGAAGCAGAGATTTGTTTGCACTTCATTAAAGACCTTGTGCCAGGGGCAGTGACTATGGCTAGAGGAGGCTGTCTCCCATGTGAGGGACCTCGTATTCACAGCAGCTGTAGCTGTTAAGAAGAGCATGCACCAAAGAGTTCATTAAAACTATGCCCAGAAGAGGCTATGTCTCGTATGACGGACCTTGTATTTGCAGAAGCCATAGCTGCTGGGGAGAACCTACACCAGAGAAGTTCATTAAGCACTGTGTGGGAGGGGCTCTGTATTGGAGCAGGGGAAGAATGCCAGGAGTCGTCCTCATCTGAGAAGAGAGAAGTGGCAGAGCCCATCTGTGAGAGACTGACCACATCCCCCATTCCCGCTCCCCCCGAGCCATTGAGGGTGGAGGAGGTAGAGATATTGGGAGCAGTGAGCTGAGCCTAGGAAGAAAGGAGAGATGGGGGAGGGAGATCTTAAAGTGCTGGTTGTAATTTTCTCATCATCCCACTATTTTTACTTTTTATTCTGTTCTGTTTCTAATAGGTGGTAGAATGAACTTTCCTTACTTTCCTCTCTAAGTCAAGTATTGGAGTCTGTTTTGCCCGGAATCATAATTGGCAGTGAGTCTTCCCTGCCTTTGTCTCAATCCGCAACAATGTTGGTTATCTTTTTTCCTCCCCTTTAGCTGGGGCTTCTGCCATCCTAACAAGGATGGGGGTGGATAGGAGGCACTGAGCAAGAGACTGCGTGGTGCTTCATTACTGACTGGGCAAAACCATGACAAAGATACATGTATGTGATAGGGAAAAAAAATGGGTGACTTCCTTCTTCATCTATATAGCCAGATATGATAGGGAGGTTTTGTAATACAAACTTATATATTGTGTTAAAAAATAACACAGTGAAAATCCACTTGCTTGAATTGTTCTCAACATCATCATATTCTTGGAATTGTGTAATAAGAGTGAAGGTAGGGAATTTTTTATTACTGTAGGCAGATAAAAATGCTAACAAACAGCTCTGAGGATGCTGTGACTCAATTTCTGAATCATCTTGTCACAAGGGTCTTTCCAGCCCCAGGTCTCCCCTGCTGTCAAAGGTTGCTGCACCTTTTGGACAACAGCAGAGGAACTTTGCTCCTGTATCTCATCTGCCTCACTTCATCTTCCAGTGTATTTGATTGAACTGTTGAAGAAAAGGGATTTGTCCTGCTGATACAGACTGTGACTTCTTGTCTGTGCAAAGCCACAAATTAGTTTTTCTGTCACTGATTTAGGGACTGTTGCTTTCAGCAGAGATGGACAGGCATCTGGTGGCACATGCATGTGAACCACCTCAATGAGCTAGGTGAGCTGTCCAAAAATTGAGCTATTTTGTTCTTTGAATCACTTCAGTAAGTTACAGTGTTTTAAGTCTGAATAATGGGGATGAAACTGCCTCTGAGGAACCCACTACAGACTCTCTCAAGCACAGTTTGAGGAAAGCTTTGCTGTACAAGAGTATGGAGGTGGCACAGCTCTGCAAATGCATCTGCTGAATTGCAGGTTATTCTCAAATAAAAAGGCTTTAAATGGACTCGAGAACTCAAACCATAACCAAAAGGAAATATGCTCCTTAGCAATGAAAAAAGACAGACAGCCCTTATCTTCAGTAAGAAACAAGCATCAACAATTTTTATATATCATCTTTGCAACTGACATATTTATTTATTTATTTATTATAAAAAATCTATTTTAATAGTTGATATCCAACCATAAACCAAGAAGACTGAAGAGGTTAATCGGATGTCCACTGAGCAAAGGTGCCTAAGTCATGCAGGAGCTCTGGTGTTTCTTAATTTCATTAGAGAAACTGAAAGTGCTTATGACCTGGTGATTATTTTGTCTTTTAACCATGTCCTTTGGTGGTAGCCTTCTGTCCAGAGGCAAGAAATACAAATGACAAAGATGGTAACACTTGCTCAGAGGAAGTAAAAAAGTAACACACAAGTTAATAATTTATGAAGCATATGTTGTTCTATCGGTTCATAAGTAAGACCAGAAACAGCAATCCAATTAATGGTCGCTCAGTTAGCAAAGTTGGTTAGGATCATTCATGTTACATTTAAGAAAAGTGTCCCATCATCAGATTTCTTTATTTAAGCTTTACAATGACCACACTTTTAACCTTGTATTGACTCATGCCAACACTAGTTACAGGATATCCAGATATACCACTGTTCTAAGTTCCACACAGTACTTTGAAATGGTACCGTTATATGGCATTGATATGAGAACAAGGAAATCAATTTGGAAGGTGGACAAAATCTGTATAACTGTAGGTGGAACAAGCACCTTTTGTTACACTACTATCCTCGTGCAGTGTTCTCTGCCTTTTAATAGCTTTTCCCGTATAAGCTGTGCATGTATTTGTATGCCATGGCAAGTAGACCAAGCCATCATTGTACCATCCAACTGTTAGGGACTAGTTTTGTATGGAAATGAAACAAGTCAACAAATGGCATTATCTGCTTGGAGGAACATGATGTAGTTTGTCAAAGGGAGCTTGGAAAGCTTTCTGAAAAAAAAAAAAAGAGTTACTGAACAGTTATGCCAGTATAACTCCTACCATGGGAAACTCCTTCCCATGAACTTTTCACATGCAAGTATAAAAACATTTTATACTAATATAGAATATCCTCCTTCCTAGAACAAAAAAAAAGATCTGTACTACAAAAAGTGTTTTAATATTAAATCGAATGTTAAGCATTTGGAGGTGATTTGTACTGCTTTTTCATCATTGTATTAGTGGTGGACTTTTAACAAGCAGGTAATATTTATATTATTGCTTTAAATGATTGAAGAAAATATCAACATATTTTATAATGATTTTGAAAAGTTAACGTTTAGTTTGACTTCAATTTAGAACTACACCTTCTTACTTCTACCTAAATGTGTAATGAAAAAGGAAATCTGGCAGAGCACAGTTCCAGGCTGTTGTTTCACACACAGGAGTTCAGGGAAAGCAACTGAATTCCAAACATGGAATTTAGAAATGACTATGCCCATGATTTTTGAGTCAGTATGACCAGAGTAGTGGTAGCCCAAAGCCCTGACATTTTTTGTCAGGTGAACTGTTGAAGACCTGAATCTAATAACTAGAAAGTTGCATCTTTACTGTCTATCAGGAAGATAGCTAAAAACCTATTATGCAATTTTGGGAAAAACAATCATATGTGGATACCCACAACACAAGTACAGTTCATCCAGAACAACACTTAAGAACACCCAGAGCTTCAATAATATCAAAACATCACCATGTAGTATTTCATACTCATGAATTAACATTCTTCATTATATCAGTGAGTTCACCAATAGCTCTGTCTCCAAGCCATTGATGTCCTTTTTTTTTAAAAAAAAAAAAAAGAAAAAGAAAAAAAATTTCAAATCACATCTGAACCAAAAGTAAAAACCTTCCAAAGTCAGATTGCTGGTAGGAAGGCAATGATTCATACTGCTTCTATAATAGCTAGGGAAAAATGAACCTATCTGGATATGAAACAGAAAAAAAACTTATCAAGAGATGTGGGTTGCACCAATAATCTATTAAACTAGACTGAATTATAAAAAATTGGCAACTCAGTAAATTAAAATCTCAGATAGTTAGATCTGTAGTCTGATTTTGAAATAAAAAATTAGGGCGTAAAACAGGGGGTGGGTTAATTTAAAAAAATAAAAATAAAAATAACAAGTGAGATAGGAAAAAAAAAAAAGCAAAGGAGGGGAAAAGAGACATTTTAGCTGAGTATTCAAATCCACCTGCATTTATCCATATAGAACCTCAAAATCTTTTGAGGTCCATTAATTGTTACCCTGGCTGCTCAAGTTTGCCCATGTCATCTAGTAGAGATTTCCAGCCTTAAAAAGTGTAGGATAATGAGTGCTTGTATGACACAAAGGAACTACAGTGCACACAAAAAATAATGATTCTGTCAGTTACAAAAAAGTATTTAGTACCATAGAGTGATTTTTCCAGTGTTGCAGTCGACTGCCTTCAATGTCTGTTGTCTCCAAGGCTGAATGAATCACCTTTTAAATATATATAAAGATCTCCTGTGAAATCACTTTGTCAGTAGCTCAGCTGCACAAGGTAGAGATAATCTATATCAAAAATTCCTGACAGTGACTGTGCTTCCTTAGCAGGTCTTTGAAACCTTCCCACTCAGTGACCTAAGGCTTCAATGAGTCACTGTAAAAAAGTCAAGCTGCTGAATGTAGGTAATGAATGCACAGATTCATACTGCTGCTATTGCAGCTATGAAAAAGAAACGAACATTTCTTGAAATGAAAATCTGTGAAGTTTATATTTGGAAAAGGAAATGTATCAAAATCTCACTGATTTCATGATGTGCATCTATGCTGTCAGATGGGTTCAGTACCTTTTTCACTCTATGACACCTATCTCCAAGTGATCTACACTGCATATATGTTGCAAAGTAAGTTCTTTCCTTAGCAAAAAGAACCAGAAGACAATTTTACTCAGGAGGTTACACCATACAAGCAGTATGGATGTGACTAGCCTACTGCATAAAGCTTTACACTTGAGAAGTACAGACATGAACCTGCCTGTCTGGTCTACAAAGACACAGTAGGCATACTTATGCTGGAATGTAGTGTTAAGAGGAAAGTTGTTATTCCTTCCATTCCAGTTACTCTGTATGGCTCCATTCCATTTAGGACAGATATATGAAATAACTCTTTCTACCAAGTCCCAGTATGTAGCTTTGCCAAGACATACTGTGGACACAGAAGGGGAAAATGAGGTAGCCTCCTATTACCTTCCTTGTTTTTTTATGTTTTCAACAATATAAAACCTTCCCAACTTAGAGTGTAGACCAAGTGCAGTCATAGATGTCAAACAGCCCCTAGCATACGTTGCAGTGCATATGTCAACACACAAATTCGGCTTGTTAGAGTCTTTCAATGCAAAAAACAGTAGATCCAATAGAAAATTGTATTATAAATGATGTCTTTCACTCTGATGTGTTTTAAATGTTTACATAAGGAGTGAAAAAGTGGCAGATGTATTTCTTAAAATTCAGCTAGCAGGCAAATTGTATAAGTGAGAGCTGGATGAGTTCTCCATCTTACTAAGCTAATTCAAGCCCACATTCATCTTACCCAATATTATCTGGCAAAACACATTATCAGGAGCATACTCTCCCTAAAATTTCCCTTTGGTCATCTTAGACAGACAGACAACTCCAGGGAGTGACTCATCCTTTGTAATTCCCTAACTGACCAGTTTGAGGTTCACTGATCTGTATTCAACAGCTGCATACAAGGGACATGGCCCATGAAGCAACAGCTTGACTGACTGGAAGTGGTTTCTGTAACTTACAAGTTGTTTAACTGGATTATTCTCCTAGAAGTAGCATAGAGAATGCACATCTATGTTTTTCCTTCACACTACTTTTGAGCAGATGTTCTCATCTAGATCTAGCTTCCCTGAGAGGCACTGCTGTGCACCCCTGCTTTCAGTGGCTCCTGCAAATACATGACTCTCCGTGAATTATGCAAATTCACCCCAGAAGCAGGTGAAACAAAACCCATGTTCCTTGAGTACCACTTCTTTTGTCTAATTAATACTCCACATGGCCTCTCAAGGAGGGAATGAGAAATCACAAAAGGGATGATTTTTTACAAAAGCTCCGTGGAACTTAAGGAGTTTCCCCACCTTCTAATAAGATGCATTGTTATTTGTATACACTTACAGAGGTACATACACACATATAAATGTGTATCAGCAGTCACACCTTGGAAATGCATGAATATAAACATTTCTAATCAATTACAGGTCCATCTGGTCTCTGTGGGTTGTTAACAGGGTAGTTAGTTTTATAGTTACTAACCCAGGAGTTCAAATTCAGATCCAGCTTGTAAGCTGTGGATCACATTCCACTCTGCAGTCATTAGCCACTCTCAGCCTGAGGGCCATACTCTTACATCCAGGGCTGTTTTTGAACCACAATTCTCCACTCTTTGGGTGCAGTTTTCCTACATTTTTATTTCCAGCCATGTGTGTAGGATTTATTATGCTTTCACATCTGTTTAATACAAAAACTGATGCAACACACAAGGACATATAGTTTGTGTTACCAGATTTTATGACTGAGTTTATATTCAATCAACTGGAGTGAAGACTATGAAAAAACATATTCTGAAGTATTAAACATATATGGGGGTATATAATCATTATCAGGGGTACTAGCCAAGTAAGATAAAGACTGTTTTTGCCATCTGTGACTCTTGACAGTCCAGGAATTTTTCTGTAAAATGGATAATAATTGTATAGATGACTTAAGAATTTCCCTAATATACTAGGCTGTGTGGTTACATGTTTTGAGACATCAGTTACCTTCCAGTACAAAATGGTTGACAATCTTTCCAACAGAATTCAGTTAAAACTGAAGTTCCATCACAAGATGATGAAGTTGCTTCTTATTTCTGATGTTCCTCATAGCAGTCATTTCTCTGTGTAGTTTGGATGACATAAGCTGTAAGACCTGAGAAGTGCATCAAAATAATTTTTAACAGAGTTTTTCCTGATATTCCAATCATTACAACAAAGAAAGAAATAAACAGATCAATTTGAGGGAATTCATTCCTTTAAGATGTACTGTTTCCAGAGAGATTTAGCAGCTGGGAAGATACTTGACAGAAGTAAAGGATTCACTAGGAAGTGCCAGGGCAGGGCTCCTTGACAGAAACAAAAGAGAAAGATCATTACTTCTTGTTATTTATTCAGTTCCTGATTTTTGTCCTTCTTACTATTAGTACCTAACAAGCCCATTTGCTCCAACAATTTCTATCATGAATTTCTAATACTGGATTTTTATTGTTTTTCTGATGTGCAGAAAGCTCAGCAGGGAACAACCCATACTTCCTTCTTACTGTTTTGTAAAATGACAATTTTAATGGGACCTAACTGCTTTTTAACAAAAAGTTAAAATTTTCACCACTATTCTTACTAACCTCTGGGGTTCTGAATGACAAAGACGAGTGACAAAATGTCTAAACCCATAATTTCCTTACAAATTGATTAGACTTGCGCTTGTTATCCCAGTGACATTGCTATGCCAGATTATCAACCTGTTGAAGGACATATGTGTGAACATAGCAGTTTAATTTCCAGGAAGACAGTCCTGGGAAAGTGAAAGTAACAGACAAGGTCTTGTTTGTGTGGTTTTTCCTGTGCAACGTAAAGCAGTTCTGCATGTTCTGTTCTTTGACAATTCTTCTACTCTACTATTTTTCTTTAATTTAACCAATGTTTTTTGCCAAACAATGAGGTTTAACATTGTCATTGATGCTGCTGTTCACTTGGGATCAGTGTAAAGCAGTTCTGTACTTTCCTTATATTTTGCAGTCCTTACACGATGTGTGTATTTTTTCTGACAATTGCTTTGGTATGTCTTTTTTTACATCTTTTTGGTAAGTCCCACGTAATATTTAGATGAACTTCATAGTGAAAATAAGGCCTTATTGCAGTAATACTGCATTAATAGATAGATTAATAGATTTTGGATCTGTGCTCTTCCATTGAGTTCACCCTCTGATTGAGACCTGCCTCATTCTCATCTACACTGAATTTTCTTTTCTTAGTAGCAAAGTAGAAAGGAAAGACATCTTTTCCACTATCTTGTTTGCATATTTCTTCAGACTCATATTTATTCCAAGTGATTCCACTTCCAAAACTTAAAAGAAATACCTATGTCAAGTGCCTAGTCACTTGAGGTTCCTTTCACAGTCACAGAGAGACAGAGTGGTAGATTCCTATAAACTGACTTGGACTTGAGCAGACAGATTTCCCTGGAGGATGCAAGAGAATCCTCCCTCATTTAACACTCCTTCAGGGAGTCAGTCTTCTGCATCTCATCTTGGTTCAGGGCTAAGTAGCACTCATCATTGCATTTCCTGCCCTGACCTGTTTCCCTGTTGGATGAGATGGCTCATGCATTGTCATTTCGCACCCTGTCTCCTAAGCCCTTCAGTTTAAGGATCTCTTAATCAAGTTGGTCAGTCTATTACCAAAGCTGCCACTACCCTTGTGAGAACGATGTATTCTTTCCTACCCTATCAAATTACGCTCATTGAAGATGGTTGTAAGGGGGACTGAACATGGATTCACCAAGAGGAAATCCTGCTTGACCAACCTCATAGCCTTCTATGAGTGTATAACTGGCTGGATAAATGGAGAGCAGTGGATGTCATCTACCTTGACTTCAGCATCTTGACACCATTTCCCATTACATCCTCATCAGAAAGCTCAGGCAGTGTGGCTTGGATGAGTGGACAGTGAAGTGGATCAAGAACTGGCTGAATGACAAAACCCAGAGGGTGGGGATCAAAAGAATCGAGTCAAGTTGGAGGCCTGCGGCCAGTGGAGTTCCACAGGGATCAGTTCTGGGGCCAGTCTTGTTCAACATCTTCATCAACAACCTGGATGAGGGGACAGAGTGTACCCTCAGCAAGTTCCCTGGTGACACCAAACTGGGAAGACTGGCTGATTCCCCAGAAGGCTGTGCTGCTATTCAGCAGGATCTTGACCAGCTTGAGAGTTGGGCAGAGAGAAACCTCATGAGGTTCAACAAGGACAAGTGCAGAGTCCTGCATCTGGAAAGGAACAACATCATGAACCAGTACAGGCCTGCTGGAGAGCAGCTCTGTAGAGAGAGATCTGGGAGTGCTGGTGGACAGAAAATCAAACATGAGCCAGCAATGTGCCCTCGTGGCCAAGAAGGCCAATGGCATCCTGGGATGCATCAAGAAGAGTGTGGCCAGCAGGTTGAGGGAGCTTTTCCACCTCTACTCTGCCCTGATGAGGCCTCATCTGGAGTCCTGTGTCCAGTTCTGGGCTCCCCAGCTCAAGAGGGACAGGGAACATCTGCAGACAATCCAGTGCAGAGCCACCAAGATGATCAAAGGATTGGAGCATCTTCCTTACGAGGAAAGGCTGCAGGATCTGAGAAGAGGAGACTGAGGGGGGATCTCATTAATACTTACAAGTATTTAAAAGGTGTATATCAAGAGAATGGGGCAACACTTTTTTTCTGTAGTGTCCAGTAACAGGACAAAAGCTGGAACACGAAAAGTCCAACTTAAACTTAAGGAAAACGTTTTTATTGCAAGGATGATGGAGCATTGGCACAGGCTGTCCAGAGAGAGCATGGAAACTCTTTCTCTAGAGGTTTTCAGCCTGGACATATTCTTGAGTGACCTGATCTAGGTGGACCTGCTTGAGAAGGAGGATTGGACTAGATGATCTCTAAAGGTCCCTTCCAACTCCAACCATTCTGTGATTTTATGATTCTATGTCTCCTAAGGACAAAAATTGCTGAGCAAATCTGTTTTGCTCTATTGGACTGCATCTATTTCTGTAGCTGCAAACAATGCTGGAGGATCCTGTGCGAAACAGATTATCAGATATCGCTGTTGGACATTTTATGTGATTTTTTGCAAGTGATTGTCTCTCTCCACTGGCTACAGTTTGAGAAAGACCTTTGCAGAGAAAAGGCATCTGTAGTCCCCATTTAGACACTATTTGTCTAGAAGTAGAAAACATAAACCAGAATCTTATTCACTGCTAACACTGAACTCCATCCATTTACCTTCAGGTGCCAATTATTACCTTGTTTCTTTCAGTGCATTATATATCTCTGTTTAAATCTATAAATTTTTTATATGATTTCAAATTTACATTATATTTATCTCATTTTGTGACGTTGTTGATTTTTCATAAGAAGAGTTTCTCTGAACTAAAAATATTACCATTATCTTCCTTGTCTAAATTGTACTTCTCCTGTTGGCACTCACAAACTCTTACCTACTGGCATCATTTACCAAAGTAATATTTGCAATTTTCAGTCTCCTGTGAGCCACCATTGTGCTGCTAATTGTGAGCTGCTTCATATGTCTTATCCTCCTAGTGCTTCAGATCTAACACAGTTAACATGTGGAAACACATTCCACAGCTGAGAGTCTTCAGCAGACAACTTCTTTGGTATGGAAAATATTTGTTTGTCAGCGGTGAGTTTTAAATCTTTTGGTAGCCTCTTTTGAAATGCTTTGCCCTAGATGGTCTCATAATTTAATCAGATGTTAAGGATCAAGTTAACTCCAAAACTGAAAGATAACTTTGTACATCTTTAAATTAAATTAATTTCTCCACAAATTCCTATTATTTTTTTTCTGAGTTGATCTAAAAATTGTTCACATTTCATTTTTATGTGAAATGTGAAATGTTCCTTGAATTTTGCACTGCACTTTCTGAGTTAGCCTCTCTGCTTGAGCTACTGAAAACCATTAAAACATCAAGTAGTTCAAAATCACCTGCTGCCAGAAATAAGGTTGCCTTGTCTTCCTTTTCACTGCCACTCATTGCTTGTAGTTCCTTTAAACTTCCTCCAGGTGTCCTCCACATCTCCCAAGGGGTTTAACTACTGGGGTCTTGAACAAATTGTTTCCACTGTTCAGGGTGTGGCTCAGTTGATTATATTCCTGTTCCAGGGTTTGTTTCGGCATCCAAAGATAACAGAGTATGGCTCCACTTCATGAAGGCTTTCTTAAAGTGCAGAAAAATTAAATGGCAACAGGTCATTTTCTTCCAATTATCAGAATCAAAACCATTCTAAACAGGAAGTTTCCCACAAAATGAGGGGTAGTAAGAGACAAGGCACAAAGATAACCTATGTGGAGAACCTAGGACTGTGGAGAACCTAGGACTGGCTGTTGGCCTACTGAGAAATGTCAGAATTGTTAGAGAATCAAATGTAGCAGCTGAAGAGTCCAAATTACAAGCACTGTCTTTTTCTTTGTGATCTTCCTCCTTGTGTCTTCTTAGCTGCTTGGGCAATAAATATGCTTTGGGGCAGACAAGAGCAATTCCATCTCAAGGGAAATGGTATCCTGAGCTGGAGCTTTTACTCTGTTGAGGTTTATTCTACCATCCTGTGAGACCAGCAACAGAGGAAATAGTCATATCTCAAAAGGAGGAAACACTATCTTTTTAGCAAAAGCATACAAAAAGTCTGTGGTGTTCTCAGCTTCACCTTTTCATTCTTCCGAGAGTTCAGAAATAGCTTCATTATCCATAGAAAAACAACTCCACTCAACTGAAACATTTTCTGTTGTTGACATTTGCCTTCTTACAATATTGGTGTAGAACTAAAATATTTCAGAGTTTTTCAACACAGGAAAAAAAAAAGGCAAGAGACAAATTGAGATTAAAATGGAGCCAATGGACTAGTTAACTAGGTCACTTAGTGGGGATATGAATGCTTCTTGCATCTGTTTCTCCTTGTATAAATAATTAAACATTCACTGCATCAGAAAGTTGGAGACTAGCTATCTATGAGCTGCTGATAAAGGGCCTTGCTAGGCTGCAAGACACTTATGGAAAAAACTTTTTCTTAATTATGTAAATCAGACACATGATCTATCCATAAGACCCAATAGAATCTTGTAGTTACCAGCATATAGTTGTCCTCTGATGAAGATCATCCTTTTTGTCTCCCCCAAAATCCTTCCCTGATGGCAAAAAGATGTACAAGCATTACCTAGAAGATCCCATATTTTCAAAATGCTTTTTTTTTTTCTGACAGTTTTAGTGGCAAGATTCTTGAAAAATTTCTAACAAATTGGGAAAAAAGCTGAGGTTTATGTAGAGTTAACTGATGAAAATGGACACGTTTCACTAGATGAACTTTTTTTACAATGTACACATTTTCTTCAAATGTAACAAACATTATTCTCTTTCAAAAAATAATAGAAAGATAAGAAATGCTTTAGTGAAAAGTATTATTTCTTTTCTTTTTGAAGAAATGAGATTTGTGGAAAAAAAAGTGTTTGGAATTTTTTACTCCAAAATATTTCTTCCATTTTATTAATGAGCTTCTCATCTATTATTCTCATTACCAACCCTCCAGGGCAATTCTTCATTCAGGACTTGTATTTGAAAAGTTACTAGTTTTTCTCATTCATAACAATAGAGTTACTTCACTGTTACAGTATTTTATTTGTGTGCTGTTGTGGTAAGATGGAAACAATGCTATTTATACAATGGTAAAAAATGGAATTATGCAGGAATAAGCAACGTCCCATAAACTGAGGAAATTTGTTCACATAGAAGACAGTTATAAGAAGGCCATGTAAAAGGAGGTTAGATTTGCTTGCAAGGAACTAGTACATAAAATCACCACAGAGGATCTAGTGTTTGCTCTTCATTGAAGTGCAGGGCTGAGTTCCTACACAATCACTTGACCAGCACATTTTGGATCCCAGGACATCATGGTACTCTGCTGTTGTTTTGATGGAAAAGAAGGAATGATGAAATAAACTGGGCACTTCCGACTCCGCTCTACCTCAACTTAAAACATAGGATGCTGTGAATGTTGCTCTGTTCGTACACTGATCAATGTGATTGCAGCTCTGAAGTTGGCCATACATCACGCAGCAAAGATATCTTTGATTAATCCCCTCCTGGTTAGTTTAAGTGATAGAAAGCCCCCTGAGGACTTTGGCTTGCTCTCCTCCTTTGCAGAGATCAGAGACAAATAGTTTCTTCCTGTGTTATTCTTGTCTTGTGTAAAGAGGATTTGTACAAGGAAGTCCCTGGTGTAAACAGTATTGAAAAATTGTTCTAAAGGATTAAAGCTTCTCTAACAGCCTGACCCAGAGCTTGTGTCTTCTAGCAGCCTGCACTGATGTACCGAGGTTTAGGTTTCAAGTAATGAGGCAATGCACAAGACATAATGTTTTGAGAAGATGTGAGAGACAGAAGCTTCATGCATCGGTATATTTGTTAGAATAAATACCAGTGGCAGTCCTTCCTGCTTAAAGGAAGATAATTTTGCCCAATAAATTACACACACAAGAGCACACTAGTATAGCATCTATTTTTCTGTCTCTTTCTGTGTCTTGAGACTAAAAGTATGTGAGTATTAGGGAAGTAGAGTGAGGATGAAATCCCATAGCTTCCTTGAATTGTCAGACTATTTCTGTACTGTTACTTTAAGGCTGAAAAGGACACTTTTTCCCTGTATCAGACTATTGCCCAATTTCACTTCTAATACAATAAACAGAAATGCCTGTCCAAACAATTTCTACAGCTCATTGACTATTCAGCAACTTTATCCAATATGAATTTTTCTTCTTTTTAGACATGGAAAAAAAGATCAACTTTTGCACCATGAGTAAAACTTCAGTGAGGAGTTCATGCTTAGAGCATCTTTCAAATTCAATACCTATCCCTTACCAAATGTGTATTTATTGTTTTTTTTCTGATAGCTAAGAGCCTAAGGAAAGGAAAAAAAACAATTCCATTTAATGGGCAGAATTGTTGTATAAACCTTCTGCCTATTTTTTTTTTTTTTTTTGGAAATGCAGAAGCCAATGCAGCCATTGAACTATAAGGTCACATTTGCTTAGAGCAAAATCTTTGTGTCAAGATTTCAGTCTGTCTATAGTTCTTTTCTTGCAGCAGTGAGACTACAGAAGAAAGAAAGATGTATAATGAGCAGCAAAACAACACTTGAAAGAATTCTTATTCTTCCACACAACAACTCAGGAAGGAGAGATAAAAGAAATAAAACAGTTCATGCTTTTCCTTAGGAATTGTGATGCTGGAAAAACTTGTCATGCTAGTCAATGGAGGAATAGATAACATCCGTTATCTTTTTAACAGACTACCTCTTTAGTCTGGATTAGTTTGAGTTACAGCAAGAAATACAGCTACTTGTGTACAAATCTGCCCTAGCTCCTGGGAGATTGGCCTCTGGGTCACAGATCCCATATGCCTTTCCTGATATCATTCGCTTCCCATCTCCATGATACTGGATCTGTACCACCCTCACCCCTTACACCCTTTACAACTTCCCTTTACTCTTGCATTGTCTCATCTCTCTGCTGCCCTCTACTTCAGTTCATTGCTGAAGTGACACCAGCTCTCACACGGATGTCTTATTTAAACACAACATAGCAAACTGAAAAATTCTTAAAGATTACATTGAAAGAAGTAATTCCACCTTTATGCCCTCCACATTTAGCTTATTCCACTCTAATGTCATGCCAGATTTATAGTATGAATCTGTGCAAAGTAGTCTGGATTACATTTTGCCCTTGGATCATTTGAAAGTGTCCAGCACACACACCTCTGGTCCAGGTTTTGTACCCTCGTCTCTCCAGTGTCCTTGCCATGGACCAGCTGTTGTTTCACAGCTCTCTTCCCAGCCCATTCATGTCTCTTGCTCTCCCAGAGGATCACATTGTCTCCATTTGCTTCCTGAGCCTTGCTATCACTGGGTACAAGAGTAAATTACTTGTGGTTGGCCTGCTGCTGCTGGGCTGCTCCCAGGTTCCTACTTAGACCTGAGCAACAAGGCTAGTCCAGCGCAGTGAATCAGAGGTGGCTGCAGTGCATTTAAAGGGAGAATTGTAAAAAAACCAAGTTATTTGGCAGATGCAGAGGTGAAACCAACCAGACTAGACAGGATCTGCAGTTAATAAAAATCAGCACGGTTCCATTATTTTGTATTCCCAACAATGTGAAACGTTGCCAGCACAGCCCTCATTTCATCAGGACACTTAAGCGTATATTAGTCATCTATATTTTTTCAACAAAGTATTCAGCAGATGTTTTACTTTAATTCTCATAGAGGTAGGCATATAAGAGCATGTTTAAATGTGTACCATAATAGAACTAGAATGAAGCATCTGGACAAAAAAAGAAAAGGCAGTCTGCTGCATAAAAACTAAAAGATATGTGAAGAGATAAAAATATCAGAATCATTCTTCTTTTACACAACACTTTGTCATAACTGAATACCAGCATATCAGACATAATGACTGATTTTGGTATGCTTTTGTAAATTTGGTGTCTTCCATAACTTTGTTTTCTTGTGTACATTTATTGGCCAGCTGAAATGGTCTATATAAAGATTTCAGTTATCTTTTCCCATTTGTACTTTCCTTTTGTTGCTGCATTTAATATATGATCAAGGAAGAGAAGACTAAAAACAGAGAAGCATTCAGGAAAGCAATCACAGATACTCTAGTTACTGCTGAAATAAATCCCTGAAGATGATGTGTTATGCTTCCTTTCCATTTTTACTTGGTAATCCTCAAAAGCACATCAGATGGATGACCTCTCTTGTCCTATCCTTGTCCTCAAACATTAATTAGTTTATGCTTTGTGACTGACTCCTGCTGCCTAGTATCTCTGGAGTTAATCACGTCACTGGGGACATCTGTGCAAGCTTAGGTTCTATGTAGTAGCACTAATTATAAAAGGAGATGTAAGGTTATTTGGCTACAGAAGTGTGTTGTTTCATGAGATTACAGAAAAACAAGATATGTTTTCAGACATCGCTGGTGAAAAGAATGGTCAAATGTGATCTGACTTGATGCTGCTCTCCAGTTCATTCACACCTCCATTTGTCTTTCTTCACTCTCCCTCACACATGGCAATATCCTATGGCAATGGTATTAGTCTTCATCAGGGGACAAGGAGTAATGCTTTAGTGCAAATATCTGCATAAAAGCTAACTGCAAAGAAAACAGAATGCAGGATGCCAGGTTGCTTGAGATGACTTTTATAGCAATAGAGGATTATATCTCCATTTTTTCCATTTATGCTTTGGTAATGTCATCATTTCATGATGATGGTGCTCTGTATTCTACTCCTATCATGTGAAATTATACTCTGAATAGGTCCTGAAGATGAAAGTTTGGTTTTAGATTTTGCTTTGGAACAGAGAATTTTGGCATTTCATTTCCATTGTCCTGACCCAGAAAGTCGGTGTGAGAATGACTCTTGGCCAAAAGCTACAGTTTGGAACAGTGAAACAAACGAGTTCTTACAAAGTTAGCCCTGTTCATTCTAGCAATAAAGTATGTTTGTCCCCTGGTGATCTTCAGTTAGAACAGTGATACAAATATGGATGAGCTGAAAAGCGGTTTGAAACTTTACCTATGACATTCATTGCATTCTTTTTACTTTGTGTTTACACCAGGAAGCCAAAAAATAGAACCACTAGAAAACAAAAGTATTAATCACCAGCTTAAAAAGAATAGCAGGAAATTTTACCAAGCCCCCAGTGGTTTTTAAATTAGGGTGAACTTTCTAGTTAAGGTGGGGGAGAAGAAAATATCTAATGTAGAAGCTGAAACTATGTCTAAAAATAATTGATGATTCTATCATATTTCAGATGGATAGGATAGGATAGGATAGGATAGGATAGGATAGGATAGGATGTCTGCATTTCATAAGTTATATGTCACTGGAAGCATGAAAATGCCAGAAAACATGCCCCAACTATTAAACTGATTGCTAAAGAGGATAAAGGTACATGCTGAAACCAGAATAATTCTGACCCTCAAAGCATGTCTCTTGCAGTAAGTGTGGATAAAAGAACAGCTGCTTCAATCTATAACACTCCCCATGAATGACAGCATGAAGACTTATGCCAGTGTCAATCATTCCTCCTGGTGATAGAGCTTAAGTGCAAAAAAGATAACCTCGCTTATGCAGCTCTATCAAGTAGAGGAAACCAAAATGTCTTCATTCGCCAAATGCCAGTGGCACAATCCAAATCAAGCAGAGCCCCACTCACAGTACTGCAGCCAGAGACAGACTGCGAGACTGAAGTGTTCTACAAAGTTTCAATCATCCAATGTGTGAAGTGACAGCATTTCATCCTTATGTTCTCACTGCACACATTTTAAAGGGACAGTTAAGCAATTTAAATCAGGGACAGTACTGATCGTGTAATTATACCTAAATATTTTCTGAATATGTGCAGTGAAAATGTAATTTCTGTCTAGGAGGCTGGTTGGCTTAACACTTCCTCCAGCAAGCTTGTTTGAATTCAGAGCAGACTGAATTTCTTGGAAACTGTTGTGCTTCAATATGCTGTTATTTAGTCTAAGATTTTACTTAGACTAAAATACATCAAAAACTTAAATCCACTGTGGATCCAAACTGCCATAACAACTAGGTGTTGTACATGCACTTTTTGTCACTGTTAATGAGCAGAGAAAAAATTCCCATCCTTCCTGTGATACAAAGGTCATCCAGACTGGAGACATTCAAAACCCACCTGAATGAGTTCCTGTGTGACCTACTCTAGGTGGCCTGCTCTGGCACATGGATTGGATTAGGTGATCTTTCAAGGTCCCTTCCAACCCTTAAGATTCTGTCATTATGTTCCTCAAGGCTTTGGACGCAAAGATGCTTTGAGAAAGCAAGGATGCTTTGAGAAATCCAACCCTACTACTACTGTGCTGCATCAACTTAGTAGACAGAAGATTCATGGTAATATGGGAGACAATCTACTAGCCACCATTAAAGTTGTCAACTGATTTGCTATCTATTTTTAAAATAACTTCCTTTAAGTTAGTCATTTTATCACTATATAGATTTAAATGAAGTGATGGTTTTGGGTTAACAGACAGGATACAACATGAAAGTTTTTCTTTGAATCAGCTAAAAGCATTCCATACTCTTTTTCAGGATCTGCCTAAGTAGTTCTAGCAAGCTAAAGCATTGTAGTGGCATCTGCTTGGAAACTGTTGTGTATTTTACATATTTATTCCTTAATTTGATTTATAGAATTTTCTTTGTATAAAACTGTTAGTTTTTGGGTTTTACTTTCCTGTTATTTTGCTTTCTTTTTTGTTATTTTTCCTATGAGCAGTGAAAGCCCATCTCTTACACTTCTCTTTAGAGTGTGTAACCTCTACTTGCAGACACCTGCAGGGACCAGCTGGTTGGAGAGAAATGGATGATGATCAAAGATTAGCAGAATAGAAATCTTACCAAAATGATGCACTTCTTTGGCTCTAGTTCTAGAGATCTGGAACAATCAAGTAAGGTAGATATAAGAAATTAAACCAATTGATCATCTTGTTTTACTACCTTGGAAACAAAAATTTCTAACTCTTTTCTTTCCCCAACTCAGTCTGAATTTTAAGTATCTTAGTTATTTTGACAAGTGATGTTGGAGGGTGTTTCTGCTTGTGGTTTTTTTGGCAGTGGTGTCCTCATATCATCCTGCTACCTTTTATCAAAAGCTGCCATATCCTCACTGGACTTGGCCAAACCCATGTGCATGCAGAGAATGAAGATCAGCTGAGCAAGCATCACTGTATTTGATCCTTAGCCATCTACTTGATCCTCTTTCCAGCTTTTAAGCTTCCAAGTTACATGAGCTATTTGCTATGTGACAGCACATATTTTTCTAGCCATCAACATTGTATTAGAAGGAGCCACACATTTAATCCTGGGAGCTACATAAATGGTAAAACCGTAAGAGAAAAACTTTATTGGTGCAGTCTTCATTCTGTAGACCAGGCAGGTGTTGCACATATATCCAAATATTAATGACTGTAAATATGTAAATAGCTATCAATTTCACTGATATTAATGAAAATATAAACCTTCATAAGCCTACTCTGATAGAGCTCACTGAAGGAGTGGACTAAGTTTTCCCATGAAACCATAAACTTGGTACTGACACAGTCCATGGGATATTAATTCTTACTACATATATTCTACTTGGGCAGTGTATTTAGTATATCCTTGTTTTTTTCGCCCTGCTCTCCACACTTGGTCCTCCAAAACCCAATCTCAGTAACCTTGCACCAAAATGTGTGTGGTAAGGAAAAGCTAATGGGAGGATCTCCAATGTCCTAGATATGGAAACCACTCATTCAGACAGAAGTAAGGTTTTGAGGCAAGTTTTATCTCACTCAACTTTATCTGTGTAAAGGCTAAGTTTCTCTATTATCTGTGGTGAGAGCTGGTAATGGACAACTATCATAAGATAAATATCCCTGAAGGTTTTTGTCTCTCTGTATTGTCTACTGAGAAAGCCTGTGAACAGCCTGGGGCCGGACAAGCTTGTCTAAAGCTTAGAGAAATTAGTTTTATCCTTGGCCATCATAATAACTGTCATCATAATCTTTAGTTATTACAATAAGTCCTTCAGCACAGGAAAGATCATAGTGGATCAATTCTACTGCATTTGATTAATTGTGCTTTCTTCATTGTTGTGCCCTATCTAGACCACTGAATAATCTCTAGAAATGTAAATCACCGTAAAACCTCTGTATTAAAAGCAACCCTAGTATTTCAAATTCCTTATGCTTTACATGAGATATGATATTCATCCCTTTGAAAAGCTTCTGCAAGGGCACTGTACTGATTCAAATAGAAATGTCCAGAAAGAACCCTAGGTAACTAACAGGGTTAAAGAGAAAATGACACTTAAAATATTAATGTTACTAATAAATAATAGCATGAGTACTCTGTTTGCAAACAAGCCCGATCAACAAATATCTTTCACAGAACATCACTCATAGTGATGTGAGGACAAAGTAATTCCCAACTTAAGCTAAGACTAACACTTCTTAGGGACACTGGGGCTGTTTCATCTGTGCATCTTCTGGGATTTGAATTTGAATGAAAAACTGCATTTGTTCTTCCTATTGGAATAAGAAAGGCAGGAAAGCAGGAAGGGTCTGTGTCTTCTTGAATAAATACATGCTCCTGATAAAACAACTATGTTACAGATCAACAAACTTGAAGAATAGCAATGTTGGCTTTCCTAAATATTTGTGTTAGATACATGAAATCCTTTGAAAGAATTATGCTGTAGAAACCTATGGATTTGCTATAGAACAGTTTAGCTACCAGTTGCATCCTTTTCACAGGTACTCATACATTTATTTCTATGTTGAGGCAGCAGAGGTCAGAAAAGACAATATGAAACATGCCATTCTCGTCACACAGGACAGTTTCAGCTTTGAGACTGCAAATGGGGTTACAGTTAGACATCAGTTAAAAGAACTTGCAAAATTGTCACCACTTGATTCTGTCCCTCAAAAAAAGCATCAACTTGTGAAGGACAATTCTTATGAAAAAACTGATGAGTCTGATGTGTTTTACATATAATATAGCTTAATCTAAATTGAAGAGCTTCTAAAGGAACTATCCTATTTCTTCTTGACTCTGGTAGATTCAGTCCCTGTGTTACGACAGCAAAAAAACTCTTTAAAGACAAGCACCTTGAGGCAAAGGCTGCTACTAAGCCTTCTTTCCCATTTACTGGATTTATTAAAATAATATAAAAAGGAAATAATAGGAACTGCCATCTTAGCAACGTGACCTTCACAAAGGACATTTCAAAAAGAAACTGCAATCCTTTACACATAATACATCATCCATGCAGTCCATAGCCATGTAAGTCTGAATAAACTACACTTAGAGCTTTCAGCATGTTGGGGAAAAGAGTAGGTATGTTAATTGCATAATTGCAGCTTTATATAATGGTATTTATGTTAGATGAATTTATAATTTGCTATTACAGTATGTTGTAATGGATTAATATCCACTTATCAGTCTATGAACAGCCCTTTATCCATTACACTGAAACTCACTTAAAGGTAGAATAATCACACTAATAGAATAAATGTACTGTTCACAAGACAATCCTTTTATTTAAAAGAACATGTGAGTGACCAGCAAGGACAGAAAGTCCTTGAAGGAAGCATCTGTCCAATATTAGCCTACAAGATGGATCTGGAGATGTTCTAGGCTTCTATTGAAAGTCAAATTTAGCATAATCTTCATCAATAAGGAAAAAAAACCAGATAATATAACCATTTGTTCCTTTTCATTACTGAGCATCAGGTGTAATTCCTTGCAGTTCCACAGTCCATCTGAATAATAAAGACTGTGAATGGTCAATTAAGTTGATAAGGACACATGACATCAGTACATTTACACTAAACCAATGTATAAACCACCGTCTAATGAATACTTGATAGGAATATCTGAACTTAATTAAATCTTGTCATGTTCAAAATGGGAATTTTTAGCACCTTTCATCCAGATTATCTTTATTGGTGGTGAATTTTCAGTTACCAACAATAACCTCTCCTTCTAACAATGCTTAAAATGTAAACAATGCAGGAAGAGGAAATGAAACAGAATATCAGAATAAAGTACTTTAAATTTCTTATCAAAAAGAATAACACCTAAAGTATAGTTCTTCTGGATTATTAAAGGTTGTATCTAAAGCAGAAAAGCTCATTATTTTCAAAAGCAGGAGTTGCAGATGTCATCACCTCAGAAACCTTGGTGGCATGCCATAGTTTGGGTCACCACTCCATCTCAGTGGCAAACCAGTGCAGGAACATGACCATGTTGCAATCCTGTAATGGGGAGATATATACACCACACAGGTCTTTTGTAGTGTGGCTCGTTTAGAAGACATGGGTTCAGCAGTTTGAATATCCCAGGAATAACTCCCACAGCTTTTGCCTCAGTCTGACCTCTTCATACAGGCTTACAACATCATGCAAACACTGTGTAGGCCTAATGGTTTAGATCTGTATCTGAGGTAATTGTGCCTTTTTTCTTTGGTTTGCACCAGAGCAGAGCCAAATTGAGAACAAGGGTTATATTTATAGATATATATTTCTAAATATAAGGTATTTCTATATATTAGAAAACAAAGCTTTGATCAGTGAAATATTAACAGCAAACATAGATGCTGTGAACAACACTGTCACTACCTAAAGGTGCAAGATAAAGACTTGTCACGTATCAGTGATACTGCCTGCTGATGTGGCTTTCTTCTAGATCCAAATGTGTAGAGACAGCAATTTATTGGTCAGTATATGCCTTTCTGTTTTATGAACATGTATAGTGAGGGATTGTGTGTGTGGCAATCACTCTGGTTTTCCTTATGTACAGATATGTTAGACGTCATCTGTTGATTTTGATAACACAAGTATGGTTTTATGAGCATCCCTTCTTAGTAACAGTAGTGAGGTAGAGACCTCGTCTCCTGGAAATTTGTGCATATAAATGGAAATATTTTTAAATTTACTTTAGATTGTACTTCTGTTCTGATATGTACCCCAGGGATGTTGCACTTGAGGAAAAAAAAAAAACTGTTAACAGAAGTCATCGTATTCTGATATCTATATGATCACTATTTTCTCCACTGAAAACATACTGGTTGTCTTCATGATGCATCCAAATATATCACCTGTGCAGAATGCATAAGTAAAGTTGTACAGAGTAATATGGATAGACCACATACTAGGCTTAGTCACAGAGAGTTATTTCCATGCTTAGTTTCTGTTATTAAGTAAAATTGCAGCAGAAGTTCAAAGTTCAGACAAAGCTAGGTAGGAAGTTAAGAGATAAAAATAATAATGAAAAGGAAATACACTTTCCAAGTGCAAAAGACATAAAGCATTGATCAATAAAATAGTGACTGAATGAGAGTTGCAGTAGCTGAAAGCCCTCTGCCAGAGTACCTAACAGCAATTTATACAGGCAAATAAAACTGTGTGCACGCAGAGATGTCAAATGTGAATGTAAATGTGAAGAAATTATTCAAACAGTGCAATGTGACCACAAGCAAAACACTTCTGTATCTGGTCACTGTCTTTTAAAAGTAAAATGACATAAATGGGGACTGAGAAGAGGACAAACAAAACAACAGAGAGAATCAACTATTCCTTTGGCAGCTCAAAAAGGTTAGAGAAATTGCTAGGTAGGCTTTTAAGAGAGGGAAAACTGCACTGAGTAAGAAAAAAAAAACAACTCTGAAAGACATTAGAGTGCTTGAGTGGCTACTGCAATCATATCAGCAACAAAAGTAAAACCAGCAATATTAAACTGGTCTGAAATTTCCTTGGGTTTTTTTTTTTAAGTAGAGTAAACTTAACTCTCTCCACACCTGCCTTCTACTCCAGTTCATGCATTGACAGAACTCTTCTTCGCAAAGGCAAATATCAGAGATTCAAAAAAACCAACGAAGTCTTTGTCCAGATAATTGAAAGTCAGGTTAGACCACTGAAGTTAAGCCATTCCTAGTTAGATGTCTAGTAGCTTCACAGAGAGCAGTAAACCTTACTCTACAGTCATGGGGTAGCATATCAATAATATGAGTCCACAACACATAGCACACACCTTGAATGAGATTGAAAAGATGCAAATATATCTGCATAACTATGGTTATCATTTATTACTTAAAAGTCAAAACATTACAGTTTTTTCTTAAATTAATAATTCCTTTGGAAAAAAAAAGGCATGTAAGACTTGGGCTCTGAATCGCTCTTTTGAGTTAGTTCTGTCAGTTCCCTCTCACAAAGCTAGTCTGGTCTAGCCGGTGAACTTCGAGATGACCATGTATATAGTATACACATTCTGTCAATACTGCAGCAAATAGAAGCAGCTAGTAATTCCAGGATCAATTCATCATTTGTTAAGAAAGATGTAGGAAAAGATACAAGAAAATTGAAAAGCCTTCAATTTTCCTGTTACTAATAAGAAATAAAAAAACTTCACATTAGGTTTCAGCAATAAAAGATAATGAAATTATAGCAGGCAAGTGTGCACTTGGCTTAGCAGCAAATAAAGTAAATGCTACATAGAGCTCATGTGAGTCCTAGAGGGAGTGTAGGAAAGGCAGGATTATGACTAAACCTTCATATTGTGTTGAAATCAGTAGCACACACTGATTCGCACCTTGCAGATCAGAAATCAAAGGAAATATTCTTATATTCTTCAAATTTAGGGTTAAAATGCAAGACCTCTCAGAATAGTTAGGCAAATAAAATTAAAAATGAGGATGCATTTTTCACAGATTTATTCAGCATTTAGTTATGTAGATAGATGGAAAAAGTGTAAGTGGAAGAAGTGCAAAGAACATATTGTTTCTTTCAGATAAGAAATGTTTTGTGAATTCCTATGAAGTGTAGGAAAATGTATAATGAAAAATTATGCCATCAATAATGTAAAATGTAAGGACAGAAATGGAACAAGTTAGGCCTGCAGCATGTAATTTATGTAAAAGAGCTCTTCTAGAACTTTGTTCTGATAAACAAAGAAAAAAAAGTGTTTAAAACATTTTTTTAATGTATCTTTATGTTTTCACTCTACTGGTGAAATAAGATAGACAGCAATTAGTAAAATACACTGAGTAAAACATCATGATTTTAAAAGCAGCATATTTGAAATATTTACTTTGGCAGTGCTTAAGTCTAGGGTGCAGAAATGAAAAAAAACCCCACATCATATTGCTCATTCCATTATAATACTTTATGTCAGTGGAAACATAGTCGGAGACACTTACCTTTACTCATTTCTGTAGGTAATGTTATTTGCACAGATGACATAACAATTTTTACGCTCAAAGGCACATTCATCAGTGATACAAATAATTGTCTTAGTACGATTCATGCTTAGTATGAACCTGCCTGTAGAAACTGCACTTGGTAAATATGCAGGAAAAAAAGAAAGGGCTAGAGTAAAAACATGGCATGGTCAACTTTTCCAGAGTGAATATGTTCTATTGTAGCTATTAGGAAATTCAGTCTTAGCCTTGCACCTGCCAGAGTATGCCACGTTCACCTAACAGATGGGAGGTAGTCCCCATATGTCAAAACTGTTCTTAGAGTGGAAGTAGTTGGAAGCAAGGATGTGATCCAATTCAATGTCGTTAGCACAATGGGATAAACAAAAATCTGCCAGCTTGTGATAGCAGAGGATAAAACTAGAGGGAACCCCAATTATCTGCCATGGCTCTATTTGTGTAATGATAAGTTACAATAACATTAGTATGAAGAAATATAGGCAGAAGTGGTTAGAAGAAAGAAGATACCTTACAAGGTTTTTAAAAAGTGTTGGTCTTTACCTGTTTTTAGGACTGTTTTCAGAAGACTACATGTTAAAGGATGCATTGGAGTTACTCATGATGTAATAAAACTAATGGTAAATGTAGGATCTGACAGACTGGATGTTTCTTGACTTTTCTTGAAGTTAAGAGTCAAGAAAATGTCAATAGATCAGACATCTGTAGTTATCTATATATTGTACCTTGAACGTTTCATTCTGCCTGCAGGAGCAGGGCGTGAGGCAGTCTGCATTCTAGATAGGCTTCCAGAGATCAGTGAGATGGCTGTAAGCTGTTGAAGTGTGTAAATGTGGTTTGTGCTTGGGTTTTTTTCTTCCTGTATAATGTGGGAGTGATCTCTATGAGCTTAGGAGGGTGTTCTGCGTTCTGCAGCATTGCTGGGCTAAGGTTAGGGGTTGTGTCTAATGCTGCTAATGAGCTCTCTGCCTTGGAGCCTCTCTTCAGAGATGACAGGTATTTTTAAGTTCAGTGGAGCACCATTTTATGAATGCAATATATTCAGAAATAAATAGACCAGATTTAAGATATTGCGTAAAACAATATAGGTGAACACAAAGGTAGATCGGTATTAACTGGATTGCTGTGAGTTTAGATAAAGGAAGAAAATGTTGTGTGGAACACTGAAAATGATCAATCTGAGTGTAATCTCCAGGTAACTGCCTGAAGACAAATAACTCATCACCATTCTCATGCTAGTGTTTAATGTGAAATTATATCTTTGGCTGAAAAAGAGTTCTTTGTCCGACACAGAGCATGGAGCTTTTGTTTATGATGTTTATTAGGGCTTACCAGGAAAGATGACTAGTACAGGTTGATTACTAATTCTCTTTGAAAAATGGCTCTCAGATATTTTCCATTGTGAATTTTACATTAACCTGCTATTTCTTTCATGAGTTTCCTTTTCTTACAGCTATGCAATACTGATTCCACACCTATCATATGGCAATTCTAATGCTCACATACAATGAAGTACTATAAAGAGTGCTAAGAAAACAAGATTATAACAAATAAATATAAGGCTAAATATTTTTGCAGTCATGCTTCTTCAAACCAGCCATAGGAATATGAGGCCTGAAGTAATTCAAATACATGTACCTAGTCCAAATATATTAAAAGAAATTGTGGACTCTCATATCAGTATCATTTTTGGTTTGCCTTGATTCTAAGATCTACCAGTATTCCAGATACCAATTTCAGGTAAACTAAAACTAAAAGACCTGCTTTTTTGCATTAGAGATGAAGATCTTCATTATGACCTTTCTTTCATTAAGAAAGTAAATCCATTCAGCTTCTTATGAGCATACATTATCTAAGTCATGCTTCATAATTACTGCAGTAACTTTGTCCTATAGCAGAGAACAGTACACATGGATGACATTTAGAGATTTTGTGATGGAAGTGTTGCTTCATATTGTAAGGTTGGGCAATGAAAATGCCCCACTTTGTTATGTTACATGAAGACCATAGAATCATAGAATTTTTACTGCTGGAAAAGACTTTTAAGATCATGAGTCCAACCACTAACTTCACACTGCCAAGCCCATCACTAAACTAAACCATGTCCCTCAGCAACTCATCTACATGTCTTTTGAATATCTCTAGATATAGTGACTCCACCACCTCCCTGGGCAGCCTGTTCCAATGCTTAATAACCCTCGCAATGAAAAAGTTTTTCCTAATGTCCAATATAAACCACGCTTGGTGCAACTTAAACCCATTTCCTCATGTTCTGTCATTCACCACTGGAGAGAAGAGATCAACCCTCAACTGAGTGGCTGTATCTACTCTCAGCCTCCTCTTCTCTAGGCTAAGATAAAGGTCTTTTCCATGACTTTGGAAAGCTGAGGCACTGAAATGGTCCCAGGCCTTGGCAAATCTCTGCCTTTTCTCTCTGAAGGCAGACATCCTCTTTCACTCACCAGACCTGCCTTCTCGCAGTGGTTTCTGCTGCTGGAATGGCTGAAAAGCTATCCTGGGTTCACGAGTTGAGATAAGGACAGGGAGACATCACTCACCAATCACCATCACAGGTAAAACAGCCTTGACTTAGGGAAAATTAATTTGATTTATTGCCACTCAAATCAGAGTAGGATCATGAGAAAATAAAAACTAAATCTTAAAACAACCTCCCCTCATCCCTCTCTTCTTCCTGGTCTTAACTTTACTCCCAAATTCTCTACTTCCTCTCACCCAGCAGCACAGGGGGAAGGGACTGTAATCAGATCATAACACATTGTCTTCCTCCTCACAGGGAGGGTCCCTCATACTCTTCCCCTGCTCCACTGTGGCTCCCTCCCATGGGAGATAGTAATCCATGAACTTCTCTGATACAGGTCCTTCCCATGGGCTACAGCTCTTCACAAACTGCTCCTGCATGTGTCTCTTCCATGGAGTGCAGTCCTTCAGGAACAGACTGCTTCAATATTTGTCCTCCACAGGGTCACAAATCCTGACAGAAAACCCAATCTAGTGTGGGCTTTTCTTTCCATAGGTTGAGAATCCTACCAGAAGCCTGCTCCAGTGCAGGCTTTCCACAGGGTCACAGCCTCCTTCAGGTATTACTATGCATCACATGGGAGGAGTCCCCCGGCTGCAGGTGGATCTCTGCTCCCCAGTGGCCTCCACCGCTGCAGGGACACAGCTGTTTCACCATGGGTTGCAGGGCAACCTCTACTCTGATGCCTGGAGTACCATCTCATCTCCTTCTTCACTGACCTTGGTGCCTGCAGAGTTGTTGCTCTCACATATTCTCAGTCTTCCCTTCTAGCTGCAGTTGTGAAATTCCTACAAGAAGCCCTCCTAGCTCCAGAAATCCCCAGCTCACAAGACCTTGCTAACCAAGGCATCAGGGTTTTGTTCAATGGGTTTTTTTCTTCCTTGAATTTTTCTCAAACTTTTTTTTTAAATCATTTTTGCTTTTAGTATTAAGTGTAACAGCAACACAGTCAAACCAGGTGCTGAGCTGCATCTACAGGGCACTAATAGCAGAGCTAGAGTTCAGATCATCCCAGTCTACTCAGCATTGTCAGACTGCACTTGGAGTACTGTGTTCAGTTGTGATTCCTAGAAGACATCAAAGACATGGATGGACTGTGGAGCATCAAAAGAAGGGCCACAAAGGTGATTAAAGACATGAAGATCTTTTCTTCCTGAGGAAGAGAGGGCTCAGGATGCCTCTCAAAACAGTATTCTGGTATTTAAATAGTGGCTATAGAGGATGGCAGCTCTCTCTTCTCAAGGAGACATGTGGACATGACAAGTTGCACAGGGAGAGGTTTCATCTCAGTATAAGAAATATCTTTTATAGTGAGAATAATCTTTCACTGGAACAACTTTCCCAGGGATGTGGTAGAGTTTTACATCACCAGACGTTTTCAAGATAAAATTGGACAGGGTGCCAGATAGTGTCATGTAGGCTTCCTTTTTCACAAAACTTTGGACTTGATAATCTGTCAAGGTTCCTTCCTACAGCACACCGATTCTATAGCATCCTGTGGTAATGATTCTATTATTTGATTATTTACTATGAAAAAGTACTTCTTTTTGTTTGTATTAAGCTTGCTAACTAATCATTTCATTTGGAGCCCCTTTAAATCTTCCATGAAACAATGAACAAATGTTTCCTGTTCACATATTTTATGAATAATTCATGATTTTATAGATCTCTGTCTTAATCATCTTTTTCCTATACAGAGGACTCTAATCAACAAATGCCGTTCTTTACCTTTGATCTCACTTGTCTTCTACTCTTTTTAGTTCCCTATGTTTTTAGTGATAACGGACACCAGAACTATACTCAGATACTCAGTGAGCGGGCAAATCAATGTGCTGCAGTTGGGTATAATAATGTTTTCTGGTTTATGTGATGGTCATGATTGTTTGGGGCTTCTTAATGATTTCTAACATTTGCCTTGCTCTTTTGACTGCTATTCAGGAGCTGTTATTTTCACAAAACTGTCAACTATAACTCTGGTATCATTTTCCCACATAGCAATCTGCAATATAGAGATTGTGTTTATTTATAACAGTTCTTTACAAAATGCACTATTTTGCATTAATGAACAAAGAATTTAATCAGCCATTTTGTTACATTCTATGCACTTAGTAACATAACAAATTCCTTTCAACCAATCTGTTCCCATGAAACCCTCATTTTGATAACTTTAAAAAAAACCATTCTGTGCACTTCTCACTTCTCAACCTCTGCAAGTTGAGAAGAATACAGGAAAAAAATCTTTACAGAGAAATATTTATTTCTGATTTTCCAGGTTCATAGAAAAATTTATTCACAGGTTCCAAGTTAGCGATAGATAACCCATCAATCTCCTTTGTGACTTTGAAGGTGGTACTACTGAAAAAATGAAGCCAATAATCTGCAGCAGCTATTCTAAGCTATAAGGGATACTAAAGTACGTACAAAAAGGTCATATTTTCCAATAAAAATAAATATGATTCTTAAGAAAGAAAGGAAGAATGATCACTGATACAAGAGGAAAAGATGTCAAATAATTAAGCACTCTTAAGAATGCCACTCCATTTCACATCAGGCAGAAATCTGATGTCATGAGCTAGAGTTTAAAACACCTTCTTCTTTTGATAATTTAATGTGCTTGTCTGCCTGCTCAGCAGAAAATACATTAGTGAAAAAATATCAGATGTGGGCAAACTGGAGAATTAGTCAAACTAATTTACTAAAACATCCAATGATTATGAGGGAGTAACGGTGGTAAAAACACTGTTGGAAAAAAATTCTCTTTACTAGGCTGGGTAAATTAGAGGAGTGATCTTTATTTCTGCTGCATAGATTCTGAAACTTTGGTTTCATGTTACAATTTTGTCTCTAAATTTTTTGTTTGGATCACTTGCATTTTAGCCTGGCTTCTGGAGGAATGAAAAATATTTTATTATGTTAACAGTTTGTCAGCTCTTTCCTCCCATCTTTTTTACACAATTGTGACCGAACATAACAAAAACCTTGCTTAAGCTAAGCTCCTAAAATCTCTCTGAGTTTTGTGAGAGTAGGGGAGACCTTCGTGCTTGAAAGCCTGCAGTAAGAATGCAATTTTTATTAGATGCTAGAAGATTGATGTAAAAAAAGCAAGTATGGCAAAGAGTCATAAGTCTTCCTCTCGTGTAACCAGTTGTATATATTTTAATTATTTTGTTGGATGCAGTGCAAATATGTTTATCAAAACCCATATGAAATGTCTGTGACTTTTCTGTATCAAAGTAAGAATGAAAAAGGATAAAAATATGTTGTTTCATGTGTACTTTTTATCTTGTAAAAAATTTGCTAGCTTCTGTTTGGAACATTTTACCACAAAATGAATCAATGCAAAGACAGTCAAAGATACCAGTCACAACGATGGGAATGATGGTTGACACCACATCTCCCAGTTTCTCGGGAAATAAATTATGCACATGTGTGCCTACAGCAAACAAATCTCCTGACCTTTCTAACATGACCAATACATATGTTACTGTTAATCTCCAAAAGCTGAAAGTAATATACTAGAAAAAAACAATGAGAAAAAATGTAAAGCAATGAGAATTCCACACTTCCTCCATAGTAAATTTGTTAGATTTTTTTAATCTTTTTTTTTTTAGCATATGCTACTGAATTGCTGCCAAAAATCAAAGTGACAGATTAAATATCTCTGTATTTGCAAAAATCTCTTCTAACTCTTAGAATGTACTTTGGTGTCTCTTGTCAGATTAAAAATCTTATGTTCAGAAAGCACGAACGTCATGAAATAAAACTGATTTTGTCACCCTGAGAACTTACACTAGTCTTAATCTAACAAAACCCAGACATGCAAGGTCACTAAAAAATTTCCAGATGTTAATTTTTAGTCATTAAAAAAAGGCTTAAAAATTTCATTTCCTTTTTTCTAAGTATAACACAGAAAAGCTGACCCAGAAATAAGAAAGAAGTCTCTTGAATTCTGATATATTTTGAGTAGAGAGACAGACTACTGATACCAATTTAACAAGAAGTACTTTCCTGGAATGAAGAGAAACCATTGACATGCCCCATCTCCTTGGGAAACCTGCAGGACTGCATCAGAGCATGGTGCCATCAGTGCAACTCAAAGTATCTAAAGTTATCTTACATCACGATCTTCTAAAGAAAAGATATTTTAATGGACTAAGAGGTAAAAACAGAATTGCAAGATTTCATGATAACAAATTGTAAATAGTAATTTTCCACTGCAGGTGTGTTCACAGCATACCTTCAAGCTAGGAAACTCAAGAGACCATCACATGGTCACTGTACAGTTGTGTTCCACTGCAATCTTCACTGAAAGGATTTAAAAATTGGAAATTATTCATATATTTGTGATTCTTCTTATCTTGAGGACAGGAAACAAATCTCTAACCTGTAGTTCAGTAGAAGTTGATGAAGCTGCTCCATTAACTTCATGGGAGATGGAGCTCTTTTTACCAGCTGAAGATCTGACCTCATGTCAAATGACATAAAAAGACTAATAGGGAAGCTGAAAGCAATTGAGCCTGACACAAGCCCTGTTACTGGAGAAGGTCTGTGTGTCGTGTCTGTTCCTCCATGAAGTCAGCTCCACCAGGTGCTTTAGCATTTCACTTTGTGCCAGTCCAGGCTTACATGTTTGCTTAGCTTTAAGTCTGCCTCCCCCTTCAGCATTTTGCAAGATTTCAGCCAAAGTGCCTGCAGGATTGACCCCTTTTTCTATTGAAAATACAAAATTCAAGATAAGAACAAAATTAAACAGGTCATGGCAGCTGACAGAAAGGCAAAACGACGAGATGTAGAAAAATGACTGACAGGATATTTTTGGTGTTGTTGCATCACCAAAAGACTCGTAAAGCTTTCAGGCTGTCACAGTGAGCAGCACCATCTGATGCCAGCTAGATTCCTGGGACTGCTCTTCATTTTTTATGCTGTAATTCCGAGAAAAGTTAGGCATTGCTCATAAGAATACAGTTTGCTCTTTTATTAATTGCTGTTCTCCAACCAGCTTCAATTCATGGAAGACAAGGGCCTCATTCTTAACAATGTTGCATATTTTATCCTCTCCAATTGTTTAGCAAATCCTTAATTCTGTCATAAGTTTTTCATTTCTCTCCTGACATTTCACCCAGTATATTATGGCCATCATCTGAGGATTTAAATCCAAAAGCTGTTACTGTGGCTCCAGAGCTTCAAATCAAAATTGAAAGATGTAGTTCAGCTGTTCTATAAATATGTAGCAATTATAAAGAAATAAGGGTCAATATAGAATCCCAGAGAGCTTTGCAATAACCTGCACTCACTATATTTAACTAGAGACATGAAAGCTACTTAGTTTCAAGGAAGCATTTAAGTATTACAAATGATGAATTTACAAATTCATGAATTATTGATGAAATAGAAGCCTCTCTGGAATTTGAGCAACTTTTATTTGAACATATTCCCTGTATTTGTGTACAGGCATCTTAATGGTGTTTTTCAATTTCAGTTTTAGATTTTGAATATACAGCAGGAGTCTCTCATTTTGTAAATGTCATGAGAATTTGCATTACAAGTATGGTTTGAACCAAGGGTTGTGAGTTAGACCGTGGTCTAAAATTCTTCATCTCACTACCACACCAAGTTTTTTTTCTGTCCCTCCTGACCTGCTCGAGATGGTGGCTTTTGACATGCAGAGGTGTCCCAGAGGTGCTGCAGCATAGGACTCAGGCAAGTGGGACAGGAATCGTTTGAGAAGTGGTTTGTGGTTTATTGTCAGTTTGACATTCCAGAAAAGATCTGTTACAATTCCTATCTACAGGTTTCAGACTGAAGAAATTCATGCAGTTCAGAAACTGCTGGTGCAACTGACAAAGTAGCAGCCCTAATTAGCAAATATCAGCAACCACTGAGAACTTTCCAAATGAAGAATTAGCCACTTTGCAACACCTATTAAAATCTATAGTCTATTTAATTCTCTCAAAAAATGCTCTCACATGCTGTGTCTGCAATTCTCATGTCAGTGGAATTCAGATACAGGAAAAAACAGTTGCTTGTTAAATCATGAAAAAAAAAAAATCTGAGTTGAGTATTCTGCAGGGAAATCTCAGATTCAGATGTAGAATGCCCCAAGTTTGGGGCCAAAGTTTCCTCTGCTGGAATAACTTCATACAGATATCATTTCATGCTGGTGCCAGGTGGAGTGTTATGCACCAGAGATATTGATTTTTCCAGCTTAGTGATAGGGCCAGGAAAACTGGACTAGAATCAGTGGCCCATGAGGCCAAGTTGCAGTTCTTAGAAAACAGTTCTGTTAAGCACCAATACATACTGATTGGTTCTGGTTCTCAGCCACGTTTCCTTGCTGGTTTTCTATGAAAGTGTTCTTTTTGGAGAGCGTATAAACCCTACTTCTAATGAGGAAAGTGAATAGTAAAGGAAAAGTTATGAAAGTAACTATTTTTAAATTCTTGTTTGGTCACCTGGAATTGGATCTTTAATGAGGAAGAATAAAATATCGTGAAAGTGGGAAAGCCTTTGAGTTTCTTCAATTGTCTGAAAATTTATTCTGAAAAATGACAATCATCTATGAGCTACCTATTAACTTTATTACTCTTACTATGGCAAGTAGCTAGCCAGAAGAACATGCAGAAACATATATATTTCTCAGCTTTGCTTCATACTCAACATGACAGTCATTTTATCAATGTCCTCAGTTTTCATTCTTATAGGACAGAGTATGTCATTAAATCAAAACTCGCAAGAGAAGTCAGAGGAGCTTGAGATCTCCCATTCTGTACTTAAACTTGTCATGATTTCAACCATGTGAAGTCATAAAAATGTATCAACTCTGGCTTTCTACTTTCTCTCTTTATCTCAAGTCTGGACTAATGCTTGCTTTCCCAAATTTAGTTTGGAGATTTAGCCTTTAAAATGCAAAATTGACATTGTCCATAACAATTCACATGTGTCCATGTAAAGATTTGTACGTTTGTCCTGTCAGACTAAAGACAGACAGACTTTGATTAGCATTAGTTACCATTAGTTTAGTTACCAACCAGTCCTAACATAGTTACTCAGCACAAAGCAATGTCTGCTGACAAGTCCCATCTCTTATTTTTGGTCCCTTTCACTCTCCATAAGAAAACTCTTCTGAAACAAAGAATATAAAGAGTGTCTTTTGTGTCCAGAGAAAAGCTGTAACAATGCAACCTCACTGACTGTGTCAAGGAACTTCTTGTGTTATAACATAAAGACAAAAGGAAAGAGCTGTTTTTTGTGGCTGGTTTCACACTGCAGTTTTAATTTGAGGCTTTGTAGGAGTTTCAGTGAACACTTGCGGTAAAGTGTGAACTTCTGTATTAAATCTGGAAGAACTCTCTCCCTTGGATCTTTTACCCTCACTGGTGAATGGTCTGGTAAAATTTCTCAATTTTCTCTTGCATTACATGTTTCAGCTAGCATGTGATATATTTCTGCCCCACTGGGGCAGCCTAAGAATTTTACAGCTTACTAAGCCATGTAGGAAAACCAAGGTTTTTCATCATTCCCTTTGTAGCCTTTCAGTCCATCCTTGACAGACACTGGGAACAGAAATGATGCTTTTCTTTTGATGAGTCTGTTAATACGTACAATGACAATTAAGGGGGGAAAAAAGTACCAAAAAGGTAGCCCATTTGGAGCATAACAGCAGAATTTCTTTTACAGAGTAGGATGAAGAAAACAGGAGGTGAGAGAGAAGATCATTTCTGTAAGTAGAAAAGCAAAATGCTAATTTGGTGTCTCATTTCTGTGGCCTAAGAACTAGAACAGCTGTATACCATTTCCATCCCATGAGTACCTGACCAATTACAGACTTCAGGGGCCTCAGAACTGTCTTAAACTGTTTGCAGTGCTGTACTAGCCATTCTATACGGCTGTGGAGACAGGCACTGGATGTTGGCAGAACACATTACCTAAAATGTGAGTCCCTTCAACTCTCTCCATTCTGTTGAATGTCTCTGGACTATTTACACCATTTTTAAGAGTACAAAAACTAAACCCTATAGGATAATTAACTATTTTCAGGTAAGTATGAATCAACAGAGGAAGGAAATGGAGGAAGCAAACAAGATGCATAATAGGGGTTACTTCCTAATTAAAAATGTGGTGTTTACTGGCCCTATTTATTTGTTGCTCTAATACTGTATAATTTATGCTTTTGTTTGTCATTCCTTTACAAGATCATTCACATGCTGTAGGAATACGGGGAAACAAAATTGCACAGCATCACTCAGTCTAGAATGACAAATTTCCAGACATTCAACTTTAAAATTCTTCTTATTAAATGAAAATTTTGCCCTGAGAAACTACTATTTATTTCATAATGTTTGTTTAATTTCTGATTTTAACTTGCAAAGAGGAATTCTGTACTTCTGTTCATGATATCAAATGCTCTGATTTTTCATAATTAAGAGCTTTGTTTGTCAAATTGTTGATGTTTGCACATCACAGCAATGGAGAGAACAGTGCTGTGTATACATGAAGGATGTTCACAGAGAATGTAACTGCAGGCTGCTGATGTTTGCACAAGCTGTAGCTCTAAGCAAGATCTGGGCTTGTATTCTGGGCCATCCTTCTATAACATACTCATCCAAAAGTTTCTTCTCACAGTAGGATAATCTTTCATTGAACAAGGACCTCAGAACTATAAACGCATTTCCTGCTTGACTTAACACTGTGGCTTTGTTACTCTGGTGTTAAGGATTATCTAATTTGCACATGAAGCAGGAATATTTTCATTCTGGGACCTGGATGAAAAGTTTTGCCCAAGAAGTGAAAATGACTTTTCCACAAAAACAAACAGAAGAATATATTTTTAGTCTGTTATCATCCAGGAGAAAGACTTAGGTACTTTGTATGATTCTTAGTTCTTTAAAAGAAAAGATCTGATGTCTTTCTGCTCTATGTTGTTAGAGGGAAAAGATGCACACCCTGAAGCTTTTGTTTTAGTTTCTGCAAACAGAACACCTGAATTAACTCCATTCTCCTACCACTTTCTATTATATATTATATAGGAAGTTCTTCAACGTACAATGATGGTTGGTTACAATCAGTGTACAGCACAGGGTTTTCCTGCTGGTTCTCTTCAAATACAGAAAAACTCTGCCTAAAACTTTTAGGCGTCTAATTAAAGGAAATTAGCATTCCCTCCTGCTACTACAGAGGAGATGTGCTGAAAAGTACAGTTGGTAACAGTCTCCCACGCATATGTGGCTGTCTTCAGAACTGTCCATAAGAAAATTCTGACTGTCTGTGAAAGTTTTGAAGAATACTTAATCTCTTTTAGATTCTATTCTGGTAATAATCCTTCTGAAAAATTAAACCACTTTGATCATTTCCTTTATTCTCCAATGTCTCTTTGTGATTCTTGTCAATGTTTATTGTGAAGATAGCTCTCTGAAAACAGAAGTCAAAGCTGAAGAATCTCATCCACTCCATATTTTTCATGCTAATAAAAAGCAATCTTTTCTTTTTTTGCACATTTTTTCATGTGGTTTTGAAATGTATTGGTGCACAGAGCCTTCATTTCTCATAGGAGACACCTTTGTGATCCAATAGATCTCATTATTAAATATTTCCTTAACAGACAAAACTTACTTAATTTCTGTTTTTATAGTTAAGACTCAATGAACAAATTTTAAAGTTCCATATCCTTCACTGCAGCATTACAATTCTGATCCTGCATTTTATCAGGTGAAAACTTTACATGATACGAATTGAATTTCCTCTTGTAAAAATTGTAATGAGACTATTGATAGGATGAGTTAAGCCTGTGTTTTTCTAAAGTGTTCATGTAAGCAACCTGTCCTTCTTTGTGTTGTATGTAATTTCTCATGTTATTAAACATACATGTTTCAAGATGTTGATACATAGTGCTATTCAATTTTACAGCTGAGGACTGACAGGTCTACATCAGGGAGAAACATTACTTGTCTGCGAGATGATACATAAAGTTTTGCAGAATAGGAAATCAAAACTGTCTTTACAGAGTCCAGATTAGTGTTAGAAATATTGTAGTCTTTTAATTTATCACATAAACTCACTTAACACTTCTGCAATAGAGATTTTTCATTAAAAAGTATCTGAAATTCTGGATAGTATTTTGTTAAGTTATTTTGGCAACAATGGCTGTCTTTGACCAGACCGTTGTCTAAGGAAAATTATGGAAGACATTCTGACAGTAGCATGACACCCTGCCTCCTGACACCCCGGCCAATACCAACAGCATAGACAGTCTGCCAGAACCCTGAACCTGACTGATATGGGCATATTCATGTACAATGTGATTCTTTCAAATCACACCACCATCAGTGGAGCCAAGGGGCATGACAACTCTTGCATGCTTTCAAAAGGCATTTGCACTACTGGAAGCTACTGCCAGATGACCCAGACACCAAGAGTCCCTGGCAGCCCACCAGAGACAAGGCATCACTTATGATCCTGGATCTGCCACCAGTGATTGGGTGAGTTGCCTTGTGGGCGTGTTGGTGCTCATCTTTCCTACTGCCTCAATAAAGTTTTGCTCTCTAACATGCTGTCAGACTCCGTCACTGTTCAAACCAGAGTCTCATTTTGAATAACTGAACTTTCTAAGTTCAGTTTAGGCATCATAGTCTAGCTTTAACTTGCATAATAAAGCATAAGAGTAAATAATTCAATAACAAAGTTCTAGAGAGCTGGTCGTTTGGGAATATTACATCAGTATAGACTTACATTTCTTCTTTTACTATTTTAATGTAATTTTGAACCTGTAGTTCTCAGATTTAAGAGCAGCAACTACCATATACAGCATTTTTTAAATATGTTTTTCTTAAAAATGTGTTTGAACTTAATTTTACTGGAACTTTACATTTCTATTGTGAACTTTTTTCAAGGTCTTGATAAACATTAGAGGATGCTCCACATTCTGAACTGAATCATCAGTTTCACAAAATAGTGCAAAATTCTTTTTTTTAAACTGTGTTAAAACCTGTGCACTTTCATTAGGATTTCATTACTTTCTGTGTCAGCCAAGGAAACTGATATTTCTGAGAAGTGACACTGATGATGTAATAAGAACATAGACTGATGTGGCCTTATCAATTTGATATACATTTGAATATAGTGCATTCTTAAAATAGGCTGAAATTCAGTATCTTTTATTGTTTTCAGACATTATCCTTCCTCGAATCTGGAAAAACTGTCAGAGTTAGTTTAAATAATTCTTTAGTTAGCTCCTAAATTTGTGTTCTGTTTTATAGATCTATCTAGGAGCAAAGGACCATGAGTACCAGGGGCCTTTGGAACCCCCTAAGGGCAGGGAGGGCTCAATTGCCATTTATGATCCCAGGCAAAACAGACAGGGCTACTCAACTCGGGGAAGAAAACAAAATTAATTTAATCCACCAACAACCAAAACCACAACAAACAGAAAACAACACAGAGTGGCATGATGATGAAGAGCACAACTAGTCCTTTAAGACAACCTTGCCCCCACCCTTCCACTCTTCTCAGACTCAGGCATCTGATTCTGGTGTCTTTACGCTCTCCCCCCATGAATAGCTCAGGACAGGAAAGGGGAGTGTCAGTCAGTCCTTTCCCGATGGCTCCTGCCTCTTGTCTTGCCTCAGGGCGGATGGGTTCCTCAGTGGTCATCCCTGTTGCAGTGCAGGGTGCCTCACAGGCTGGGCAGCCCTGCACGGGCCGCTCTGACATGCGTTCATCCCAAGGGCTGCAGCTCCTCTCCACCTCTTATGTATGTCTCTGGAGCCCCCAGGCTCTCCAGTACGGCCTGAGCCACGGCCATCTCCTCACATAGTCTCTCTCCTGTCCAGGCCCACTCACACGGAGCTGGTGGTGGCTCTCAGTCCTGCCATTGCCATCCATGAGCTGCAGAGGTACAGCCTGTGTTCTCACCGTGGGCTGCAGGGGTGTCTCTAGTCCAATGCTCCTCCTTCATTTCTCCTTCTTTGACTGTGAGGTCTGCATGACGATCTCCATCTTGTACTACTCCTCCACCTCTTCTTCCACTGTAGATTTCCCTTATTAAATAGTAATAGCAGAGGTAACAGATTAGCCTTACCAGGCTGGAGGATGGTCCAACTCAGCCAAGGGAAAGTTTCAATAACTGCTTACTGGGACTGACACTGCAGCCGTCTCTTCATGTTACCAAGCAAAAGCGGCTCCACACAAACCCATGACAGTTTACAACAGGGAGTTGCATTCTTTTAGTAGCAGAACATGAAAACAACCTTTCGTCAGATAGTAGCAGTTAATCTGTACATAATGTAAACTTTTTTGTACTAAACTGAGTCAAATATACCTGCATTTTCATGAACAATATGAGCCCTACTTTTTGGAAAGCTTTCAATTCCAATAGTGTTTGTCGTGATGTTTCCTGAAAAGCTATGTGCACTATCAGATTTTTAAACTAAATGTCCTTCAGCAAGAGCTAGATCATAGCTGTAAAGACACCAGTGCAGAACTGATTTATTCTCACATTCTTTTTCGGTAATTGGAATTCAGAGTTTGACTTGTTATCTCGCATTTTGTAGATTATGACAAACTTAGAGGTAGTCCAATGACTGCTTATTTGATATTTTTGTGAACATTTAAGATTTCTGAGATCTTGTAGGCAAAATGCAGTAGATGCAGCAAATATTTTTGTTATGCTAAATTACTATAGAAGTTTTTGCTTCTTAGAGATATCATTCTGAACTGAGAGTCTGAGTAGGTGGTATCGCAGAGATGTTTAATTTGCAGTAAAGATTTTCCGGTACAATTATTTTGCTATTTTGTTCACACCATCATTATCTAATAAAACATCTTTTCATAGATAAATCTCAAAAAAATACCATTCTTTCCTTTTTTTTTTCTTATTTTACATTCTCTGTTCTATGTTTAATCTGTGAAATGATAGGATAAATTTTGTAATCAGAATTTGAATAATGTCTATAATTTTAATATGAATACAAAATGATTAATTTTGCACAATTATAAAATTTTAAAATGTATATTGATGTATTGAAAAGGTCAGCATAGCTGTCCTGGAAAACACTTGAACTTTTTTTTCTTCATTGGAATTCCTGTCTCTTTGTCTTCTGTTTCTATAAACAGCTGTTAGAACAATACTTTAAAAAGCTATTTTTATCTTTGATGATCCATAAAGCATCACACTTCAGCAAATTATTGTTTAATAAGCTTGTCACAAGGGCCTAAGTCCCAGGAAGTTTCATTAGTCATTATATAATGGATTGGTATTCACTGGTGCAGAAACCACAGTTCAGAATTTTACCTTCATATATCAGAATTTAAGGTTGACGATTCTGAAAAATATGATGCAGTGCTGTGCTGCTTTAAATGGGAAAGACAATTTTTATAAGAAACTTTTTCATTAACTGTCTTTTTTGATAAACTAATTCTTTACTTCATCACTCTTCCCTATTCTCATTATTTGTTACACAATTGAGTACTTGACTGAAACTTGAGTTATTTGAGCCACTTCTGAAGTAGTTGGCACAGTTGTCCTACTTTGTGCATCATGAATGATCAGCGACACTAATGGAGAATGGGTTGTTCTGTCTCAGGGGAGGCTTTTTCTTAGTGAATGCTGGTTCTCTGGGTGTATTACAATAACTGCTGGCTTTTGCATTCCTCTGTAAAGTGAACCCTAATTAATCCAGCAGAGAAAGACATGCTTCATCTTCTGAAACCAGCTTAGTGTAAAAAGTGTAAACAACTCTGTCCAAGTACTCTTTGTGCATACTAACTTCTGCCCTAATGATGCTTGTTGTCTGATTCACATATTTTTTATTATAAATATATGGTTTCTAATTTTTATTTCCTCTTCGTCTTTAGCAAGCAGACTGGTGTCTCCTAACAACCTGCTATAAAATAAACTTCCATTTTAATCAATTGTTGTCTGTGTTATACTCTCCAAAATGACCACTTTCCTACTGGCTTGGAATGATCTTCCCATGGGCATGCAGTATGGCGAGGAGGTGGCAGCTCCCAGGGGCAGAAATTGACAACCCCAGGGGAGACTCAAAGAGTAATTTATTTCTTCATTGTTATATATCTTTAGATTAAGGAAGCTTTCTAATAGAAACCATGTCTATGAAGCAACTTTGCTAGAATCAATATTAACTTGTCCTTGGTGTTTCCAAGACATTCTTCCTTGAGGATGTAGAAGTCATTTCAATAGGAAATTTAAAGCCCACAGGAAGTGGGTTTTTTTCCCTTTTGCTTGTAAAGGACTGAGAACACAAGCAATTTATCAGTGCAATTCAGGAAATCTCATTCTTTGATATATATTTGCTGTATCACTTTCCATCCTGTGAAATAAGTCTGTTCTACTACACAGACATTTAAAGAACAATTCATGAATGGAAGGCCTGGGAGCAGGTGCATCCTCTCTTTTCCAAGGAACAGAGTCCATGGTTTGGCTCTTTCACTCATTCTGTGACTATTTAGGCATATGAAAGAAAAGTAAGAGAAAGAAAAAGGACACTGGAGAAAAGATAGTGACGGTGGGTAAAAGGGAAGAAGAAGTACAAGTGAAAGCAGTCCCATTTCTAGCATGAGTGCTTACTGAGGCTTTCCTTTTAAATCTATACACTTCTCTTTTCCATCCTTCAGAATAAGAGCTGCTTTCATCTTCCTTCTTCCTTATCCACCTCTTCTGGAGCTTACTTGTCACCAAAATATGAAGAAGCTTAGTTCATACTGTTGCCAGTTAGATGCTATGTTACAGATAATTTTATTCTCTCTTCTCTGTTTAGCTGAACCTTATTAGAGGAGTATGTTTTGTTTAAGTAGTGATGTTATTCATAAGTAATTCAGTGGTTCTGAGAGAAAAATCAATTGTAGGAACATTAAATTTTCATGAAAGATGTTAAATGTAACCTAACAGTCAAATGGTCTCCAGTCCTATGGGTTTTACTGCAATATTACTGTAAGTAACAGATGAAAGTGGGATTAGATGACAAAGGATACTTTGCATGACTTAAAATAAAAGATAAATGTGTGGTATTTTCTTATTAGCATTAATTCTGCAGGGATCTTCAGTTACTTAGAGGGCCATCTGCACTTCTGGACATACTGTGAGTTTGTTGTAAGTAGCATGTGCAAGACAACAGCAGATTGGAACTGTCTGGGCAAAGAAAAATCAGACACACTTGGTTTTGTGCATTATGACATATTTTATAGCTCCTGTAGGACATCATATACCAGTTTCCTGTGTTCCATTCTCCCTAATCTCACAGGGATTTGCTCATCTTCCCTTTATTTTGACATGATCTCCATATCTTCCTGTCCCATAACATTCATCTCATCCCACTCTTAACATAAAAATTTCAAGGTACTCTGCTCCCCAACATCATTCTCATCTTCACATCAGTTTTCCCTCCCCTCTCCATATTGCCTATAACTCTAGCTCTCAGCTAAGACACATGGCCATCTAGTTCATGGTCTATACTTCCCTCATAGCTGTTAGGCAGTCCTCAGTCCTGTGAAAGAGTCACCCTCAGCTTACACTTAGCTGCACCTTGAATCCTGCTCCTGCAATTCTACTGTGCCCCAGCTTGCTCTCCTCCTGCCCTCTTCTTTCCTCCCATGCAATTGCTCTTTCCTCCACCTTTTTGTACCTATTCCCGAATCACATTTGTGCCTGCACACCAGTCTTTTTCTCTTTGACTTCATTCCCTAGTCCCTTCCTTCCCTATAATTTGTCACTTGCTTACCTCTGTAGGAAGTTATGCTGCTGCTGCTGCTGATGATGATGATGATTGCACAATCCTTGGTTGTGGCATGGGGTGTAAAACTTCTCCCCAGCCTGTAGTATGGAGGGATGTGACTCTCTTCCAAATAGAGTTTTTTGTTTCTAATATTCCCAGAATCTCACAGTTGGCTTTTCCAAGTTTATTGTGTAACAACAGCAGAGCATGACTCTATTAATTTGAGTGTAAGGCTTGCTTCACTCAGCTCTTGTCTATAATGTTTCATTTCTGTTTACCTATCACAACTATCTGACTGCTTTTCAGATTGGCATGTGTATGTGTGATACATCTTTCTCTGATTCCTCTGGTAAGTCATTGTGCAGCAGTCATCAGGCACAAACATGGGAAGAATCTGAATTTTATTGTAAACTTGCTGACCGTCTCTTTCACTCTGATACATCTGCATAAGCATAAGAAATATTATAAAGGTACAGAAAGTCTGATTAGATAGATTTCTGCATTTACTGCCATCACAGATAACTACAGTAATGCAGCTGTACCATGTGATAGTGTCTTGTTATTTATCTGCCTTTTGAAGACACTGACAAGTTTATTCTTGAATTCTATAGGGGAAAAAAAAATGTATACATCCTCCTCTTGTTATCTCAACAGACTCTTCTTCCTGGATTCTTTCTGGTAAAAATATTTTATCTTGATCTTAATTCACCAGAATTAAACAGAAATTGCTAACATCTTCCAAAAGATCTTCACTGGGCTACATAGAGCTTGGCTATGTTAAAGGGATCTCTTTGCTCCAGAAGTCTGTCTTTTTAACATCATGATCTCTTTAAGATAAAGATGGCAAAGTAAGAAAACCTACTGAATTCATAGGAAAAACATCTTGAATTAACTTGAAAATTTGAAGATGTGCATTTCCAATACAATAGCATAATAAAAGATGCTGATCAATGTATTGCCTAAGGTTCCAATTTTTAAAAAGATTAAAGGAATTTTTTTTTCAGAAATTATCTCTTGCACTCTTGCTTAAAACTGTTACAGAATTGAAAACTTTTACTTTCATATGAAAGTTAGACTGAGAGATGATCTGTCATTTGACATATTATCTAGTCAAGTGGTCTGAAGAGTTATCCTTATGATCTTGTTTACATATATCTACCAGGCTGTTTGTCCTTGAAGAATTCAGAGTCTTGGTGAATGGTATCCATTTTATGTGTTCCTCATGTGTTCCTGAAAATTAACCATTTCCACTGATTGACAAGCCTTTGAATTTCACAGGATCACTAAGAATTAGCAAGCATCTGAATCCTAAGTGCCAGGTATTGCACTGCTAATTCTGCCCAGTGACTGTGAGGAAGACTGTGAACTCAAATCCGCTGCCTACTAAATACTGTCTCAGCTGATCAACTGAGTAACACGTTAATACATTATTGCTAAAGATAATTGTTTTTACACTCTGAAAATAAGGGGGTTTATACATACAGTGATTTGAACAGATTTTTCAATTCAAGAATATGCTACTTTGTCTCCTTCCAGTCTGTTTTAATGCTGACCTCCCTGGAGAGATTCTAAATAGTTATATGATTGTCAGTTCGGGAAAGCAGCAGAATTTCTGGCACCCTAGAGGCAATGAAGATGTCACAGCAGGTTCAATCATTACTGCTTCAAAAAATGTTACAAACTTTTGATGGATGCCATTTCAGAGCATGAGGTCGTGTCACTTAATTTAAGGACAAAGAAAGGTGGCCTTAGTTTTTATGTACTTTGTTTTTGACGTTATTTAACAGATAAGCTTGTGATCACACGTGCTAACTTTAAGCCTATTTATCTTTGCATTGGTTAAATGATGCACAGATTTCTGGTTTGTATCCAGAAAAATTACTTAGTACATGTAGTCCCCAGCAGAGGAGATCTCATGAGAGAGGAAAGGACTATCCAATAGTGCTTTTCGGTGCACTCCAATCAGCAAAGCAGTTGTAAGGGTATCACTTTGTCTGCTGTAACTTAGATTGGTGGATTAGTTAATATAATCTGAGGCTACTTGTTTCTGTGTGAACAGAGGGTATGAGAAACAGAAAGGTGCACTGCATCCATCTTCTGTTAACAGCATGGGACTGTTATTAGGCAAGTGTTCTGAATATTTGCTTTTTCAATGTGCTTGACAAGTTTTTACAAAATGCCTGATTAAGAAATAATTTTCTGTCATTTCTATGGGCAGTGAGTAAAAACTGAATGTAGGTTATCAGGGTCATTAAGAAACTCATGCTAGTAGAGAATTTGAATTCAGTCTGTGACTTTACATTTCCCTGCCTTATGGATTTATAATTCATTCTCACCACATCATAGAATCTTAAGGGCTAGAAGACACCTCAAAAGATCATCTAGTCCAACTCTCCTGCCAGAGCAGGACCACCTAGAGTAAGTCACACAGGAACTCATCCAGATGGGTTTTGAATGTCTCTAGGGAAGGAGACTCAACGACCCACTTGGGCAGTTGGTTCCAGTGCTCTATCACCTTCACAGTGAAGAAATTCTTCCTTGTATTTCTTTGGAAACTCTTATGTTCTAGATTGTATCTCTTTGTCCTGTCATTGGACATCACTGAGAACAGCCTGGCCCCATCCTCCTGACACTTGTCCTTTATGTATTTGTAAACATTAATACGGTCACTTCTCAGTCTTCTCCAAACTGAAGAGCCCCAGCTCCCTCAGCCTTTCAGCATAAGAGAGATGCTCCACTCCCTTAATCATCTCAGTAGGCCTGTGCTGAACTCTCTCCAGCAGCTCCCTGTCCTCCTTGAACTGAGGGGCCCAGAACTGGACACAGTATTCCAGAGTAGAGAGGGAGGAGAACCTGTCAAAATCTACTGCCCACAGCTCTTCTAATACACCCTAGGATGCCATTGGCCTTCTTGGCCATGAGGCCACATTTCTGGGTCATGGTGATCCTGCTGTCCTTCAGGACCCCCAGGTCCCCTTCCCCTATACTATTCTCTAAGAGTTCATTACCCAACCTGTACTGGTACATGGGATTACTTTTTCCCAGATGCAAGACTCTACACTTGCCCTTGTTGAATTTCATTGGATTTCTCTCTGCCCAACTCTCCAGCCTGTTCAGTCCTCAATGATTGGCAGCACAGCCTTCTGGGGTGTCAGTCACTCCCCCTAGTTTAGTATCATCAGCAAACTTGCTGACAGTGCCTCTGTTCCCTTATCAAGATCATTAATGAATATATTGAGCAGTACTGGTCCCAGCACTGACCCCTGAGGGACTCCACTAGATACAATATGTTTCAGTCAGATTTATTGTGAACACTTCACTTTCATTTTATACTAAATTCCTATTGATTCCTATGGAAAAAAAATAATCTTCAAAGATGTAATTTATATTCTTTATTCTTTATATTCTTATATTTATATTAAGTTCTTCCAACAGTAAGTTTTAAAAATTTATATCCTAAACTAAAATATTATTGTAGAAGTCTGACTTCAGACTTGCTCTAGTATGGGAAACTGTAGGTATGCCTTGTCTTGTCCCTTCCTATTATATGTAGGTGTTAACACATCTAACATCTCAGATCTCATGCTAGCATCACTTTGCATTTATGATACAGGTTTATGATATTTTTTGTGTGTGAAGACCTAAATGATTTGGTCCAGAAGTGCCCTTGTCATCTTCAGAGCTTCCCAAATTGGAATAGTACTCATGAGGAAGATCGAGGGTGGAATAGAGTGTGGTGTAATTGGGTTCCACTAATTTCTTTCCATTATGCTGTTCTGTCTAAGTTTCAGAATATTTTTTTTCTTTGAATATATCTGAGATTGACTTATTGAGATGAGAACTCAACAGGGCATTTTTGTGATTGTTGTTATTCTAACCACAGAAGGTGAAGAATTGGGATCTGGACCCTGAGAACTTTTAGAGATACATGTCATTCACTGCCTAGGAAACTCTCTTTACTGTTGAATCTGACCTGTCCTATTGAAGCCAAGGTGTAGTGGGAAATTTAGGAGGAATTCCTTAAGAGGAAGAGAGATCTCTATCCCCAGATGAGGTAGTGCTGAGGGCGTTCTGGGCTCAGTTTTCTGTTTCCCTGTGGTAAAAACCTCTGTCCATAAGAGACACTGTGTTCCTCAGTCTTTGGAGGCCTATATGTTGCCTGTCCTTTGCTGAAGACCCTATCTAGTAGGTCTATATTTTTGTCTTCTAGCTGTCTTTTCAAGGACGGTTATGATGAGGTCTGACTCTGCTAGTGTGTGCTGAACTAAGCCTGAAAGCATGTAGAGGCCTCCATACTTCCTTTCTATATCTTAATGAAGTACAGAGGCATCCAGAGCCCATAGTTTCTTGAGTTAGAATAAACTTGCAGAGCCTGAAGAAAACAGGTAGATGTTGAGGGAATTTTGAGATCAAGAGAACACATAGAGGATACCAGCTAATCAGTCTTTTTATGTCACACTGTTCCTGAATCTTTTGAGTGTTTTGAAGATGTTTATTTTTCCCTACATGCTAATTCATGTTTAGTAGAGTAGTTCAGACCAAAGCAGAATTTAATAGACAGAAGAAAATATTTTTGGGGAATGAAACACTTTCAAAACAATCTTTATCTTAATTGCACTAGAATAAACTAAAATACAAAGTGGAATTGTTGGCAATTTCTCAGCTTACCTTATTTTTCCATTCTTTTTCTTTGCACTGGACAGAGTTCTTCTGACATAACAGACTGGCTTCAATAGACAAAATCTTTCTAATAAATTTCAGTCTTGTTTCAGATATTGCTGCTGTGCTGAACTGCTCTTGTGAGCGTTTGTAATGAGGATCTGTTGCTTCAAGCTAACTGAGAAGCTCCTTCTTTCATTGCCTTGATTTATCAGCAGCCTTTGATACTGTTGACCATGGGGTCCTATTACATTGCCTGCAGCACCTCCTGGGTTTTTTAGGCTCCACACTGGCCCGTTTCACATCTTATTTAATGGAGCACTGTCTCCATGGTTATATATTGCAGTTCTCTCATCATACTGATGACTAAAGCTGTGTTGTGCAACTGGATTTTGACAGTGCAACTTGCCATAACAGCACTAGAATACAGTAAAATTCTCACTTTTGTTTGCTGATTTTTATATATAACATCTACACCAGGCATACAAGGGTGATAATTGTTTGAAAAATTATGCAGCTGTTTGTTTATGGATCTGTATGACAATATGAATTCTAACAATACTTAACACTTGCATGCAATTCATGTAAGTTCTAAGACCATATGGTGTTAAACTTGCAGGTTTTGTGTTCAGAAAAAGCCATTTTTAAATCATTTTAAAAGGTGAATTATATTACTACATATATTCTTCCCTTTTCGTTACCAAACGTTGAAAGAAAGATATTTTTCCTGTTAACAAGAAGTGTCTGTTAACATCCATCCTTTTTACTATTTCAATCATTCATTAATATTAATGTGGAGCCAGTAACTGGATGAAGAAGCTTGGACATCAGAAAGGTAAATGTGGAAAACATACAGGGTAAAAATTTGTTCTCTGACTCTGTTTCTTACATCTGTGGGCCAGAAACACTCTTCAGCTCTCTTCTGAATTTCCTGCCATACATTCATTTTTGGGCATCCCTCACAGCAGCAGCAATACACTTCTGCTTAGCTGCAGGGTTTTAGCAAACATGGTGTCAGCTTCCCTCCAGACCTGACTGAAACTAGATCCCTGTATGTGTGTGTGCACATGAGACACCCTTAAGGCTACCTTAAAGTTAATCTAAAAGTTAGGAATTCAGTTTCACGTATTTAGTGAGAAACTACCTGAGTATCATTACTAAGAAAGAACATTGGTTACTTTTACTACTTCATATCTCATGAGCTTCTGAGAGAAATATTCTCCATTCTGGTAATTCTAGAGCTTTATAGCGCCCCTGTGCTATTATGTGCTGTCACTGCCAAGAAGCCAACGGCATCCTGGGATGCATCAAGAACAGTGTGGCCAGCAGGCTGAGGGAGGTTCTACTCCTTCTCTACTCTGCCCCGGTGGGGCCTCATCTGAAGTATTTTGTCCAGTTCTGGTTTCCCCAGCTCAAGAGGGACAGAGAACTCCTGAAGACAGTTCAGTGCAGGACCACCAAGATGATCAGGGGATTGGAGCATTTTTATTATGAGAAAAAGTTGTGGGAACTGGGTCTGTTCAGCCTGAAGAAGACTGAGAGGGGAATTCATTAATGCTTACAAGTGTTTGAAAGGTGTATATCAAGAGGATGGGGCAACACTTTTTTCTGTATTGTCCAGTGACAAGACAAGGGGTAAAAGCCAGAACACAAAAAGCTCAACTTAAACTTAAGGAAAAACTATTTCACTGTGAGGGAGCCCTGGTACAGGCTGCCCAGGGAGGGTGTGGAGGCTCCTTCTCTGGAGGTTTTCAAACCCGCCTGGACATATTCTTGGGTGACCTGATGTAGGTGAACCTGCTTTAGCAGGGAGGTTGGACTACATGATCTTTAGAGGTCCCTTCCAACCCTTCTGTAATTCTGTGATAGTGGTGAAGATGTGAATTTGAGATTAGTAGTAATGAGATTAAAAAGAGTTCAGATTACTTTGGTTTGGGATATTTTTTGTTAGAAGACGACCAATAAAAATAGTGCCAATTAAAATTCTACAGCTCATTTCTTACTTTTGCCTGATTTTTTTATATATACAAAATACTTTGTTCAATAGAACTGAGAAAGTTCAGAATTATCTACATGTTCATGGAAATAATAATATTTTAGGATTAAAATGTCACTTCCATAACTCATGCTGAGTATCTGGGATAGTCTCACATTCTCCCTTCATATCTGTATTCATGATCACAAAATATATGTGGAATCTTCCTCATTCTTGATATGGAAGCTTCTTTAGCATGTGAAAAATAGCCTCCATTTATAATCCCAAGCTTCAGACCTTCTTTGCAACTTATTTTTTCATAGAAACTCTAGTCTCTAACCTAACAGGGTATTATGTCCAGCAACCAAGGTGCCTGCTTGTAATACATAATGAAATTTCCTATTACACGTTTTATGATGGAATTCTCTTTTTTTGTTATTTTGTTGGTTGGGTTTGGGTTTTTGCTAGTGTTAACTGTGGACAGGTTTCTTTCACTGGATCAATGACTATGCCTGCATTCTTAAACAAAAGCATCAGAGAATAAGACTGAGCTCTGTGTCTCAGATCACTTAAGTGTTAGCATTTCTGATTCAGAGTCTGGCCCCTCTTCACCAGACCTAGGCAGTCAGGAGGATAGAGTGCACAGAGAATGCCAGGCTCTGAGGGGACTGTCCCAGTGGCAGATGTTGAAGCATAAAGACTCAGTCAGTCAGTACTAGCTGGTCTCAAGGCCAGAAAATTATTATCATTTGCATTTTATTCAATTTAGACACAGCTAACAAATCTGCATCTTATGGAGAAAAAAAATAGCCTGAAGCGAGAGTTGGTAGCTATTAACAGAGAAAACTTGAGTTTCGCAACTTGGGGTTAGGAATGGGAAACTTGTTGAGTGAAAGCCACCTCTGTTAAAAAAGCACAGGTAGATTGAGGTGTATTTCTACAACACTGGTAATCTTATTTGATTTTCTCTAAGCAGACATTAAAAGGGAAAAGGGTGTAAATTAATGACACCTACCAGCCTTCCCTGCAATGACTCTCACATTCCTGTAGGCAGAATTCCACTCTAGTACCTCACCTTCAGCTGAGCTAACCAAGATGTTAGCTCATTGCAAATTAGATGAGGTTTCAGGTTTTGTGGGATCCTTCTGACAGCAGCCTGACCTTCAAAGTCCCAGGACATTATCTCCATCAGGTTTTTAGAGATGAGCTTACAGGATGTAATTCAGTTAGATTTGTTAAGGTATTTAGCTTCAGTGTTTTGGTTCAGGTTCATTTCTGCTGCATTATACTTTGCACTTGCCATTAGGTGAAGAGGGAAGCCCCCTTTTGAAAGCATTTGCTATCATCTTTGTATGGCCCTCACTTCCAAACGTAGCACAGTAAAGCAATGTGGAATCCATTCATTAAATGACACATTAAGCAGATAATGCTTTTTTTTTCTATATTGCCTGCAATAAAATATATTCAAAGCACTTCATATTTCATTAAAATTATCATTGAAATGATTTTCATCTAATGTTATTTCTGCTTTTAATAAAAAGCCCTGCAAAAAATGAATAACTGAACATTTTTCCTTCCTCTCTTTCTCTTTTTACAATTATGATATTGAAAATATCCCACAAGTGAGGGAATGACCCATAAATTGAGTTATGAAGGTCATATTCTATGAAGAGTAGATATTTTCCATATATCTTCAAAGGTACAATCGGTCCTATTGGATATAAGCTATTTTAGTTCACGGTGAATCTTAAAACTATTTTCTGAGTGTGATATATGATTGTTTACAGTAGCCAATATTGACTTTGAAGTACATGTGTCAAATATCTACACACTCTCAATAGCTGTTGTTTTTGTAGGCATTATGGCCACATTAACGTAACAATAGGTTTTGCTTAAGTTGACAAGTTTATAGTTTTGAAAGCTTTTTATGGAAGTCAGAGCTGTGACAATTAGATTATTTCACTGTGATGCTGTTCATTGTTTACTCATTAGAGAGAGACTTTAAAATCAGAGGAATTATTAAATCTGAAATGGTCAATTAGAAGAAAAAAATACTTTGTAGACAGAATAATTTTGTTTCTTTTGATCTTAAGTTTATTGTGAACATAGATGAATTTAAGCTTTGCTCCAGGTATTTCAGATGGGTGCCGGATACCATGAAAGTAGGAGTGCAGCTCACTCAGAAGTTACTAAGAGTAAATCCACTGAGAGTGTGGAAATAATGTGCATAGAAATAAAGATAATTCATAGGATTGCATTTTAAACAATTATACAACTGATAAAAGTAATTCTTTCCATTATAACAGTTAAGAGATGTTTATATGGTTACAAAAGAGGAACATTGGAGCTTCTTTAGTTTTCAATAAGGTAGTTAGTCAGGATTGTCTCTTAATTTTGAATGTCAATGTAATTGGAACAGGTCATATCAGAGAAAGGAAGTTATGAGAAACTGTTTGCCCTGAGGCAGAACAATGAGGATTAATATAAAGCACGTAGGTTTATCACATAATAATGTGCTATATTTTAACAGCTTTAATATGAGCTGTAATTATAAGTGTATCCCATCTGCAGAAGTAGGAAAGAATACTGAGATATAGAGAGAAAAAAAATAAATTTGGGTCAAGAAATTAAAGAAGAAAAAGAGAACAGGCAATTATTTCTTGGCACTATGATTTGGAAAGTCAGGTCATATTCCATTCCAGTATCCTGTGAAGGCATGCAGACAGTTAAGTACAAAGCTGAAGTGGCACAGAGGAGAAATGCACTGAAGGAAATAATACAATCAGATGAATTATTTTGTTGTCTGCTTCTTCTGACAATCAGAAACTAAATGTTATGTCTTGAATGGTTTTCCTGAGCTAAAAGGTGATCCTCTCCATTGTGTTAGGATTCAGAACAGTAGCGCTTCAGGGGCTGTGAGACTGTAGAGCCCCATACTTTAGCTACCTGATTTCTTCTCTTTGAATTCCATTTATCAGATATTTTACAGACCACCTTAATTCCTTTCTCTTAGATCAGCCTGCTTAGCTTCTGCACCTCACATGCTGCAGGTGTCCCCTTAGAGATACTAAGGCACTGGTCTCATCAGTACCCTGCCGAGACCTTTATCAGTTGCAGGCAGAGAGTTTTCTGATTGGATTAAAGATTGATTATGCACTAATCACACCATCTAGACAGGCAGACAGGCAGCTTGTGGTCAATGGGATCTTGTAATCAGCGCTGGGATAATAACATGCATGCAGCTGGGATTGTTGAACAGCAGGTTTCAACGCACAACCTCCATACTCCGAAAAAGACCATTTACAACTTAGACATCTTTGAGAAGAAATGGATAGTCAATTTGCCAGCAGGAACATTAGTTGAAAGTATTTCCCAAAGCATTAAGACTGCTATTCTAATGGTGGTAAGTACCTTCATTTCCAAAAGCTATCTGCAAAGGTGTCCGTAAAAGGTCCACAAAAAGAGCTACAGTCTACTGACTGCACATTTGCCACAGTCTTGGAGATATTAAAAATTTTCCAGCTTCCAACTATACAAATCAAACACTACAATTAAGTTTTACTTACCTTGGATCAACTCAGTCTTCACTTTTGGAAACGGTAGATCTCCTTGAGGTGAATTTGCCCCTGACACCCCAGCTCATTGTGGAATGCAGCACTTGCATAAGTGTACGGGTGACATAGATGGAACCTTAGAGTATATTGTCTCCGGGGTTGATTTAGGTAGATGTATACTCATATGCCTCTGCAAAACAAATCACTACACAAAAGCAACCCTCCAGAAAACAGATGGTTCTGCAGGTGAAAAAGTGTGTACTGTTTGAGCATGTTTCTGTGGGGAACAATGATGGATGAGTAGCCCTTGGAACTGAAACTTTGTGACATTAAAACGTATTTTGACATTACAGACTGCTACTTTTTGCATCAATTTTCTGTTTTGGAGGATCCAGACTTCCTTCTATTTTGGAGAGCAATGGTGAGAAGAAAGGAATCACCTAGTTATCTCTGTTCCTTTCGGGATTTGTCACAGGACAGGTATTCAACAAACAGGAGAATTTTGGAGGAGCCTGCCCTGCTCACATATTATTTTGCAAATACATCAAGGAAAAAATAACAAAATAATTATTTATTGTTTCAAAGATTAGGAAAAAAAATTTTCTTGAAAAATTCTGGCAGCTCTAACCAATGTATAGGCTCAAATGTAAGACGGTTTTTAGGACTTTTGTCTGTAAACAGTAATAGGGAACATGGGCAACTGAATTGGCATTTTTTGAGATTGTTTTTTTTTCCTTTCAACTACAATGTGTTAAACAGACCATGCTTCAAATTATGTGCATTAGAAAACATCAGAAAGAACAGTTAGGATTTGCCTCTGCTTCAAAGTCAAGCAGAACTGCAGATAGAAAAAGCTATAACAATTTATAGCATGGCTTTCTTTTACCTACATATTTAGAAGCATCATCTGATTTTTCAAGAAATTACACAAGAATAAGTTTGGATGGGAGACTGTGCAACAACACCAAATATCACTTTAATATAGTGGGATACCCAATGTGAAAGAACATTCACACTTTGAGTGTAGAGCAATAAAATATATTTCAGCATTTCTTTTCACTTGTAAACATGTGCAGATAATGATTATCTTGTGCTCTCAGTTTGCAAGCTGTAATTACAATACCTGCAGAAAGGCAACAGTGAATAGAATCCTAATCACAGAGGGTGGCAGCTACCTAGCAGAGACTCAAGCAATATTTATTTCATTTTTAAAATTTAGTATTTCCTTGAAAACTCAAAGTACAAGTAAAATTCAGAGCGAAGGGATACTCTGTCTTCAGTTTCTCATTATAGAATAGGAAGCTTTTATAAATTTTGTTATAGACATTTAACATTTAGGCAAATTCAAAAGACTATTTAATTTTCTTGATTTCCTTTTTTTCCTAGCCAGTAAATTCTGAACTCCTTTCTACAAAACAAAAATAAAACAAAAAAACAAACAAAAAAACCCACAAAACAAACATAACAAACAAAGAAACAAAAAAATCCATCAAAATCCCCTTTTTGCTTAAGTGATTCTTTTGAGCAAAATTTGTCGATCTCAGTCTGTGACAATGGAGTTTGTCACAATCGAGTTTTGTTTACTACAGGAAGACTGCATGCAGTACCACCACAACTACTATTTCATTTAAGGACTTGGGTTTTTACTTTCTCTGGAGAATGATGACGTAATTATCCAAGGTTTGGAAATCTTAAAAAAACTCAAAACTTAAGAACTGTAACTGTGAGTTAGAGTTCTACAAGCGAACACTGACTTTCAAGTCTCCCATTTTCTCTTCATGTAAAACATTAATAAGCAACAACAAACCCTATATCCTCTTTGCTGCACAGAAAAACATTTGGAGTAGAATATTGGAGTAGATAGTGGAATAAATGCATTTTATTTTGCAAGGGTAAATGTTTCTGAAGAGGTGAAGCTCTTTTTCCGCAATCTTGATGAACATATGGGCAACCCTAGTTGACAGAAGGTTGGTACATTATCTGTTCCTGAGAGTAGACTGTGGTTTAGTGTTATTAAATGCATCTTATTGAGCTTTTGATTGAGTTTGTAATTGGTATAACTCTAACCTACAGTAGTTCTATATATGTACTGTGACTGTGAGAAACATGTAAATTTTATAATGTCTGTCCCTTCTAAGTTTTACGTCAGTTCATGTTTCCTTGCCTCCATTTTCCCTGCTCAGAGCAGAGTGCATGGATTAGATGACCTTTAAAGCTCTTTCCTAACTTAAACCTTTCAAAATGGGACAGACAACTGTCTCTGTGAAACTTAAGACTAGTTTTGCCCAGCTTTCTGTAAGGAGCTCTGCAAAGGAGAATGTATCTTCCATGGGGACTGAAGGCAGGGACAAGTAACATCTCTTCCTCCCACATGGTCTCTCACATAGAACTGTGAGGAGCATCCTCATGACCAGGTCTTCCTTTCCCAGGACCACTAAGGTGGAAGATAAAGAGCATAGTGAGGAGATGAGAGAGCACCACAAGGCTTCCTGAAGGGAATGTCAGCAAAAAATAGATGTTAAGCACATCTTCCCCTTTGTGAATGATGGCATAACAGAGGAATGCTGAGATGTGAAAGTCTGTGAAGTATCCGTGACATTAAATCTATGCTGAAGTATTTAATGTCACTCTTAATTACTACATAGAAGGAAATGCATCTAATAAGAAGATCTAGAAATGCAAAACCTTATGATTTCATTTTCTATTTTTGCTTTTGAAAAAAAAAAGAAAAGCTACCACCTGCTTGACTGTGTTTTCACATCTGGAATTAATCTCCAAAATGAAAAGAGACATGGGTTTTAAAAAATAAAATTAAAGAATTGATTTCTCTTTTGGCACCTTGAAAACACTGCATGGTTTTGTATATATTCTGATTGCCTTATCATTCACTGTCTCCCTCGAATGAACCTTTCCTTGTTTGTATTATTTCCATCTCTAAAAAAAACAAAAGCTTGACATTAAGGTAAAATTATCAATTCTCCCCACGATTCAAATACTATCAGTATAACTATTGCAGACTTTTAGTAAAGATCAGTGAAAATCAAGCATGTTGTCCACTTCACCTTCTGCTGAAGACCACAAATACAAATCTCCTTCCAAACATCTGTAAACAAGAGCAGTTACACTCTAAATTGTGTAATACCTTCAGTCTAGGAGTCCCTATTCCTGTAACTTTTAGTATGTACAAAATCTGACTCATCAATCCTAGTGAGTTTCTCGTTTTTGTACCGAGCAGAAATGTTTGTGATAGCAGTAGAAAAAATAATTTATTGTTTTAAAAATAAAACATACCTGATTATTTTGGATCATTGAACAATCTGAGCTACAGATGATCTATTCAGTGAAACAGGTTTAGCCACAACCAAGGCAGAGGAAAAAATTTAGTTACTAGCCATGTTTGAATAGCAGTCATAGGTCAATGCAGTTTTCAGTAGACAAAAGAGGGAGAACTATGAGAAATTCCATTAAAATATACATTGCTTACAGCTGATTTCATATTAATTTGTATTAATTAAAATCTCAATAAGGAAAAGCTTCCAGTGACATTTACCTACCTGCTCATGTTTGCTCAGGTCACTAATACCAATATTAAGTTTTAATGAATCCCATTAGGCAATTTCAAAATATCTAATGAAAGTCTATATAGAACATTTCCATTAAAGTCTTCTGTCCTGAATAGAAACATCTCTGATGGAAATCTATATGCACTTCCTTTACACAGGCAAAGTACTGTTTTAAAACATGAACTATCTATTTACCCTCATTTAGTTACAGATTGTCATAAAGTAATTCCTATTTAGCACTTTAACTCAATTTAAGAGGAAAAGGAAAAGTTGGAAGTCAGCATAAGATATGAATATATGTGATAAAAATTCTGTAGCAATGATGATTGCCTTCTAATAGAGTCATTGAAGGTTAAGGTAAAGGTTGTCAAAAAGAGAAAAGTTCCCCATCATTTAATGTTGTGCCAATGAAATGACAAAGTAATAATTTCATTCAGTGTTGTGAAACTGGTACAAAGTTGGAGAATCAAATGATATGGAAGACATTGCTGAAAAGAATTAAATACCTGTTTCACCTCTAAAGATGGAAAAACAGAGACTTTAAACTCAACGGATGATGGGAGTGAAGTAGGCTCTAAGCATGAACACAGCAAGGAATAAAAGGTGAAGCCAACAAGTACTGAGAAAATGTGAAATTCTTGAAGTGATACTGGGAGCTGGACAATATCAGTGAGTGAGCAAAGAGTTGCATCAAATTTATGTGGGAAAAAATCTGGGTAAGGAAAGGTAGCACTTGCAAACGGGAAAACAAAAGGAAAGTTTCAAGGGTGAAGAGAGGTTTACCTCTATGGTGACACCATACAAAGCAAAGCCATATTATCTGCAGATTTTAATTTGAAGGGAACTAACTGAATAAAACCATGAATGTACTTCAGTTAAAAATGAAGATCATATGCTGCCCTCAGATTAATATCTCTCTATAGCATAGTATGCTTAGTAAAATTTAAGTTCCTAGGTAAATGCAGAGGTAAATAATTTATACTTCCATTTGTTTACTTAGTGTCTAAATGGAGTTTCCCTAAAGAAATCAGCAATGGATGTGGCTTGTTCTATCAAAGAAACTGCTAGCTTGTACACCTTGTGAGGAGTTTATAAATGTTTTTGTTCCTTAGGGACAAAAAAAAACCCACAAAACCAAGGCAAGTCCATTGTATCTTTTTTTTCAGACAGTTAATGCTGTTTGATTCCTCCCCACACACCTGACACCAGAACAGTGTTTGCTCCAAGGGAAGCTAAGCACAACTAGGACAAGGTCTCTTATTCCTCTTAAAGAGAACTTTCACTGGAAACAATAAAGGGTACTTGTGATAGTCAGTATATAAAAAAATAGCAAGATGTTGTTTTAAAACAAAATCAAAATGTATTATAACATAAAGAAACAGTAATGTCATAGGGATTTTTTTGCTCTAGAGAGTTGCTGGGGGTGTTGCAGACATGAGGATCTAGTATATGGATTTGCTGCTTGCTATATTCGAGTTTTGGTTTGTCTTTAAGCTGAAAAGTCTATTTACATCCCTTAAGTCTTCAAAGAAAACATTTCTTCCAGAGTTGTTTTAGAGGATGCCAGCAACAGAGTGCTATAGCATAGTACAGGGATTACAGAAGTCAAATAAATTTATTTCCACTCTCTAAACATAAATTACATTAACTTTCCGTGCTTCTATTTTTCTCTTGTTTTTATTAAATGTAGCTCTGTGTTTCATGTAGTAATCCTATCTATTGGTATGAAGGTATCTGAGGTCCTAGCTCTCTAGTGAGGATGGCCTCAGTGGTTTTGAGTTACTAGGTTGTGAAAGACTTATCTTGGCTATAACACCAAACTGAACAGGCTCTTGTTGGATAAAGTCCATTCCTACACTAGATAAACAACTGTGAAGAGAAGATAGTTTATTTTATAATTTAGTGATAAGTTTATTTTGTTTACTTAAACAAAAGATTGTTTCCTTCAGAAGTCTTCAGTATTACCATACTGCTTTTTGAAGTAGGCATAGGAGTTAAGCTAGATCATGAGGTTTTACTTAAAGAGAAAGGTAGTTTCCTAATTTAGTCTGATACAATCATAACAGAAGAGTCCATAATGTTCATCCATAAAGACGAGGGACAATTATATGCAAAAGAAAAAATTCATTACAGAGATCCAGAACATGATACACGCAGTGCTACTGGTTTTAGACCATAATGCTTACACTGCAAACATAGCTGACAAATTAATCTAGGCTTTTCTTTTTTCTTTTTTTTTAAAAGCAGTTATGACACTTAATTATGCACTATTTCTTCTCTTCACTACTGTCATAAATATTGCTACTTGTCCTACAGGACGACATGATTGTGCATTATTAAGCAATTTCTTGACACTAATGGAAAGACTCTAAATAAATATATCAGTTGCAAGGAAATGCATGTGTATATATTCTGCATATGCAGTCTTTCTTATCAACAGCATCTTGAGTTTGTTGCTCTGTGTTTCAGCACATAGAGCCAGCTTCTGGAAATCTGGCATCCCATTCTGCAGCTACTCACATTTGCTAGTGTGTTTTTGGAAAAAAGGACTTGTTAAAGCATTGGGGTCTTGCAGAACTATTTTATCTGATTCTGTGGAAAACAGTGCATTAGTTTTTGTAATTTAAGAACAAGACTTTCTGCAAAAGTGTTTGCTTGTGGATAAATGCAGAGAATGCTACTCACGTCTGTTGCCATCTGTGACTCAGATGATGATTCTATGTAACGTGCAACAAGTTCTTGCCTCTTCACTCCCTCTGAGATTCAGGTGACAGTTCAATCCCCATCAGATCCTGACAAAGCCTGCTCCCTTCATGTGCCTTTTGAGTGCTCAGCAGCAGGAATGAGATGAAACCCTAACTCCACTTCTGTGCACAGGGCATAGATAGGAGAATCACAAGGCCTAAATTAAGTGGCTGTACAAATTCTCATGTCTCCTACAAGAATTCCCCTTCTGTTTCCATTAAGATATGAGCAATGACCCAGTAGTAAATAGCATTACACATATGACCTTAATCTAATAAAACGCTTGGGGAAGTAAACAGCCTTCAGTGGATGTTGTTTCAGGAGAGTGCTTGGGTTGTATATGAGCCATCTCTGGAACTGGTTTTGCTTTAAAGTATCAATATATTGAGCCCCTCAGTTGCTTCCTCTATGAGACTAATTGGTAACATTGAGGTACTAACTGGTAGAAAACATGCCTTGACTGCACTTCTCTAAGCCTGTTCCTTCAATGAAGGTTTTGCCCATTGAAATGTAGCTGGATACATTTCATACTTTATATCACGTCATGGGATCCAGTTCTGATGTCAGATGCTTTGTAATTCCTTCTTTGTATTTAATCACTGCTAATACTTACATTCTTTGTATGTCAGAAAATATATATTTTTTTTTAAAATAGAACTACATTATATGATAATTCCCTGTCCAGAAGTCTTAAAAACACTCATAAGGAGCCTTTAGAGCTGTATTACTCTGAAAAATATAGAAAACTCATGGGGGCTATGAGTGGAATTAACAAAGAAAGTGGTTCCTTAGGTTGTAATACTCTTTGACCACTGTATTAATTTATCATAGGATTCAAAATATAGAGGATCTGAACCAATGCTTTCCTTAGAAAAACTTGGATGTGTTTCTTTAAAAATCAGAATCTGCCTTTTATCTTTCCTTCCATATCATACATTGTCCCTACTTAAACTGGGTTGGAAAGAAACATACAGAAATAAGGCTGTAAGCAGGAGAACAAATTGTATTGGATTGGTTGCTTTAATGAGAAAATATTTCAAAAACAAGCATCCAATATTATCAATTTCAATGGAATGTATGAATAGGCATTTAACAAGCTAGTCAGAATTTTATTAAAGAATAAAAGTGGTTTTATAATATAGACATCTAACTTTTTCTTCTATATGATAATTATAAGTGAAAAATCTATAATAACCATCAACAAAGACCTGGAAAAAATGAAATACAGTGGTGGAATTTCAATGTAGAAGTCCACCTTGTGACACAGGCAATCCTTATTGGTTTTGAAGCATTGTGTGAACACATCAAACACAACAGAAATTTCATTTTCTCTGGGTCTGTGACTCATGGTCACAAATGTACTCTGCTGTGTAATAAAGGCCTCATATTGCTGCCTCCCCCCTGTGAGCACAGTAGTAAGGTCTTTGATCTGTAGTGGTCACCTTTTTCAACAAAATTAGTAGCCATAGAATATCTTCAAAATTCCTGCCCATTACCTGTGGCTGAAATTGGGCAAAGAATCCCAGAAGCATTAAAGGTAACAGTTAGAGAAGTAAATACGTACATAATTCTCAAGAAACCGGGTGGAAGGAACGACTGCCCAAAATAGACTGGGTCATACAAGAACGAGATGAAGCTTGTGCCGATGTCAATTACCACATAAATTTAGTGATATGATTCACACTGACACATTTTATATTTGTACTGGTGATTTTCCCTGACATTTAACTAAAATGTGTAGCTCCATACAGGCAAAGAAAACTTGTGTATAAAGAATAGTGAAATCCAGATTATTTTTTAATACCAAGTGATGAGTCTGAACTACTTATATTACTGTTAAGGATTTGGCATGATTCTAGGATTTCTATGTGATAAATCTATCTCCAAGACAAAATTCATCACTGGGCCAAATTCCTCTTAACTTTGATCTCATAGTTTTATTTATGGCTGTAATTTGATTGATGATTTGAATAGGAGGCTTTATACTGTATGTCTGTTATGCCAAAACCAAAAAAAAATACATTGTTTTCACTGTGTGATGCATGTGAGGTGCTAACATCAAATACTGTCATCTATTACACAAATACAGCTCTGCTCATTGAAATGCGTATGTGTAAACTTAGTGTGCAGTTTCATTTTACATCTGAGGTATAGCACTGCCAAAAGGGGCTGCTTCACTCTCTGTTAGTCGCACAGTCTTCTTGTTCTTCAATTGGATGCAGTAATTAGAAGACTGCAGGATGGAACAGATATATGTGCATCAGAAGTCACTTTTCTGTCACATAAACCAGTCAGCTTGTCCTACATCATACATGTTGCTTTCTGACAATACTCACCAATTCTTAGATGAAGGAAACATCTAATTGGTAGGTGGAAATTAAGAATTAATGCTTTCTGTTCTTGTTTTGGGAAGATACAGGAAAGGGGAGGATTGCATAGGGCACGTATCTTCTTAAACTGCCCAAACATGAGACAAATATAGTACATATGACTGAAGCAGGAGGTATTTTCAGCTGGTCCTATCAAATCTTTATGACTGCAGAATATACCTATCTTGAATTAGGATTAAAGCAGAATAAAATCTACCTAAGGAGATTTTTTTTAGCTTTTTGGTGATAAGATGCCTTGCATTTTGGTGTTTAGATGGGCCACAAATCTGTGGAAAGTGGGAGTGTTAATGGTGTACTCAAAATGCAGTCTGAACATATTTGGCTGGACAATGTTTCTCCTTCTCCACTAATTGCTCATGTAACCTCACCACTTGAGACTGGTCTCTGTTGGACTAGGAACTAGGAGCAATGTAAGACTGGTCTTCCTCAGAAGAGAATCATTTGCCAGTCATGGTCAGAAACAGGAGAGAGACATGTATTTTGCAGGTGACATACTATGACAGTTCCTCTGTTAAGCACAAGAGAAACTCAGAATGTATCTGACTACTTGCCTCCTGGGCTACTCATATCACAGCACACATCATGGGAGCGTCCAAAGTGCATTACAGCTTTCTAAATGCAGGTTAAGTACGTAAAACAGTCACAGTGTCATTACATCTCCCACTAAAAACAAGCCTGCGGTTAAAACTTTTGTTCCTGGCAAGTTCTCATTTTCTGACATTTGATAGAAAGTGTAGTATGTGATGAAGTTTATTTCTTTTTTAAGACAACTCTGTTACAGAGACTTGAGTGGTTGAAGTTGCAAAGCCCCAAGGAAATAAGTCAGGAGAATGTCAAGTGAACAGAGGCAAAGCCACACCATTAGGTCAGGCTTCTCTCACTATTGAAACTTATCAGAAGTCAAAGCAACCTGTTTACAGGCATGAAGTGTTGAAATCTAAAAAAAGTTCATGCACACTATTCAGTAAAGCAGATTTTTTACTCTTTGAGACATTATCTGAATGTAATAAACAATTTTTTTAACTTCAAATTATTTCTAAATAGAATGATGATAAAAAACTATCACTGCCTGTTGTTATAAAATTCCTCATTGGCTTACTTAGCAATAATTTCCATAGATTTTGCAACAATATTATGTCCCTGTTGAGCCCTAGACTAAATGACCTTGAAGTGAAAACTGTCAATTATAGCAAGTAAAAATATTTTTTCTTACAGTTTTGAATTAGAGCAATTATTTGAGAAAGAGAACAAACCTGCTGAAATCCACTTATACTGCAATAATGAGGATCTGTACTCTTCACCTTGCATGTAAAATAAACATGCTATTCATCTTTTACTCCCAGTTTAAACGCAACTTTCTTCTCAAAAGCACTTTCTGTGGCCTTTTCCATTTCCTTTTCCAGATTTCACCTGTAATTTCTAAAGGAAGTTTATTTAAAAATGAATTTCCTTTAAGTAAATCAACACCTTTTGTTAGCCATGCAGTGAATTTAGACCCTGGGTGCATCAACATTGGTAAGCCTGTGTTGTGAAAAGAGCCCTCAGCGGTGAACCAGTTTCCTTGTCTTGTCAGCTGTGTGATACACCATCACACTCTGGGAAAAACAGTTGTATAATTTTGTTCAGAAAAAGTCTTCAGGGATATTTCATATAAAGGGATTTTATTCACTGAGTATATGACTCAAAATCTCTTAGACTTGTTACCATAGCTATTCTTGACTGCTACTGCTGGTATTTTCTATACATATAAAATGTACTTTCCTTCAGAATTTGGGGATGAATTCTTGTAAAAAGCTTCAATAAATGATAGAAATACATTTCCTGCCTTTACATGTAATTATGTAAAATAAGGATCTTCAATTTTAAACTCGCTCTTCATTCTAGCACAGAAAATATGCTTAAGAAAGTGTAGATCATATCATCAGTTGGAGTACTGCAGTGTAACTATGGATAAAAATTGGGGTTTCAAAAGATTTCTATCATTTATTGGAAAAGCAGGGATGTACAGAGACTTAGTCTATTAATAACTTCTGTAGATACTGCTGTTCTATGCTTGCAGCGAAGTCAAGTTTTTGCTGCCACTCCCACATCCATAAACCACAGGCAAGCAGGGATATGGAGAGATTTCACTGATCAGCTGGTAAAAGGAAGCGGCACTGCCCAGAGAGTTTGCAGCTTCACAAACAGCTTGCACTGGAAGCTGTTCCATCAAGTATTGCTTGTCGAGGGCTTAAAATGAATAGATAGCAGGATAAAATACCTATAATATGAACAAGAGAGAAAACTTATGCATTAAAATAGAGTATGGGTTTAATTTCTGCAAGCGTGAAAATGGGTTAGAAAAGCATATATGTTACAACAAATGCAAGAACACACTAAGTCGGTTAATATTTTCCCTGAGGTTCCTGCTGCAGAGACTCAGCCTGAAAGGCTGCACTGCTTATTGTTCAACAAACCTCTTAGGAAGCTTCTTCAGGTGCTTAGTATAAGCAAACTTTAGTGCAAATCTATGTTTTAGAATAGTGATAATGTCTCTCTCCTGATTTCTGCCAATGTCTTCACTGAAACACAAAAATCATGCATTATGTAAATGAGATAGCCAATATTAAGCAAGAAGCCTTGGTTTTCATTTAATGTTATAAAATTTTCCCCAGTGTCTTAAATTCTAGCAATCTCTCTCTTTAAATAAAAAATATAGAGAGGAAAAAAGAAAATATCCTTGATGGAGAATGTGCTGGTGCAATTGTGAAGAGAAGAGCAGTAGCAGGTGTGTCAAGAAGCTTCAGGGAAAGCTGATATGGTATGGGAAAGAAGAAATTCTATCATTCATGGAGCTTCCTCTTTGTTCCGCACATTTAACGGAAATCTGTCTGGTGTGAGCCTCTGACTGCTGAGACTTTTGGAACTGTGCTGCTTTCTTCACTGTTTTGAGCACTCAAGTTGAGCAATCCAACATTAAACTAATTTTTTTTGCCCAGCTTTCCCTGTATTCCTGACTTGTCCAACAATTTTTTTATCCCTCTGGCCAATTTCAGCCAACTTGAGGACAGTGGTTGGAAAAAAAATATTACAAATACTGTGAAAAGCTGTGACAATTTGACACTTCTATGAAACTGGTGCCACATACTTCTGCGAATATCCTGCTCTCTAGGGTGCCTTATCTGATTTTGTACTATACAATATAATAGAAAAAAAATCCAACTGTTTAAGACTCAGATTTGTAAATTGCTAAAGTAAATATCTGTATTCATCTCTGTGCTGCTGAACTGTCTGCTCCTCCTCATACTCTCATGTTAGAGATTGCAATCTCCTTGGGTGGAGCAATGCTGTTAACGTAAACAGAACTGGGATGCCAATTTGCTTTGATAGGGGAGGAAAAACTCCACTACATGAAGGCAGGAAGCAAGTGTGTGCAAGCAGCACAGAAACAACAGCTCCCACACCCAGCTTAAATAACTCTTTAAAACAGAATATGATGAGCATCCGGTAGTCTGCTCAGTAATGTGACCATTTATTTCCAACTCCATAAAGAAAAAGAAAGCCTGTTAATATCAGCAGCTAATTACAGTGCCTCCTTCTCTCTCCAGACACATAAAAGAGACTGTGAAGTGCAGAAGGGAGACAGCAGCAGTGGCAGATTGAGGCTCTTCTTGTTAAATTAAATCTGGCTGAAGATGGAATGTGTTAGAGTGGACGGAAGTGATAATGGGTACTGTTTCTTTAGTGTGTCTGTGTATAAATTAACTACCTTTAAGTGCCATTGGGACCATAAAGCTTCAGCAGTTTTCCTTCTAGTCCCACATATGCTGCAATAATTTCAAGCATAACTTTATTTACTTCTGGCAATAAAAGTATGAATAAATGATGTCTCATTGCCTTGGTTGTGTTCTCTCTTTGGTGTCTTCTGTCATTCGACTCTATCTCAAATCATGTCCTCTGGTCTGCTAACACCATGAAACACAAAGTTGGCAGATGTCTTGCTGTATGACATATTTCTCTTGCACTCAGGTCTTTAAACATTCAGTCTACCTATTTTCTGAAATAAATGTGAAGCTGTGATAGAAAAATAGAGCGCCTGTAGTGCTCATACAATGCAGTGGTGCTGTGTCATGGCCCATGTTATTTCCAGATGATTTAAAACATTGCTGACTATTACCTCTTCCTCTACTTTATCAGGCTTCCCTTTCAAATCATAGTACCTTGCCATGAGTACTGAAACTAATTTGTCTGTGACCCTTATGCTTGGTGGCTAAATTGATTTTTCTCTTCCTAATTCTTGTTTTTGCTTCCATTACAAAGTACTGCCAGGATTCCCACATGGGTAATGCATCAGAGTTTTCAGACAACTAGGTAAAAAAAATCCTATATTCTCATGACTTGCAAAAAAGTGCTCTAAAAATAATATAAAACAGAAGAAAAAGCAACGCAGAAGTAAAATGTAAATAGATTATATCTTGCTGATTTTGTAAGACAGAACTAGTTGCATTTCTGCTTTATTCCTATAGTGTCTGAAATCATGTTTTCAGGTTGTTTATAACATTCATATTAATTTAAGAAGTACATTGGGCAAAAATTTGCAAATAAATTAATTTTATCTTGAATAAACACAATACAGGAAAAAAGATACTGTAGCTCCAGTAAAGTTGTAAAGTCATCTTTATCTAGAATACCCAGGTGATACAAAAATTAGATAAAGGTATTCCAATTACAGGCAGGGTTTGGGGTTTTGTGCATGTGTGTTTTGCATTTGCTGCTTTTAATTCAGGTTTTCTAAGCTCAGGGTTTTATGGAAAGGTACTAATATATTTTGAGAGCAGCAAAGGCGAGATTTTCAGACACTGATCTTATTCACAGGTTCCAGTAAACACATTTTTCTCTAAAAATCAAATTAAGGTTCCTAAACTTGAGGTTTTGCTCCTCATTTTAGACACCAAAGCAGTAGTTAATTGGAGCTTAGTGTTGTATTTGCATTAATTTTCATTGTCTAGGATTGCTTGTTCTTCCTTGTGAAAAAATACTTAAAGGCAGAAACTTCTGAACAACTCCCCACCTCTTATTTTAGAACACTTTTCAGACCCAGTATTATGCACTGATGAGAAAATTGCATTTTATAGTGTTTTAAAACCACCTTTACATATAGAAACATGGCACATAGGCAGTGCTGTGGCCACTGCTGAGTGCTCTGGCACCCATATAAAGTGCACAAAGAGGGAGCCATATGCTTTGTCTTCTTTTCTGTTCTGTCCAGCTGTGCACAGTTCATTGTGGGAAACTGTCCCTTCCAAGCCTAACAGGCAACCGTTCAGCCTCTAAATGTAGCCTTATAAAGCTTATTTTAGGGCTGGGAGCCTGGGCTCTCTTCTTCATTGCTGACCTTGCTTGATCTCATGGCAACCATTTCACCTCCTTAGTGTCTCTTCCCTCCTGCCTTCTGAGATGCCCTTACTTTGTGTTTAATTAGAAACACAACCACTTTTTGCTCTTGCTACACAGTAACTCACTGGTGTAATTTTTAATTACCAGCTGCCTCACTCTCATTAGGTGCAGAGCTTCTCTGAAGACAAATAGGTAGGACTTTGGTGGTGATGGCAGAAAGACTTCAATGGGACTTTAATATGACTAGTAGGAGCCACAAAGGAAGAAATCTGTCCTGGAGTGGATTTTGATTTGGATTTCCAAGGTGAGAGAAGTGAAAAGGACCAGATTCTGAGTATGCTTGCAACTTGAGCTTTGAGCTCAAATACGCAACAGTTTAAAGGACACTTACTCTAATGAAGACAGCTTTTACATTGCAGTATTTGTTAAAGGAGATACTTGAGAACAAATTAGCATATGATGCATCCTATTCTTCGCAAAATGATCTCACAGTGAATAGAGATGATTAGCACAAGTACTAAAGGTCAGTAAATCTGGTAATCTTGCAGCATCCAAAGCTAAATTATTTTCCTTTAGTCCAATGGTAAATTATTTTATTTTAGCTTCTACCACCACATGTTCGTAACTTCACAATTAGCGGTAATGACACTTGAATCTATACAGGAGAATTTGCCTGATCTGAGGGTTTTGCTCAGGTTCGTCTGGACAGAGCTGCAAACTGCAGTATTACACTCAAAGTGAACCCTTGTGTCATGGGTTTGCGTGGAGCCGTTTCTGGTAATGGGGAAGGGGCTGTAAAGATGGCTCCTGCAAGAAGTTGCTCAAAACTCTCCCCAGCTCTGAGTCAGACCCACTTGTGGGGCTGAACCAGTTGGACACCTCCATGATCACTTTTTAAGAAGACACAGCCAGAAGAGGAGGGTTCTCCCTGTTCCTTCTTGCTGTTCTTGCTTCTTTTCCAGCTAGTGGTGGTGGAAGGAGTTCGAGAGAGAAGCAACCATGCAGATCCCAAGGTCAGTGAGGGAAAAGAGGAGGAGGTGTGCTGGAGCAGAGACTCTCCTGCATGCTATGGAGAAGAGTGGTGAAGCTGAGAGTTGTTAGTAGTTTGTGGAGGACTCCACACCAGGAGTAGTGACTGTGCCCAGGGAAGGCTGTGAATTTGTTGGAGGGTGATGTTGCAGCAGAAAGTGTCCAGAATGCTGCTGGATGCAGAGGAGTCCCATGCTGGAGGAGTTTGTGAGCAGAAGCTGCAGCCCTTGGGAAGAACTCATGCTGGAGAGGTTCAATAAAGACTGTGTCCCAGGGGAGGGACCCCGTATCAGAGCAGGGGAAGAATACCAGGAGTTTTCCTCTTCTGAGAAGAGAGAAGCGGCAGAGCCCATCTGTGAGAGACTGACCACATCCTCCATTCCCTGCCCCCCTCAGCCACTGAGTGGGGAGGAGCTAGAGATATTGGGAGTAATGAGCTGGACCCAGGAAGAAAGGAAGGATAAGTGTATTTTTCTCATTATCTTGCTCCAGTTTTGCTTTCTGTCTGTTCTGTATCTAGTATGTGGTAGAATAAACTGTTCTTACTTTCCTTTCTGTGTTAAGTAGTTGAGTCTGTTTTGCCTGTAACTGGCAGTGAGCCCTCCTCACCCTTGTCTCAACATACAAAGTCCTTGTTTATCTTTTTTCCTCCCATCTCACTGGGGCCTCCACCATCCATCCTAAGGATGAGCAAGAGACTGTGTGGTGCTTCGTTGCTGGCTGGGCAAAACCAAAACACCTTGGAAAAGCAATTTCGTCCATGTTCTTTTCCAGATTGTGATATCTAAGATTTCTAATTCTTACATTTTGTACAGGTAGGTGCATCTAGGAATGCTTGCAAAAACAAGACAGGTTCAAGCAAAGATTTATTAGAAGAAACCAATTTCTAAATAAAAAGTTTTCCTATTTTCTCTTCTCTTGAAGATTTGGTGGGGGGATACATTTTACCTTACATGACAGGAGATCAATCCACAGAGCCTTACATGGTACCTTATTGCTTGTGGTTGCTGGACCTTGTTGTAGAAAGCAGCCTTGGAGCCTGCCATGAGCTGCCTCAGTGAGGTGAGAGCTCTTTCCCATGCAAGTGTAGCTCTATTAAGCTTATCAGGGGGTAAATGTGATTCTCTCAATTTTTAACTGCCATTTGGAGATTCCCTCAGCCACACTACACAACTTGCATGTGAGCAGCAATGTGCATTTCTCATTATTTCCTTGGTGATTAGGGGCAGCTGTCTGGCAGGTCTGTGACTAGTAACTGGGGTATGGCCAAGGAGAGGTAGTGATGCTGAGGACCTGCTAGAGGAATAGGCCAACACAATCTCACGTCAGGTACATAAATACCTGCCAATTCCCACCTGGCACCCACCTGCCTCAATCTTACCTCTATAAATGTAATGAATCAATAAGGCTTGCTGTTTTGACTGCAGAGCCCTTTCTCCATCCCACGGAGGCCGAGGACATGGCAGAGCAGAGTGCTTTGTTTTTCCATTGCCTTCGTTCTAGCTGTGATTATGAGTGTAGATAATACTTAAATATTTTTTTTATTTCCACAGAAATGAAGGCATAGATACACTGTAACATGGACGAATATGTTTTGCTTTACAACAGGGCACACCAATCTAAAGGTCATCTAGACCAAAAAGAGCATGCCCCTTCAACCAACACAAAGCATCAGAAAGAAGGGAGGCCTTCTATTTCCTGAAGGTGTAAAGAAGGTCCACCTATTCCTTCTGGGCACAGAATGACACCATATGAGTGACAGCGCCAGATACTTGGGCCTAATCCTCTTTATATCTTAACTTCTTCCAAGTACAAATAAGTTTAGTGCCAGTTTTATAGCACATTCTCTGATTCTTTGATGAAAGACTTTTCACCAGTGCAAATTATTATTTTATTACTTTTGGCAGACAGAATGTTTAGCAAGTCATTTGAAATGTATGCTTTTTCAAAACCCACTAACTGCATTGGAAATCTTTACATAGAATCTTAATTTATCCCTTTATACTTCAGTTGTTTTTTGAATCTTTCTTTTGAACCACTGAGCGATTTTCAATCTGAAAAGAGAATCTGAGGAACAATATGCAATTGTCACACACATCAGGCTTTTTAAAAAATTGGATTTATGCCTTTGATGTAGTCTAGACAAATGAACATATTTCAGAAACATTGCACTTCTTAAGCTACTGCCTGACTAATGAAAGTGCTGCCTAGTTTTTAAATAATTAGCTCTTCTAGTTTTGAGATATGAACATCTGCAAAGCAGAATTTTATACAGCAAGTAAAGTCAATCTCCAAATACACCTTCAAAACAGGAGAGCAGATGCTGCTCGCCGTCTCCTGCTCTGCAGTCTGAACATCTCAGCTAAGCACTGCACTCCTCCATTGACCATGGTGGGCAAACCAGAAGGAATGACAGAGAGAAATTAAATTCTGTGTGAACAGGGCTCTTGATACAAATTTTTTCCTTGACAGTATGAATATACTCATGTGTCTATAATATATATATTTGTTTGAGTGCAAATGCATTTTATATCGCAATGATCTTCTGGCAGCTAAGGATTACTTTTTATCCTTTCCTGTATCGTAAGGCTAATGAAATAGTCAATTAAATTAATCCTCTGCAAATTTAAAGTGGATGAGAAATGAACACAGCTATAAGCTGTAGAATTCACAGCCAGGAGATATTGACAGGGAAACAGGTTAGTGCTGTTTGATAAAGAATTAGACAGCCCAAACTGCAGATGCTCTGTGCATAGAGCTCCTTTGAAGTCGGTGAGAGTAGTCTTGACAATGCTTACAATTCATTACAAATCTTTATTTACAAAGAAAAATCTCTTGTTTAACTTCCCATTTTCCTTAAATTATAACTGATTCTTTCTAGAGTGGAAAAAAAAACCTAAGACTTTTTGTCTTCTCCATGAGCACACCATTCTATTCCCACACTTTGTGATTCTAAAATTATCCTTACCTCTAAGATGTAGCTCTTTTTGGGAAGAAACCATTGCACTGGAACAAGGATAATCATATGGAATTGCCAGTACAAATCTCATGAATCCTTTAACAGAGTAACCTTCATGACTGGATTTTGAAACAGGAAATGCAATGTTACCTTCTTTGTTAATTAGTTGGTGGGATCAATTAACTGCTAACTACTAACTAAATAGCCAATCCTGCAGACACTTAAGCATCTGCATATCTTTAGACATGAGAGTAAACCCACTGACATTGATAGGAGAACTGCATGTTTAAAATTAAACCATATTGTGTTAGCAATATAGAGGTGTTAATTAAAATATTTCTCTATAGAAAACCTTGTGTTGTCTTCTAACTCGTACAGCAGTGGGGTTTGGTTTTATTTGTAACTGTATTTACCTGTCTTTATCTGAATAAAGCTCTTTTAAAAATAAGAATGTGCATGAACCAAGACTGAAAACCAGAAGTATCTTCTATACTGAGGAAGAGCAGGGAGAGGTGTGTCTGTAATTCAATAATAGTAGAATAAACCAACCATATATTGGTTGACAAATTTCTATCTTTTTATGATAATAATCAGATTTTAAAAATACAAAGTAACTCCTAGAGTCTAACACAGAATAACAATACTATGATTTGAATGTAGTTGTTCATACATATTAATACGTTCCACCCAGTTTTCAAGCTTTATGCTTTCTCCTGTGCCCTCCTATAAGTTTCAGCACTTACAGCTGTTGATGGCTGTCTGTAAGAGTCATTGCTTTGCCTTGGGGCATTCATCGTCATCATAGTAAATCCAAAAAGCCTGGGTGCTCTGCATCTTGTTGACGTGATAGACATTACCAGCAAGATGGTTAACATCACCTCACTGAGTATATTTACCCTGCAAATTTAGAAGAGATTCTTGGCACAACTCTCTGCATGCCGTGGTGAGTATTTCAGGCTTTGTACAAGGAACTAACAGCTTGCACCTATCTTGCTTGTATTTTCTATGGGTTGGTTTGTTTGGTTCGGTTGCATTTCTATTTCTTTTACATGATAGACAAATTTTCCACAGCTAACCTCAAACTCAATAAACCAGAAAGCCATGTCCACTGTGTGCCATACATAACAAGCCAAGGCTTCTAGATGTTCCTGATATAAGCTTGGTATTTTTCATACAATGCTCCAATATTTTCTTTTAAAAAGCTTCAAATGTTCAAGTTTTCTTATTTAATCAGTTGAGATATTTCGTTTTCCACTAACACACTAACATAAAATGTACCAGACATGTCAATGTAGTAAGTTTGCTTTGTGCCTAATGAGAAGAGATAGTCTTGTGTAAGGTGTCAGTTAGCTGAAGAATATTTAATATCAGCAAATTAGCAAATACTGACAAAGTATCATTGCTGTGAACCAATTGTTCAATGTTTGATGACAAATTTAGTGAAGACACTTAATGTACATCATTTTACTCTGAAAATCTGTTCATGGTCCTGTGAAGTCAAAGACAGAAGTTGTGATGACATAATACATTTCTTATGTACTTTAGGGAATTGCAAAAGTATTTCATTTCCTAGAAAGCAGTACCTCAACAGTGTCCCTCAGGTTTTATTCAGAGTTTATTCAGATATCCTTGCATATACCTGGTTACCCATAGTTTGCCTTGCTTGCTTCATGCTCAACCTTTTTCCTGGAAATATTTGCTCCCTGTAATAGAAGCAAAAGTGTAGTATCTTAATAAGAAGGAGTATAAACTGTGCTGTGTTACTGGGATTTTGTTCATTCATTTTTTTCAAATTATCACAAGAAATTGCAAATCAAAATATGGAGAACATAACAAGCAACACTGAAACAGGCTACAAACTGCATTTTGCAACTTTGGACTTCATATTCTTTTAATGCCCAAACAATGCTATGCCTTAGAAACAAGATAAAAGCACTAACAGTGTATCAAATTCCTGTGAAATGATTCCCCTGCTTTGCATGGTATAACATCACCTATTGAGAAATGCATTTGTTTAAGAAGCTGCTACATCTGATTATAAGATTATATTTAAGAAGATAATATATACTTTACCAAGTATTACTTTACCACTTATTTAGTGTTGAAGTATAATCCTGTTCTATGTAAATGTCTAGAATAGAAAACAGATCTGCCCTGACTTAATGAAAGATTCTCCCTTCAATTTACATGGTTCTACAGATGCAGGCTTTTCTGAGTTGCAAATGCATCTTTTTAAAGTTCCTCTTCTTCACACCCTGGAGGGGTAAAAAGCAGATTAGGATTTGGGGGTTTTGTTGTTTGTTTGGAAAAGAAGTTTTTCATGAATACCAAAATGAGAACTGTAGCATGAAGAATAACTTAAATGGCTTTCTAGCATTGTACAAACAAACCGTGAAAACCCGAAATAAATGAAAAATATTGAACTATGGAATTGAGACTCTGGGTGAAATTAGGTGCAGTATGAATTTAATATCCAGAGCATGCCTTCTATGTGAGATTACAAAGGTCATCTGCTAAAAAGTCTACATTTATCAGTAGTTATATCCTGCTCTGTGTGTGTCTTTATGTGTATATTTTACATCTTAAAGAATTGAAACTGCTGTAAATTACCAATTTTTCTGTGGAAAATAATTTCTATTTTGCACTGTGTTTGCAGACTTACTGAATCGTTAGATCTGAGGAAGAGGCTAGCTATCTGTTTGAGCACTGAAAACTCAGAGTTCTAGGTTTAAAATGAATGCCTTAATGAGAAAGCTGCCAGAGATAGCAGCGTGGGATGGAAAGGCAAACTGTGCTGATTCAGCAATATTTTTTTTGCTTCTATCCATATGTGAGTTCACACAGACTGACACTCCTTCAGCCCTAATTTTCTGTTCTCCTTTCAGTGGGTTGCAACCCTTAAGGAAATAATACTCCAATGGCTACAGTATCCTAAAGCTATATAGCTATTCCCTGACAGGCACTTAGCTGATGTCAAAAGCTAGTTACACTAGAAGACAGAAAATAACAAAGAACACTTCCGAAAAAAAATGCTATCTATATATAGACCTTGCCTCACTCCTGTGGGCCAGGTCCCGCTGCCAGGCAAGCTTTCCAAAAGTTCTGCCTTCTCCTGAGAAAGATGTCTGCTGGTTGTAGCAAAGCATGTGACAGCTGAGAAACCCAGAAGTATATTTTCCAGGCTGAAGTGGTGGTGGGACGCTTTCCACCTGGGTCTGAAGGAGCATTATGGATGACAAATCACGCAGCATATCATCTCCTCCTTCTTGGCAGAAGACTTCTCTGGAAGCTCTGTGCTGTACACCATCTCCGAATTTGCCCTGAACATTCTGCTGTTACATGTGCAGATTCAGTGCTCGAATTAAATTGAGGCTAGGTAGGGTCTAACATGAGCTGCAACAGTCAAATTCTAGCTCCGTTGCACTTTCAAGTAGTTGTGGACTTCTGTAATATGGCCTCCCTTCCTCTCATTTCCATGTGTTCAATCCCTAGTTTGATACATTTTTGTCATTTTTTTCCACTGTGTTTACACTTCTCAGTAAGTTATAGCTGACAAGGCCAATTGCAATTCAAGTACTAGGTGCTAACAGTGCAGATCAGTTTATCTCTGTTATGGGATTACATCCCACAGTGGTGCAACAAGGTCCTGATTTGCTGTTTGTCCCACTCTGGTTCAACTCAAGAACCACTTGGATCAGCAGACTTGTTGACTCTCCCTATTATGATAAGTCAAAGCTTTACATGCTAAAACTTCTTTGCATGGTAGACTTTCTTAAACAAGGCAATCCATAAAAACATTTTTATTTCATTTGCTCTGAATGAGAAAATACTAGAAACTTACATGTGGCATATACATTTCCACTTCCTTGCCTTATTTACTCACCTTGCTAGCACTCTGCATCCACCATTAATTTGTGGACAGTAGTGCTGAAGTATATATACCTGGCAGGGAATAAAGAAATGTTTTGTTTCTGTAAAATAAAAATGTTATCTTTAGTTTATTCCCATGTTTGACAATTTCCTGCTTATGAGTAATACACATAATACCAAGAAGCTGAATTTGTGTAAGTTCTCATGTTCCTGAAGCTGGGATCTGTGGTGAAATAAGAGTGGGAACAGAGAGGAAGGAGAAAAGCTTGGCTGACTTAACAGTATTTGGGACTTCTTTTAATAAGACACTGTTTAAAGAACTAACAAGTAGCTCTGGTTCCTGCTGCTAATATAACTCTATTTGAACTTCGACTTGTTAATAATACTATCTTTGTTTTATTATTTCAATTTCTTTTCCAAAGAACTGTGAATTTTTCCCTTCCTGACTTTTCCTGATAAGCCTGTGTGCTAAAAAATACAACGAGACTATTGATGCAATTTGCTGAGCAGATAATGTTGGACGGCATTAAGGTCGGCGGTGGTATTTGCGACAGGGAAGGTGATTACATTTAAACAGATTACTCAAATATTATTGGCCAATCATGAAGTGTAAAATTATAAATATGGTGATAAATCCTGTTTCACGATAAATTAATTTGTATATTAACAAAGCAGTGGAGACAGATAATCATGGGTAAATGTAGCTGGTAGATTTTAAATTATTTTTAGGTGGGTTTTTTTTTAGTGACCATATAATATTGTATCGAGGGAGGAAATGGACACAAGATATCAGTTTTCCCTGTTATATGGACATCAAGTAAATTATTTTGTACTTTCACCCCAAAGAATTTTGAGAAGCAGTTTGGGAACTGCTATATTTTGAGTGGACAGTAACTGTTTGGACATAGGCTGCATTTTATGCAGATACATTTTTCACTTTTGTTTCCCTGTATATGCTGCAGATAAAAGGAAGAAGGTTCTATATAATTTTGATTTTTATTGGTAGCATAAAAGAAAAAAAATATTTTGTTGAAAGATTAAGGCTGAAATTATCTTAACCTTACCTGTGGTGGCTGTACCACTGTGTTCCAGATTTGAAGGGCTGTTAGAGAAGCATCACTGTTTCTTCCCCCAAGATAGTTTAGAAAATAGCCACATATAAGTGCAATCTTTTTGATTTGGTTTTTAACAAAGGTGACAAAATTTGGACAAAATCCATTTAAATTAAAAGAATAGGGAGAATTATGTCCATCCCGGTTCAATGATGTTTTGTGAAACAAAACAGACTAAAAAAAAAAGTTAAGTCTAAAGTCCTATTCCTCCCAAATATGCACCTGTATTCTACCAGGTCACACTCCTTACAAGAAAATGTGGTTTGCATACATATATTCTCAGAGTCAACATAATCTCAGGTTATAGGATTTTTCTACAAAAGATAGAGAGTAGTGATACTATTTTAGGTAGCTCTCTTCCAGACCTTCAGACATCATTCTGTGAAGACTGAAAAATTATTATTTCTCTGTCTATGGAAAAAAATTTAAAATCTTAACACTGAGAGTGTTAAGTATTGAGCCTCACTAGAGCATACAGTTGCTGGTAATGGGTTGTCCAAAGTCATTGACTGACTGGGGCTTTCTTATAAGTGAATTGTAAGGAGGGATGAGAAACAGATATAGATTCCCCAAATTTTCAGCTATTTTAATTATATTGGGAACAAATAAGACTGAGAGTTAGCATTTTCTTTCTCAACATTCAACCTCCCTTTCCTGTTCCTCACCACTGGCCCTGGGCTAGTGCAGATTGATTAATCAACTCTACATTCCTATAGTTGCAGTTTTTATCATATTAGAGCTCTAGGGTTTTTTTCCCCCTCTGCAATAGGAAAAAGTCAAGAATTATGTATGACTGATTATAGGTTTTGCAGGCAATTTTTCCTCTTACCAGCATTCCCTCCCTCATGTACCAGTTTTGTCTTAACTAGTTGCTCTTCATACCAAAGTTACATGTCAAAAGGATTAACTCTTCCATGGATGCTATGCTGTACTGTGACAACTCTTCACTTACATTCACACAATGTGTGTGATTCAAACTATGTTTGAATTGTGAACTAACAGTTCTTTCTGTATAAGCTCAGTATGTGAATACAGTTCAGGGACAGGGAAGAGAGGAAAAAAAAAAACAATTTACTTAAGCTATGCTTCATCATGAAAGTCGCTTTTGGGGATTCTGTTATCAAGGTCATTTATTTTGCAAACCAGGGTGTCATTTCTTTATATTTTTGCAGCAATCTATTAAGGCTTTCTTGAAAGACAAGATCTTACTTTTAGATAACACATTATTTTTTTCATAAATGATCTTGAAGGAGAATGAATTTGGAAGGAGAGATTTCTCTCTGGCCTCAGTAGCCTGTGTTGCAATTCTGTGTTTCAAGTTCTGTGCAGCTGAAGTAGAAGGAAAAATAAAACCGCTAAGCTATTCTCTTTGTCCTACAAGAATACTAAAACTGAGTTATACAGAAGTCTGTGTTCCTAGCTGGGTTGTAATCACTTGCAGGGTATTCTTTCTATTTATGGCACACATCTAGAAAAAGGTAAAAAGATAATAAGCTTTCGACAGCCTCAGAATTGTTCCCTTCTATTATTATAGTAATGTGGTAGAATTGTGTTTTCAAATGTTTTATAGATCCAAATAATTCCTAAATTTAATTAATGTTTAAGTTTAATAAATAATGCACAAAATCATTATTTTGTGACATTAATGAAGTCTATTTTCTAGAACAATTTGAACAGGCAGCACTAAAATAGCACTAAAATACATTAACATTGGGTCATCTGCTTTGCATTCATAACAATAAACTCACATTTTCATAAAGGATAATCTTAAACAACTTTTTATCAATACAAACTGTACACCTTTATCTCAAAATTCCAAATGTTTCAACAATAGAAGATGATTAAGAACTAGACAATTATTCTTAATCTCTCAATGATTTATGACACAGAGAAAGACCTTTTCCAGAGTTTGAGATGCTAAAGAGGAATAGTATATTAAGTTGGCAGCTTCCTGCCTTCCGTCTTAATTACTAGGCACAGAATTTGCTTCACTGTAGCCATCATACTAGCAAATGAGTCTATCAACTTTATTGCATGTTTGGCCCTTGGTGTGGACATATATATATATACACACACATAGTTGAGTTCTCCAGCATTTATATAACACATGCAGAAAATGAAAATAAAGCACAAATATTTATCAAGCAGCTAAAACAGAAAGACAAAATACAATGGCAGGACTCATCTTCCCGTAATGGACTTCAGTATTTATTTGCAATAACCTGCACAATGTGTAAAATGACTTCTAGGCACCGAAATAAGCACTATGCTTGTCCCAAGGAGCTCACTATTTAATCATGGAAAAATAAATATCCAGTAGGAAGAAGAAAACCAGGAAATATTTGAGAATGTCAACCAAATCCTCTGTTCATTTTTCTCATGTGTGTGCACTTCAAAGTTAATTGTTCTTTAAATTTTGAGCATATTCATAGTAACTTGTACAGCCACTGGCTTTAGGATTTTACTGAAGTTGTGGTCATTATTAACAAAATAAATGGTACAATTGTGTGCTTGATATTTTTTGTTTATTGTGATATTGAAGTCAGTGAAAGTTTATAACTTACTTGAAAAGGGCTAATATATCCCCTCAAAATTGCAATTTAATTTAAAAAAAAATCTGATAAGATTAAATAACCAACCTGCCCTCTGCAATAACTACCAGCAAGCTGAGAGTATTTTTAAAAACACCATTAATATTCCATGTCTTTCCTCCATCTACTTTGTTTCCTCTTGTTTCTTTTCACATGCCATTTCTAACTCAATAATCTTCCACAATGATTGCCATACTGAGTAAAGCAGTTAACAACAACTAAAATCATGCCCTTAGCTCTTAAATTCCCTGTTAATAAATTAATATATGAGATGGATGCAACACATGAGGCCAGATCTCTAAGACCTTCATTACTTTGAACTATACAAGACATCTCTGTAGCATTCATATGTGGGCTGGCTGCTAAGGAGCATCTCAGGATGGTTGTATCCTGGTTTACTCTGATTTGGTACTGCTCTGCCTATCATGTTGATGTGTGGGAGACTGGGGCAGAAAATACATGCACTGGCCCTTAAAACTCACATCTATTTAACCTAGTTACCTATGAAGCTATAATAGTTTACGTATAATTGCTGAGTTTGCAGTGGTGAGTGGCAAAACAAAAAGCAGTGGAGATATTGCTGTGCATAACCTGTGAGGTTAACCAGGGCAGGCACTGTAGGAGCAATCCCTTTCATTCTTCCTCTTTTAATCCTCTCCTTAGGGAAGCTGTTACTGTCTTTTGTATGTTACTGTTAGCTCTTTTGCCTTCTTGGCATAAATATGATGTTTTATTTGAATGTTCTTTGTTTCCTCTGTTACGGCCTAAACCCACAACTACCCAACTCCTGCACTGAGCAAAAATTGACCAGTTGTATTGTGTTGGGCCACACCAACCCCGTGCAATGCTACAAGTTTGGGGCAGAGTGTCTGGGAAGCTGTCCATCAGAAAACAACCTGGAGATGTTGATCAACAGCCAACTGAATATGAGCCAGCAGTGTGCACAGGTGGCCAAGAAAGCCAATGGCATCCTGCCTTGCACCAGAAATAGTGTGACCAGCAGGACTAGGGAAGTGATTTATGCCCTTGCAGTAGTCACTGGTGAGGCCATACCTCAAATACTGTGTTCAGTTCTGGGCTCTTCACTACCAGAAGGACACTGAGGTGCTGGAGTGTGTCTGGAGATGGGCAATGAAGCTGGGGAAGGATCTGGAGCACAGGTCTTATGAGGAGCATCTGAGAGAACTGGGTTTGTTTAGAGAAGAGGAAACTCAGAGGAGACCTCTACAACTACCTGAAAGGAGGTTGCAGCGAGACGGAGATCAGTCTATTCTCCCAAGTAACAAGTGACAGGACAAGAGGAAATGGCCTCAAGTTGTGCTGGGTGAGGTTTAGATTGGAGATTGGGAAGAACTTTTTCACTGAGAGTGTGGTCATGCGTTGGAACGGGCTGGCCAGGGTGTTGGTGGAGTCACTATCCCTGGAGATATCTAAGAGCTGGTGCTGAGAGACATGGTTTAGTGGTGGGCTTGGTAGTGTGAGGTTAATGGCTGGACTCGATGATCTTAAAGTTCTTTTCCAACCAAAACAATTCTGTGATTCCACTCTGAGGACTCTGATTGTCCTGGGTTTGCATGCTCAAGACCTCTAATATCATCTTAGATTTTCTTCTTGGGGAACCACTTTTAGGCCACTACTTTTTCCCTGGGATTAGCCAGTATCACACAATGTTTTACACTTAAGTAAAATTACCTTGCACAAATGTCCCTTGAAGAACTGTGAAAGAGGCATTGCCCATTCTCCTTAAGTTAAAGAGATTCTTTCTACTGTCTGGAGTTTGATGGAAGAGTTCTGTGGTCCAGACTCTCTTGTTCCTAATATTCTCTGTTGGATATAGTAAGCATTTTCATGCATTTCATCCAGCAAGTTTGGCATATTGAACTTGTTTTCATTTTTTTTTCTTCATATCTTATAGGCATGACTCAGATTTGTGTGTCCACCTCCAGCATCCTGAGCAGATCTACCTATAGATGGGCTTTCTGGGAAGAGTTGTTATAAAAGATGTGTGCTGGTAGAAGGTAGCTGATGTCCAGTTCTGCAGGATTTCTGTCAGAAGTAAAAGAGCTATTCTGTATTGTTTGTGACCCTGCAGCTTTATAAGATCCTCCACAGAATTTCTCTAGTCTATATGAAGGCTGTCAGACAGATCTCCTTAGGAGAGTCACTGAAATGGGTTGTTGTAGACACATATTCCCATGTGATTTATAATCAGTATGTGGTTTTTATGTATATCTAACATCAAGGATAGAAGTACAAAAAGAATATAATTCTTAAATTGTATTAAATGGACTAAGAGTTATCATTATTGTCATTACCAAAAAGATTTTGTACTTCTATTTTTAAACCCTGTGTAACTCTATGATGCTTCTCCATTTAATTAATGTGCTAGCACAATAAAATAACACACAAAATCATTATTTTGTGACATTAATGAAGTCTACTTTTCAAGCACAATTTGAATAGGCAATTGAACAACAGTGCACTAAAACACATTAAAACCAGGTCATCTGCTTTGCATTTATAACAATAAGCCCATACTTCCATGAAGGGTAATCTTAAACCACATTTTTTTCAGAGCAGTCAGTACATCTTTATCTTAAAATTCCAAATGTTTCAACAATAGAAGATTGTTAAGAACTAGACAATTATTTTTCAGCACCCATTGATTAATGACTTAGTCTATGACACACAGAGAAAGTGTAGAACAAAGGAGTGCATTATAATAATGCACAGGCATTAAACCATCTTCATTAATAGGGTCTTTTTGGATTCTGCTTAGCATAAAACAAAATATGCCATAAAGAAAGTGAAGTATTAGCTTTAAATATCTCTTTAAACTCGCTTGATAAAAATAAAGCCTATATTGTGCCCTTAATCTGAAAAAAATTGTTTTCTGGGATTCACACACTTTCAGAACTAGGTAAACTGGAACGGGGTTTCTGAGCTATGATTTTAGGTCAGTTCTTATGGGCTACATTCTTCATATTTCATATTTTATGTTGAGTCTTCGCATCAAAATTTGACTGTGTTATCCTTTTTCCTATTCTCTCTAATAACAGAGTTTAAGGTACTGCTCAGAGTTACCAGCAGTAGCAAAATCTGAATATTTTAAATTAGTTAACCTGATGAGATTTAGTAATGCAAAGATGTTGAATGTTCCTGATGAACATAAGAAATAAGGAAGAATATAGTGAAAGTACAGCTTTAGCTATAAAAGACTCGACTTTGTTAATACTCTGTTTCAACTGCCACAACCCTGGAAATGCTTTCATCTTTTAATCCACGAACTCTTTTGGGTCCTCCTTTTACAAATACATTTTTAACTTTGGCACAGTGCCTCCTACAATTGATCTTGTCAAGGTTGCTACTTGTAAAGCATACACCTATATGTTTGCAAGACTGGGACGGTTGGGATGTTCAATGTACTCTCCACATTTTTACAGCTATTTGTACTTGGGGTTTATTTGTTTGTTTGTTTGTTTTCAAGCTATTAAGATCATTTTAATTAGACTTTTTTTTTTTTCCCAGTGCTATCATGAGTCTGTGCTCCAGTAATCTACGGCATACGTAACTCAAAGAATAAGGCTAAAATTGAGCTGGATATAACCATGTTCATAGCACTTGGGATGGACGGAATAAGATGGATTATGGAGAGGTTGTTGGAGCTAAGTGAATAATTCACAGTGAATAATTAATTTGACAAACTTAGCCTCTTTGTAAGTACAGACCAGATAACAGTCTCTTCTCATTCATTCATTATTCAGATTTATTCAGTATCTTTTGAATAGGGCACAGCACAGAGCAGCTAAGGTATCTCATTGTGGCTCTGAAACATGAATTGCAATCTCTCCCTGGATTCATATTTCATTTAACTCCTCTGCAAATTGGGACCTCTTCATTTGGGGCAAGTATACAATCAGAAGAATCACCATGGTGTAGGCCAAAAGCGCATCCAGCCCCAAATGCCACCTAGAAAGCTGCATTTGTTTCCAACCAGTTGAGGTGAGGGTAGTGGAGGAGAAAAGGCTTTCCCGCTTTCCACCTTTATGAGATAACTGCTGTAGGGAATGAGGCTGGTCTCAGTGGAGGATGACAGTGGACCCTGGCTGTTTTAGGCAGTGACAGGCTGACAGAGATGGGATTGTTTTCAGTGCATGATTAGAGTAAGGTAAAAAAGTCCATTAAATTTGTAACGGACTGACAGACCTGAAGAATGGGGTCCCATTCAGATGTGCTATCCCAGCCGTGTATTGCTGCACACATTTTCTGCACACACCTACAACATACAGGACTTTTTCACTAGGATGCTGCTTTGGAAGACAACGTACTTTTAGGTTGAGATTCCTTGCATTTAATGGGGAGCAAGAAACACTGGGAATAAACACTGTAACTGTTAGTGACTATAGGTTTTTCAGTTACATTCAGGGTCCTGAAATGAAAGGTTTCTGCTCCAAATAGCTTATAGACAGACATGATAAGAGAAGTATATGGGGAAAAGTGAAAGACATAAAACCAGTATGTAGCAGGAACTGTGGAGAACCGGCTGTAATTGGTAAGGATTTTATTCTTATTCACTTGAATTAGAAACCTCCACAAAGAAAGTTTCTTTCTGATTTGAATTCTATTTGTTATAATGTCACATACTGTATACTATCTCTAATAATGGTTATTACTGTTGTTTTTGCTTTCTACCCAGTTGAAACAACGTTTTGATGAACTGTTTTTCGTTTTAATTGCATTAATTTAAATTTGTGTATCCTATAAAATATTTACTGACAGCTTATCTGGCAAGGATTTACATGGTTCAATAAATACAAATCACACTGTAGTTTTTACATATTTTATAACAGGTTTTTGGTCAATGTTTAACAGCTTAACACTAGAACCATTTCATGATGTATTCTGTTAGTTTATCAATAAACATTCATGTTATATCTTCTAAATTGTAAGCAAAGAATAATCCTCCCCATCTCTATTAGCATGTGACTGATGATAAACAAAATTAATGTTAATTAAAATGTGTTGATAGCACAAAGCAAATCACAAATTTGAACTCTCATATGAAAGAGAAGACATTTTTCTGAAAACAAAATAAAACCACTTCATTTTATACTACAGGATACAAAATGATTAAATCCATTTCAGGAGACCAGTGCTTTTTTATCAATTATTTTGATGAAAAAGAAAGATAAAAAAAAAAAAAAAGTTTTATCAGGCTTCTAAGCTTTACTCTGTTTATGTCTTGTCAATGACAAACTCTTAAGCACTGACACAGCTTCACTTTTCTGTATGTCCTCTTCATATCCCTCAAGGTTTTTACTGAAGCAAAGACAGAGATAGCCTCTGGTCCTCAAGGACTGACCCCTACCATGATCAGATAACAGAAGAAAGCCTCATGTATTTCCCCTAGCTCTCAATATTGCTTATAGCAAAATGGAGTTGGATGATCCTAAAGCTTTAACTAGTGATTTTAGATGATCTCATTTAGGTCAACAGTAGGCTTTGGGTTCTTCCTCCCATCAGCTCTGGATGCTGACTGTCCTTTAAACCTTGTCTTCTCAGTTCCAGTGTATACCAGAATTAAGCCTTAAATCTGAAGAACCGAGGTTTTGACAGACATTTCGCTAGATGCTGGGTCAAGGCTGGTGCTTTTGCTTCTCTGCAAGATACCCTGAGCCTTATTTATGGCAAGCAGGAGCTTGCCCACATGACAGCATGGCATGAACTTATTTCTCCAGTGACAGCAGCAGCTTAGGGGAAGCCTTTTTCTCCACATAACAGGAGATGGTTTTAAGAACTAACCAAATCTGTTTAGCTTAGTCACCCTATGAGTGTCATCATTGCCCAGAAAGAGATAGCCAGCAAGACATTGTTCTTCTGTGAATATGCAACACTTTTATCCTCCATGTCTTATATTTGTGTTTTGATGTATTAAAAGCATTACAAACATGTTTGAATGAGCATAATATCCACAAAAAATGGTATAGTTGCTCCTATGAAGACTGAAATCTACTCTCTCTCCTCAAGTCAAGTGCCTGCTACACATAGGCAATAGATGTTTCCAGGGAGCATTTGATTTTAACTTTGGGAGCCTAGAGAATGATCTGCTCACTCAGCTTTTGCCATGCCTTCCTTCCATACTGTCACCTGATGGAAGAAAACAATGCATTTATCCTGAACTAGAATATTTGGAGGCTCTTTGCAACTGTTTATACAAGAAGGATGGTTGAATAATAAGAGATATACCAAGACCTGATGCTGTAATTTTGAGGCCTGGGAATTTCATGAAAAGCCATCCTTTTTTAAGATTGCAATTCGAGATAGTGTTTTTTTCTTTCATTAAGTTACTTTAATTTCTTTTTAAGCACTTGGAACTATAATTTATTTTAATTCATATGGTCTGTTGCTGAACACTGCTGACCTCCCTCTCCCAGAAGATTTTTCCTTTCCTTGGAGCAGTTGCAGGGGGCTGCATGTCACAGCACTTGTTTTACAATGAAACAAAACATTAACTGAGGATTTGTTCCTCTCAACCAGCCCATGTGTTTGTGTGATTTTGCTCATGGATATAGAGATCAGATCATTTTTACAAGGTGCTCTTTTTCAGGAGGTAACTACAGCATTTAGTAAAAGTGGGTCCGGATTTTTGTAGTGGACTCTATGGCACTAGAATTACTTCCTGACTCTCAACCTGCTAAGTGAGTTTTCTTATTTACAGATGTATAAATCTTCACAGCAAGAAAACAGTGATGATCTTCCCTGACTTTGAATTTCTGACATCCAGTCCAATTCTTAATGCTTTCTAATTTGCTCACTGATGTCTCATCTCACCCTGAATAGCACTCTAATTTACAATCCAGTATCAGTTCTTGAGCTTCATTGCATGTCTTCCCTCATAAAAACTATCTAGTTTGTTTAGGAATTCCCCATATATCTGTTTTCATTTTGGTAGATTTACTGTAGACTTTTTTCCCCCTCGGTCCACATTTTTTTCTGAATAAGAAGTGCACAAAACCATATGCACTACCTGAGGACTTCATAGTGCTAAGTAGGTCAGAAAGATTGCTTCCTGAGCCCAGTAGATGGTACTCCTGTTTAGATAGTTCAATACAATATTTTCTAGTTTTACAGAAGAGTGATGTGCTGACAAACACAGACTAATTGAGTCAAAATTCTGCAACTATACCACAGAAGATGATCCTACAGTTAGCGAAAGAGATGGCCTAGACAAGCACAGTGACATTCTTCATATTTTTCCTGTGTATTACGAATATATATTCACATCTATATTAACTATAACTATATTCTGAATTATAGCTAATCTTGTTCATACTGAAGTTTTGTAATAAACGTTTCTTGACTTCAACATCAATGGGAATGGTTTTGTCATTTCTGTGATTATATAGAGTTATTTAGTTTTACTTTTCTTTTTATAGTGTATTTGCAATAAACCATAGATCCACATAAGATGATAAGAAGGTATCAAAATCAGTACTTTTGATGACAAAAGAATAAGTTGACACTCTTTCAGCTACACAGAATGTTAATAGAAGTTAGCAGTGTAAAGAAGCAATGCACCACAGGGACGTGAGATCATGGGCTTCGCAGACAGATGTTTTGGAATACTTTTTGTTTTAAATAGCCTTAAATATTAAACAAAAAATCCAAAATGCCCTTTATGAAAATCTTATTTCACTATTATATGCATGCTCTGGAGGAATAAGAAAGCTTTTCCCTTTCTACTTGGATATTCTCCTTTCTAGAAGCCTAAATAAAGCTTCAATGCAATCTGAATCTTGGAGATCAAAAGGCTGATTTTTCATTTTCTAACAAGAAGGATCATGCTGTCATAAAGGGACAGTTGGTTGATTTGGAATACCTGTCAAGCACAAAGGAATTCCCTGGAAACAAATTAAATAACTAGGAAAACTGGAAGCCTATTTACAAATTTCTTAACATTTTGTCTATACTGTAACATAACAATGATTTTTGACCCTAGCAGCTTTACCCAGCAGAGGCAAACAAGCTTTGAATTATTGCTCTGCTGCAATGTAACAATTCCATTGCTCTGACCCTTGGTGTCTTGCAAAATACAGTAGAACAATAATTGTCAATCCTTCCTATACAATGTGTTAGATTTGACAGAGGTCAGCATTAGCTACAAGACCTTTGGCTGGTGCTCAAAGAGGTAATATCTCTTCTCTAGCTCAGCTGATAAAATGTTAAATAGAATCAATGTTTGCCATGTTTTTGCCTAGACGGAGATAAAAACAGTTTTTACACTGTAACATGTTTTTTAATAGTCAGAAAATAGATGACAGTATTTCTCAAAGTGCTTTGGTAAATATACTATTTAAATGTCAAAAGTTTTAATTTTTGTAAAGAGAAATGGAGTAATTCTTCCTTCCAATTTGCAGTGTGAGTAATTTAACAAGGCTTTGCCATCTGCAGAAAACAGAATTTTGTTACAGATCTTACATGAGTAATACGTGAAGGAAAAAGACTGACTCATAGACATTTTGTGTCAGCATGTGATTTGTATAAAGCAAGTACATAATCTGACATGGAAATAAAATGCATCAGCATGGTCAGTGCTCCTCTTTGGCACTGTGAAGGAGCTGGTGGCAAGGTCAGCAGTTGCAGCATCTAAGCTCCTAGCATCGTAAGCAGTTGGTGGTAAACATTTAGCTTCGGTCCTAGAGCCTGAGTCTTCTGTCTGTCGTCTCTGAACATTTTGATTGAAAAAGTTGAAGAGAAACAGACAGATATGACATGAGGCTGTACTCTGTATCTAAGGGGGAAATCAGACTTTTAGACCAGAAAGAAGAACCGATATATGAGATGAAAGCACTTATTTATGTAATTCAATTTAATAAAATTATGCCTTTTAGTGTATTTGTAGTCTGTGAACATAAAAATGTATAATGTTGAAATAAAAAGCAAAAGTAAAGACCCTTTGTGATTAAGTATATTTCCTAGTCTCTACCCATACAAAACAAACCATGAACCATACAATCTTTGGTTCCCACTTCCGCTGCAGATTGCTGATACTATTTTGAATATGCTATCCACTCAGATGGCTTGATGAAGGCTGAGGCAAAGAAAAGACATTTTTTGGTCAGTAAGCTGTCTATGAGAAAAAAGCTATTTCATAAGATAATAATTTGACACTGAGGTTGAGCATTCACTGTGATTCTCATGAAAAAGACAAACCCAGGATGTGCTGAATCCCAGAAATCCAAACTTTTGAAGGATTTTCCTGCAGAGCACTTGTGAATTTTCTCTATGCTGGGACACTGAAAGTCCCAAGCAGTTCATCATTACACAGTGAAGACAAGCAGGTCTTCAGGGCAGCAAGCATAAGAACAAGGTGGACAATGTAGGAAACAACCACTTGGAAGACTTTTCAAGTTTTGGGAAGCATTTATATTGCACTTATTCACACAGAAAATGCACATCAGTTGGCAAGCTGCCTTACTGGTTGCATTGCAGATGTTGAATTAAAGGACTGTTTGCTTCTCCCATCTTACCCCACCCTTGTTCCTGTCTGTGTTCTCATCCCATCTCCATCCTCATCCTTGCTTCCTTCATCTTCACATTCTGTAAACCTGCCAGTAACTGAGACTCAGCTGATAGAAAAGTCTAACTGTAAAATGTGATGGAGACAAATGGCCCTTGCAATGTTTACTGAAGAATACTTGCTGGAGTTCACTAGTCTGTGTCCTTCACTCCTCCATTTCCTCTTTCCCAAAGGTTGAGCTCACCTAGTTTTTACCTTACAGCACAACTCCCATATCTTCAGTATGCTGTCAGTGACATGTTTGGCTTTTAAGACTGGGCAGTTAAAACACTTTAATTATGAGATTCCCAAACCTCACTCTTGGGTAGTTGGTCCCTGACTGTAAATTTTGAAAGACAATTGTGAAACATGTTAGCAGACAGTAAACTTAGAGTAAGTTTACTGAGTAGTAAACTACTGAGAGTAGTAAGTATTTGCCTCAGAAATTAAATGCTTCCCTATAAGTCAGGGGATAGAAGAACAGTATCAAACTGACTGGCTTCCCTGTTATAATGAAAGGATTCACATTTCAGAGCTTCATGTTTCAAACAGGAACAATCACCAAATTTCTCACAGATGAGTTGGGGTGCAAATATAATTATGCCTAAGGAATTCCATTTCATTTGATAAAAAAGAGGAGAAGCAAGGTACTCCTCAGCAGAGGCACATAAGAAACAGACAGGAACAGTAAGTAAGAGAGAAAGGAGTCAGAAAGGCAAGCAAGGGGGAAAATACCTGAAAGTTTGTTGAACATCTCAGGAAAAAAAAAAAAAGAAAAACTAAAAAAAAAGCCAGTCCTTTGAATGTTGGCCAAATACGTTGTGTGGAAACAGGTAACAGGGAGCATGAGCATTTGTCTCTGGACAGTATGGGAGAGAGGTTTATGAAGCAAAGCAATCTGTAACCATTCCTTCTTTTTTCTCCTTCCTACATTTTCAAAAGATTAGTCCAATGCCAAACCAGCTATCTATCTTCCTGCCTCAGCCTGGCAATTACAGCCCTGCAAAGGTGCTGGGTTCCCTGTGTGTGAAAGAAACAAAATACCCACTTTCATCTTTGTGTCTGAGTGCATTTGTACTACATACATACATCGGATTTTTCTACAAAGACAGGAAGGCAAGGTCTGTTTTTTCATCATACATTTAAAAGTGAACTCTGACTGCAGGCACAGGTCTTTGTAAGCATTTGAACAGCTTGCTCTCAGCTTCACACATTTATTTCTGAAGAACCCAAGTGCATTGAGCAAATATGCACATTTTAGTACTAATGCTACTAGAGTGTTCACACTGATGGTTGTACACATATATTTGTGCACTTACCAACAGTGTTGCTGAGAGAGAGGGAAGGAGACAGGGAGGAGAAACAGTAAAGCAAAAAAAAAAGTCTATTACCAGGAAAGGTAAAAATTTAGTGACACAATTTAGTAAACTGTATGAAGCATAGCATTCAGCACTCAGGAAAACACCTAGATACTCAGTTCCTTATCTAAAGTATGTCCAAACTATCTGCACTTCTTGAGTCTGCAAAGCTGAACTGGAAATTGGACAAGACAGTCTTTTCTGGTATTGCCTGTTTCTGGCTTAGACAGATAGGGGATGATAGCATCTTTCTTTACACACTTTTGCAGCACAGTTAGCCGTCCAGGGCTAACCAGAAAGCACAGTGATGTGCAGGAGAGATAAGGAAGTCCAGGATTAACTATGGCAGGCCCTTGATTTTGTTCCCAGTGGAGGTCTAGTCCCGTGTGCCTCTGTGTGAGGACTGCAGCCAGTCTGCACACACAATACTTCTTCTTCATCCAGTGGTGAGGCTTCACAAGTGGCTGCATGGACTTCCGAAGTGCTGCCTCTGCAGAAGACAAGTAACCCACAGATTAGTTTCCTGGGTGACATTTCCTACATGGCCAAGGAGACAATGGAAAAATAAAAGCAGTGAATTCCACAGATACCAAATGCACCATCACTTATAGGCTTCATTCCTAGGGCACCTTCCTATGTCAGAAAATGTAAGCCTCTGACAAAAGTGAGTTTTTGTGGCATTTTGCCTAATATTAGAGGATGCAAACCCTTCTGTGGACTCCTCAAAGCTGAAGAAGTACACTCACTCTGATTCAGCTGAAAGCTGCCTGGCCAAAAGAAAGCAGGAGAAAAAAGGCAGGATTTGTTCACTATGGGAAAGAAAAAGGAAAAAAAAATCAAGACCTTAAATTGTTTGATTTTAATTCATTTTCATTTGTAAGTAGATGCATTTGCAAGAACCAGTTTAGTTCTTTATAAAAGTGAAAGTAAGCAACCACTGATTGAAAATGAGGTTACCAAATAAATACTGATACACATTTACTGTGCATTAGTAAAGAAATTGAGCAAGTGTTTTGTTTAGTGCACGTTTTACCTTAATCCAAAAAAATAGATATTCCAGGTCTAAGATGAAGAAAACCATAAATAAAACTGCCTGGTATTATAAAGTGGAAGAAAGGGATGTACAGACTGTTCATAAATAGCAGAAAGTATCGATCAGTGATGGTGAAATATCAGTGAACTCTGCAGACCACTTTGAGTTACCTCCTTGTCTTTGATTAGGTTCAAATGTTAAACTTAATCTGTAAACCTTTAAATGGAAATCAGACTCACCAGCCTTGAAGACCTGAGATTTCAGAAAACAACCACTGAGTTTGATCCAAATGTCAGAACAAAATTGCAGAGAAAGACTTCATATTGCTGAAAATGAAATTAAAAATCAATGAACACTTTTTAGCCATTCTTTCTCCTGTTGAATATTAATGAATGGGTAAGAGGAATACTAGCATCTAGAGAATTTACTGTATTAAAATTGCATGTAGTCAAGAGCTTTTTTTAAGTTTTTTATAAAATTATTTCATTTATTATAAATATTTCTTGAAACAAAAAAAGAATAAAATTAGATGGTTTTGTACTTTCTACATATGATCTGCTGCTGTCCAAAAGAAAGGCTTCAGGCTGCTGTGTTTCTCCAGGGGCAAGGCATGGGTTTTTTTTAAAAACAAAATATAGAGACTTCACCTTGTTTCTTGCTGGACCAGCACAGATATTCAGTGTGGTCTCAGGACAGCATTCCTTTAATGACAGCCTTCCTAACTCTTAAGTAAATGGAGTTTCCAATGGTTTCTTGGTCCACTTGGGAGGTGGGTACTGACACTCCGAATCAGCTACTGGCTGCGAGGGCTGCATTGTAATGCAGAACAAATGAGGGTTGGATACATGCCCTCATCGCATTCAGCCGCCACTGCTGCCACTTACAATTACAAAGGACAAGAGCAAGAGACACTTCAGCAGCGGGGAAGCATGACCTGCGAGCCGCAGCTCATTTTGCACTGCACTTATTCAATACAGCACTGCCCTATAATTTCCTATAGCATTGTTATCTGTTAGCCGTTTACACAGTCACACCTTCATTATGTCCCCAGTTGCCAGTGCCGGCTGCTTGTCACATCTATTGATTGCACTCCAGCTGCAATTTGCATGGAGCACTCGTGACTGTCCTTAGACAGACCGGTACCCCTCATAAGGACTGATATGTCCTGTGGGGACTGACACACCTTATAGAGGCTGATGCCCCTTGCAGGGACTGACACCCCTTATAGAGGCTGATACTCCTGCCGGGGACACAAGCCCCTTCCAGGGACTGATACTGGTTGTAGGTACTGCTACCCCCTGACAGCGATTCAGCCAGGGCTGACAGACCTGCCGGGGAACGATGTCCTTTTGGACGGGGCAGCAGTACTAAAGGCATGCCTGAGGGCTCTGGGCCATTCCCCTCACCAGCTGGCAGCCCCAGGAAAGAATCTCAAGACCCCCATGGGAAAACACAGACAGGAGGATCTCAGAGACAGACCTTGCCCTGGAGCAAGCACAATTCTTGGTAAATTCAAGTCACTGTGATTGCCTCACAGATAGCCACAAAGCACTTGAATACCCCAGTCCTTCTGTTGACTATTTGGCATTAATCTCTGTATATATTGGGTGCACGTTTTAGTGCAGAGGGTTGAGGACAGATCGAGACACAAGGAACAAGAAGGGGAAATTGTATTAGATGGATGTCAGTGCGGCTTATTGCACTAAGTTTTCTATTTCTCTGTCATAACAAAAGAGACGATCAAAGGGTGCAAAGATGCCTGTGAATCTGAGCGTGTCTCCCAGAAAAACAGGCTTCTAAGTCAGCAGTCACTGCTGGCACATGCAAGGAAGATAGCATCCCACAGCTGGGGGGGTAATATGTCCTGAAATTGGTATCCTGCGCTCTGAACATTTGTGTTTGTGTGCAAACCTGAGATGCAGATATTTTATTGCAACCAACAAGCTGCAATACTTAGTTCTGTTTATGTTTAAGTCAGTAGTACAGGTCTGTTGTATCGGGCTGGAAGCAGGATTGGATTTGGTATCAGAAGTGGCTGAAGATCTCTGTCTAAAAATTGTCTAAGTGAGTGCACAAGCAGAAGACAACAAGGTGATCAGATGGGGCTGAATGAAGCATTAATTGCTGTGCTCCTGGAGGAATATAAACAGCCTCTTGAAAGGCTTAGTGATTCATTTGCCCTTTCTCTCCTATGCCTTTATGTTTCAGAGGAAGGTTTTGTGAGATTTTGGCTGCAGAAGGAAGGAATCCAAGCTATCTGTACCAACGATGGTAGCTCAGCTGGATAACAAAATCCTCACATTACTGCAGAGCAGGCAACTACGCAAACCTTTTCAAATCCTCTCCACAAGTAGAGTGCAGATAAAAGCAGGCAACAAAATGTTTCTGAAATTATCTGTGATGGAGTAAAATCATGCATCATTTCATGAGAGATGCTGAATCAATGCTTATTACTAACAAGTAAGGTGTTTAAATCTTTCAATGGGTGTGGGAAGAAAAGAAAGAGAAGGAAGTGTCTGAGATGAACACAGTAAATTGTAACATGAATTTTAAATAAATTCATCCTAATTATTTTCAATCATAACATATACATTCCTGATGATTCTCTATCTCTTCCTTTCTGTTTTACAACATTGGTTAACATACTGATCTGTTCACTTCTTTTGTGTTTTTTCTTCTCCAGCGCATACAAAAGCCATAGCTTGTAGAAAAATAATCTAATCTAATTTTTTCTTCAGGGAGAGGAAAGCTCGGTAGCCAAGCCTAAAAACAAGAATTAGCATAACTACTTTTGAGAATTCACTCTGAAAAAAGCCAAGTATGCTTCACTGTGGTGTCAATCGTTTCACAGTTTCAATATTAACTAATACATAGCAACTCTCATTTCTGAAATCTTCAGTATCTAAAGTATTATAATTTTTATTTAGAATTGCATCAAAGTAGAGATATTAAACTATTTGCTTTCTACTTGTAACTAAGTCTGGGGTTGTTTTGGTCGGATATTTTGGTGAAGTATTCTATTCCCAGTCAGAAGGTCACAGAAGTCACAATACAACCCAGACACTTACCTTTCACTCTTCCTGCAATACGGAACAACACAGTGTCACTTGAAAAATTTACAGCTAAGGTCAAGGCCAAAGGAATCAAATAAGCCCCTGTAAGCAGTGGAGCACAGGGGATGGTGAGGAGAGGTCATCCATATGTCAGTGATACTGTAAAGTGCAGGCAACAGAGGCAGGGTGAGCTGCTCACCCCTGTTTTAAGAGCCCACGCAGATAATATTGCACACGGTTACCTGCATTTTGATAGTCGCTAACATTTTTATTTTTAAAAGGAGTCTGAAAATAGCTAACTCTGTCTATCAAAAGTAAGACACGATCAAAAACTCTGCTGTGCTGTGCTGTGCTGTGCTGTGCTGTGCTGTGCTGTGCTGTGCTGTGCTGTGGGGGTGCTTCTCAGATAAAAGCAGACCTCATCCCAATACAAATCAGGCCACAATTTCAACCTCTCTGCATGAGCAGAGTCACTCTGGCAGATGAAGAAAGAGAGGAGAAGAATCCTGCTAAAACTTCCTGAAGTCCTGACGGGCTCTGGGTCAGGCTATCAGCATGAAACATGTTTTCTGTCCAAATTGTCCTCTGAGCTCAAGGAAACTATACCGCCAGCCGTCTATCTCACTATGAGTAAGGAGGCATCCTGTACAACAAACACCACTCTAAATTACGATTTTTCAATATTTGCAGTTTTACCCAAAAGTTGTTATGTGAGTTGTTTAAATCCAAGAACAACGGTGAAGATAAAAGAGCAAGAAAGCTTTCTTGTGCTATTTCGGTATTTGCTGAAACTAATAATTCAGTGTCATATGTGATGATGTAGTGAGTCGGCAAACGTGAAATATCTCTAGGGAGCTCTTTGTTCTGCTATTTTTTTTTCCACTCAGTGCTTCTGGTTGTCAACAGAAAAACATAAAATAAATTTTCAGGTTCTAAATAAAGCATCTTACATATGGTCCTAATACTTCTTGCTGGGGAAAAAAAAAAAAGAAAAGGAAGATAAAATTAAGTCAAATGTTGATGTATAATTTTCCTTAACTAGTCTCTCCTTTGATAAAGATGTAACAGGAATATTAACCATTTGAAGAGGATGTTTATAAAACTGATTCTAAAAATGGAAATGTATATTTTATAACCCAGGATTCAGGAGAATATTTTATATTTTGCCTTGATGTCATTTCAGCCCTTCTATTTTTTGTCCCTCTTTCATTTTTATACTAGATTTGGAGTCTGATAAAATCTAGGGAGAAACAAGCTACAGTCATCAAACTTTACCTATTTTAAAGACAAAGCCTACTTTTACCAATTTTGGCTAGTTTTAGGATGCAAAGAAATGCTGAGAAATCCCATGTTGCCCAAGATGCACTCAATATTGAATTCACTTGTGGAAAAAAAGAGAAAGGTGCTTCCAAAATAAACTTGGACCTACTACCTAGGGGCCTGTCTTTCTCCAGTTGTGTGCCAAGGAGTGCAGGGTGACAAGACTCTGCACTTAGGTCTTTACTTGAGTGAAGTGTCAAAATTAGATGGGATGAATCCAGACTTAGGTCTCCTGCCTTATGATTAAACACGGGATTTAAAACAGTGTTTCCACTGAATCTTTCCCTACCACTAAGCTTGGCAGAGTTCACATCTGCCAATTTTATTCACAAACTGTCCATCAGTGAAGAGAAGTTCATTATTTTAAAATAAGTCATGTCAGTTTGGCTAAGGATTTATTTGATACAGCACTTGTATTTTAAGGCTTCAGTGGCTGCCTGTCATTGTCATCCTAATGTAAAACTGATCTTTACTGGTATGACACATAGAAATTAATGCCTGCATGTAGATTCAGTGAGAAAACTAAGAGAAGGTGGTTTTGGATAGTGGGCAGAGGCAAAAACTACTAATTAACAGAGTAACTGTTAGAGCCACCATGTCCCTAGGGAACTGTTAAGAGATGCGAGTTTATCTCTTTTTATGTGAAAGGAGGGTCCACGATTCACCACCAAGATGGACCTGTTGGATTTCAACAAGCTTACCTGAGGCCTTAAAACAATATCTTCAACCTCCATCTGTTTTTTGAGTTTGCACTGAGATTTTGGTCTGCTGAGCTACCCAGAGATACCAGGTTGTTCTTTGGGGTTTCTAGAATAAGGGAGACACACAGACTAATTACTTTTGTCTCTGTGCCTCTTGATGTCCTCAATTCTCTTGATGCATGTTCTGGATCTGTCATCTGTCTTTGTTTGAGTTTCCCTGTTTGGATGTGGACCTTGCATGGGGTAAATATCATTCTCCTTCAGTGGCTTAGTTGTGGCAGAAGACCTGTATGCAAGCACCTCCTATGTATCTCTCTTTTCTGCAAAGAGATTCTTCAGCATCTCTACTTTGCAGATGCCTATCAGAGATTACGATTTGGATCAGTTGTAGTGCAGGAGAAATAAAATGAAGGGGAAATTGATGTGGGTGGTAGAGAATAAACCTGGAATAGTACAGACTTCATTGGGATTACATTCTCCCCTTATTCAAGATAATTCCAGGAGTTTAGTTTTTCATTCAGGAACTGCTACTGTTTTCCTAGTGGTGCTGGTGGATGTTTATTTAGACCTGTGATTGCAGTCATAGCTCCTTGACATTTCCTTATTCCCACTATAATATCACCTAGATATCTCAAGCAAGGAAGGGCAGGGGGGAGTGTCCATATTTGCAGGAACTGCACCTAGACAAAAGCAAAAGACATAATTTATCTCCATAGTATAAAACCAAATCAATGAAACGAAAATTAGAGGAAGGAATATGGCTTGTTGTCATTATGTAGAACATAGACCTACTTAAAGTTACATACTTCAGTGTCAGTTAAGGACTGATTTCAGATCAAGGATATTCAAACTTTGCATTAATTCCATGATGATATCCTAGTACAGTAGGAAAGTTTACAAGCGGAGTTTTTAGCCAAGTGATGTCTGTCTACATTTAGCAACATGTCATATTTTAGAACAATCCTAGCATAAAACGGTAACAGACTCACCAGCTGCTGAGAAACACTAGCCAGAACTTCAATCTAGATTTGAATTGTTCTACATCAATTATCCATCATATAGGAAATAAAATGCACAAAATTGTTTAATAGTATTAGATAGCCTTTATGTTATTTGTTTTCATCTACTGGCGTCTGTAGTTTCTGACTTCTGAATGGCCATTCTGTGCCACAAAGATAACCTTCCCCAGGCAAATCATTGTTTTAAATGGCTTATTGGAAGGCCATATAGGGTAAAATACATTTTTTTAAATGACTTTCATTATATAGTTTATAGTTCATTCAAAAAATACAAATTATTTTCTTGAGTTTCTCAATGGCCTCATTCTGACTGTCTATTGTAGGGTGCTCAGTAGAGGCTGTAGGGCTTTACTTATCTTAGAAAGTTGTAGTTGATTGTTACCACTGGCCAAGTGTTCGAAAGTATACGTAAATGCAGAAGTTCTCCTTTATTCTTCCTGTACCTTTCTGTATTTACATCCTGAACTGTTGCTTTTGGCTTTGCAGTGATTATATATTGTATAAATCAGAATGCCATTTGAAAAGTATATTTAAAAATAAGGTAACAGAAAATTGCAGAAACATCTATTGTAAAGTAATAGAATATCACAGCAACTGATGAATCTGTTAGGAAATCTTACCAGAGGTCAATTTAATTTAATATACTTCTCTTATACTGACTATTATTATAACTTAGCCTCAGCCACTGTCACTAACAAGGTCAGTGACTGGTGCTGGAGATCTGAAGGAAAAGGCAGTAATACTAAACACATGTATGCCTGCAAACGTAAACTTTAGACAAAATATACTTCTAAAATAACTTCTTTAATCTCTAACACATTGCATTACTGAAATAATGCTGCACAATAACTATGCTGCAGTATTTTTCAGTACTGCCTTATTTCTTTACAATGCAGTTACTGCATGATTACTCTATAAAACATTTTTAGAGTCCCAGAGAAGTTGGTTAAGGTTTCTCATGACATAGGCTAGTAGTATTCATTTTAGAAGATGGTAGAGCCTTTCATCAAAAAACTTTGCAAGTCTTTGTAAACCACAAGTCTCCTAAGGGGAGAATTTATTCATCGTTTAATTTTTGGAAGGTTTCCAAACTGAAAAGATTAGGGTGAAAAGTATATTGTGTGCTAGTCACTCCTGGTCATTTTAGCTTTCCTTAATCCCCTGCAGTAAGTATTTGCATCTGTATTTTACTGATGAAAAAGCTGTCATCACAGAGAAATGAAGGTCTTAATTTTTAAGTCTGGTCACTGTTTCGGACAGCTCTCTTCTCTGGTGCCAGATTTCCCAGCCTGAGGCAACTGAGTGATGAGGGTGATGCTGCAGTTCAACGTCTTGGGAACTCCTTGTAGCCATCTGCCCAAAGAGGTGGGCTGAGGCCTATGGGTGACACTGCACTCCTCCTCCACAGAGGGCTATCCAGGAGCACCTCTCTTCATCGTGGATGCTGCTGGTGCAAAGCAGGGTTGTTCTGTGCCGGGATGTGCCCTTGGTAAATAGGGTTGCAGCTCTTTGCTCTGGACAGTCACACTGCAGCACAGGGGACCTTCCCCCTTAGGGCAAGGTTTAAATGGTTTTAAATGGTTTATTCAAAGAATATAGAGAGACAAAAAAGACTTTTCAGTCTTTTAGTCTCAGATAATAGATATTTAGTAATTAAAATGCAATAAAAACTAGCTGTTGTAGCTTGATGCACTTTCCAGTCCTTAGAGAAAGAGTGTACTTTATTACTTTTCTGTATATTGGGATACTGGGGCACAGAAATGTGGTCAGTGGAGACCTTACAGGAGATCTGTGAACAAGTTAGTCCTGTATGAACAACTGATTATGACCAGTTTGGGCCAGGATTGAAACATCTGAAAGCAGAATGAGGTTTCAGATATCCCTGCTTTGGGGACACTTGCATTCTACATTTTGGTTTAGTATATTACAAACACAGGAAACACTATTAAAATCCAAAATTATTTGGATTTCTGGTGATGAGCTGTATCTCTACTCCCTGCCAGAGACAGAGCTGCTGAGTTATGTTTTAATATGTCCATACAAACATCTTTCAGAAAGTTTTGTCTCGTCCTCAATGACTTCTGGCTTGTGTGGCATATACAGACTTAGTAATTACAATGATTTTCAGTCTTTGGCATCTAGGTATTTTCTCCATTAAAGAGACTATTATCTAAGCAGCTTTGAAACATTTACCTCATGCTCATCAGGGAGCTGGATGTCACTTATTGCTGGCATGTTGCACAGCAAACCCCCATCAGAGTAGATATGGGGCTTGGAAGAAACGAGGAGAAGAGGGGCAGCTTCTCCTGTGGGAGATGATACTTGGCTGCTATGGCTTTCCCATAGCCCACAGGAGAGAGAGTATTGCATTCCAAATTCATTCAGTTCTGTTGCAGTTTAATGAAGGGGCAAAATCCTTTTAGCATTGCCCTAACCGCCTGCTACCCAACACCACAGTGTTACCCAGCCTGGACTATTTCATGTGCAAGACTATGCAAAGCAGAGAGGGCGACCTGTCTACAGCAAGGCGTTTTTCTGGCAAACTTGATACACTAAATATGGGTCTGTACCCTTGCTGCTGCATCACCACTCTGTGATGTTTGGCCCCAAAGCAAAAGTGGCTTTTGCTGCAAATAGCCACAGTGACAGCTCCTTGTAAGTAGGGCAAGAGTGGATTAGTGCAGGCATTTTGCAGCAGAAGGCTCTGGAGTCTCACCTGCGCAGACACATGATTGCATTCCTGTCCTGTTTTAACGCCCTTGAGTGTCTTTTCTCTACCAAATTTGAAGGGCTTTATTTTTTTTTCTACCTACACAGGCAGGAAGGAGCAAAAGCAAGCAGGAATGGGGTGTGGAGGGTGGGAGAAAACTAGACAGCGGCTAGGAGCCAATAGAGCATGTCTGCTCCCAAGCAGCAAATTACAAAGGTCTGTACCATGGTCTACTGTTCTCAGTATCCACAGCTCCTTAGGGAAGGGAGAGTAAGAACACAGCTGGAAACTGGGAAATAACAGCAGCCAAATGGCCTCTTCTTCAAGGGTTTGTGCATATTCTGAGAGGACCACAATTTGCTTCTGCTATTCGTTGTGCTGCTCAGCAGGATCTTTTGGATATGGGAGGAGCAAATCCTGCAAATACTGCAACATTCTCATGGAGTATCTCTGGTACACTGTAGATGTTCCACCTCATTTTATATATTTGCATTTCTGTAACTTCAGTGTGGCACTTAAAAAAAATAACGGTTTCACCTCTAATTCTTATAATATCATGTCATTGAAAATCAAGTTACTCCAAATTTCAAGAAATGAGAATAAAGAAAAAAAAAGGATTTAATTCTACTGTATCTAAACATGTCTGTACAGAAAAAGTACTGGTCACTCATAATGGGCTTAGTATTCAGATTTGGATAGCTTTTCCAAAGTTATGTTCCTGAACTTGTTGATCAAAAATTCTTACCTGAAAGATGGGTGAACTGCTTTTTTTATTCAGTCATTTTCATTTTCCTCTACACTATATTGCTTAGGCATGGAAATATAACTGGTGATGTATAATTAAGGCATGCAACCTGGAAGTCAGTTTCACTCTCTCTCCCCACCGCATTCTCATAGTCACTATCAGTCTTCCAGTTAATAAAACCATTTGAGCTGCCCTTCAGCTCTCCTCTTTTGAGAGAACCTAAGTGAAGTGAATTGTCACAAATCCTGCAAAGCTTGGACTCCTTGCTTGGGTACCTCCAGTGCTGAGAGACACCTGTCTATCTCACAAGAACAGGAAAACAGCATCATCAGAGGAGTGACAACTCCCCAGGCAGCATAGAGAAGAGTCTCTCACACCAGGATTCACAACTTAAACGCTCCTACCTGTCTGAAACACCTAGGCCTGAATAGCTGGCTGTGCACTGGTGTAACATGCATTTCTTGTGAGGTGTGTGAAGTTACTGCTTTTAGAACAGTGTGAAATATTTCAACTTGAAGGTAATAAACATAACAACCTCCACAGCCAGGCCCATGGAGTTAGGAAAAGCTGCTTTATTCAACAAAAAGGAGCATGAAATATCACTAATGATCATTACCAGGGTATTCAGGAAGAACTATAGTTTCTGCAGGGTTTCTATCAAGTGCATTGGCTGTTAGTAGATATAAGCACATAGCTCTTCATTGCCAAGAGGAGAACTTCCAGCAGCATGGCTTAAGTTGTTTCATACCTTCACCAATCCTGAAACCAGCCTAGGATGGAGATATACTACCATTATAGCTCAGCTGTTGCTAATGTCTGCTTGCTTCTCATAACTGTGCCTAGAACTAAAAAGCAGTTCACAAAACTGTTAAAATCAAATTATAGTTTCTGAGAAACTATAGTTTGGCTTGGTAGCAGGACTTCTCTAGGGATTGACAATGCCAACTTATCTTTTTAACTCCTCAGATTCCAGTCATTTTGAAAGTATAACAAAATGTTACCAGAAAGAAAGTCTGCAGAAACTTTAAAGAATGTGTTGAGCTTGACATCATCCCTAAAAATGAGTGAATGTCCTGGGATGCTCATTTTCTAATTGGATCTTTTTTCCCTTCTAGATCCCTAATGGCCAGAGCACAGATTGGAAAACATAGAAGACACTTTTCTAAATCTGCCTTCTAAACTGAGGGATTTAAACTGCAGACTGATGAGAAGTTTGAACATGCAGTTGTGTTTTGCAGTACTATTACTACTTCACAGACAACAAGTTTTTGCCATGTGATGACAGTCAGCTGTGCTCTGGACAACAGAAACCAGAAAGAGTAAAAAGGTTAATGGCTGAAGGCTCAAGCTCAAGAAATAGTGAACACCTCTCTGCTTTCCCTCATATATGTTTTCCTCCCTGAAACAGTCAGAAGCTTTTTAAAGAGAGGTTTACTTTAGCCACGTGGTGGTTCAAAAGGTTTGATTCTTCTGGGTGATGCGTATGCTGTAAAAAGCCCCAGCCACTAACCTGTATAAGCTCTGCATGTGAAAACCTGCATGTGGTGTTTCCTGAATTATATCTGACATCCAAACCATGCAGGCCTGAATTCACCTTGGCTGGTAAGGAGGGGCGGAGCAGGGGGGCAGTTTCCACCATGTGCTTTGCACTGTGTCACACAGTTACAACTGAGGTTACAAAGAGCCTTCTTACCATATGTGACCTACTCCATGGAGGATGGGATCTGAAAGGTGACATCATCTTGGCACATCTGTGTCATCCAAATCCTGGTTTAATGAGGACTTTTAGAGACTTCTATGGAAACATTTTTGTTTATTTAATTTGAAAATCTGTGTCATGTGTAGCTCTACCTCTTCCAAAAATGACAGAGGGCTAAACTAGTCAAACACAGAGGGTTTCTAATAGCTGTGAGAGTTGCAGTGGAAGTGCTTAGCAGCAGGAGCTGGATAACCTACATTCCAACAAGAGGAAGTTTTAGATTAAAGGAGTTCTGATAAACAGGGTTTTACTGTGCTCCTCCAGCCAACTACAAATGCAGTAGGCGCTAATGATGATATTAATTATTTAGCATATTTTTCTCTTTACATTCTTCTGTTTTCCGTTCATTGCCTGGGTTTCCAGATATATATTTTTAAGTTAGATTATAACTAAGGAGGATTGAGCACAGAAGCAGTAGGTCCTTTGTAACTTAAAGCAGTATTTTATCTGTTGCATACCTTGGCTTTTTGTAATGAACATGTAATGCTTTGTAGTCAAGCTTTTCAGAGAAATGCTGTTGTCATCTTCCCTCTCTGTAAAAGCCCCTCTGCTCCTGACACTTTAATTGCACAGTTGCCTAAATGAGGCACTGCAGTGTTAATGTACGAGTCTGAACGACAATACACTCCTCTCTTCCCAGAGCTTTTGCCCTTGATCGTGAATTTAGCAGAGCACATACCTTAAAAATAGCTGGAGATTCAAGGGGAATTGCTACCCTTAGCCTCTTGTAGCAGGTTGGTGGATACAGGGATCCTTCAACAGTAACTCATATTCTTTTCCTGGGAATAATAAGCATTGCAATTAGTGAACTAGTTAATAAGTGTTTGGGTAGGGAGGACAGCAGCGGCATTTCTCTGTTTCTGGAAGCAGTGTTCAGTGTCTACATGGTCTAAAGCGGGGGGGAAAAGAAAGGGGGGGGAAAAAAAAGAAAAAAAAGAGAAAAGGCTTGAAATACTGCCGGCAGCCTCCTTTCTTGCAGGTTGCCCCTCCGGCTGCTCCCAGACGAGGCGTCAGGATGCCTTTATTCCCTCCGGGGCCATTCTCCCTCACTCTCTCCCGGGAGCCGGGCGCAGCCGGTAGCTCAGGGGGAGCGGAGTTTGGGGGCGAGGGCTGGCGGAGCTGATGTCAGAGAAGGGCGGCGGGAGCGATTGGGCTGCGGGAGACTTTGCAGCAGCAAATCCGCCCCCCTCGCCCCCCCCACACCCCGCTACCCCCTTCATCCCCGCACCGTTGGCTTCAAAGCGGCCGGTCCCCAGCAACTCGCAGAGCTGCAAAAAGTGGTGTCGGGTCCGGCAGAGCCGCCGGCGCCGGCGCCCCCGAGCATCGACCGGCCGGGCCCGGCACGTCGGGGCGGAGGCGAGACCGCTCGCCGCGACGCGGGGCAGCGCCGAGCAGCCGGCCCTACCCACCGCCCTATAAAAGCCGCCTCCAGAAACAGCAGAAACTCCGCGGGAGGAAAACATCTCGGCGCGGTGGTGTTTCGCTGAAGTACAGGCATGACATCCGTCCTGGGCAACAGCAGGGCGTCGGGAGGTCCGAGCGGGCAGCTGAAATGCAAGTCCAAGAGAAGGAGGAGGAGGAGATCGAAGAGGAAAGGTAAGAGAAATTGAATCTCTTTTTTTTTTCTCTCCCTCTCTTTCTATTTTTTCCCCCGCCCGCCTCCCCCTCGCCCGCCTCCCCCCGCCCGCCTCGGCAGACCCAGCGGCCGCTCCTGCGGCCGTTCGTGGATGGCGCACGCCGGCCCCGGCCCTGCCGCTGTCCCGACGGCCGGGGCGGGGCGGCCCGTGCCTTCCCCGCCACCACCGCCCGCCACCGGCGGGGCCGGCCGGGGACCAGCGGCGCCGTGACCCCCGGGAGGACGGCCAGCCTTGCCTCTCTGTGTCGGGCGGAGGCAGAGACCCGCGCGGGTGCCGGCGGCGAGGGCTCGGCGGCCCCATCCGAGGCAGCGCGGTGCCGTCCCGGGGGCTCTGGCTCGACCTCCCACCTGCGGCCCGTCCCGCCGTGCCCCGGTGCGCCGCCAAACTCCCTCCTTTTTTTTTTTTTTCCCCCCCCTCCCTTTATTTTAGATAAGGTTCACCGAGTTTTGCTGTTTCGATGTTGTGCCCCTTCCCTAAGCAAACCTTTGTTAGGAAGGCGCTGGTCGCCGTAAGCACACGAAAAGTGAAGCTACAGGATGTCATGAAGAGCAGCGAGTATGCCCTAGATAAAAGCTCTTCGCGAGGCTGTCCTGTTTTCTCCTGTAGAGGGGATGACACACTGCTGCCTCATTTTGATGTTTTGCCTGAAAAAGCCGAAGTTAACTGACTGTGAACACTTTAAAGTAAAATGAACTGATAGGAGAAGTAGAGTGCCAGAGATGCCCAGCTGCAACCCATTTGTCCACAGCGATGCCAACTCCAAGTGTTTATCTAAGCAGTAAATATCATCTAACCTGTAATTGACATCATCATGTGGGACTAACACAAGTTTTAGTCTGCTAGCTCATAAACTCAAGCTGATACACTGTTTCTTACGATTCTGGAAGACCTAATTTGTAAGTGCCATTAGCTAAGTGTCTTGTAGTTATTGATTATGTTAAAGTCAGTAAACACAGTATTTGGTAACTTTTTAGACAAGTGGCAAAGCAGATTTTGTATAGTAACTGGTCAAAACTGGTCCAATGCTAAATGCTAGACATTTGATTTGCACTACTTTAACTTTCCTCTCTGCACTCCCTATATTCAGAAACATAAGAAATAGTGACTTGCACATGAGTAAAAATCACAAGACATGCAGATGTGTCAGGACTTCGAGTAGGTGTGTAACTGTGACTTGTTACTCTGCACCTTTCGCGTGCACCTGGTAACAAACACTGGTTTTTATTCTTCATTGCAACATAAATTTTAAAATGCTAAGCAAAGGGAGAGCTCCATACTCAGTCTCCTTCCTGATTTATGCTCTGCAGACTTTGTTATTTGTTCCAGTAAAACTACTTTACTAGAGAATTGCAAACTTAGCCTAGCCTCAGCTACCCTATAGGTGACCAAGAGAAAAGAGCAATCCATTAATCTGTACAGTGGAGAAAAGGTACTTTTTTATAAATGTAAATTGTGTCAGGTGTTTTCTAAGCAGCAGACAAAAGTGAGGGTCTTTCAGTAAGACTTTCCTGATGCATCCTGTGTTGCTCCATGTTTTGCCAAAATAAAGTGGAAGTGGAATGTCTTAAAAAAACCACAAAAACTTGCTAAATAACTTGGTAGATGACAGCTGTTTGGAGAATACACAGCTGGAGGCTGATGGCATTCTAGAAAGTGCTTGATTGACTGGTATCAATAAGAATGTGCACTTGAAAAGTTCATTTTTTTATTCCCTCAAGCATGTTATTGTAACCACTTTCCAAATAATGTAATTGATTAGTAAACTAATTATAGGGAGCAATGTCTGTGTTCATGTGATTTTTATTTTCTTATATTGTTAGGTATATAATTCTTAAAAATACATATTCCTGTAAATTTGTGCTGGTAAAATTTGTGCTACATAAGACACGTCCAGTATAAAACCTGTTGGATTTTACTATTATGCCTATTTATTTACTAATCACATATTTCTCTGTCTTTTTTGATGGTATCCAATGCAAAGGTGTTTTTAAACAAACTGACTATCCTGGAGATCAGTCAAGAAAATGTTTATTAGGCTCATAAATTACTATGTGTTTATGACAATAAATACGGGGTCCACTATTTTGCAGGTTTTGTGTATGTAGTAGATTGTGAAACATCTTTTCAGACAGTTAGAGCAAAGACACTTGCCTTTAACTATTCTCCTGCACATTTTCATAGCAAGAATACTTCTAGCAGATGCTAGAAGTGTGTAACTATGCACATATGTTTACACACACACAGAGAAATGCCTATGGATATGTATAGACAAAGAAATTCACTTTAGTCCTAAGTTGAAATTGAGTATTAATCAGAGTAAGGAGATGAAATTATCTGGCAAATTCTCACTCCTTAAGGAGACAGATTCCACAAATTATTTATACAACTTAATGTATTTTATTATATTAATGGAATGAGGCTGTGTCAGGAAAAGTTCAGAGTGGACATGAGGAAAAAGCTCTTCAACTCATAGAGTGGTCAGTCACTGGAAAAGGTGAACTAGAAAAGTGATCAGGGCACCAAGCCAGTCAGATTTCAGGGAGCATCTGGACAATGCTCTTAAGTGGTTTAGTTTTAGGTAGTCCTGTGAGGAGCAGAGAGCTGGACTCGATCCCTGGAAGTCTCTTCCAACTTGAGATATTCTATGATTCTATGTTACATAGGAACTCTGTTTAAAACTCGGCTGAGACATTGCCTGGTAAGATATCTAGGAATGTGTAGTAGTAGAAGCAGGTATTAGTCTCTATTCAGTAGTGTTGTTTTATCTCTTCTGATTTAGTTTCCATGCTTTCTGTAGTATTTTTTGTCCTGGTTAATGTGAATTATAAATTACTGTGTCTGGGTGTAGCACTTTGCTCCATTTCTTTTCTACCTGGTTGCTCTATTTTAGGAGTTTCCTGGAGGCAGAAAGCAAGTTCAAGCAAGGAAAGTAAACAATGTTCTCTGAATAGCTCAATTTCCCTGTCTATTAAGGGAAAAAAAGAAACAATTAAAAAAGTGTGCTGCAAGAGATGTAGAGAATTTTCATATGTGCAAATCGAGCACTGAAAAGTATAGGACTCTGGGTGTGATTCCAGTGTACAATAACATCATCTAGTAATTAATTTTTATCCGTCTTATTTTTATGCCTGTGAAATCCAGCAAGCCTTTCAGTGTAAAGATCCTGCCTTGAAGACTTAACGTTATATGTCCATGCAATTAGTATCACACTGCAAGCATATATTTGCAAAATTATTTCATTCAGTTTTACATTGTGTATGGGAAGTGTGTTAAAAAGCTAAAAGGTGGATATTCACTGCCATTTGTCAAATTAATAGAAGTAAGTGTATTTTCATTGTCATTTAAATAAGTGTGTTAGCTCCCAGTGGTAAGTAAATAACTTAATTTCTCAAAGACCTAATGAAAAATAAATATGGATGCTTGCCAGGTTATCCGCCTGCTAACCACATAAAAACAGCAATAGGCATTTTATATTTCTCTTTCTCAGTTCGTGCTTTTAAAATCTGTGTGTATGAAATGACCAGAGGTTCCATGCCTAATGAGTTAGAGAAATCCATTTAAAAATTGTATGGTTTCATGGCAAGTTACCGTATTTGCGCATTCTTCTTGTGTTTTCTCTGGGGCTCAGGAATGTGGCAGACTACTGGCAGAATTCAGCTCACCGGCCTCAGCAGGGGTTTTTGCAGGTTTCATAGCCCGTGGGACAGATTTTGAAAAGAGGGCTTGTTTTCTGAGAGAAATGATTACAAGTAGAGCAAACAAAAACAGAGTTGCCGTTTACTGATAACACTAAAAAGGCCACACTTCATCAGCCTCCGGCAACTTCTTGGAAATCAACATAGAGAAAGTAAGTATGAAATGGGTGATTGGAGATATGTCTCTTCTGAGTTATTTCCCAGCATAAGACAACAAATAAGCCACCTTGTTTGTAATGCCGTTTTATAGAGCTAGCGATTAAAGTTAATTACTGGAAACAGGAGGGAATCAGGTATCCCCGATGTGGTGGAAAGCTGTGGCCGAGGTCACTAGTACAGTGGGGCATGAAATAAAAGTTGACAGAATAAACCAAATAAGGCCAGCAAGCAGGTGAGAGAGGCAAAATGATTGTGAAATGAAATTCCATGAAAAATTAATGAAATAGAAAGATTGTACTGAGGACAGAGGGAGGAAACCAGCTTGGTTCTTCATCATCCTGCAATGCCAAAGTAATAAATGAGCGTGTTTCATCTTGGTGAGGTTCAGGGACACAACTCCTTCCCCTCAACAGGATTGCGCCGTGCTTCAAGATGTGTTCCGCTTATCTTGTCCCCTGACAGCTCGAGAGGAAGGGACTGTATTTGGTGATAAAATTAAATTGATTAAACCTTTATCCATCATCTAATTTGGTACCTTTCCTTTTTCCTTTTATTTTTTACTATTACCTCCAATTTCTAGTGATCCGTGTAATGACAGCAATTTGAGATAGCATCAAGGACATTAGCTACGATGACTGAACTTAAATTTAGAATAAAAATACGGGATTCATGAGTCCATATCTAAATAGCAGACGATTAGGTTATAGGAGAGTTGTATCTTCCTAGCAACAGCACGTTAAGTGTGAGGACAATAAAATGGCGCATTTTACTTTGTGAGAGAACAAAATATTTCAACTTTACCTCAAAGTATTAGTTATGTAAGTAGTAAAAGCTAAATAAATATTGGTCATATCTTACACAAACAATGACATATACAGCTGTCTTTACCTTTTTGACCACAGAAATTAAGTCAGATATCTGGTTTGTATTCTTCAGTAGTGATGCAGAGGCACATAAAGCTAGTGGTAAAGTGTTATAATGTTGGAAAATGCCTCATATTGCTTACAATTTTGTAGCTTCTCCTTGGTGATTTGGGTTGGGGAATTTTATAAGTCGAGAGGTTTGCTTACAAATTCCAGTTTGGGTGACATTAATGGAGTTTATAAAATACTTAACAGTAGCCCTTTCTGAATTGATACCCTACAAATGGAAAACACTCGCTAAAAATTAAATGTCAGATGAAATTGCCTTGTGAAATATCAAAGCTACTAAAGGTCTGTGCAAACTGTTTTCTTGGGTTCCTTTAATGCCCTTTAAGTTAGCAAGTTGCATTAAAAAAGTGTATATTAGAATATCTGTCTGATCTCTGATAATTGTACTGCATTTGAATTACTGCTGTCCAGTATTGTATAGGTTTTGCAAGTAGTAATGAACCTGAATTGATCCCTGTGTTTACAGCTAACTATCTCTATAACCTTTCAGGCAGTTTACTGGATTTTTTTCCATGTAAACTATTAGTTATCCAGACAAAAAAGCTGATATGCATCAGTAGATAGATCATTCTCAAGGCATCTGTGATGAACGTGATGTTTTCTGTGTAAAACAGTGCGGTTTGCCTGCAAATTATGCAAGCTCCAATAGTAAAATAAAGCGCTTACCTCCCTGCCCTGTCTGACCTTTGTTCCCTGCTGTAAGAATTTGAAATGAAGCAGCCAGCCCAGAGGAGCTTTAACATCATATTGTGATATCTAATATATTTAAAAGAACGCTTTATTAACTGGCAGAAGCAGCTTGTCAACCTGTACTAATAGGCAGCCCTCCCTGGCTCATAAAATAACCAAATTTAATGCTTTAACAGAAAGCATTAAATGGATGGTCTTATCATTGTCATTCAGTCAGTCTAGAATTTGTTACTCCTTAGGATGTGTTTGAAATACAAAAATGTGGTTTTGGGCCCTCAGTTCACAATACCCACTCCATACTAAGGACTGGACTTTCTCCGTGGATGTTTTAATGAAAACTGATAAGTAAAGCGTGATAACAAGGGAAGCACAGAGCAGGGCAGGGTGCGTGAAGAGCGGGGTGACTAATATTGAAGATATTACAGTGTCATTAATGAATGAAAGATGTATTTTTACTGAGTATATTCTGTTCCATTCTGACTGTCTGAGCTCCCAAATGTATACTGGAAATAGTGACAATTCAGAGACGTAGGGCAAAAGGGATTAGAGATGTGTAAAATTTTAGCAGCAGAAAATTGATAATATTTATATTGTTTACTTCAGAAACAATATAGTAAACTTATAATATTTATATTGTTTACCTAAGAAAAAAAATACAGTAAACTTATATTTAAAAAGTAAAGATTCTAAGGAAAGTAAACAGGCTACTGGTTTATTTTCTCTTTTTTTGTTTGTTTGGTTTTTGTTACAAAGACAAAGGCCATTAAGGAAACAGAATTTCAGCATGTTTAATAGGAGTGGAAGGAATTTTTCTGTTGGGACAGTACATCACCAGCCTGGGGAATTCATTCATTCAAGGTATGGAAATATAAAACTTAGATATGTATAGGGAGTTGAGGTATTTGATTAGCTCAGCTGAGACTAACGCTAAAGTTTGCTGCTCACTTCAGGGAATGCAGCCTTTGGCTTTATGTAGGATACATTAAGAAGGATTTGGAGTTTTTAATATGAAATATGAATCCTTTTTTTCAGGAAATTATCTGACTCCTGGCTTACTTGGATTACGAGGAAAGGTGATTTGTAGGCGGTTTAATCACTCCTGTTCGCTGTGTGGCTGTTGGCACACTCCTCTGTTTTCCCAGCTGAAGCTGCGGTTCAGGAGGTGCCTTTCTGCTCCATGTGCTGGTGGTGGCAACGTACATCCCTCTGCCCATGCGCCTCCTAAAACTGTGAGGAAGGCAGGAGCCTTTCCTTGCAATTCCTGATGTATTTTTAAGTCCCCTTCCTCTCTGTTCCCACTCAGCACTACACCTGATGTATGTGAAATAGGCTGAAACTGAGACCGATACCCAGTCTCTTACATTGATGCTAGCGGTGGTAAGGTTAGGAGGATAACAATAAAAATTGGTACACCTTCCCCTTTTTTATTCCTTTGGAAAGAAGAACAAAAAGGTGGACTAGCTGAGAGCGAAAATGAAGTTTACAAACACATGATGATTTGTTAAGCAGAAAGTTACCGCCATGTATGCTAGTGTGTCATCATCGCATGAATGTTAAGTAGTAGGGGATTATTCTGCAAGCCATAGTCTGTCTTTGTGACAGTGTTCCTGCTTGGTTAGGATTTGATCCCAACACTGATCCAACTATTGCCATCTGATTTTGGAGTTGTGCTACTTGAGTGCTATGTCTGAAACCCGCAGGATGTGCTCGTGGCATTTTACGTGTGGTTTGGGACTGAGGAATGATCAATAAGTAGATCTCGGCAAAATACTCTGTGCTAAAGTGTGAGTTTTGTTGGGCTTTTTTTTTTTTCTCTCCTTTTTTACATCATCTTTGTTCCTTATAAGAGAAATGATGCTCAAAATTGTTAGCAGTCACCTTTCTCTAGCTGCTAATGAAACATCAGCATGAAGAGTCAAAGCTGCTGGGTAGTGTGGAAAGAAAGAATTTGACAGGTATTTTATCTCTATGTCCATAGAAAGAGATTTACACACAACTAATTTTATGCAATTACCCACTTGCCACTTCTCGGAGACTGGGAAATGCACATCTCAGAGACTGCAAAATGACTATTTATTCCTTAAATAGTGGGGTTTACCAAATGTAAAATGATGGCTATCAAGCCAACTGTAATAACGTATTACCTTTGTATGAGGCCTGATGCTGCTGGCCCTACTCACAGTAAAGCTGCAACTTCTCTCAGCATGAGTCAGGGTGGCAGAACTGTGTTACTGTATACATACTGTATGTACACATATACATTTTTAAATTAAATACAAACTTTTACTTCAGCTGAGTAGCAGTATTAAACTAATGGCTATAAGAAACTCCAAGTTAGACAAAGGCTCTTAAAGCCTGTAGAGTCCAAAAAGTATTTAGATGGGATTTTTTTCTGTTGTACTGAAGTATTTTGCTTAGAGACATAAAAATAAAATACATTTGTATCATTTGTGTGTTTATACACATCCAGCCATCCATTCTGTATGAATCTGTAATTTTGAGTAGATACACATAACCATTCTCATAGGATTTGTGTGTGATCTTCCTCTATGCAGTACTGATAGTCTTACAGACAAACCACGAAGGCAGAACCGCACAAGGATTATAAGATTTTTATAGAGCAGGAAATAACTAAGTGAAAGGAACTTCCTATAAGCCAGATTTTTTAAGATATTTCTGTGTTCTATTTTTGTAGGTATGTTATTTGAGTAGCTAAGTAATTCAGAGTGGTGAAGACAGATGCCTGTGCAAGAGCCTGTAATACTCATGTCAGAAAGCTCCAAACCTTTACCAAAAAGGTGGATTTGGTCTTAAGTTTCTTTGCATGCTGATCTTCCTCCATCTGAATCTTACAGAAGTGACATAACTGGGAATAGAAGCCAACCCTGAGCTCATGCTGCATTTTACATCCATGCCAGCAGCCCTGCCACAAACCACCAGGCAAAATGCCTATAGATTCTTGAACAGTGTTTAACTGAAATTAACTTCCATTAGCTGACTTCCAGGTTTTACTTTCTCTCCCTTATGCCAGTTGTGATTTGTTGTTTACGTGGTCATACGAATGGTGATTTTGAGAGGCGAAGGGCAGAGTCGCATTGCTTTGCTTTGCTTCCATTGTTGAGCAGCACAGACATTAATTAAATTGAAGCTCAGCTCTTGATGCTCGTCGATTTAAGAGTTTAAAAGAAACAGTACAAAAAGGGAATGTTCTCTCTCATGGCAGGTCTTCTCCAGCTGCAACTGCTGCAAATATTATTGATTGAGCTGTGTTTATCATTTATTTATTCTAAAGCATCTGAAGTGTGTTTGCAAAATCTGTTGTTACTAAAATCAAGATACTTGACTCGTTTTCAGTTTAGATTTATAATGAGTAGTTTTTACTTCTGTATGAGAGAGGTTTACTTTACCTAGTGGTGTACTCATAAGGAGCACTTCCTGTCCCTTCAGCTGAAATCCATGAGCACAAATCATTTAATGCTTAAAAAAAACCCCACACAAAAAAGATGAAATATAGAGTATTCAAGCATAAATGCAAAGCATTTCAGTTCTGCCAGAACAAGTCAAAATCTCCTCTTTCTAGGTTAACTTGTACCCTGCCAATAATACTTTTAAAATGAGACTTTGGATCTGCATTCATTTTGCTAAAAAGAAAAAAAAAAAGAATAATTTTGGAAACTGTGTGCACAAGGTGTAAAGTGTACGGTGAAAAACAGGTTGCAAGATACTAACGGAACCAGTTAACAGGAGATGGTTGTTATGTGTCAAAAAAAGAGTAGGGATTTTTAAAAATGTTACGCTATTTTTGATTAGTCAGAAATGAAATAGCCTTCTGCAGTTTAGAAATAGAGTTTGTAATAGAAGTAGTTTAACAGGACACTGCTTTAAAGATTGGTTAGCCCAGGCGCATTTTTAAGCAGGTGATACATTCTGCTTAAGTGGGGTAAGAAACCATAGACAAAGAAGTTTTGGCAGATTTACCTAAAGGCTAACAGTGAATTCCTTATTAAATTTGTACTTTTATGATGTAAGGCACATTGCACTATTTTTCCCTGCCAATGACTAAGTTCATCCTTCTCTTCAGATAATTCCAACTCATCACAGCCAGCAAGGACTCTCATTACCCAGAGTTAATAAAAATGCATCAGCGTAATCGTACTAGGTACACGCTCAAAGTATTTATGAAAAAGTTATTAACTCTCACAGTCAGAGAGACCAGTTAACAGAGAGGAAAACCGAGTCAGGGCAGTTAATAAATCTGTTGTGTAATTCATTAACAAGAGGTAGGAATTCAAGAGTCTGTTACTCCAGTGTCAAGTATCAAATGGACCCGTTTCTAGTTCATACCTATCCTTTCAGTGGTGTTGCATCATGTCTGTAGGAGTTCATCACGGTAGAATACTGGCGTGAGATGGCAGGTGCCTGAGAGCACAGCTCATTTCAAGGCGGACAGCATTCCACGCTGCATGCCGCAGTCAGTGCTCGCAGGTATAATCCCTGCCTGCAAGGCAGCCTGGTGCATTTGTTTGCAAAGCAGTTCTGCCTAGTGGTGTTTGGAAGCAGAGGGCTTTTTATTTATTTGTCTATTTTGTATACAAGCAAAGGTATGGGATCAAATTCTTCCTTGGTGTTAAATCACATCAGCCCTTCAGTTCCTGGAAGGCTTTTGATTGCTCCCAGAATGGCTCATCATACGTGCAGGGGGTGAGGTTTTTGTGTATTCAGGTTTACATTTAAAAGGGAATGCTTTCTTCAATATTAGCAGCTCATTGCTGACAAGTCTGTAGAATAACTCTGTTTTTATAACATACGTTACTTCTTTCAGATATTATGAAAATTTCCTTATCTAATTGATTGAAACTGTTACGGATGTTCTTTTTTAAAAAATTAAAAAAAAAAAAAAGATTTCTCCTTTTAGATGAATCACTTAATTTCAGTAGGATTATTTCCATATTTTCATAACAATGCCTACATTTGTGCCTTACAAATTCATCAATTGTGCCTGTAATTCATCAATTTTGTATATGCATGTGTTTCTTGGGAAACCTTGGAGAGGTGCTTCTTGGAGACAATTTTACTTCAGCTAAAGCCACTGTGAATTGACTGTACTATTTAACTTTAAGATAATTTTTGAACTAAAATGTGTCAGACAATTCTAAGATGAAAAAAAGGAACCAATCCCTGATTTCTGAGTCTAGGAAAGCAATTCTAAATGCTAAAAACAATTGAACAATGAAAAATAAATCTATTTCCTATTCCCAAAAAAACTTTAAGCCCTCATAAAGAGTCTCCAAAATTATTTGAAAGTAAGAAGCAACACATTACACACTGTTCTGGGTCTTGTAGAGTGCTGTTTTACAGGGGATATGAATTAGATGCTATAGAAGCTGTCTAAATCTATTGGTAATAATTATAAAGGCAACTGCAAAGGTCTCCAAAAACCACTCAAAGTAAAACAGTGTATGTAGCATTGGCAATCCATGTGATTGTCACAGATTTGCACTTTTTACCAAAACACCCATCTCCTTCCTTCCCTTTTTAATGCTCTTATTTGTAACCTCACCTATTGAAGCAGCTGTTATTCATACAAATTATGAAAATGGAAGTATATTTGAGAATGGTGACTGGATAGAACCACAATATCATCAAAGGTCTTTGAGGTACCTATGCCCTTGATTCAGCAAAATTGCTGTTCAGTTGTTCCATTGCTGTTCAGAAAGCAGTAAATAGGAAGTAAGATCTACATACAAATATGCAGGTGCTTAACTTTTTTGTGGACTCAGAAACTGTATAAGAAGCTACCATTCTTCTCCTAAAAGTGTTCTAGGCATAAGAAACAATGTAGTTCACATATTTCTTAGGGCTTATTCTGCCTTAGCACATCTAAACTGCTGTTCCTACCACTTCCTGAGCTCAATAGATGTTTCTCTGACACTGACACGTAAAGTTTAGACTGGCACTGGCACTGTGCTGTTTAGACAGAAATAGGAGGCAGCAAATACTAAAGGTAAGTAAATGAGGCTGTTATTCTAATGGCCGTTATAGCAAAAGCAATGTGTCATATCGTATGCAGGCAGCTGGGTGAAAAGAATAGTTTCCCAATCTTGGTTTCAGATACTTTTCCTTTTATTGGTTTGTCCCATACTATATTGTTTCCAGTACTGATGTCAGGCACATACCTTCCCCCTGCTTCCCTTGTGCAGGCGAACAACTGAATTTCCATCTGTCATTTCCCCGTGCTCCAGTGGGTATCCGTGAGTCTGCACATTGTAGAAGAGATGGTGATGACTCACTGAAACCCACATGGCAAAAAGAGACTTTTCAGTGATCGTCAGCACAGGCTTTGCATAGAGATGAAGTAAAGGTGGGCAGGCATGCTAAAGGCATGACGAGATGGGAATGCTCTCCACGCTTCTATGGCCAAAAGCATGGCTTAAGGGTCACAACAGTACAGCTCCCTGACCAAATGCAGGAAATGTTTTCCATCAGCCCTTTCTAGCAGACAGCTTGTCTCTGCCAAATGTTGACAACATATTACATAAATTTCCCTGCAACAGCTTGTTTCAGAAACTTTCCCCAGTAATGTAGATTAAGTTAGAATTTTCTTTTGACTGCTGTAATGCATATTCATTAGATAAAAGCCCAGACAATTACTGTGATAGTTTCAGTAGCAGGTGGAGCATGTTTTAGGATTTGATGGGCATGGGATTTGCTGGAATAATCTCAGAGAAATTTGGGGGATTATTTTTATGATGGGGGTTTGTATGAAAAGTGAGAATGTAAGCAGATTTGAAGGTGATTTTGTTATGTTTTTATGGTAGTTTGCGTTTACCATTTTAAATCTAGAATAAGTTCATTCTTTGACCAAATTAAGGTCTCTTAGGGCAAGCAATGGTCCACACAAATAAACGCTACCTAAGTGAAATACTTTAAAATCGTGTAAATAGTAAGAAATGGTAATTCTAAAGGGATATCATTATATTGTGTTTGTTTTCCAAAACTAGAAAAGGACTATAAAAAATATTTTTTCTCTTCACCTGTATACTGTTCTCTTTCATCCATCATGTACATTAAGGTTATAGATAAATTCTTGTTGAGTAGGGTAATACCACAGAAGAACAGGCATACATGAAAGTTGTTGAGAATTTGCAAACAAAAGAACAATTTCCTCTTTTGTTTTCCCTAGAAAAGAGAGAGAAGTTTAAAGACAACAGGACCTGATCCTACACTGTTACCTGGGAATCTTTTATTTTCAGGAGGACCGGGCCCTATCACTTTTCATCCCATAGTTCATCCTCACGTGAGTGGTCACGTTGTTTTCGGTGCAGATGGACCTCAGTGGCACTTTTTGTAGGAGTTAGGGTCAGGATAACTGTCACTATCAGTAGTGGATCGCTGCCAAATTAGCGTTTCAAAAAGAAAACAAGGAAGTTAAAATTGCACACTCAGGAAAGCACCTTATTTCATCCCTACAGCACAGCATCAGAATTTAACATTAAAAGAGGTATAAAAATACACTTGCATAGCACAGAAGTTATCAGTCTAGACTCCCTATCTGTTGAATGCCTTGTAAGTAAGTATCAGTAGCACTTCAGTATTTGACTTAAACAGAAATCATCATGTAAAAATGCTAATAATTTCTCTACGCTGTTTTGTTACTAACAGAACTTCAAAGCTATGAATGCATATGTTTATATTCAATTTCTATTTATATACTTAAACACAGACACTCTAGTACTATGCATATTAATGTGCCAATATGTGCTCCAGCAACCCGTATATTAACGTACATGCATATTTATAGAAAGGGCTGAACTCAGTGGCAGTTTTGTCATAGGCTACATCAGGAGCTTGGATCAAACTCCAATTTTTGATAAAACATTAGGACAAATTTCCAGGAATTTGTTTCATTCATAGTCAAACCAATTGTCTTGTTGTTGTAGATGTTTTTTAGTTTTTGAGCACAAGTTTTTAGTTTGGTTTTTAGTTTTTGAGCAAGTTTTTTACGTGCTGCATCACTTTCACCAGCCTATGTGAAGATGTTTCTCTGTTGACAGAGATGCATCCATACTCCCTTCGCTATCCTCTTTTGTCTTTCTTAGTTTTGGTGTGTTTTAATCGTGTTTTGTAATCCTCTATGCCATTGTAACTGATTAATTAGCAAACCTTCAGTTTCAGGCTCTGAGTTTTTCACTTAGGGTCAGACAGACTCAGACCATTTATAATCTCAGCTGGAAAGACAAGATGGTAATTCATCTCTTTGCATCTTGTACACATCATGGTTATTGTATGGGTTTTATTATTTAAGGCTGAAATTTTGTAGTCTACATTTTCTCAGCTCCTAGCCTGAAAATAGCCATTCAGATGGGCTGCAGAGAAGCAGTGAAAGTCAAGGAGTCCACAACTCCTGTTCTTTTGTAGGATTTTGGGGCCTCAGATACCCTTTCTAATTCTTTTTTTCAACAATCAGCTTAGACCATGGCTAGAAAAAGATGATGATAAATTGTTTCTTGTGTGAGCTTTTATCAATTTGCATTTTCAAATTTTTCTTTGCAAAGGTACAGGAGAGAAACATGCACTTTGTATATTTATGCAAAGTAAACAAGTTCAACATTTTCACTTAATCATATGACGCCAAAATCTATGATTTCGAGAAAATCACACTGGGGGACCTGCAGCTGTCCCAGATACTGATGGCAGTGCACGGACCATCCTTTTCTGAAGTTCAGGTCTCAGCTTCCTGCAACTCCATGTCAAGATTTCTCGTGAAGCCTGTTTGCTCAAGACTTCTGCAGGGATAATTTTTCTCTGGTGCACTTGCTGTGCAAGCATTCTGATACAGTTGGGATTGAGATTTTGAGGGAGGGACTGAAAGGGGATCAGGTACCCATTTACCATTACCTACTTGCAAATGGAAACTGTGGGATGACAAACTTTCTCTCCTCGTCATTGATACACAGCATGAAGGGATACTGGCAGAGAAATTTTCCCAAGATGTACATTTATCAAAACGGGTAGAAGAGCAACAAATAAAATAATTCCTTTGCTCATCCCACCTACTGACCTAGTCACTACCTCAAAAACCAGGTAGCAGAACAGAGAGAAGATATTTTTCCAAAGGAACTGTCTGTCTCCAAGTGTGACATACTATATGCAGTAATTAATTGTTTCTCCTTTCTACTAAAGCTGATACCCACCTGGACTTGGCCATCAAAAGGACCTTGTTCTCTTCAGCCTGAAATGAGACAAAGAGAGGTATTCAGACTCTCCCATACAGAATGTCTTACATTGGTTAGAGGCCTGAAAGTGCTGGCTGCTCGGGGTCACTTGCAAATATGCATTTGCTGTTATTCTGTTATTTGTGCAATCTGTGAGAGCTCCAGATGCTTCTCAATAGGGTTACTGCAGGTTTTGGAATGATACTGTAAAATAATAGACTTTCATTATGGAAATGGAAGAGGAAAGAAAACAGCTACCGTAGGAATTATTTTTAATCAGTTTTTTTCTTTCTTTCACAACTCTGTGTGGTCTTTGTAGGTACTAGATTAAAAAATAATTTCAAACATGACTTAGAAATAGCATGTGCAGAAAACTTCATTTCCACTAGAATTAGCAATGAAGCTCCTTTCTTGGGCTGTGATTCCAGTCTGCTGGTTTCCCAGAGTGAGTAAAACAAGTGTGGCTGTGACCAACAGAGCCCGTGAAGCATTTTGTAATAGTCTGTAGCAAGCATTTCTCTCTCCAGGAAGAACTAATTTTAAATATTCCCGCAAGCCTTTCAGGAGATAGTGTCTTTCTCTCCTGACTGTTTCTTTTTTTTTCTGTTTGTTTTTTAAGAGATCTTCTCTTTTGCAGATGTTTATGCACTTGCAGCTTTGTTTTGCCCAGCTATATTGCTCTCTTTTCAGCCTCTGGCCAGTCCCCTTAGCTGCTGTCTTTGGACAGCAATGTATCAACAAGGAGCAGCTGAGGTGCAAGTATTTCTTCTAGAAGATGCAATGTTTCAAGTGTTGATGGGGCTCAGGGGAGATGCAGGACCTCACCCCCCACACAGTCTGTCCACCAGAGGGAGAGCTGAGGTGAGACTCACAGGCAAGATACTCGCCTACATTGTCTTCCGCACATACTTTCCCCTTGAGCACAGCCAGAAAGACTGGTTTTATGAACAAGTCTATGAAGTCTTATCTGTCTGGATGCACATCAGTTCAGTGCGTGCTAGTGAGCTGTTGAAATGTTGGGAGCACAACATGGTCCAAATAGGCAGCCAGTTCTGCTGGATGTGCTCACACAAACCTGGGGGAGATGTATAGCACAGCCATGTTTCTTCCATGTTTCTTGCTGATTTGGTGGGAGCACGGTGGCCTGTTGGTCCCTTTGACCCCACCAGCAAGGAAGACATATGTCTTACCTAAAGCTTATCTGGGGTTTGGAGGCAAGTTCACATACTTGCAAAATAGATTTTCACTAAAAGAAGCTCTATTCTGAAATTGGCAATGCTGAAACTTAAAATTATCTTATTACTAGGACATATTTTTAGGCCCTAATTCATGTCTCATGTGAATGCAGTCCTCCCACGCCCACATTGGGAGTACTGAACTTGAGGCTGTGTGTTAAATTTTCCAGAAATAGGTGCTACTTGAGATTTAGAATGTTTACATTCTTTGCCTTTTTTAAAAAAGCAACCACTGTTTTTAGGCCTGTATATTGTTTTAAAGTAGTGAAAAATCAAAGTATGAACTGCTGTCCTTTGTTTTCTTGTCACTCAATCCTCACTTTTATTTTGACTATGTGGAGGGGATCTTTGCTTAGCTTGCATCTAGATGCTGCAAGCAGCAAATAAATACAGAATATAGGCCCGATTCCTATTGAAGTATTTTGGACATCTCCTGGTTTCTGCACTGTCTACTTGAGCAGTATCAAAGCTATGGTCACCCATAAGTACCCAAAGCTATGTATGCCCTGCTGTTTCCAGTGGTCAGTATGAGGTCAAATCCTGTAGCATACCTATATTACTTTCTTATAATGTACACCAGCACCTGCAGCTGGTGTTCATGGAGGTAAATGCTGGTAAAAATTCCCTCATGGGAGCCCTAACATTCAGCAAGAGCAGTGTCTGGCCGTTGGAAGAGCCTAAAGCAGATGTCATCAGGCAGCAGTGAGGGGAGTTTGGAGGGCAAGCTTGACCCCATGTCTTGGTTTAGGCCCAGCTGTCAACAAAGAATCAAGAATAGCTGCTCATTCACTGCTCCCCATCCCAGCAAGATGGGGAAGAGAAATGTAACTGAGGGCCTTTGGATCTCTCTAAGGACAGGAAGAGCTCACTCACCACTTATGGTCTAGGGCAAAACAGACAGGACTACTTGACTTGGGGAAGAAAATGAAATTTCATTTAATCCACTACCAAAAAACCATAACATATAGAAAACAACACAGAATGGCATGACAATGAAGAGCATGACCAGACCTGTAAGACTACCTTCCCTCCACACCTCTCCTCTTCCTGGTGGAAGATCCCAACGTTTCTACTTCCTTCCCCTCTGAGCAGTGAAGGCAGCAGGGAATGGTGGTTTCTGCCACTTGTCGCGCCTCAGGGCAGATGGACTCCTTGCTCATCCCCTGCTCCAGCATGGGGTCCCTCACATGCCAGACAGCCCTGCACAGATCATTCCGATGTGCATTCATCCCAAGGGCTGCAGCTTCTCTCTGCCTCCTGTGTGGTTTTCTGCAGCCCACAGGCACTCCAGCACGGCCTGCACGATGGCTGCCTCCTCACATAGTCTCTTGCTCATCAGAGTGCAATCACCCACCTGGCATGGGGTCCTCATTCAGAGTCACTCCTCCTGGCATGGTGTCCTTGCAGAACTGCAGGTGACTGTCAGTTGTGCCATTGCCCTCTGTGAGTCACAGAGAGACAGAAGCTCTCTCACTGTGGGCTAAGGGGGGGATCTCTGGTGCTCCTCCTCCCTTCCTCCTTCACTAACTATTGGAGTCCATGTGGTCACCTTCATCTTGTCCCACCCTTCCATCTCCTCTTCCATTGCAGATTTCCCATCTTAAATAGTGATGGCAGAGGCACCAGACTGGCTCTGCTAGGCCAGAGGTGAGTCCAAATCAGAGCCAGGGGAAGTTTCGAGAACTGCTGATGGGGCCCAACACTGCAGCCCCTTTCTCCTATTATGAAGCAAAATGTGGCTCCGCATCAACCCATCACACCCAACCATAGCCTTGGTGGAGGAGGAGGCAGAGCAAGCTGGCAAGCTCTGGGACCTGCGGCTACTGTGGATGGGAGTTCAATGACGCAGCCCCTGCCCTGCTGTGTGACCACCCACCTGGCACCCCTGAGGACTAGGGCCTGCAGATAGCTGCCAGAAGCTGTGAAGCAAGAAATACAGTGGGACTCCACTCATTAAAAAACCCTGCTGGTAGGCAATTTAGCAAGCTATCAAGCTAGATGATGAACTCCAGTGAGGACAGGAGTTTATTTACCCTGGAAACACAGGCACCATTCCCATCAGTGCTGGCTCTGTGGGTCGAGGCAGCCTGCCCTTGTGTGCTGGGGCCCTGCCCTCCTGAGCTGCAGGCACACACTTGTGACTGTGTTGTTCGTCTGCTTTCAGATGTCACTGTCCTCCATTATTTAATGGTGTTCATGCTCTACTAACAGAGTGACTGCAGCCTATATTCCCAGGAGCTGCGATCTGGCTTGCAGTGGGATGCTTACACACCCAGGTACTGCAGAAGCAGACCTCCATGGTCACATCAGACTAGCTATGGTCTCCTAGCAAAGGGTGCTCTCTGATCTTGGACGTTGTCTGCAGCCGTCATGCTCTTACCTGGGAGGTCATTCTGAGGAGCGGAGAAACAAGATTTTATCAACAAAGAGTATGGCAGGAGGGCTGTCCCAGCATCTCAGTGTTTGGAAGGTAAGCTGAGCCAAGAAGTACTGCCATTCCACAAACAATATAAAAAATGTAAAACATGTATGTTTTGCTGCAGAACAGGGATAGAATTACACACCAAATAAAATCTAAAGTCTGTAAAAAAAAACAATCTCTTTTTCTGTCAACATGCGCTACACACATTAATACAACAGAAGAAAAAAGCCCCCTAGTGCATAGAACTTGGGGAAGATACATTTCATACCTTTACATAAATAAGGCAAACATAAATGAGACACTTAGAAAATGCAAATAAAATCTGTTCTTTGTTTTAATCTATTATTATGGGAGCTTGCCATAGGTGGGATTAGAAAATGATCACTGAGAAGTATTACTGGTGTACTGAATATCTCAAGTCACTGAGGACTCTTTCATTTAAAATAAAAACATCAGCAAAAAGCTGTATCAATATATGAATGGAGAGGAATCAGATATTTCTGCTACTGCAAAAAATTAATAAGTCATTAGCATAAGTGCAACTTGCTTCTCTTTCTAATTTACAGCCACATATCTAGATTAACTGTAAAATATTCCTGGGTTTAGGACACACTGTCCTCCATTGAATGCTTAGCCTGGAAAGGTTATTAACATTGAATGGGGACTGTTCTCTCAGGAGAGCTGCAGATAAAATGACCAGGGAAAGAAAGAGCACAACTTCTCAAATTAGCATAATTAGTAATTATCTCTTAATAGCCCCACTTGGCTTTGGAGACTTGGCACTTGAAATTCCGCTTAAAGTTCAGTGAGGAAAAACAAATTTCACGCTGAAATGTCTCAATAACACAGCTGAGCTGCCGAGGTAATCGTCTGGTTTAGGTAAAGGGAAAGAGATGAACATATGGATAGGAAAGATTTTTCCTGTAAGCACTGTGTTTGTGTTTGCATATGTAAAACACTCGAGGCTTAATGGTACAATTGCCACTTTCTCTGGGGCTGAGCGGGGCAGGAGAATGAGTAGGGCTTTGCTCCCTTCTTTAATGGAGCGAAATAGATGAAAATAATAAACTAGAATTAGTAAATCTCATTTATTTTGCACTAGCATAGTGTAACTTATTTTGCAATTCTAGCTGAAATAAAAAACCCAGAGGCAAACAAGCCCAGCAGTGAATAGAAACAGCAGCCTTTGTCATAGCCAGTGGCAGAACTAAAACCTTCCCAAATGGGGACAGTTCTCCTACATTTAACTCAAGGCAGAATCAGATGGATATGCACAAGGAGCCTGATAACCCTAGTTTTTTTTTCTTTCTGTGGCAAGGAAACAGATGGCTCTTAAGATGCTTTTGGCTGGGAAAGAACAAAAGCGAAAGAAAAATATTTACCATTTTGATATACCTAAAGCCCCATCCCTTTTATCCTCAGGCAGAAACCAATTTATCAGTCCATCCTGATCGAAACAGACCTTTGTTATTAAGAAGATACATTTTGATTTGCATGTTTTACAGCTGGTTGGAAGCTTTCCACCAGGAAACACATATACAGGTGATAAGCCTTGCTAAACTAGTTAGAAATAGGAAACGAAGTTTTTTCATGATACCCTCTTTGGCTGGCAAGGCAATTCATCTTGGGTGCCAACACATCAGTAATTGATTTCTTGAGGTGGTGGTTTGGGGATTTTGGGTTGTTTGAGGTTTTTTTTTTTTTTTTTGTGGGATATACACACACACAAACATATATATGTATATATTATAGATAAACAGGTATATATATATGTATATCTATTTCCAACTCATATCCTGAAGGTGCAGGAAGCCAGGGGTGCAGTGTCTTATGCCACACCTGACCTCTCCTGGGATAGGGTCAGGTGCCCTGTAGAAAAGGCATTTTTTTGTGGCTGAAGAGTAACAGACCCCTTTGCTGCAGAGAAATAACTGTTTTGGTGCCGTGTCAACACACAGGATAGGAAAGATGAAGATAAACTAGTCAGAGAAGGTTGACAGCTGTTGTAAAACTGATAGGCTGACAGAGTCATGGCCAGAAGAGGAAAAGGTTTGGCTTAGAGACTCTAATTAAGGCTGGCCAAGGTCCATTAGCTCATCTTCACTGGTAGCTTTGCAGCCTCACATCCTATGTATCACCCTTATTATACAGGTTCTAGGTGAGAAATGTGATTAAGCAAGTTGATATCCTATGTTTCCAAGGCCTCTGAAAGCAATTCAAATGCCTCTATCAACCAATAAAAATAATTTAAAAATTCAGAAAGAGAATGAAGGCAAAGAGGGAGAGGGGAGAAAAAAAATGAAAGCAGATCAAAAGAGATGAAATGACATTTGAAAAGTATGGAAATGAGGAAAATATTGAAACTGAATTAATTACAAAAAAATCCTAAAAGATGCAGAAATCCAGTGGGTCTGATGCAAATATTTGCAGGCTGACAGAAAGCAGGGAGATGGGGCAGGATTACGATGAAATGAACACACTTCTTCCTATTCCACTCCACCCCCCCCCCCCCCCCCCCAGTCCTACTCCCAAACGAGCACTTGACAAATAAATTAAGCTCAGCACTAACAGTGGAGAGAGCACAGGAAAATATTCTGATGGACACCTGAGATATCTCCTGATAGGCTATATGCGGGCAGCTGCTGAGAAGAAAATGCAACAAAAGAAAAATGCCCACTCCTTGACAAGCTTCTTTGTTCAGTGATTGATACGTTTCTGCTTTCCTCCTTCCCTATAATATTAGGAGTGTGAGCTGCTGCTTCAAGGCCAGAGCTATTTAAAAATAATCATCTGCGAGTACTGGTTTGACTTTTTTTTTTCCCAGTGCATATAGCTGCAAGTGGTGAGTATTGATTTTTCTTGATACCCCAGACTGGATTTTTTTGGGCAGATTTTTCAGAACAAGTCTTTGTTGTTTTGCTCTTAAATTTTATCTTGAGAAATATAGGAGAATCAGTTGGGTAGTTGAACGAATGTCTTGTTTCCTTGCAAAGTTCATTAGAAAGGTAATCTTATGAAATTCAGGAACCATGAATTTGATTTTTGGTTCTGCTGCCATTGTTTTTGTGACTGGCAATCTCTTTACCTCCCTTCTGCAGAGTCCATGAGAAAAGACAGAATATGTTCATCACTATGATTTCTAATCTCTTTGCATTGTGAGCCCTTTAGAGAGCACTAAATTAGGTCTCAAATGATGTAGTCCTAATCTGATTTGGGACCTCCTGGTTAGTATTGTAAAAGTAGTAACAGTATTGCTAAATGACATTAAGTTTTATTTCTAGGCATTGAGGAAGCTGCAGGTGAACTTCCAAAAGTTACTTCTTTGATGTTTGATCTTTTCTGACAGCGATTAATTACTTAGCCTAATTCTGCAATGGTTGGCAAACCTTAGTGAGGTGCAAAGGGCATTTCTGTTCTGTTAAAACCAATGCTAGCAATTCAGTCAGGATTGAACCTTTAAAAATGGACAAAGTGATGAAGAGGAGAAACATGCAAAATTACCTGAGCAGAAAAATGTCTGAGAATAATTCACTCTCTTAAAAAAAGGCCATTGGGTCATATTGGCTTCATAGGTAGCATTTAATTGAGTCAAACTGATGGTCTGGTACATTGTTCCATTTTTTTCTTTCCCTTTCCTACTTTTGGAACCATCAATTTTGGTTATTTCTTGAACTGCTGGTAATTCAGAACAGGAGGTGAATAAGAACATACTATGTATTACATTTGTGTTGCTTTCAAACAGCGTTAAGTATAAGCTGTATCAATGGATCATGGTAAAGAAATATCAGTAATTTTAAGTGGAAGAGTAAGTTGAGCAATCTGACAGACTTAAAGGGCCTATTCTCTTTCATTTAATAAAAGTAGGTCAATGTAGGTTTGATGCTGTTCACATTAGTGTCATTCATTTTAACTTTACTAATAAAAGGTAATAGCTATAGCTAAATGTTACTAGAAAAGAATATCAGAGAAGAAATTAGAAAAAGATAAATGGATAAAGAAACATAACAGAAAGTAAAGCCCTAAGTCATTGGCAAGTCCTGTAAATTTTGTTAAATAACATCAACTAACACCCTGGTTTTGAAGCTCCTATTTGCACCATTCCTAAAGTACGTATGAGCTGGAACGTAAAAGAAAATAAAATCTTGTGTACTTCTTTAGCTTCAGATCAGTTATTAAACACTGAGGCCGTGTTAACAATGGGCTTTATGCAATCGTAGAATCATAGAATGGTAGGGGTTGGAAGGGTCCTTTAGAGATTATCTAGTCCAACCCCCCTGCAGAAGCAGGTTCTGTCATAATTCCCATTAGATATTTGACACTACCGTGATCTAGCCTGTGTGGTTCTGCCTTAGGTATGAAGAATTCAGCCTCACCTCCCTCCCTGGAAAAGTGATGGAACAACTCATCCTGAATGTTATCACTGAACAGATGAAGGATAAAATGGTTATCAGGGGGGTTTCAACATGGCTTCACCAAGGGGAAATCCTGTTTGACCAACCTGATACCCTTCTATGAGTGCATAACCAGCTGGCTAGATGAGGGGAAAGCAGTGGATGTCATCTGCCTTGACTTCAGCAAGGCTTTTGACAGTGTCTCCCATAACATCCTCATCAGAAAGCTCAGGCAATGTGGCTTGGATGAGTGGACAGTGAGGTGGATCAAGAGCTGGCTGAATGACAGAGCCCAGAGGGTGATGATCAATGGCACAGAATCCAGTTGGAGGTTTGTGGCCAGTGGAGTTCCACAGGGATCGGTTCTGGGACCAGTCTTGTTCAACATCTTCATCAACAACCTGGATGAGGGGACAGAGTGTACCCTCAGCAAGTTCGCTGATGACACCAAACTGGGAGGACTGGCTGATTCCCCAGAAGACTGTGCTGCTATTCAGCAGGATCTCGACTGGCTTGAGAGTTGGTCAGAGAGGAATCTCATGAGGTTCAACAAGGACAAGTGCAGAGTCCTGCATCTGGGAAAGAACAACCCTATGCACCAGTACAGGCTGGGGTTCGAACTGCTGAAGAGCAGCTCTGCAGAGAGAGACCTTGGAGTCTTGATTGATAATAAGCTAAATATGAGCCAGCAGTATACCCTCATGGCCAAGAGGGCCAATGGCATCCTGGGATGCATCAAGAAGAGTGTGGGCAGCAGGTCGAGGGAGGTTCTTCTACCCCTCTACTCTGCCCTGGTGAGACCTCATCTGGAGTCCTGTGTCCAGTTCTGGGCTCCTCAGCTCAAGAGGGACAGAGAACTGTTGGAGAGAGTCCAGCGCAGGGCCACCAAGATGATCAGGGGAATGGAACATCTTTCATATGAGGAAAGGCTCCAGGAACTGGGGCTGTTTAGTCTGGCAAAGAGGAGATTGAGGGGAGATCTTATTAACATTTATAAATATCTAAAGGGTGGGTGATAGGAGGTTGGGACATCCCTTTTTTCTATAGTAGCTAGCAACAGGACAAGGGGTAATGGGATGAAGCTGGAACACAAAAAGTTCCACTTAAATATAAGAAAAAAGCTATTTCACTGTGAGGATTACGGAGCAGTGGCACAGGCTGCCCAGAGGGGTTGTGGAGTCTCCTTCCTTGGAGGTCTTCAAGACCCGCCTGGACATGTTCCTATGCGACCTGATGTAGGTGAACCTGCTTCTGCAGAGGGGTTGGACTAGATGATCTCTAAAGGTTCCTTCCAACCCCTACCATTCTATGATTCTATGAATTTGCTGGTTTAGCTCCTGTTCATTTTGAGAGCCAGGTGCCTGCCTGAAGGGATGATTGCTGGCACAAAGAATGCTGGGTAGTGATTATAAAATAAAGACAGGGAGACTGTTAATCTATCTGCTGTTACTAGCACAGGGCCATTTATTCAAGCACATCAAAGGAACATGTAAACATATATATGCATGTGCACACAGAAATCTCGTGGCATTTTTTTCATTTGCCTTTACAGTTTTTTGCAATATTGCAGTTAGTCTTGTAGTTACAAAGAACTATTACTTTAATATTTCTCATACAGGACCTTGGAAAATCACCAATGAGAAGAAAAGGAATTGGAATTCTTTTTATTTGCTTTTCAGCTTTGGTTAAGGCATAGACTATGCTTTCATATATTTCTTGAAAGAGTAAAAATCTTTCAAAACTCTTCAGAAAGGGAGAAAAACTTGTTCATCTTCACACAAAAAAGCACACAGATTTCCTTCATATCCTGCATCTTAAATTCTTGTCATTTTCTCAGCTATTTCTTAATAATACTTGAAAGACATAAATTTAACATGTGCACCTCAAAAATAGTTCACATTAAAATGCATTTCTTGTGCTGGATCTATCATTACAGTATTTTGGGAACCATTAGTATTTAGTCTGTTTGTCTTTCCAAACAGCCTCCCTCTCAGGTCACAAGCTCTGTATGGGCTGTGCCTTGTCTGCTCTTGTAGCCCGAAATGGCTGTGGGATATCTTCTGACGGTACTGCTGACGGTATCTTCTTCATCACCACTTTTCATAAGCCATCCCAGCCTCAACAAAATATATTTTTAAAGGTGCACATCATCAGTAATAAAAACCACTAACAAAACAGACAAAAGACATGAGATTTTAGATATTTTTGATTCTTGACCTCTAAAAACTGTTTCAGGACATGTCTTATATTCAGTCTGAGCCCATATGAACATGGCATACCTTAGACTTTGGTATGTTCTTTCCTAAATCAAGAGAAAAAAAAAATCCTATTTTTTTTTTTATATTTACCAAAGTCAAGCAAATTCCCCATTACATGCTGAGCTAAGGATATCTCCTCTTTGTCCCCAAGCAAAATACTGTAGTAGCAATGCGAAGCCTTAAAATTAACAGAAAGTGTGAGAGATGAGTTATGTCAGTAGGTCATACTCTAGTAAGTGGAAAAATACAAGGCCTTCTCTGCTTGTGACACGATGCTAAATTCAGTTCAGGTCTTCTAGGGTGCAAGACTGAGCACATGCAAGTGGTCAGGAAACCAATGAAAACACTTGTTTTAGTCTGTCGGTTGCTGTGAAACACGGAAAGCCACAGGCCAATGTAGGAAAGAATGAGTGGCAAAATTTCTTCCAGGGTAGCTTTAAGACCAATCCCTTAGTAGTAGTCACCAGTAGCCCACCTAAGTGATGGTTCAAGGTATATGCATACTTAATATTGGGTAGCATGGGAAGTAGAAGCAATGTCTAACACATTGCAAAACAGCAAAATTTTGAATGAACTAGAAGGCGATTATGATAATTTTGTAAAACGTGGGAAAGCAGTTTCTTGAGCAGTAAGAGTATATTAGACCTTATTATTGATACTATGGAAGGGATTTGAAATTGTTAGACAATCACTGAAGTCGTTCATTTTAAATTTTCCCCTTGGTATGAAATTCTGTTTCAGAATTTCTTTGACTTCTCTTTTGAAAAGAAATCCTAAATGTTTGCTCTCACTTCTGAAGGAATTGTTTTGTTTTACTTTATGTGCACACAGATTATATTTTCCCTTTTTTTCCCCTTTGTTTCTGAGAAGACACAGAGAATTTGATTGACCCTCAAATGACTTTTCTTAATCCAGTCTTTCTGCTTGTAAATAAAGTGAGCCATTCCAAAAAACGCAAGATATGTGCATGATTTCATGGACATGCCCCTGCATCCTGGGCTGCATCAAAAGAAGTGTAGCCAGCAGACTGAGGGAGGTGATTCTAATCCTCTAGTCTGCTCTCTTGAGTTCCAGCTAGGAGTACCTTAAACTGTGTTCAACTCTGGGGCCCCAGCATAAGAAAGACATGTACCTGCTCAAGCAGGTGCAAAGAAGGGCCACAAAGATAGTCACAGGGCTGGAGCACTTGCTATGCGAGGACAGGCTGAGAGAGTTGGGGTTGTTTAGCCTGGAAAAGAGAAGGCTCTAGGAAGACTTTATAACAACCTTACAATACTTAAAGGGGGCCTACAGGAAAGGTGAGGAAGGACTCTTTATCAGGGATTGCAGTGATGGGACAAGGAGTAACAGTTTTAAATGGAAAGAGAATTGATTTAGATAGGAGGAAGAAGTTTTTCCCTCTGAGGGTGGTGATGCACTGGAACAGGTTGCCTGGAGAGGTTGCCACATTCCTGGAAGTGTTCAAGGTCAGGCTGGATGGGGCTTTCAGCAACCTGGTCTAGTGGAAGGTATCCCTGGTCATTTCAAGGAGCTTGGAACTAGATGGTCTTTAAGGTCCCTTCCAATCCAAACCATTCTTTGATTCATTCTATGGTTCTATGATTTAATACCATAGAGAGGCCATTTAGTATACATCTTACACGTTAAGGTCTTGAAGGATACACAAAGTTGTATACTAACATTGCAACTTGCTCCAGGTGGGCAGCTCCTAGATGAATTGTCAGTAGTCTGATGGCCCATGTGGAGCTTAGTTTCTGCAGCACTGTCTGAATCAACTGTGGCATGATGCACCTGTGCCTACACAGCATAACTCCTAAGTTACAAATACTTAAGGTTATTCAAACAGTGTTTTAAGTGCTACTTTCATCCCTTTGATGTTTGATAATAAGATGTATTCTTTTAGCAGTCAGTCCCTTGCTTCTGCCTGTGTTTAACTCCCACAGACCCCAGATAAGTTTGTATGAGCCCTGAACTTCTAGACTTGCTGTATTCTCCTTAAAGAACAAGTGACCATGAAGACTCTATTTTGGAAGTAATAATTTAAAAATAAAGTTGGGAGTGATGATCAAAACCCAAAAGGACTCGGCCCAGATAATTATATTGAGGTTTTATGACCAACAGGTTGCTGTAGTCACAATGCAATGAATTGGAAAAAGTAGTAGTTCCGCTTGCAGTGGCATCAAGCTGCCGGTTTTCTCTCTATCTCCCAATGAAGAAAGCCAAGCTCTGCTTTAAATTCTGACATCTGGTAAAGTGTAGTGATGTATGATTTGGCACACAAGCTAGTACACTGCACAACAAAGTAAGCCATTTATGAGGCTCTCTAAATATAGGAAAGCAGGCTTTTTTAAAGTAATGCAGTAAATAACAGAGTGGATATTTTAGTTCAAGGGAATGCATAAGCCTTGAGGCTGAATTGAAGCAAGGACATTTTTATGGATATAGATCTTGGACTACTGAGACCATATGTCTACCTGTCTGTAGTTTCTGTATTACCCTGTGATCATTACTGCTTGACATCTTGCAATAAATATTCATAATTGACTAGAGAAGATACAAGAAACAAATTGATCTCATTTAATTTGGCCACAAAAACCTGAACTGTCAATATCAAAACTTTCTTATACAACATGATTGCAGGTCTGTGTTGTTCAAATTGGTGAAAATTAGAAGTGTCAGCATCGCGAAACACCTTTAACTGTGAAATCTCAGTGAAAATAATTTCTTTTCTCATTCATTGGCTGAAAGGAGAATTTGGCTATTGATTTCAGGAGTGAAGCTTAAGATCCCACAGCCCTCAGTAACACTTGCTATATAGTTTAGAGCTGGGATCCAGCCGACTTCCTGCCTCCAGCAGCAATTGGCAGCAGATGCTTAGGAAGAGGCTAAATGCTGGACAAGCTACATATGAAATCTTCCATTCCTGTATGTTTAAAGCAAGGAGTTTGTGGGAATGCCAGAGACAGAAGTTACACTGAGCAGCTATGTTCAGTGGCTACTGATTAGCATGAATTTATCCTCTTGAACATATGTAATTAATACATACATGGTCTTGCTTAAGCGCCAGTGGGTTGGCTGAAAGGTAGGTAGTGTGCAATTGTTTGCTAGATACAGATTTTCCTATAAGTTACCTTTGATAGAGTTATAATAGGGTCTATAATTAACTGGTTATTCCTTTATTTACCAGTAGAGCATTCATTCAACAGATCTCATATTATGCACATGCAGCACAATAAGAAATAAGTAAAAGAATACAAATTCCGGACCCCTCTCCTTTTGACTGCAAGCTGAAGCCAGCACATGGAGGCTGTTTGGGTTTGGGCTGAGATGCCCAGGCTGTGAGACCTTCTGCCATGGTCCAGCCAGGGGACACCCAAACTTCCCATTGTGGTGCCCCAGTTGCTACCACAGAAACCCAGCTGGAGAGTGAGGAGGTCTCCCCGTGCACCTGCATCTGTTGGGAGCTGCAGGACATCCTTCACTGAAGCATCTCTGTCCTTCAGCCAGAGTGCTAGACCCAGGCTTCTTGGGGTTTCACAGGCAGTGAAGACATAGCAGAACCGTTTCTGCTACATTATTCTTTGGGGCTGTGTGGTTTTAAATGAGGAACTGATGGGATCACAGAGGAAAATTATCTCCAGTGGAGTCAACAGATTGCATTGACATGTCAGTGCTGCACTTACCTGTAATTTTCAAAAAGAGTCTCTCTAGATTAAGAGATTTAAACTTTTTTATTTGTTTAATTTATTATTTTACCACATTTTTATTTTAATTATTGTTGTTCTACCATGTACTAGGTTTGCATGTACTCATAGGCAAAGTCCTATTTACTTTTAAATTTACTACTCTCATTATTCCTCTTGTTTAATACCACAACATAGTGCATGAGGAAAAATAATACATCTGTCTCTCTTTTTATGTCAACTTGAGAGTTTTACAATCCATCCAACTGGCAGAGCCCATGGAAATCACTTTCCCAAGGAGCAAGAGCAGCTCAGAAACCACAACTTGCAGTGACTTGTTTTTTAACCTTTTGTATTCATAGCATTTCCTGTGCTGTAGTATTAAAAAGCTGGGAACTGAATTTATTGGTAATTACTGCTAAGTCATGGCTTATAATTACTTTTTGTCCATTTATGCTTTCAGATTTTGGGGAAAATGTGTTTTCTTTTCAGATAAGAACACATTTTGACGTTTCTGATGAATTGAAAATCTGGAAAATGTGTTTTTGTCAAGAAACAGTGGTATTGTTATTGACTGAAACAAAACATGGCATTGGAATGAAATGTTTATTTGCCATTTATGTCTAGTGCAAAATTTCAAAAGTTTTAAACTGAACTCTCAGAGATATTGCTACATTTGTAAAAAGAGTTGCTGTTGTCAAATCTGTATGTTTTCAGCTGAGAGAACAAGCTCTTCACTGTACTCCAGCCAAGCTGAGGTTATGTCAGCATCCTTGTCTCCCATGGCACCTGCAGCTCATACAAAGTTGTTTGTGGGCTTTTTGAGTATTCCTAGCAGCACAGCCCTGGTAACACAGTGCTCTAACATAGCCTTGAACACAAGCTGATTTACCCTTTTCTTCTATTTTCTATTGTTTTGGATTTTTTTTTTTGGCTGAGCTCTGTTCTGCCCCAAAGACTTGGTGCTGCCACCTGCGATAACCAGTTAAAAGGCTTAAAGCTAACTGGAGCCTGTCTGTGACTGCAGTGACAGCCATGGCACGGGGCTACCATCCACCACGTTGAATGTGGGACATAGCACGTGGACAGGGTGAATGCAACATCTATAATTGCAGTAGATGGTAAAAAACAGATTGCTTCCTGGGCTGCTAGCTTGCCTATGTGCTGCAAGTATTGCTGAGTAAAGCCCCACAAAAGCAACATCAAACTGAAGTAAAGGATGTTGTCTTTTAACGACTTGCTGAATGCAATCAGCCATTCCTGCACTGCCAGGAGTGGTGTGGCTGCCCTGTGTGAAGGAGGGAAGTGAGAAGGGTTTGACATAATGTTCTAAGCCAACCTTCTGGTGCTTCCAAAAGTCTAGAGAAAAGGCCAAGGTTGAAAGAACAAAATGTGGCCTTTGGGTTTTGTGCTGTTATGGCCACATACTACTCAACCAAACTCATCTTTGATAGCTTTTAGAAATTCCAGACTTTGCAGTAAACCAGTGGAGACACTTTGTGCATTAGCTGCAGATTCCTGTTATAATCCAAACAACATCTAACTTGCTTCCAGTTTCATACAAATTAGCTACTCATCAACTCTTGTTATTACACAAACGTGTAGCAGCTGCACTGCAGAAACTGATTACTGTGAAACTCCTTCAATTTAAGTCTCTTACGCAGCCTTCCTGTCATTTTACTCAATTACTAACTCAACCTAATTTTATTAATAATTTAATTTCACTGTTGTCAAAGGCCTCATATAATTTTTTATATGTTTGTATCTTTTGGGCCTGGCTGTGTCTAATACATCCTTAAATCAATTATTTAAATAGCTGTATAGGCCTCAATAATTTAAAATGTCAGCAGCAAACAGCAAGTATCCATTCAAAAGAAATATTTTAATAGGTATATGAACTGCAAACTCTAATGGCATCACATTGAGATGAGTTGTTTTGCTGATTCAAAACTTTGTCTACCCCTTCTTGCTATATTCAATAAGAACCCAGCTTCTGTGAAAAGCTGAGAAAGCCTAAATAAAGAAAGAAATGAACTAAGGCTTGAAGAACTTACAATTTATATCTGTGACTACAAAATGAAGTTTTCCTCTTAGATCTGATGCATTCTGGGTGTATGCACTCAGCAGATGAAAAAAACTCTTCGCCATTTTCATTTGCAAATGGAATGTGAGTCGGTTCTCTGCACACTTTATTCAAACTTACTTCAGCCTTAAAAAGCCTGTCAGGCGAGTCATCACTAACCAGTTTATGGTTAGGATAACTTTTCTTCTCCTTGACTACTTACTTGTTTTGTTCCTATTGCCTATCAACCACCCAAACAGTATTACATATCACTGTGTCACCTGGAACAATTCTTCTCCAGATTCACCAATTTTGTGTATTACACCACCATCAGCTACTGCACCTACTGGTGCCAGGTTACTGGCTCAGGGACAGAACTATTTAATCCCAACACCAAGAATGCTCCTCAAAGGAACTTGACCACCTGAAATATCTAGTGATAGGCCACAGAAGGCTGTTCCAATCAGAGAAAGACCTGAATGATGGAGGATAGATGCTGATGGAAAGGATATGAAAAACAAGCCTAACAGGTATATACAGGCAAACGAAGTTGCACTGATTTCATCATTGACTGGGGAATGGAAAGGACAAATAAAGGAGGAGTTGGGCAGAGTGGTTAATGGGCTTCTATGGGAATCATTAGGTGCACATCTGAGATGCTAAGAGTGAGTCACTGCCAAGAGGGAGAACCCTCTGCACAGAGTGAAAGGCCTGGATTGCATGTGGTGGGCACAGGGAGTGGGAGGGAGTGTTCTGGGGAGCTCAGCAGTCAGAAACAAATCTGTTGCTAATAGTGTGCTATAGCACTGCTTGTATAGTTCAATGGAGCATTTTCTGCCTAAAGCAAACAGAGTGTCTTCTCTGACACCACTGGAAATCACCACAGGCCAACAATGGTGTAATAGCCCAGTCAAGCCATTATGCCAACACCCATTTGACGTCTCTATATTAGTCATATAGTATAAGACCAAAGAGTAGAAGTAATAGCTAAAATGTTCAGCATCTTCTGCTTTGAAGTACACATTTTTGTTTCACTTTTGCCTTTTCTATTGTAGCAGAAGACCTGTCCTTAATTGCAACAGCCCATTAATCTGATCTTATCCTATCAAAAGGCCCTTTATTAGATAATATGAAGAATGTTTTTCTATAAAACCCGTCCTTTTGGAAATAACTGATTGCCAGATAAGTTTGAAAGTGGGAAGATATTTTGGGTCCAGTTTTCTGTCAGGATATATAGCAAAATTGTCCTGTATTTAGAAGTTAATCTTGTCCTATGCCTCTCACCTTCACTGGAGAAGCAAAAGCTTCCCCAGGCATGAGTTTCCAAGTCCTCAATCAAGTCTGTGAGTGCAAAAGCCATGATGTGAGTGCACAAGACCTCACAGGCAGTCCCATCTTCTCTATTTTGTTATTTAATGCCTACAATTACAGAGTTCTTGCATTATACTGCAATGTAAATAATAACAATAAAGTATGAAGATAATTTCGTAAGTAATTCAGCTAGCAGTCCGTTCTAATACTGTGTTGCTATTTGTTCTACTTGGTCTGTGTTGATAAAACCACAGGTGTTCATTTTTCATATGAAAGGTGACTTATCTATAAAACAAATACGATGGGGACCAGCTGCCCAAATTGCTCTCTAATGCTGTTTAAACATTGTGCTTTGTGCTTCCAGGAAAAAATCTCATCCTTTTTAAGTCTATAAATGGCAGCATAAGTTCACTTAGGTGTACAATAAATGTTCTGCTTAGAATAACAACAAACTATTTCAAATAACTGAATGGCATAAAGAGAGGCTTCATCAAGCACCAGTAACGTAGATCCTGTCCCGAAGAAGGTGCTCATGTGGTGTTTAAGTCATGAAGTTCTTGATAAAACAGGGCTCAAAAATGTATCTGAGTACCACTTACAACGTTTTTTATGGACATAAGCCCCAAAAGTCCTCTATTCTTATCCTGTGACCAATATGAGAGCTTTGGAAAACCCTTCTAACTTTATGGAGAACACCATGACCCATGGAAAAGGAGAAGGTTGGTAAAAGGACTTATAAAATGTTGAGACCCTCTTGATATGCACAGGGATGTCTTGAGGAGTTCACTCTCAGTTACTGTATTGTGTTGCTTTAACCTACAGACCATACAGACAGATAGCAGATTTTAGTTTTCCTCATTCAAAAATCTTATTTATTTTCCTTTCCAGAGTACTGAATCAGCTCCCTGAGGATCCTTTCTTGCTCTTTCTTGCCCCCTCCCCAAGCTAAGCAGTAGGAGCAGATGAAATACTGACAGCATGTCCATTGCAGAGGGCAATTTCCACTGATGGATGACATGTCCATAACAGGTGAATTGTCCTCACTTCTGTCTTGGAAATACATTAGTAATCACTGGACTCACCTTTGCAGCAGCTGCACTGCTCTGACTGCACCACTTTGTCACTGTCTTTGCCCCTTTGCTTGCCCAGTATTTGACATTATGGACATTGACCTGCCTTGGCCTCCCTTTTATAGGTATAAATTATGCTATGCTAATCCTGTAGCTTCTTTTCTCACTTCTACTACTTTTCCACTCATTTAATTTAACAGATCTCAATTTACCCAGGCACAGGTGAGATCTTAACTCTTTTTGAGTAGTCTGAATCCACTGTAGATATTGAGTTTGTCCAGACTCTGACGGAATTGTAACCCAAATTCTCAATCTTCTGTCTCATCAGGTGCTGAATATCTTGATGCAGTGATCTTTTTCTTCTTAGAAGGCTGTTCTGTTTTGTTGCAGTATTAAGAGGTGATCAATAACGAAGGAATAGAAAAGGACTTAAACAGAAGTGGAGAAAAGTGATCATCCAAATAGCTGAAAGGAAAGCATTCAGAATCATCATCTGTTTTCTCTAATGTCACTAGGCCTGTGGTAAAGGATGAAATGCAAATGACTGGGATCAGATCTCTAGTAGTGTCAGGTACCTTAGAGTACTTATCGCTTACAGTGTGCGTGAACATTTTTTTCCCACCTGAACCAATAATGAGGATATGATTAACATACAAAGGTAATGAAAGATAAAATGAAATCAAATTTCAAAAAATGTGGGGGATGAAGGTTAAAAATGCCTTTTAGAAGGTACAGGGCATGAAATTTGACAGGAAGCAGGACTCTCTTCTTCTCTCCTTCTCCTTAATGGTTTTGTGTTCCAGAAGCTGTGGAGTAGAAGTGATAGAAGTCATACCAGAAGGATGCCACATACTTGAAGTTTTTTCACAGGTCTCCTTTATGGACTTGTCAGTTGCCTGCATGCTTAAGTAAGTAGTCAAGTTACAAAGAGTTAATCTTGGAAAGGTCAAAAGAGCCATAGCATTTGCCAAACAGCCTTTCAGTTCAGAGCATAGATCAAGCAACCACAATAGAGAGGGAGCCTGATGAAATCTATCATTCAGCTTGGAAGAAATCATAATTGTCTTTCCCATAAAGAAACTCCATAGGAATGCAGCCTCCAAGGCTCCCTGAAACTGTGACAGATCTCTGGGAATCTGGTTTTCTTACCCCTTTTGGGATTCAGCTAGTCTGCTGCATTATGTGCATGAGATGTGCAAGTCCTTCTTCTTCCCAGGGTGCTGACAGGCAGTGTTGGAAGGATCACGTTTTTGCATAGTCACCAATGAAAAACTTGGTGCATTTTCCTTTACCCAGCTGTAGCCCCACACTGTGCAGTGAACAACAAGTCAGGGAAACAGTGAGGGAACCAAGAGACTGCTTTTAGCTCCTTATCTTCACAAATCTTTCTTAGTTGTTCTCCTGCTACACTATACCTTAGCATGCATTTCTAACTGTACTGGCAACAATAAGAAAATGTACTGGTGCTCAGTGCAATACATGGCAGACCCTCAATCCTGTGTCTGCATCAGTTTCTCTCCTCAGCCCTGCTGGAATAAAAATAATTTCTTGCAAAGTCGCTTACACTTGCTTCTAACTTTATTGTAATAGACACTGACCTTTTAAACCACTAATCCTATAGAGGGTTAAATTATAGAGTTTGCCTCCCTAGATGCTCCTTAGCTGTCATAATGAAGGAAGTTTACAGTGAGAAAGTGAATGAAGCAAGCATGTTTTTAACCATATGGTAATTATCTGCTATCTGTGCAGAAGACATAAAGTGTTGTTTACCGGATGTGAAAAGAGCATCTGAGAAGGGATTCCCTGGAGAGGAAGGAAGGGACATTTGGCACAGTGGCTGCTCTTCAGATGGCTTGTAATAGACTCTATAAATTTGGAATATGCTATTGTTAATCAGTGGAGATTGGAGATGTTTGGCACATAATGTTTTAGTTGAAAGGGGCCGGTGATTGTTTTGCCAAGCAGACAGTTCTAAAAAAATCTAATTGAATTATGCAAATGCATAACTGTTGGTTGAACTTTTAAAGTAAAAATAAAGAAAAATTTTGTAAAACAACATCCTTATTTCTTTGAAGATATCAGTGGCCCATTAACTAAGAAGGAAAAGTTACTATGGGAGTACAGTTATTCTAAGACCAATAGGCTGTGTTAACTCTCTTAAAAGTATTTTGGTTTGAATTCTCTTTTCTTACCTCCAATACCTAAGTAAGATATTCTTTGCTTCTTAAAAAGAGGCAGAGGGAAGAAAGGAGAATGTGCCATGGTTAAAAGCATAACCACATATGATTGAAAATCATTTAATTTTCAATACACAAATTATTCAGAAAAAATGCCAAGGCTCATTTGCACAAATCTACTTAAACTGCTCTAGCACTTTAATACTAAAAAAAAAATTAGTTGTTAAAGTCCAGACAGATTCTTTGCACTGTAGTGTCTGAGTCTGATGCACACTTAAAATCCCTTTAAACTGCCCAGAAGGGCACAGACATGCAGCCTCAGACATGCAGAAAACAGTTTTTGTGACAAATTATTTGCTAAGTGCCAAGTAAAGAACTTTCATTATTTTTTCATTGAATGCTTTCAGCTTTAGTCATAAAGCTTTTAGTTGTTCTGAATGTTGAAAATAATCACTATATAGTAATGTTTATTTCTTAAGAAACTCTCTTTGAAGTGGTGGGCATACACGCTGCAGAAAAATCACTTCGTTTTGAACCGAGAATGTGTCTGATCGGGCCCTACATCATTTTCCTTTATGTATTTCTCAAAAACCTTGTTTACTGAAAAAAGAAAAAGATACGTTAGTCACTTTTCTTTGTAGTGTTTAGTAATCAGTATTCAGAAGGTTTCCAGGCTGAGCATGCCAAGTTTAAACACTGAGACCTTCAGGTGGAGATTTCAGAGGTAAAAGGAGAAGCTGAGTTGTATAGATGGAAGGAGCTTGTGAGTAAGTGTAGGAGATGTGAGGAAATAAACTAAACCATGAAAGGATATAAAGAAAATAGTGTGAAGAGAGTGGAGGTAAGGTCCTAAGACAGAGACCATGATCCTTGGAGGAGAAATAAATTGGTCAGATGAGGAGGATTTAAGAGAGGAAAGCTATGGAGAGGCAGGATTCTGTGACTGACAGATTCGAAGGTAGCGACAAGAAAAAACTCAGACAAAAAGGCCACCTTTTCTCATCACTATATTCTGTCTCTCAGCAACTCCTAAGGATACATGATATGAGCCTTAAAGTCCTTGCTTTTATGAGAAGTCCTTTGATATCTGTCAGACTTCCAGTTGGGTTAGTCACTTGAATAGGTATTTCAAGGACTAAGTCTTTAAGATGTAAATTTTTCATGGCAATTTTTCAAACCAGGCTTTAAAGCCCAGTGCACATTCATGCTACCATTTAAATGAAAAACAATAATATATTATATAGTCTGAATATTATACTTAATGAGCTATATTTTCTTTTAAAATAAGGTTACAGACTATACCAAGAACATTATGCTGCCATAAATTTCATGAGACTTTTTTCTAAACACCTCAGTGTATAAAAGTCAATGACTCACAGAGCAGACATAATCTAAGGGAAACTTTGACCTTTTGCATAATAACAGCCTTATAGCCTGTCGTGTCAATGCTCTCCTTCCTCTGAGTATACTCTGAAGACCTCAGTAAAATAACCACTATGGCAATTTCCATCTGGAACTTGCATTTTAATAATTCTGTAATTACATTTAAGCAGTAATCTCCTTTATATGATGCCTTTTTTTGCATTGTTACTTAATGGCCCACACAATTATTCACCACTTAATTCAGAGCAATCCATTTCATAGGACCCGAGGAAGCTGCCTGTGAGTGGTGTGATGGAGCTGTTGCTTTTTCTCATGACTGTCAGAGCAAACTGGATGTCTTTACTTAAATGTGAAAAATACTGCTATTTCACTGATGTATCTGGTTATAGGTTATTTAAGTCTAAAAGTATTCTGCCTAATTCTCACTACACATCGAACCCCTTCTGTTTTACACAGCTGCCATTCACAGCATTTCCAGTCAGGTGCAAAGAGGCTGAGCTCAGATGACATTTCTTTTAACTAGAGAGAAGAGATGACACGTGTTTCTGTCTGTGAGTTATCCTCCTCACTTTCCTCCTCAGTTTTCCTTGATAGTTGCAGGAATATGATACTTGTCTGTACTTCTCAAGTTGTTAACATTTCCCATATTGCAGAGTTTGTTTGATCTCAGGTCACAGCAAGGTATGTGGACTTCAGAACTTCACAGAAAAAGCTTTTGGGTGTTTCGTGTCTGTGGATATGTTTATGGAATGGAAAAAGCAACATTTGGTTACACTGGGAGTAACCGTGGCAGAGCAGTTGTGCTGATTCAGCGTAGAAATTTGCCCCTTTTGTAATCTCAACAGTCAGGCATAAGCCAGCACTCCTTTGATATCAGGGTAAATAGGGTGAAATGGACTTTCAGTTACTAAGATGGCATTCAATAGGAAAATGATTTTTTGTGACTATTAATATGGAAGTCCTTGGATTTGTTGAAAGTGCTTTTGTTAGACTAGGGTTTGAATGCTTCTCTAGGTCAGGCAAGCAGCTTGCAGTGTCCTTTAAACAGGAAAACATCCTGGATTGGTAAACAGTTACTTTTTTTTTTATTAGAGATCCTTGAAGGGATCTGTACAAAAAGTAATTATCTCATGCAGAACTGTGGGTTGAGCCCTCCAAAAATACTTACCAATCTATGCTAATTCTGTGAGTTATGGGGAAAAAAACATAAAGGAGGAGGAGAGAGGGGGAAAGTAATTTAAAAAGTAGCTAAAATTATTATTATTGTTACTCCCCTGAAAAAAATCAATATATTGTTTTTTCTGTATTTTCATGTACTAAACTTTTCTTCCTATATTGGGTTCCATATTTTTCTTTATTTATAGTTTTGTCCTTTCTTCAGCAAATTAAAAAACTCCAACTTTTATTTGCTGCAGATAGGACAGAAAAAAAGCATTGTGGATACTTATTTTCTTCTGGTTTCTCTATAAAATGAACCATGACAATGAGCACTGTTCTATATACAATTTTGTGGGCTTCAGCATATCGTCTCTTTTGTATTTGGGTGGAAGACAGCATAAGAAGTCATGAACTAATGCATGATCAGCATAAAGAAAGCTTCATAAGAAGGGAGCAAAGATCTCGAGTAGCCTTCATATTTGTTACATACTCAAATATCTATGTTTACTTCACTGTAGACAAGCTGTGAGCAACAACAGACAAGTATCATATAAACTCTTAACAGCAATCATGGTCTTTGCAGTACCTAGAGTGATTTGAGATTGGATTCAGTACTGTCCTACTTGGTGACTGATGCTGGTTTGAGGTTGATAAAGCAGACAACCAAAAGCAATGTTTATTATCTGTCCTAGAATGCTAAGACTGAAATACCGGCAAAGCTATTTCAGGTGTCTTCTGGAAGAGTATGGGCTTCGTCAGGCTATGTACAACTCTTGGTGTGATCTGGAAGAGAACATACAAACTGGACTACTTTTATACATCAGCAGAAATATATGAGCAGTACTTCATTGAAACTTCCTTTATCTGTATTCTACTTGTTACTTTTCTATATCTTTTATTCATACTTTCTGATTTCTTTGATATTTTACATTACTGACCCCCACTGCTTCACTGGAAGCCTCTTCAGTAGCTTTGGATCTCAGTCTAGTACTTGATTATTATCCTTAGTCCAAAATCCAGGATGACATTTTACTCCTGAATCTGCACTATTTCACACATATTGCTAGTCCCTTTAACTTCATTGGTACTTTCATTTCAGTGAAACTGACATGCAAAGTGCCTGCTTAAATGTAAGCATGCACTTGTTTGCACAAAGAGGAAATTTAGCAAATCATAGAATCGCAGAAGGATAGAGGTTGGAAGGGACCTCTAAAGATCATCTAGTCCAATCTCTCTGCTAAAGCAGTTTCACCTATGTCAGGTCACACAGGAACATGTCCAGGTGGGTTTTGAAAACCTCCAGAGAAAGACACTCACCCTCCCTGGGCAGCCTGTGCCAGGGCTCCTTCACCCTCATGGTAAAGGAGTGTTTTCTTAAGTCTAAGTGGAAATTTTGTGTTCCAGCTTTTGTCTATTACCCCTAGTCCAATCACTGGACATTGCAGAAAAAAAGTGTTGCCTCAACCTCTTGGCATGCACCTTTCAAATACTTGTATTAATGAGATCCCCCCTCAGTCTCATGGTCTCCAGGCTGAACAGTCCCAGTTTCCACAGCCTTTCCTCATAAGAAAGATGCTCTAGTCCCCTGATCATCTTGATGGCCCTGCATTGGACTTTCTCCAGCAGTTCTCTGTCCTTCTTGAGTTCCCCTGCTATCCAACTTTTCCTTCATGTGTTTAGAGATGGCATCCAGAATGAGCTGTTTCATCACCTTTCCAGGGATGTAGGTGAGGCTGACCGGTCTGTAGTTTTCCAGGTTCTCCTGCTTGCCTTTTTTGAAGACTGGAGTGGCGTTGGCCTTCCTCCAGTCCTCAAGCACCTCATCAGTCCATCATGATTGTTCTAAAATGATGAAGAGTCACTTAGCAATAACATCAGCCAGCTCCCTCAGCACTCGGTGCAACTATGTCTATTCAGTTAGGTAAGAGTTACTGTTACATCTGATATTTTTATTTTATAACCTTCATCACAAAGAAATTGCTTCTTTCTCTTTTCATTTAACAGACTAACCAGAGATTATTTTTAATTTTTCCCTATATGTATCTCACTTCTACTTTTTCTAGTACATTCTTGAACAGTATTTTGACCTCTACATAATGATGTACATAGGTTAGTAACATTGATCTTGTAAAGTTTTACCCTTCAGGTCCCATATAGATCATCAAATAGGAAGGTGAAGAATGCCTACAAAATGTTTAGTTCTGCTTTGCAATACAGAGGATTCAAGAAATTGGCAAAAATAATTGCAGGAGGTTTTATTTTATGCTTCAAGTGAATAAGCCTGACTTTGGGATGTTTGTACTCCTTTTTTTCTTGTAGAAAGACCCAGTGGCTGAGAATATTGGATGGAAAGGATGGGATTTTGTTTTGCAGTAGTACAAGCGTAGTGTGTTTTTTGAATGTGAATGTGGTCTCATTGGCAGGGTTTGCACACAGATGTGTGGCATTAACATAGTGGATAATTGGATATTGCAAATGAATTATCCAAATGTGGTGACTAACAGGATAATGTCCCTAGCTGATGTATTCAACACTCCTTTAACATTAAGGAAAAAAAAAGATATAAATGTGCCTCTTTACATTTGGATTTTTTTAAATCAGTAGCAGTTGATAATGTAATTCACTATGTTTGTGTAGACACATACGTTCTTATATGCAATTTACATATTTATATAAAGAGAGGTATGCTTATAGTATATATATCCTGTTATAGTAGATGTGATACATATTGAAGTTCTACCAGAGAGCCTTGGCATGTTAAGAAAAAGGTTGATCTTATAGCACAATGCCAGAGGATCACCCATTACATCTGTAAGAGTTATGATGACAATGTTTAGATAAATAAATAAAAAAGCTGAAAAAGAGGAAAACTGGGAGAACCAGCTATCAAGAATATTCTATATTATCACAGATACTAATCAGTCAGAGGATATTCACTGATATTATCAGTTGAAAATCTACACATGATTATTTTCCTCCACTTTTTTTCTTTAATTGCGGGATTTTTTTGAGTTTACTCATATTACGTAGTGTTCGGTCTTGGTCACTTTTGTCCCTTGTGTCGTACAAAACTACACTGTAAGAAGAAACTATTTTAATTTTTTCAGTGAAATACTGTTGTCTACTGTTTTTTCTTATAGAAGTTTTTCTAAGGTTTGTTTTCCTACAAGTTAAATGAAAATGTCATGGTGACTTATCCTTTCAGATCCCAATGAAAAAAATTAATTGCTTTCCTCTCAATCATTATTTGTAGAGTATTATTCACTTTATTTCCAAAATTAGCCAAAGTTTCCAAAATTGTATCTACCAGCAAAACTGATTGAAATATAGCCTAGCATCTGAATTCATACAGTTTGACTAGCATCCTGGTTTGTATTTGGCTACTATGCCTGCAATTAATATTTCTGATTATTATTTTGAGGAATGTTTCAGGGGCTAGATGTCCTACAGGACTTGAATTTTTTTCTTTGAAATTTAGCTTTGGAAAAAATTAACTGGTCATCACTATAGGTACGAAAATTGCTTGATCTGTACTGTCCAAATGAAAACTAACTTTTCTTGTCACCATTATTATCAGCACAGTTCATGTGTTTCCTAAGGTATGTGGCTGGGCTGCTGATATCTTACAATCTGTAGGCAGCCTGGGTAAAACTTAAGACACTTTCCCTTGTAATATTTTTAATAAAAATAGGTACACAACACATTCATTGACAGGTGTTCAGGTGTCACAGTTTGGATTATTGAAGCCAGAAAACAAATCAGATATTACCTTGGTCTTTTATTGTTTTTTGTGATATTTATTGTAATTGATGGGGGAACGGGGGAGGCTCTTTAGTGTGGATTTTTAGACCATAACAATGCCATCAAATCGTAGAGTGGTAGGATGGGAAGGGACCTTTAGAGATCATCTAGTCCAACCCCCCTGCAGAAACTACCCTCCACTTTTTAAAGGATTAAAATGTTATTTTACAAAAGCATTCTTCAAGTTTGCTTGCTGAACTGTGCTTCAAAAATAAATTCAGAAAATAGATAAATCGCATTGTTACCATCTTGAAAATTATGCACAATATTAGGCATAAAGGTCACAACATTTTTAACTATTTGAATTCATAAGATGTACAAAGCAGACTAAATCCATCAAAGGACCCGCTCCTGGCTGACATATGTACACCAGATGGATGTACATGCTGTTACATTAATTTTAATGACTTTGCCTTAAAAGGTATGCAGTTAGGTGTGCCAAAGACCCAACATTTGTATGCAATGGGAAAAGCATAATGTTGTATTTCTGGGGTTAAGAGGAGAAGGCAGCAATAGTAATGAAGAGCTGCACAAGAAAGGGGTTTAAAAGACACATGGGGCTGTGAAAAATATGTTTTATTATGAAAGCTTTCTTTTTTAAAAAAGCAAAGCCTTCCAAAACAACTTACCTTGCAGACTTTTAAAACTAAGTTAATAATTGACTTAAGAAAATAGCTGCATCTGTGTGAGTTAATAAAGGTATGTTTCTGTCAGTACATGGCTTAAAATGGAAATTTAAGACACAACACAAAATTGTGTGTTTGTTTATTCGAGACAGGATATATTTATTACTCTCTCTGTAGTTCTATGGTTACATGCTGTTAGAAATCACTAATGCTGATCCTATAAAGAATGAAATTTTGCACTTCCCCTCAACACGGGGATACTGCAGTATAAATTAGAGCTGAACGCTAACCACAAAACCATGGAATGCAGACTAGTACTGTTCCCTTATTTACATCAGGCTTATGGGTACAGCACATTGAATCTTTAACACAATATCTGGGTCCCTTTCAACCCTTAATATTCTGTGATTATGTGTGACGCCTTTGACCAGCCTGTAATTCACAACAAGCTTTGTCTGTATGTCTAATAGAAGCAGTAGTTTCTTTGACCATCCAGCTTTTCCCATATCTGCACTGTAAAGCCGTTGATTTTGCATTTTATTGTAGGAGCAGGGGCCTCTCTTTCAGGTAACTGGAGAAGCCTACCACAACGACCCATTGTTATGATAGCTGTGGAAATATGCTAAATTTTGACATGGTCAATGTATTCCAAAGTATAGACGTGCAAACCGGGACCTGATTTACACTCATCTCTGTTTGGATGAAGTTAGCTTATGAATTATTTCCTTTTGCCCCTCTCTCCTTGAGTCTGCCCTGATTTTACCATTACCTTCATGGGTCAAGGACTAGCACTTTTTTTGTCTTTGTACTGGCCCAAATACTGTCTCAAGCTTTTAGATGAAGGCATAATACAAGTCACATTAGAAAAATTAATTGGAAATGAAAACGTGCTTTAATCTTGGAGTGGAGAGAGGAATGAGAGTTGGAGGAATGGAAGTGCAAAACATGATCACAATGACTGAATTTCATCTTAAACCATACTTGACCCTTTCATCACAACCAGCAATTTAAAAACAGTCTTAAATATTAACTTAGCTGTGACTTGATAACATGCTAGGAAAGCTTTGCAGTCTCATAAAGGCATTAAGAGACTTATTGATGAATTTTATCGTATAACACAGAAGCTGCCTAATCCCTCAAAATGTGCTTAAACGAGAAGGGAGATCAGTGTTGCATACTGGAAATGTCAGCATGAAATGAGAACTATTAGCGCAACGTCATGACACACGTCTCATGACAAGACAGCAACTGCTGCCACGCTGCCAAGAGCATCGTTTTAAAGGGTGACACATAGGTTCAAAGCATGTCTTTGTAGTAACAAACAGGAGACTATAGTGTTGATTAGTCAAGAGGCAGCAATCCACATTGGTGCCATTGGGGGTTAGGAAAGAGCAGCCTCATCCTTAAAAGACATTTTTCAAACTCTGTAAAAGCTGAGTCCTTTCCTGAGACATGTATCCTCTCCATTCAGTCTCTTTCTTTGTCTTGTCCACAAGTTGAGGGCAATCCAGGTTTTCACAGGGGAAATGACAGCAACTACTTATAGTGACCCTCTTGTCCCAAAAACCTAATCTGTTATTGGCCATTAGAAGTAGTTTACAATTCCCTGGAAAAAAATACAAAGCTATCAGATTTTAACTCTGCCTTTGAGGGACTTAGCAGCTGCTGTCTAAAACTTTGCAGCTCTTTGAACTAAATGGTGGTTTGGAAGATGGCAGTTCAGAAACACTGCTGTTTGTTAGTAATATTCACTGTCCAATAAGCTACAGAAGATCATCATCTGTCTGTTCAAAGTAAATATTTAAGGAAGAAATATAAAAGTAAAGCACTGGCTTTCAGCTCTATAGCCCTTATCTAAGGGAAGAAAGTCGATAGATGGGAAGGATTTGACATGGAATCTAATTTTTTTTGTAATTTGTCAGTGCACTTAAGTCTGTCTGAAATACAGGAGCCTTAGAAGGATGAGACAGATTTGCTTTTTATGGGATGAGAAAATCCAGGAGGTTTTTTTTTCAGAATTTCTCTATGAAGACTATTCATTTCTATCACCATAAAGAAATGAGGAGATATTATATAAATTTTAAGACAAGGCAATCAATTTCTTGTCTGATGTTGGTAAAGGCAGAATTCTAAGTCTGATTGGCAGAAGAAGCCCTAGGGCTAGCCACTAAAGATGGCCATTATCATTTATTAAGCAGGTGTTGAAATGAATTGGTCTTTTATCGTAATGCAGATTTACAGTGCATTAGGCAATCCATTTTTCAATTTAGTGTACTGCCTCTGATAAATTAACAGATGTCGATTGATTTTTTTTTCTTCAGTCCCCCTGTTTACACCTGACAGCCAGTGCTTTATAGCTGAGCAGTTATTTGAAGTTATAAACATTATAATTAGCAATTTTTTAATTAGGCTGACAATTAACAGGAGATTTGCAAAGCTGCTAATTTGACATGTCATACTCTCCACAGTGTTTATGTTAACCACTACTTGAGTGAATTCAATTGAACAGAACTACAGTGTCTGAAAAATCAATCTCAGAAGAACCCTTTTCCCCACTTGGCTAACATTATGGCACTTCAGGCAGAGAAGTGGGACTTCAATGAAATTTTGCAATATGACAGACAATTCCAACAATTGAAGTTTAAACAATGTGCCCATGTTAGCTCAGAGATGCAATTAAACATGACGTGCCAAACACAGGCATATTCTGGGCTCTTGTACTAACGTTAGGATTTAAAAGTTTTATTTTATTAAGGACTAAGACCAAAAGAAAACCAACAACCACTGAACCCCGAACAACAAAGTGTCAGTCCTGAAGAGAACCTTAGCTGTTTGAGTTGAACAAAGGAAAAATACCTTTTTCTAGTGTTTAGATGCTCATTGATGAAATCTGTCCCTCCTCTTGGGTGGTGCAAAATGCCCTTCTTTCTGAATTTTCTCTGTGAGAGTTACCCACTGAATGCTATTGACAATCTTGACATAGTGAAGGCTGAGTAGGTGCAAGGCAATACAGGGGTTGGAGTGCTCAGCAAGAAAGAGGAGCTTGGGTAGGTAAAGAGAGAACTGACAAAAAGTTGCCTGCCAACACCAGGGTTCAGATACATTGATGGGGCAACCTGAGAAAAGGTTTGTGGTTAGCTGCAGTTGAAAGGATCAGAAGCAATCTGTTCTTAAGTAATTTCTGTGACTTAAGATAATTACATCCACTTTGTAAGGGAAGCAAGGCTAGCTTTTAAATGCAAATGGACTTGATTTTGACTGAGAAAGCTCTCTGCCTTAAAGAACATGAGTATTTCCTTCTCTTGTATAGATGTTTTCTCAACTTTATTTCAGGGAGTTTTGTGCATCCAGACATGTACTTTCATCAGATACCCATTTCTTTTGTATTCTGTTTCTGAATTGGCTTCTCATTCTCTCCACTTAATGGCTCATCTGGTTGAAGCACAATCAGCCCTTAAACTAGAATATGATAACAATAAAAAGAAAGGGAAAAAAATGCAGCCTCTTGCACATCTTTGTGAAATTCTACTTCTTTAATCCTCTGCAGCCATTGAAGGATATCCACACCCCTTCTCATGTTAGCCTTTCTTCTCTGAGGTCCTCACTTGTTATTGAGGTGAGTTGCATCCCTAGCTTGATGGGCGGTGAAGTACCAGGAAGCGCAGAAAGTGCTGCTCTCCAAAATACTCCCACCCTGCGATCTCCCCACAGGAACTCCAAAGAATATCTAGACACAAAGTTATATAAACCTTTCATTCTACTGATACCTTTGCCTCCACATCTGTGATTTTAGCCATTTTCTGAACTTACCTGCTTCCTAAAAGCTGTGTGAGAATGAACAGGGTGAGATACTTACTCAGATTTCACTCCAGTCCAATGGGAAGATAAAGAAAAGGGCTTATTTAAAGGTTGATCTCAGTAAAGATGTCAGGAGTTGATTCAAAATGGCAAATACTCGGTGTATGTCTCACCTCTGATGTGGAATTTAACAGGCAAATAGTATCCTGCTTAAATTAAAAATATGACGGTGACATGGCATTGAATTAATTTCATTTCAATACTGAAGATTTTACTTCCTGGGAGTCTTGCATGAAGTCACCAAGGGACACATCCTTGGCTGGTACAGGTTGTCACAAGATGTGCCTCTGCAATAGGGTGTTTTCTCACACAGAGTTAATGATTTCATTTTCCATTTCCTTTCTGTGACTAAATAGGCACAATTTTGGGTTCACAACTCGGTATGTTTTATAACTTAGAGAACCAAAATGCCTGTTTCTTTCTAGAGCAATTAGACAGAGTATCTTAAAACGGCTCTATCAGAGCAAATAGGGAATCAATACCAAATGAGTTATAATTAAATACTTGAAGCTTCGGTGCTAGCATCTTACATTTTTGAGCTCAGACAGTTCTAATTAGTTAGATGCATACCATATTTGACATAAGGTATATTGAAGAATCTATCTACTATTTGTTTTATGTCAAATCCTGGTTGCTCATTTCAAACTGTGAGTCAAACAGTGCTCCCAAGGAGTGCTATTAATGGATGGCGTACCTTTTTTTTTTCCCCTGTGAACCAACACCCACCTCTGAAGGAGCAATTCTTCCCTGAGTCAGAAAAAAAAGTATTTAATCATGACTAGCATTCACTGAAGAGCTCATCTTCCTTACGTTGATTGGACAGGGAAGAGAGAAAGTTCTGGATTATGAAGACGTCCTTGGGAAACTAAGAGTCAAGGAGAATTCAAGAAATGAGTAGGAGGGGGCCTTTCACAGGGAAATTTTTGAAAAGGGAGAAGAAAAGGGGATAGATTGTTTAAAATCTCAAGTTCTATCTGGATTTTCCTCATCAAAAAGCCAAGATACTTGTGGTAGATGAACAGATTTCTAGACAATATACATACAGATCACAGTTGAATCAAGAAGAAAAAAATAATCTTGGGAGAAAGTAGTGAGGGGGAAGCAGTAATAGTGAATCCTGAAGATAGTTATTAGAGAAGATAGTTCTAGGCACTAATTATGAAAAAAGAGCAGAGAGTTATCTGTCCCTGCCAGCATGGGAGATGGGATCGCTATTTGAAGAGACCTAGAGATGGTGTGGGCTACAAGGATGGTATATGTGGCACTAACAGGCTTCACCCCATAAAGATAGCAAACCCTACAGCCAGAGTGAAACTGCACATCGTGAGGGAAAATAAATCTTTGCCATAAAGTCCAATAAAATACATACTTTGAGAAAGGTGTGGGAGATTGTTTAACTCCTCAAAACAAACTGGTCAATGCCATTATAGCCTTTTGAAACTCCAGCATAATGTCAAGAAGACCTCATCCCATTTCGAAAAAAGAGACACTCTGCTAATGAACATCCCAGAAAAGGACATGAACCACACTCTAATTGAGAAAACTATTTATTTTGAGCTGTTTATTTAAGCACAGGAGGATTCCTAATGGAGCCATCAGACCTCACTCATTGGCTAATAGTTTAATTAGGCCCATCTGGTGGAGGCTGTGGAGAGAACTGTCCCAGTTCTTATATTGGCAGAGAGGTAATTTGTCATCCTGTGGCCCAGTGACTGGCACGTGAACATCTCTAAAGCCAAACAGAAGCTCAGCAATCTGTCTCACATGAGAATAGCTAAGAGCTGTTGGAGGCATTTGTGTGGTTCACCTTGGCACACCAAGGTGAAATGAGACTATTGCAAAGTATCCTTGAGATAACCTCAGCAGAAAAATTCAGTATTCTTGAAAGTCAAATTAATCTTACCATTGTCAGCCAAACTGAATATATGGAAAAGGTTTTTCCTCCATTTTTCCCAACACCTCCTTTTCTGTTGCATCCTGACAATGTGGTAAGGATATTTTCTATCAGTTTCTGTTCAGATACAAATTTCATTCCTAAAAAATCTTGGAACAAAATAATTTCCTTTTTGGATAGGAGGAAATTGCTGGCTTTAAGAAATCCTCTTTCTCAAAAATGATAGGAAGTGATGGAGCTGCAAATAAAGAACAGCACTGCAGAGACTTCACACAACTGTAACCAGTTTGTACGCTAAGTTGATAAAAATATGGTTTAATTCAACTGAAGATCGAAAAAACTTCATAACTGTAGCAGCAACTGCCTTAAAAGCTGAAATGAACATTTTCTTCTCAATCTGGTGTTTATTGTTACTAATGTTAGAAGATGTTAAAGCTGCCACTGCCCCTTTAGGGGTAACATGTAAGAAAACATGGAACAAGTGGAAGTTGTATTGCATGTTTGTTTATCCACTAGTCTTTATGTGACACTAACTCTTCATCCTAGTATAACCTAGTGCCTTTTCCAAAACTCTGAAAGCACTTAATATGTCAAATATTTTTTGTTTTGTTTTTTACAGGCTCATAATGTCATTGTTGACTAAAGTAAAAGTAAGAAGCTCATATGATGCAAACGTAGCAGTTTCCATTATAAATGATACTTGAAGAGTCTGAATAGCCTCGGAGGAGGCATCATAGCTTAAAAAAAATCTGTTAATAAATCACTTAGCTTTATATATCAGGTACATATCTATACCTTAAGAAGCACAAAATGGAGACAGTACAGAGATTAAAAGAATCATAGAATGATAGGAGTTGGAAGGAACCTCCTTCAAGGAGATCATCCAGTCCAACCCCCCCTGCAGAAGCAGGATCACCTAGATAAGGTCACATAGGAACATGTCCAGGCAGGTCTTGACCTCCAAGGAAGGAGACTCCACGACCTCCCTGGGCAGCCTGTTCCACTGCTCCGTCACCCTCACAGTGAAGTAGCTTTTTGCTTATATTTAAATGGAACTTTTTGTGTTCCAGCTTCATCCCATTACCCCTTGTCTTGTTGCTCGATAAAAGGACTGATACCTAAGAACTGAAAGCAGATGAAGTGGTTGTTTGAATTAATCTCATGGATAAACAGTCCATTGTGATCCCTTAAACAAAAAATAGTACTGTACTTATGTTTTTTCTGTGCCTGGCTATATTCACAATTGTTTTCTCAGTGTAAGTTAATGTGGGTTTTTTTTATGGTAGGATTTTTTCATGAGCTAGACATTGTAGAACCAAAGTGCTGCGTTTGAATACCATAACTTGTGCTTGAGCAACATGATCTAGTGGAAGGTGTTCCTGCCCATGGCAGGACGTTGGACTAAATGGTCTTTGAAGGTCCCTTCCAACACAAACCAAGCAATGATTTTATGAAGCTGTGTTTTGCTGCTTTTCTCACCTTGTCTGTTTGTGCATGTTGCAGATGCACAGTCATGCGTTCATACTTTCTTGATGCTAATTCCTGTATATAGTTCTTACAATGAATAGACATGTTTTAAAATTCACACAAGTGAGTTCAAAGAGTTTCAGGCTGAAGTTTCAAACATAGGAAATAATGCAGTTTGCTAAAATTCTGCCAGTCTAGTTGCCCCTCTAATTAATTTGGCTTCATATGCAAGTACAAGCATCATTAGTTCGTATAATTTTTAGCAACATCCTGAAAGAATCAGCAAGTCAGTTTTGTGCTCAGCCTGATAAACTGTCGAGACAATTTTGCCTGCAAAGCTAACTTGTGCAGTGCAAATATTTACCAAGAGATTATCTATTCTTAAAACAAAGTCACTAATCCAGGTTGTCTCTTCCAGACATAATTCTCAACATGTATACTGAGTGAGCTAAAAGCATAGTAACAAAAATGTTTTGCAGTGTAAGAGCTTCATGATCATCTGCTGCCTTCACCCAAATCTCTTTTGAAAGCTCATTGTTGTGTGTCATGCTGCATTGTGAATTTGGCTATGTTTACAAAAGTAGAGGAGACAGTGATTAAAGTGAAAACATTTTGCTATTTATATATGCACTTGACTGGTATTAACTGGTATTTTTTATTCTATCTGATCAGTTTTCTCCTCACTCACCTGGCTCACTTGTCAACACCGTGTGGGCCAGGTGACAATCTTCTTGTTCTTTGTTTTCCAGATAAAATCGGTACTTCTATGATACAAATACTTCATAATAAATGAAATGCTGCTACAGTTGCTCATCAGTGCGCCTACTTGCTACTGGAAAAATGCAAGGGTGCCTCATGGAGTTTGCTAAACTTGAACAGAATTGATCTGCAATCATCTTTACACCAGCAAAGATGACATACAGAAATGATGCCCTGGAGATTAGACTAGCCTGAAGCTATACTGTAGAGCTCCACAAACCACAACAGCCTCATCCCTTCCAGCTTAAATGGTGCAGTAGTGGCTTTACAAAGTGGGGAGTTTTCACAGGAGCTGCACCCTTGAGTCCTGGTGCTTCAAGAAAAAGCAAATAGGAGAGGTGCCCAAGACGCGGGACTGCCTGCCTGCTCCACCCAAGGGTGAAAAGAGCAGCTGCCTAATACGTGCAGTGAAGAGCAAAAATGATATTGGGATAGCAGATTACTTTACTGTGACCAAGAGCAAAGTGCTGGATTACTTCAGGGAACTCAGGGAACCCCAAAGTAGATTAAAGGAATATTTTTCCTGTGAAGAATGAGAAAAAAAGATATCAAAGGTTTCTTCACTCTTACATGTTATAAAAAGGCAATTCAACAGAAGAAGGCTCAAGCTATCAATTTATCTTTGTGGGAGACTATATGGTTGTTTATCTTCTTTAATTATGCTTCAAAAGAAACATGATGCTGTAATAAATAACATTAGGCAGCAATAAAGGGAACAGCACAGAGAGCTGCCTGTAACTTGTTCCCCTCATCCTCATTTTAACCTCTATGCAAGTGTGGGGTTTTCCATGTTGTTTCAGATATGCAAGATTGTGATATTTCTGGAAGCAAGTGAAACACAGCTGCTTGCTGATTAAGGGGGTACAGGAGATGGCAGGATTACATTAGTATGATGCATGTGCTGCTACTCAGGGACCAGCAAGTTCCCAATTTCAGTGCCAGATACACACACACACACGGTTGCACCTGAGCACATCTAAATATGTAGCATTTCCACCAAAGCCTGTTTGGTGGAACAGATCTTCTGCATGGTGAAAGTGCCTTCAGAAATTTTACAGGGCTTACTTGAGAAGGTTTTCACTCAGGACACTTAGAAAGAGGTTTGCTTTCCAGGTTAAGTGAATGGCATATCTCTGAAGTTTGCATCTTGCTTCACTCCGGACACAGCTTGGGCAGTCACATTCACCCATCTTTCATGTTGCTTGGTATTTAGAAGCAAGTGAAAGGGAATTAGTTTAAACTTTTTCTGGTATAAATTTGGCCCTGAAGCTTTTTTGTAATCATGCTGACAGTAATGTAATAATTTATCTTTCAGACAAGTGTAACAACAGTGTCATAATTTCAAAAGCTAAACAGTGTTTCATATTTCTTTCAACAGGAGAGAACTGTTGGGATTTTCATGTATGTTTTGCCTTTGTAAAATAGAAGTTGGAGGGTGAAACATAGATCATCCTTCACGCTCATTAGCATTTTAATGGCTTCTCAATTGTTAACAGATTTGACGTAGCTACTAGAAAGATATGACTGGGTTGTGATTTACGTCTACACTTTCCAATACTGTAGTAGTCAGTTATATTACATTTTACTAAATATAATGTCAGGTCTCTGAAATAAATGTTCAACCTTTTAAAAAAATAATAAAGACAATGATAAAGGAAAATGCCAGTTTGCCCTCTCCAGTGTCTTTGCAAAGTGATAGTTCTCATTTGTTGTTTTTACAGAGCACAGAAAATTTTCCCTAGTAGAAATAATAATTAATTGTATAATTAGAAAATAAAAGGTCAGTACATTCTGCACAACTTAACCTTATAGTGTAATAGCATAAAGATATTTTTAATATATGACTCGATGTTTTTATCAGGAAGAAAGTATTTGGTTTGGCTTATTAAATAGTAAACATCCTTCTGAACATGTACAGACCAACTAGGATGTAGCTATGCATGTAGTATAGCAGTATATATATATAGAGAGAGTATATAGCTATACTGTGCATATGTTTAAAATTCTCAGAAGCTATTGACTCCAGAAAGAGCTGTCGAACCAAAGAGCATCGTGGCATTGTATTTAGGAATATTCATAGTGTCAGGAATTATTTGAACTATCCAAATTAAACTGCAGAGTACATATGAACAGAGCCTTGCTAACTCACTCTTACCATCCAGAAATAGGCTTCTGTAGTCATAGAATCATAGAATCATAGAATGGTAGGGTTGGAAAGGACTTTTAGAGATCATCTAGTGTAACCCCCCTGCAGAAGCACGGCATCTCCCTCTTCTTTCTTCATCCCTCAAGGCAGGGCAGAACCTAACACTGGATGCAATATAGGTGTTCTGGATCTAAACACCGGCAATATGTATTTGGCATGCCTCTCTTTCGACTCTGATTTGACTTCACAGTTCACCAGTCATTGCCCAATAGTTACATGTCCAATAGCATCAGGGCAAGCCAGAATCCAGAACATCACCGTGATCACCAGAAGGTCTAACAGAATATGTTTTCTTCACAGGAGTGTCATTATTGACATCACTGAGAGTTCAGGATTTTCGAACGAGAGCTTCCTTTGTTCAGAGAAATCATCATCTCATCCCACTACGGCAAGCAGCATTTGAGGTGTTTTTTTCCTTTGGAATTCTCAATTTTATATGCCATCTCCTTCTAGACAACTGTCCACAGAGAATATTTATGGGGAAGGAGACACCACGTGCATTTCACCATAGGATAGTAATGTGCCTGTGCTGGCTGTGTTATGGTCTAGAAAGTCTCCAGTGGAAGCTGAACAGTACTCATACATATGCTATCAATTTACTTCAGCAGAGAGGCTTTAATACAACAGATAGAAAATTTCAATATAATCACCTGTGCTGTACTTACTGTATGGAGACAGAGTATTTGAGTTTTCTGGTGTGCTGATTCAGTGTTTCATGACTTGGTAGACTGAATGGAAAACTGCAAGTTCTGTTTGCTATTTTTAAAAGAAAGAAAATAGTCTGGAAGGTCCCCTTACACAACTAGTCCAGTAGGCTGATAATCAAATGGCTCTTTTGGATCTAAAGATCTGTTAATTTTCCTCAAACTAGGGGTGACTTGAATGCATTGGATTAGATATTTCAATATTGACTGTAACTGTCTGAGGAGAGCTTTTGTGTCCTATCGTGTTAACCTTTGCTTGAACCAGAATATAAAGACTTTCTGGACTTGTAGATTATCAAGCTGGTGTAATTACCTCTCCTGTATTGGGGGGAAGAGGGGAGGGGGGCAAGAAGTGAGGCAGGTTTTCCCAGAGAGGGCATAGCTTGAGATGGTATTTGCACAGTGCTGTTAGAAAGTGCCTTGAATGCACTTTTTGTCACATCGCAAATTAGTTTCCTTTCTATCAGAAAGTTAGACTCTAAAAATGTAAAATGTCTGTGGCAGAGATTTCTGGCTGCCAACAAAAGGCTCACTTACGTGAGGAAAAAAATTTAAAATGCTTCTGAGTCATTGTGAAAAATACGGGCCATGACTGTGTCTGCAAAACCCCATTGAGCTGAAGCACTGGCGACAAGAAAAATTGCATTCATACCAGTGTGATCATCATCTGTCCATTCAGCCCAGTGCTCTCCAGGAAAAGACAAAGCTGGAGTGACAGCTAAAGGAGCAGTCTGTGCCTTTCTGTGTCACTGCTTGTGCTAACCTGTGGCACCACACAAGAGCGACGGGTAGAGGAGTGTGAGAAAAGAAGCCTTCTGCACAGATTTCTTTTTCCTCCTCTCTTTTCTTCATCCCTAAAGTCTTGATATAAACTTGCTGTGATAGATGCAGGTGGCTAAAAATAGTGTGGTTTTTGTGTACTATACAAGCAAGTGAATAATTTTCTGCTGTAAGCAGGATGCCAAGGGACAGCAAAAACCTGATGGTAATGGCAGGTAAGGTACGATGATGGAGTGCAGATTCCAGCCCACTAAATCAGTGGCAGAGTACTTGGCACATTTGCCAATGCTGCTGCAGCTGGAGAAAAGCCCTGGGGAAACAGTCCCTGCATTTAAAAATTATGCTTGAGATATACAAGTATTATATTAGGAGTTTGATAATTTATCCTTGCAGCATAGGAATCCTGCAATAACAAGTGATAGTTCTTGTTGCCTTACTTGTTGCAGCTTATGCCTCCTGGATTTTCAGATTCTCTGCTTCTAGCCAAGAGTATACCATATATATCTCCTCAAAAGTGTAATTGTCTTGGGGCATGAAAGTTTAAAAATTACAGTAAATGCAGCACAGAATCTAGGAAGAAACCATCACAATCAATTCAGATTTTCCTGCTTGTACCTCTTGTATCATCAGCAGGGCAACTGGAAGTTATTTCAAACAATCATATCAGATGAGACACTTCTTATGTATAAGATTGTGTTCTGACTTTTGGACAAGTAGAAATCCACTATAACAATTCCCATTTTGTCACTTTGGTGAGTATAAATCCATTATTTGGCATCTAATGCCATACTGACTATTACTAGGAGCAGTTTCCATCATCTGGAATGAAACCCTAATCCTTTTGAAGTCTAACAGCAAAATTCCTGTTGACTTCAGTAGGACAGATTTAACTCCCATAGCTGTGCAAGGTCGTAAGTCACCTGCCACCATCCAGATCGTTGAGCACTGGGTATTTTTATCAAGTCGACCTCATTTACTGAGTTGCCTCAGAAAGTCTGATTAATCTCAGAGAAGATACAATTGGAATAAAGCAGGTGTCTTCCTAATTGGAAAGTGGAGGAGGCTGAGTTTTAGAAGAGGTATTTAGTGCTAAATAAGGAATAGAATCATCTCCCTCAGGAGCTTGAAATCCTTTAAAAACTTTTACAGCATCCTTTCTTTGCCTCTGGATGGAGCTTTTCATGTCCCAGAAGGACGCACTTCTGTATCCTCACCAGGTTTGCCACACAAGGAACAGTGGAGAGTGCAGCCAGGAAGCAAGCCTGCTATTTTGAGGGGTGATGGATGCTGATGGTGGGGTGCAAAGAGCCAGCTCAGTGTAACAGTGTCTTACCCCTCCTGTGCTCAGTATTCTTAATTGTATGGAGAAACATGTCTGGATTCCTGAGTTGAATAATGGGTTGTGTTTAAATGAGAATACAACTCTATTACTGTATTTGGTTGTACCTTGTCATTGCCTTTGCAAAACTCAACATCTTTTGGGCTATTTCTTTGAATGCTGTTTATCTGTGTTTCCAGACTGTTGAAAGATACCTCACTGCCTGTAATGGCTCCATTTAATTTCTTATGTTTACATATTGCTGATTTTCTGGATCTTTCTGTTCCACATTATTAGTATTTAAACTTACAGCTTTTTAAAATCAGGTGTCAAATTAACCTCAGTTTGCTCTTTTTCCAAGCATTCCTCACTTACTAGAATACCCTGCAAATTAGCTAATTTTCTCTCATGCCTGACATTGGCAGCCAGATAGGAAAGCCAGCTTCACCAACTGGCAGAGGTGTTGGCCCCACTGAGCACAGATGGGGCTCAAACCAGAAGCCCTGTGTTCCCCTGTCAGCAGATCTCTTGATAACTGTGAAAGGAATCCACGTCCTGTGTCAGAGAGCTGAGCTTCTGTGGAAGAGCTCTTCCCACATCTCTCCCTATCATGGCAATGTGCTGCTTAGCATGCTAGTGGTCCCAGGGCCAGCTGACACCCACCTCCCTGAGTGGTACTTACTCTCCCAGTGAGATTTAGCTGAAGTCTAAGATGCGTTTTTCCTCTTAGCAGCAAAGTGCTGCCAGTCTGACTGATACCTTTCCAATACTCTGCTTTAAATGCTTGGGCATTTCAGCAGTGTCTCCAGTTTTTATGTTAATGTTTGCATTTGGTTGCATTCACCTGTCATAAAAGTGACTTGCTGGGCCCTGGCTGCATTTAGCAGCTGTGCTGGTGGCATTTCCTCACTACCATATCCTCCCTCAAATCCCTTCTCAAGAAAGGTGACAGTTCCAAACCATGGCATGCCTGGCAGCTCACTCCTTGTCATGGTTTGGCCCTGCTAACACAGAAGCACCATGATAGTCTCTCACTGCGTGCCCCCGATTCACCCCCACTGTCGTTAGGGTGACTTCCTACAGGAACCATCTTTACAGCTCCTTCTCCTTTATCAGAAAAGGCTGTCATGTCAATCCATGACACTCCTGTTTTGGGTCTCATCTGAATTCTCACTTTTCTGACAGAATACAGGGGAGGTCACAGGCATTTGTCATTTGGCTGCCAGAGGCCTCTCTGGTGCCCAGCATTTAGGCCTTCCTCTCCCTCTCTCATTTGCCCTTTACCTTAAATACTTCCAGGAACAAATAAGAGGCATGGGGAGATCATACTGACATCCAGCTATATTAAGAAAGAGGCAATGAACCAGCTCTTTTTTATTTAAACCAGCTGCAGCCATGTGAGCTATGTGCCATCTTCCCCAGATCTAGGAGAATGTAAACTGACATGTTTTGCATCATTTCTGTCATCAGAAGTAGAACTTCTGATTGCAGAAGACTGCATCCAGGATAAGGTTACAGTTAGGTAGATTAAGGTTACTGTTAAGGCAGATTACTTATAACATGTTACACAGATGATTAAATTTGTATAAAATCACACAGGGAGGACAGCATAACTTGGTTGCTCTGAACAGGATACATTCAGAGAGAAGAAAAATAGCCTCATTTACTTGCAAACATGCAGGAGTTATTTCTTCCTCTGATTTTCTTTCATTTGTTTCCTTATTAGAGGACTATCCATTCAGTGCAAGGACTTTATTTTATATGTGTTTTATGGCTGTATGTGTTGTGAAGTCTCAAGGAATAGCAATAACCATACAACAACAACTTGCAACACATCATGCGCACAGTGCTCAACACAAATCTCTTATTGAAGGGAGATGAAAGACGGCCAGAGTTAAATTACTGGCCTGTGTCTCAGGAGAGCTGAAAAATTCCCTGAGGTCTGTGTCATCCTTCCTCAGCAGTTTCAGTTTCCCATATATAAAACAGAACTTTCTGAGTGCCCTTAATATTTAAAGTGTAAGTTTTGTATACAGTCTTATGGCATATATATGTACTCAGTACTTAGTTCAGCTGGCTGCAGTCTTTTACAAGGCCCCTAGATGCTACTAAAATTTAAATTATGAATCAGTAACTTAGCAGTATTTTCTGTCACATTCACCAAAGATCACCCTACTGAGGTTTGGAGTGCCACATGTTGATTAGACAAGATTTTAAATGTGTTCTTAAAGCATCATGGACAAAAGCCACCAATTCACATGTCTGTCATAAAATGTATACCAAATAAAAACAATTTTAAAAAAGTAGTTAGCATTTGGCTGCATCCAGATTTTAACGTAAGGTACATTTGGAAGATGAGTACAGGTCCCCGAGCTTTCATTTATTACAGCTTTTGTGTAGACCACTATTGCAGTTGGTTTGTTAATTCAGTTATATCTAAATGTCATTTCAGTTTTCATATGAACATTTTGCTGACCTACATACTTAGAAAATTATATTACTTTCCAAAATGTTGGGCTTTTTCTTATTCTCTAAGGGTGAAACCCATATTTTAAGCTACTTGCCTGTATTGCAGTGTAGTTTCTGCACCACTCTTGCCATTATAAATTATTAGAAATCTGTTCATTTTTTCTGTTTAGCTTCAAGTTTAACATAGTCCTTTGAGAGTGGTAATGACAGCTAATGAGACTTTTGAACAGAGTCTTCTGCTGTCTCAAAATGCGTGTATAGCGAGGAGCAGAAAGCTAAGATTCCCTTATCCTGTTTATGACCTGACTCCAAATGATACACACTGGAGAGAAGGTAATTTAGTGCCCATTATTACCATATAGTCCTGCAGCTCCTTTGAAGCTGTCAGCTTCAAAATCAACTCCAGTCATGTACATTCATTTGAAACCTTTGCCAAGCTTTTTATCAAAGTATGACACAGAGCTGCATCCTAAACACGTTCTCTTTCTCTCACACCCAAGTCAACCACTTTCTTGTAATCTAACCAAAGGGAGAGATACTTTGAGGTCCAGGCATATATAGTAACTATTGAAAAATGGTACTAATAGAAGGTACATGCTAATTAGATTACTGAGGTACTTTAAAACGATTTGCTTCCCTTGTAGAGTGTGCAACACGACTAGCATATTAATTCAATTGTAAAGTACATTATTTAAACTCATAAATCATTAACTTCACTTTATAGTGAAGTATCTCATTAAGATGCAGAAACATGGAAATTTGATGCATTTCTGAAAGTTCAAGACAATGCTCAGGTTGTTTGTGAGGTGACAGGTTTGGCTTCTCCTGTGCCTGAAGTCAGGAGAGCAGTTTCTCAACTCTGGAGTCAATATGATCTACTAGTATCCTCCAGCCCAATTCCTTCATCTGCTGACCTTGCTATATGATGTATGGGCATATCACTTAGTACTTGGCTGCAGAGAGTCTGGAGTACTTGTAAAGGTTTTACAAGCTGTGAGGGAATTTGATATCTGAAATAATTTCTTTGCAGAAGGACACAGAGGAACATTTTATGGCCCTTCACTTATTTTATAAGCTGAGCCTTCCCTGGGAGTTTTATCTGCTCTCCCTTCCCTGCTTCTCAGCTGTGATGAGCACAGTGCTAATTCTGTCTGCATGGAGCTATTTCTGTTAGATATTGTTTTCTGGTCTGCATCAGTCTCTTCGTCCTTTGGGCCAGCGATTGCCAAGTACACCTAGAACATGATCCTTGGTGGCTTGTTGTCAGGGAATACAGGCAAATGATATAATCATAAATTCACCCCAGCAAAGTCCATCCAATACCTGAGGGAGTCAGAAAGTCTCTGGCTAACAGGTTAGAAGGGATAGCAGTATCTCAGGCACAGCAAAAGGGAATTAAAATTTTGCCCATTTCTGGATCTCTGATTTAATCTTTCAGTCAAAAGGGCAGAGGTCACTGAAGCAAAACAATATTCAAATTAAGGAAGGGATCTCACAGGTCATGTTAGCTTTCCCCTGGGTTTTTTCTACCTACATAAAGGCACACAGGCTAATCCATATAGAAATCACCTTCTAGTTAATGTAGTAAAATCAGTATATATCTTTGACTGATTTCTTGGTGACTTTGGATGTAATTAAGCATAAGGAGGTCAGGAAACTTACATATGGTACTGAAAGTCAAAAGAATATGGCATCTCTAAAAATTTGGACTTTCAATTGTAAATCACCTGGAACATTAGCACATATGAGATTCATGCAGAAGATTTTAATAGTTTGTGTGTAGACTATATGATCTCTGGCAGCTGAATAAAAAAAACAAACCAAAAAAAACCACGAGAAGGTTATGTATATTGAATATGTTCTTTATCACGTGAAAGTCTATTAATAGAAGCTGAACATACACTTGAAGATGGATTCTCTAGCCTCACCTCCATCCCTGGAAAGGTGATGGAACAACTCATCCTCAGTGTTGTTAACAAACATATGAAGGAAAAGATGGTTATCAGGGAGAGTCAATGTGGATTCACCAAAGGGAATCCTATTTGATATCCAACCTGATAGCCTTCTATGAGAGCATAACTGGCTGGCTAGATGAAGGGAGAGCAGTGGATGTCAACTACCTTGACTTCAGCAAGACTTTTGACACTGTTTCCCATAACATCCTCATCAGAAAGCTCAGGCAGTGTGGCTTGGATGAGTGGACAGTGAGGTGGATCAAGAACTGGCTGAATGACAGAGCCCAGAGGGTGGTGATCAATGGCACAGAATCCAGTTGGAGGCCTGTGGCCAGTGGAGTTCCACAGGGATCGGTTCTGGGGCCAGTCTTGTTCAACATCTTCATCAACAACCTGGATGAAGGAACAGAGTGTACCCTCAGCAATTTGGCTGGTGACACCAAACTGGGAGGACTGGCTGATTCCCCAGAAGGCTGTGCTGCCATTCAGCGGGATCTCGCCCGGCTTGAGAGTTGGGCAGAGAGGAACCTCATGAGGTTCAACAAGGACAAGTGCAGAGTCCTGCATCTGGGAAGGAACAACTGCACACACCGGTACAGACTGGAGATTGACCTGCTGGAGAGCAGCTCTGTGGAGGGGGATCTGGGAATTCTGGTTGATAATAAACTGAACGTGAGTCAGCAATGTGCCCTCATGGCCAAGGTGGCCAATGGTCTAGATGATCTCTAAAGGTCCCTTCCAACCCCTACCATTCTATGATTCTATGAAATCCTGAAAGAGATGGGGCTGACTTCCTAATTGCCAAAGAGGACTATACCTATTGTTAATACATACCAAAAATGTTAAGTCCCCAGTTCTACAAGCAGCAAAATCTTGTAGCTGATCCAAGAAAGTAGCTGAATTCTGGAATCCTTCATAAACAGTTTCAAATGTTTGACAGCAACTGTCATTAATTTATATATTCCTGCTGTGCAAAGAGATAATGAAACCAATTTCCATAAAGACATCACAGGACGGTAATATTCTTTGGAGGGGGAGGGCTTGGTTAGGAAAAATTGGTAATAAATCAGTATTAAAAACCAGTAAGAGATGGCCACATAGAAACTGATTAAAAGGAATTACTTAAGATGTTTTGAATAGCAACTGTGATATTGGAAAAAGTATATGTCATGTTCCAACTGTACAACAAACTGTAGGTGAAAACCTGTGCACCACTTGGAAATCATCTACAGAGAACACCACTACAGCCTGTTTTCAAGTACAATTGCCAGTAGTTTTAAGTTACTTTCATAGAAAGCCCAGATAGTTGGTCTGCAAGTATTGAATTGCCTCACAGGGACAGCGAAACAGTCCTGAATAGCCAACTTGATATTTGAATGTCGTTGCACCCAAACTGCACCATTCAGATCAGTGCAGCAGTGCATGCTCAGAGTAAATGTTGCCTTGACACCAGACTGTCAAGACAACTTTGTGACATGGTGCTTCTTACCTAATCACTACATTTTAGTACTTCTGGATGAGCACAGGATGCATTTTGATCTGTACCAGCCTATTGCCTCTTAGGAAAGTGGCACCATCCCTGAGTTGAATCCCAAACTAGCAAAGTTACTGTCCTGTTGATGCTATAAATCAAGCATTGCTGAATGTGCTAGGATTCAAATTTCTGAATAGAATTGCTGCCTACACTTGGGTCATCACTGAGGATCATTTTAGTCAGCCCTGAGCTATGGCTGTTGTATCAGAAATATTTGAATCAATGGCTTCCAGCAGTATCACAGAACCAACTTTGTGAAAATGTAATGAAGTGTATAGGAACATATGTGGAGGTTGAAGTTAGAATATAAACTTCAACTCAATATGTCCTGCTTACAGATTTGGTGTGCTCAAATTCCTGGAAGAAAGAGGGAAACAAGAACACTATTAAAATAAAATCATGTGTTATTATCAGCAGTAAGCCTACTACATTTCAGAAATGCATTTGCTGCAGTTAAGATGCAGTGGATGCTAAAGAAATATTTAAACTATTTTTCAAGGATTTAAAGGAAAATTGGCTTCTGTAAATACCGATTGGTTTACTTAAATGCATCCAACTGTGACAAAGAAGTGGCTGGAGGAGAAATAAATCAGAAAGTATTAAAATGCATTTGTTTTGAGAAGCGACTACTGATTTCAGTGAAAAGCCATATTGGGTTGAGTATAAGTGGTGAATATTTGCTCATTTATTTAAATCATATTCTTTCTGTATATCAGTATCAGTTCCACTGTTAATGAAATGAATTCAATTAAATGGGTTCAGAAAAACCATATCAATTAGATAAATTAAACTGGAAACAGTAGTGGTAACACCTGAGTCTTTGATGCAAAAAGAATAATCCCATTGAAATTGATAAAATAAGCACAGAATTAATCCCAGGTAATGGATGGAATATAAATGAATTGAAGACACATCCTGCATGTACAGTTTGTGCATGTTTATACTGTATAGTATATAACTGTGAGCAGTAATTAAGCATGATATTTGAGCATGGCTGAGACTGTTAATAATACATGAAGTTGTTCTTTGAGAAATCCACCTGGGAGACGGAGGAGTTTGGAGCTCCAGAATCTCTGCCCTGGTGAGGCCTCATCTGGAGTACTGTATCCAGTTCTGTTATGTAGTTTTAAACCTGTGCATAAGGTTTGTGCTTAACTTTGGTGCTTTGCTTGTGTTTGAGACCATTCTTCCCCCCTCCTCCTCCAAATATCTCATTTATCTACACTTATTTCTTACATACTTCCAATGCTGGGATTTTCACTGTTAAACCAGTAGATCCATTCTTCACCAGATGAAATTGTCAGAAATGCAAAGATATCCACAGGCAATAGTTTCATCAAGTCCGCTAGTATGGCAGCAGTTAAGTCTGCCATTTTACCCTGGATGAGGAGCAGGTCATTGACTTTGCTTTGCAATAAACTTTTTCTGCTACCACATGCCTTTTCCATAGCTTGGCATTTCCTTGCTTCCACAGTAATAAAATAACTGACTAGCTATTAGTGAAGTACAAGTATATGTATTTGAACTGGTGTTCCTTCTCATACCAAGGAGAAATGTTGATCTGTTCTATAACATCTTTTCCAGATGGCTACGCAGAATGTACTGATGGTTTGGTTCACTAATGATTTTATAATCTGAAACTACAATTGCCTAGATCATTCTTACAGATATTTCTTAAAAGCCAAATAAATATATCTAGCAGTACCACATCATCTGAATGTAATTGGAGGAAGCCACAGGCTTCCTACCTGCATTAATCAAGTGTAGATGAGCTTAATTAATCTCTCAGATCTAAATGGAGAAAGAGAAATGAGAGCTATTTGCTTGAAAGCCAGTGTAGCGGGTTTTGAAAATGTAAGAGCTGTCCTGTTTACAGGTAGGCATGTGTAATGATTGGTATCTTGCTTAAGCACTGTTCATCTCTGTGAAGGAAACACAGTCAAACACTCGAGGGTTGCTTATGTTTCAAAACACAATTTCTCTCCCAAGACAGAACTTGCCTAAAGCTCAGCTGTGTATATGAGGGTCCATCACTAATATCTCACTTAACTTGTTCACTAACTCCTCATCACTTATTTCCCAGGAGAGTAAAAGTAAACAATCCATTTTTATTAATATTTCATCAATTTTATAGGGGCTAAAAGAGAGAGAATAATAACAAGATATCTGGCTACAGTCTCCTCCTATGCTTCCCCATTTGGTAATAGCTTTATTACAATTTGATTGACTGTGGTGATGCTTAAATAGAAATATCCATCATAGCTGAAATTCAGGTGCAAACAAAAAAATGCGTTGATATCAGGATTTTATGTTTTAAGCCTAAAACAAGTACTCCTTTTCAAAACATTTTATAATTCTCGAATATTTTGTCTGGGACTAAAGCTGCCAAACACTGTTATGCAGCTGGCAGTCTCAAATTCAGGAATGAGACCTTTTGTCTTCTTTGCCTTCTTCCCAACAACTGGTAGCTTCCTTGTGCTAACTGATTCTTGAAAAATTGAATCCAGGAGGATAATTATTTTATCCAGTCTGACCAGTCTGTTGCAAACTGTTAGATCTCATTGACTCTGTCAAAGTCTGTAATTTGTGCTTAGCCAAAGCATGCTTTCCTGCAAGGTCTCTACGGTCACTTGGAAGAGATACAAAGACAGAAAACCCACCACGTCCTTTAATAATTTTTTTCCAGTGGTTAGTCACCTTCACTGTTGCAAATTTGTGCTTTATTCCTAATTAGAACTTGTCTGGCATCCATTTCCAGCTGGTGGTATTGCTGGGCACAGAGGCGGATGCCTCCTAGGTCTCTCACTCTGTCTGTCACATAATTGATTTTTCATGAACAACACAAAGTAAGGCTGAAATAAGCCCAGCAAAGCAATTGCAGACATGTTGGATCAGGAAGCCTTCCTGCAAGATATGAAGGTAATTTTTTATCCTATTTATTCTAATATTTTATTGAGCTTTGCATCAAGTCAGTGGATACTCTTTAACCGTGACTTCCTCTGAGGCAGCACATTGTTGATGCTAATACTGAGGAAATATATTAATCATTTGGCCTCTGGCACACTGTGCTTTCATTCTGTCCCTAACACATACTCCCGTTTCTCAACAGGATGGTAATCAACATGCAATTTCACTATCTCGCTGATGGTTCAGACACACATAATCCAGATCTCTGTTCCACAAACAGGGGATTGTGAAACTAGTGCCTCTGAATTGCTTTAGGCTCCTCTGCATGTAGGTACACATCCTTTGTATGTGTAATCTCATTGTGTGGGAAAAGGGATGTGTATACAGATGCTCTCAGGCACTACATCTCATTTAGATAATAGCATTTCTTGATAGCAGGAATTGATTTACAAGATTTCTTGATGTTTTCATTAAATGGATAATTTTTGCACTTTATTTATTTTTAAATATTTACTCTTTAGGTCTAGTTGTAGCTCTTCTGCTGTGGAACTGACTGGAGATTTGTAGATCAAGACTCAAGAAATAAAAACAAAACACAAGTTCCACCAGTTTTGATGGTAATTTAGTAACTAATGGTTCCCAGCACATTCCTATACACCTAAGAAATCCAAACTGACTGAAAGTCTCTAGAGTCTTTTTCTAGAGGAAGACTAGTGGGGCTCTAAATTTTATTATGACACATTTGTGGTTTGGGATGCAATTTGTGGTCAGAAGGATTTAGTGATGGCATCCTAATATGGGCAAGCACCAGTAACAAATTTTGTGCATCCCACAATTCCAGGCTTGGTTCTTCCTGCTCTTGCACACTCAACTACATATTCCAGCAATCTCAACGTACGGTCTTTTAAGAAATGTTGGCACGTCAGAAATTGGTTTAATTCTGAATCACAAGAGAGCATGTTCCAACATCTCCTGCAGGTCAGAATTAAAGGAAAATCTTCTTTTGGAGAATTTCAGGAGTAAATTTAAAGTATTTTTAAAAACATTTTTCACATTTTTAGTTTCTTTCCATGATTGGAACTGTTACCTAAATTTAATGTTACTTTTAATTATCAGAGATAATTACTGATACTGATTACCACAGGGCATAGAAGCCCATTACTACTGTTGCACACTGCACAGCAGCCTTGCATGTCTTCCCCATGACTACATGAATAAAACTTTTAAGCCTGACCATTTTAAAGAAAAAAACCATCAGCACAAAACAATTCCTTGCATGTGTCTTGGTGAAGTTAATGTTAATTTTTAAATACTAGCATAATATAGAGTGAGTGGCAGACCTTATATCAGCAGGCAGACTCTTTTTTTCTGGTTTGGTAATATAATATTTCCTGTGAAAAAATCATTATTATCATGCCTATCTCCTAATAATAATTTTTAAATTTATTAATTATAATATTGTGGGGTGAAAGGGTTTCAGTGAAGCTTGGGTCAGTGCTGTTTTGAAAGCACTTTTATTATCAGTGATAGCTTATCTGGTCTCAGATAAAGCAAAATTATTCAGAATGTCTTAATAAAAGTATCTGTCTGTCTTTGCTAAATGGCAGCTTATTGATTTCTTCACTGTGCTATTACAGTAGCAGAATTTGAAATGTTTTGAAAACATCCCTTAGAGCCACACAGCAATAATTAACAGCATAGCAAGTGCTGAGCAGCAAGTAGCTGATAATGACAGAGTCTAATGTCAACTGAATGCAATTAATCATGGATACTACCCATAGAGTTTTGGCTTTATACTCTGTTATTATAAAGCACTGATGAGGTCCCCTCTTGGTCTTTCACAATGTATGTATTAAGAGTATCTCTTTGCCATAAGCAGAAGAAAGCAGAAGGAATGCTTTGAGATTTGTATTACTTAACGTGTTTACTATTGCTCCATTATGTAGTTACTGGTTGATATTCTCTTAGAAAGGCAGTATGATAGAGAAGCAGGAGCAGTTCATGCCTCTAATCTTTCTAGCAGACAAGACAACAGTCAATGTACATGCACAGCCCCAAAGTGGCAAATAAGTGTGTCAGTGTTTTGATACATAATACCTTTACCATGACCTTAAAAACAACCTTTCATTGCCCAGCTTTTCTTGGGGTAGGCAACCATGTTCAGCACTCTCTGCATATGGCTGGCTTCATGATTTGTATAAAATTGTGTTCATTCTTTTCCCTCTCTGTTGTTCCTACCGTCATGTTCCACTTGACCAATCTACTCTAATAGCTGTTTGGCACTTGACAAGTGACTAGACTCTTAACCCTGAAGAGAGTTCAGAGCAAGTAAAAGGGCACAGGAGTTTGTCATGTTGCAGCACACTTTCAGTCAGGCCTGAACTCTTCATGGATGAATAACGAGTACCTCAAGATTTAGAATTACATCTCTTCAAATTCAGTTCCGAGAGAACTCACAGTCTCACTTAAACCCTGGGAAAGGATACAGGAGGGAATGATGACTTTTAAACTGAAGGATGCATTCCTCATCCTTAAGGAATCTCCTCCTCTGTGTAAAAAGGAAAAATCTGCTTTAACTTCAAAACTGGACATGAAGGATTAAATCCACTGGTAGGCGAAGCATCTGGCTGATGAAAGGTGTGGCTGTTGGTAGACTAATCAGAAATCTTAAGTACACTCCTAAATGTGTCACTGAATATGGGAAATGAAATATATTTCTTGAACCTTACTGGTCCTTATTGGTCACCAAGTCATTTGTTTATGAAAGCAAATCATCTTCAGGGACTTGAAAGAAAAAAGGCAGCAACAAAACCTCCTTAGAAGATAATGGAGCCAAAAGAGTGAATAATGGTTTTGTTTAGATTGGTGGAAGGGTACTTTAGGACTAAATCTGAAGCTGGGCTCTCAAATCTCCATTGGTGCTGAAGACACAGGTAGAGAGTTAGGTCCATTTCTTGCTGTTGCCACCCACTCTTTTTAGAGTTCACAGTGAGCCTTGTAGCATATGGACATGAAATGCTACCTGAGATGAAAGTGTAATTGGATGCTATATCTGACCTGATACTTCAACATAAAGTGAAAGCCTCCACTGAAGCAATGTGGACTTTATTAATTCAGAAGGACAATAAATGAGTGTCTTTAAACTAGGAAGGATGTAAATTTATGGGTTTTAGGTAAAGAGTGGTATTGAATTGAGGGAATGGGAAAGAAAATTCCCATGTGTCCAGACTGTACCTCAGCTGAATTTCCTCAGAATTGAGGTGTATGATAACTACAGCTGTTTTCATTTGGATATTATATGATATGCAACTTTTGTCTAACTTTCTGAGGTAACTCCCGTGTCCTGAAGGTATTTCATAAGAAAAGTCAAGAAAACAAAGCAAGATATGTGATTGATAATATTTCACTCTATCTGAAAAGAACACAGGTATTCTGTTCATTATCATCTCTCTTTTAAGCCAATTCTCCATAATGCTTTAGAGAGTTATAGATGAACGTTGGTTTCCAAATACCTTAAGTGAAGTGTAATTCCCTTGTGCCTGATTTCCACAGCTAAATGGAAAGATACAACTCACTGGAAATCCAATTTTCAGACAAGACATAAAACTTGAGAGCATGGGTAGTAATTATAAAGTCTACATCACTTTCCATAGAAGTATTCCAATATCATAATAATATTATAATCCAGAGTTTTCAGTATTCATGCATACTGCAGTAAATTTCTTGTATTAACATTTTTTTATTAGAATACTCTTTTTGCAAATACGAAAAAAAATAGTTTATGGGAAAAGTGCTATATGACAATAAACGAAGACATAGAACACAAAAATAAACAGGGAAGAAGACTGAAACGATGGTTCCTTGCTTGACTTTCTGGAGTTGACTCCACATGTTCATTTTCTGCCTGTAAATGAAATGGATGACAGTGTTTTAGTTAGGCAGCTAGGAAATAAAAAAATACTTTGTTTTCCCAGAAAAATAATAGTTTGAAAAATCCTGTGTCCCCGCAAATGAATAAATAATAAGCAAAACCACTAGAAGTCAGCAAAATGATTAATCATTCTGTTTCGAACAAGAGGAAAAATGTAATTATGCGGGATTTTTTTTTTTAAGGATTATATTTGTCATATGTCATTCTAGTCTAATTAAAATAAAGGGCATCTTTAAAGCCATAGATACCAGGAAGCTGAAATTATTATTTTATTTCCTCTCATCTGCTATTTTCTGTCTTGTGTTCTTTTTTAAAGCTAGAATTCAGTGCAATACTCCTGAAAGCAGGAAGACATTTTTTTCTTTTGTGTGTATCTCTTTGATTTTACTCTTAACTAGACTGAAATCTCTTAGTTTTACCATTATTATTAGTGGAAGCACTAACGAGGTTTTATTGAATCAAATGTCCGTCTAACATCAACATAGGACTCATATTTTCCACTTGTGTATCAAAGAGTATAAAAAGATAGCTGCTTTTGTAGGACAAAGAGTTCTGAAGTATCAGTGACATACTAGTTGTACAGCTGTTTATTTTCTGCTTTATCACGTATCGGTGCTTGTTTCACTTCTTCCCATCATAGAGCTAATGCCAGGCAAGCAGCAGAATTTTACATCATTTTCTGCTACACCTAGAAACGTTGTCCTTTTACCTCTGTCAGAGTGGCTGCTGAGAATCTGAATTAATGACTCTATTTGTGTGTTGCGTTCATGATGGACATTAAGTCTTCCAGGTATAATTTTCTGTAAAGAAAAGTCATTTTATTTCCAGCTGAATAGGCACTCTATCATACTACCCAAGTCAAACAAAGTTATTATTTGGCTTTTCGCCAAGTTGTACAGTATAGAAAGGTCATATTTTTAATAGCTTTGTACTCCATGGTAATCAAATTTGTAAGCCTGGAGAAATAAACTACTTGAAAATATTGGTGTTCGCTGTGGATGTTTAACCACTGCTGTTCTGTTCATATGGTGCTCTTTATGTTGCCACAGCAGAGCAGGCTGGGTTTTACTCTTCTCTTGGTTATTAGCTTTATACATTAAGATATAATGTGATATTCATGTAAAAGCAGGACTAGCTAATTTGAATTATTTCTATGCAGAACTCCAGTTTTGAGGACTAAACCAAGGGATACTGTTCTCGATCAGATGTCTACTGATAGATAAATTAGATTACATTACTATAAACCTGGGTATTACTATAAACCTGGGTGCATGTAAGTGTTAACAACTTTCTCGAATCAACAATAATTAGAGAGAACAACTGCTTTTAAAAGCCATTTTTCTTCTGGTTGACTGGGCATTGCATTTGCAGGAAATGGATGCTGATTACATGCAAATGAAATTTCTGAAGTTTTCTTGTGTTTCATTTTTAAAAATAATCATGCCTTGTTGCACATCAGCGACAATCCAGCTCAGTTACTGTTCAGCAGCACCTGTATGTCAAAAAAGAGCTGTGGGCCCTTGAAAAAACTAGAGGAAAAGAGAAAATTTTGCATCAGCACTTAGGCTATCTATCTTCTTCAACATTAGATTAACTTGAGGTTTTTGTGATTTTATAATAGCAGTTGTTATGAATTGGCTTAGAGTCAAGGTACAATATGACTGGTGAGAGGAGATGAATTATTAACCTGTAACACAACGGCTGGGAATTGGGGCTGCCAGACAGGACCGTTAGTGCGATATGTATTGATGGCTTCTTGATGACAAGCTTTTTGTCTGTCTCAGAATAGCTGAGAGTAGTTGCAATAACTGCACTGCTTTGGTAATGATACCTTTCTTGGTCATTGCTTTCATTGACCTTTTTCTTCCTTGAATTTTACTGTGTCTGTAACTTGGTGGTCAGAGTTCAAAGTGTACAACCTCAGGCCATGCTTCTACAATAAGACAAGACACAGATCCTAACAATTATTTTAAACACTGTCTTACATTTAATTGCTAAAAATTGTAGTAAATAGCATTTAGCATTTAGTTGGAAGATCTAAACAATATTGTCATGGAGACAGAGTTCTTCCTTACCTGTTACAGATTTCATTGCTACAGTGCACTGATAGAACTAAGCTTTATGTTTTGCCTATACAATTTATGCAACAAAATTTGAATCCAAATTACCTAAAAGTGTTAATTTAAGCTGCATTGTTAAATCATATGATCTAAATCTCTTATTCAAAATTAGTCATATTTATTTGATTTAGCTTAATTTACTTTGGAAATGTCCATATAGATTTGCAATGCATTGTGATTACACTTTTAAAAGCTCATGCAATGTAATTTATCTGAGCATTGTTTGTACAGCCCTCTGTCTATAAAGTGTTCTCTGATAAGCTCGGGGAAAAAAAACGAGAGCTTATGATCTCTGGAAGAAGAGACAGGCAAAGTCACTGATAAAAAACGACAAAAGGAAATGTTTCTATAAATATATTAGCAACAAAAGGGAGACTAAGTAGAATCTCCATCCTGTAATGGACGCAGGAGGAAACATAGTGACCAAGGATGAGGAAGAGCAATTAATGCCTTCTTTGCCTCAGTCTTCAGTAGTAACACCAGTGGTTCTCCAGGTATCTGGCCCCCTAAGCTGGACAGGCACAGGGAGCAGAGTGAAGCCCCCTTAGTCCAAAGGGAAATGGTGTGTGACCTGCTGCTCCACCTTGACTCACACAAGTCCTTCAGGCTGGATGGGATCCACCTGAAGGTGCTGAGAGAGCTGGTGGCAATGCTCACCAAGCCACTCTCCATCATCTACCAGCAATCCTGGCTCACTGGGGAGGTCCCAGTAGACTGGAGGATGCCTAATGTTGCTCCCTTTTACAAGAAGGGCCATAGAAGCAATGGCTTTTGTGAAATGAGCATGCATTACTTAGAAAGTCAGCATTTCTGGAGAATTAGATGGATGCTTCAGAATATTTTTGCAAAGATTCTACATAACTAGAGTCTTTGGGCATGCATTGAGAAATTAGGAAAATGTGCATTTTGATTTTTACTGAGTTTTTTTCTTATCTTTCCAGTTAGTAGCCATTTTTTCTTCTAATTGGTTATTTTTTTCTTGCCAACTGAAACTTCTTAAATACAGACCAAATAGCAATGCTTTTGGTTCAGAGGCATTTTTTCTCTTTCTTTGAAAAGAAAGAAGTTGTTCCTGTGACGACTTTAAGGTAAATTTCAGTTTCAGCTAGTTATCAACAATTAACTTGTGTCATTGCATAGAATATAGGATTTAACTAAACAGAAATATCAGCAGATTCTTGATTCATGAAGTCGGGCATCACAACATTTTAACACATAGGATATCGTGAGCATAATTACATTTACAAATGTGTACCTTCTTGTTGCTATGTTCATAACAAGGTCACTATTGTCTTGGTGATGACCAGGTACTGAGCACCAAAATCATTCTTTTGAAATGCAGTTACAGACGTTTACAAGGTGAGATTTTTTTGCCTGGAAATATATTTAAACTTCTACAACTTTGTTCCAACAAAAAGTGCTTCAGGACTGGATTGAAATTTTTGAAGAAGTCATTTCTACATTAAGAAAGAGGGGAGTCACTTTCTGATGCTTTTATCAGAATGAGTTAGATCTCTGAGTGAAGTTATGAATTGACAGCAGACTGATGTTAAATACTTCCTCTGCTTTGTACAGAGGTCTTCAGGTTGTGACTGCTCTACAGGCATAGTGGATGTGTACAACCAAAAAAAATAGCCTGTGACACTGACAGATCACTGGTGTGGGAGCTCCATTCTGGATGAAGTGATTGCAGACCACTTGCAAGGAATATTGTGGATAGACTCAGTGCATGTCTGCAGCCAGGCAAAAAATACAAAAGTAGCTTCAAATATTTCTTCTTTTAAGAAGTGTAGGCTCTGACTTACGGGGTGGAGTCTGTCTGTACAATCAATATTTGATACACACATCTTTGGGAGCAAATCTCGTGAAGACAAGCCTTGGAACATCTTGCATGTACATAAATTTTGGTGTTCCTCTCCAAAGATGTCTGTGAATCTGTTCCTTATTAAGCCATGTACCATACTTGAAATGTTGCTTGATGCCTCTGCCCCTTCCTCCTTGTTTGGTGCCTGCTGTTTCTTCTCTCCTTAGACTGACACTACAGGAGAAGAATGGCACATAAGCCATAAGGAAGAGTTTTACACTCTGGTGGTGTTATAGTCCCAGAATAAACAGTCAGGCAATTAGACTGAAATGGCAATGTCATGATGGACCCACTTTCAGGGCCTTCCAGGAAAAGCCTCCAGTGTCTTATGGATGCCTGTCTCAACCACATAGATATTACAAAATTAAACAGAAATAAAGTCATTCTCTGAAGTTTTGATCCAGAAAAGTCTCATTAAAAGTAAACAGATATTTACCTATTTACAAGTGCAGAAAAGAAGGGATTTCCTTCACTCTGTGCAGTTGTTATCCCCATGCAGCAGCTGGAGCAATCAGACAACTGCAGGCTGCTCTCCCAGTGTGTGAACTGGAACTCCTTTAAACCACACAGCATGTTTTGTGCAGTGCCACACCAGCCTTTTGTCCTTTAAATCACCAAAACACTATCCCAACATAGCCATATAAAGAACTGTAAACTAGAAGTTTATTTTGGTGTCTGTAAATGTGGGGATTTTTATTTTAAGAATTGTGAAACTTAGCAGAGAATGAGCTTTAATCCATACACGATGCCCTGTCTGCACTCTGGTAATGTTAAAAGTGGTCAAAAGATTGTCTGGAATTCATGGAGGAAAAGGGCAGCAAAAGAAAAGGGACATTAACTCAATTAAGTCAGTAAAGAATAACGGAAGGCCAGACAAATGTTAAAGTCTGACAATATACCTTTTCTTTATATTCCCTTTTAAGTTAAACAAGGGATGTATCATTGGAAAGGCAGGTTGATGGTCTGTGAAAACATCAGTTAAGCTTTAGAGGAAATATTCAATGAGCATAAAATCCATAACTTTGTATGATATAAGAAGGAATGTAGCATTGCATTTTCCTGCCTCTTACAGACCCTCTCTCATTAAGGTTCCAAGGATCTGATTGTGGAGAACTGAAAAACAAGAGGTTTGAGTACAGCTGGAGGTTAGAAGGTAAGAATAGGGACAAATAAGCAGGGAAACCTGCTGCAGATCCCAGCATGGTGAATAAACTGGCAGAAATGTGTTCATTATGTGATGAAAACCCAGGGCATGAGCAGAGACTTGTGGAAAATAAGGAAGAAACCTAAGATGTGGGATTTCCAAAGCCACTGGAGACAATGAACACGTGCTCAGCCCCCTAAAACTGCTGAACGGTTCTTGATCTTAACAATTTGATGTTTTCTCATATTTAATACCTGTAATATAGTCTGCAGTCACTGAGGCTGAAACAGCAGTTTTAGTTTTAGGCAGTGCCCAAAGTCAGCCTCCTCACCACCCTCATATTTTCTTACCATTGACCTGGGCCAGGTGGAAAAGGACAAAGCCAGAACCTTAATTCATATTCAATGCCTGCATCATATGAATTTCCAGTATTTCAGATGGATTTGAGTCATGTTCTTTGCTGTGTCTAGTGCTGACCGCATTTTTGATGACCTGTGCTGGCGTGGGTGGCTCTCTCTAGTGGTATCCAACCAAAGACTATGGTGAGATAGGACAAGGTAGAGGTAAAGGAGGAGGGGTGGTGCAGGATACACATATTTGTTGAAAGTCAGAAGGCAGGTATCCAATCAGTTTTCCATGAAGTAATCCATAGTTCCATACATGTTAAACATTGAGGTCAAATCTATTTCTAATGTGTTTGACACAACTATATTAAAAGTTTCACTGAACACGAAAGACACAGTGCTATCAGGTATTGGGAACAACCTTCCCCTGCCTCCCCCTAACACTGTGAACAGCAAAGTTTGCAGCACTGTAGCTGTGCAGCTAATGAAACTAGAAGTCTGTAAAAGTCTGATAGCCTGCATGATAGTGCAAATGATGTTTATCTAAACCAAAAGAGAAATCACTTAGTGGCTGCATGATAGTGCAAGTGATATGTATGTAAACCAACAGAGAAATAACTTAGTGATTCGTTAATTGCATTTGTTTGTATGGCTAAAGTAATAAGTTGTTCCCTAAGATTGCAGGCAGCATTGTGTAAAGCTGGGCAACCCACATACCCATTCCATAAGGGCACAGATTCCAGCCCAGCCAAAAAATGAGTGCAAGGTCTGGGAAGGAACTGGCACACTCTGAAGTAAAACATTTCAGTGAACAAAGGAAAACACCAATTGTTCTCTCATCCAGAACAAAACTCAATGTCATTGTGAATGTGCTTCTAATTGTTTGGATCACACCAGCTATTGCTGATACAAGAACAAATCAGAGAGGAAGTATTCATGTTTAAGGATGTCTGAGAAACACACAGAGTCAAGAAATTGAAAGGGTAGAACAAAGAAAGGGTCATGGGGGGACAGGGCAAGGTTTCTTTTGCTTGGTTTCCCCTCTTTTTCTCCTTAAATATTTGTATTGCAACACTGAGACAGCAAATGGTTAACAGCCAAAGACAAAACCCACTGTGACCGTCAGGTCTCTGTGCAATCATCAGCAGAACTTGCTATTCTAGCCAATTTAATAGCTTGAAAATGAACTCATTAGTGGTCTTTTATCAGTGGAAAAAAGTCTATTAAATCCGGATGTGTGAAGAAGCAGTACGGAGGCTCATTTCCATCCCACTTGTGACCTGAACAAATCAGAGAAATGCTTTTCAAGGAACAGGGTCAGGCTTGACTGCAATAAGATATTTTCTACATACAGCACCCAACTTGTATCTTTCCTTCAAGTTTCTGATGCAGTTAATTTTAATTTACAGTCTATTTGTTGCTCCCCACATCTCTCCTTCTCGCCCCCTTCCCAGTACCACTGTCATCCATAAACATGTGGGCTGTTTATAGAGAGAAAATGTACTACAGTCTGTTGGATTTCTTAATATACCTGCCCAGTCATAGCCCTTTGACAGCTCCGGACTGTGCTTTTCACCAACTGAGGCAATAAGTGAAGATTTAGATTCTCATCTAGAAACTAAGTACCACAGCAGAGTGATGCTGATTTACATCAGCCAGAATTGAGCAAAGCTGAAGAAGTTTTTGGTTTAGAGTTGAAACAAAAAATATTTGAGTTCGCCCAAAAGAGGCAAAATATCATTTATGTGAGTATATCAACTTTGCTCTGGTATTATGTCTTAAAATTATTTATAAACAGCTGTTGCTTTATTTTTTGCTTCTGATGTGATACAAAATGCTGAGTGAACTAACTAACCTAAGATACATATTTCCCTCTGATGGTATTATATCTATGGGATATTGTTGTAAGGCTGCTCTCTGCCTTTTAGCAACAGTCCACAGAGAGTTTTAAATCTTTAATCTCTTGAGGAGTCAAGCATTTAAGGACTGTTGTTGACATAAATATTCAAAAACCATCTCACATCTTGACGTGAATGAGTTAGTCACCTTTGTAGCACCAACTCCAAAAACAACTGCTTCAGACACTTCTGAAACATTTCATTTCCATGAGTGATACCATCATTCCTAGACATGGGTATACTGTCCCTGCACATACAGTGAAAAAACAGTCTTCATCACTGTATGGGAAAGGCTCTTCCACTTTTTCCTTGCAACTATTTGGTCAAAAGTTAAACTCATAATGGAATTAATTTTTTTATTATTATTTAATTCCACATTTTTATGCACATGTCTTTAAATTTACGTTACTTAATAATATACTAGGATTACTTAATGGCCTCTCATCCTACCCTGAAACATAACCCTATTATTCCAGTCCTAACTCTCTTGTGAATAGAAAATCCCAGCTATGGTAAATTCCTTTGAAATGATGCTGGGATTTTACAGTGAGTCTGTGGGCTAGTTTGAGACCACCAAACTCATTTACTGCTGTCTGTTAAGCCAGGCATGCATCACAGATCTCTGGAGTGAAAATTCGCTTTATTAACCCCCTGGGTCACCCAGCTACCAAGGCAACAGCTTTCTGCAATGAGTAACTCTATAACTAAAGCATCAACCACATGAAATACAAATCCCTTGATTAGAACAGGGGCCGGCAAACCTCAGGCAGGGCACATAAATACTTCCCAGAAGTTTGTTTAGCTCTTAGCAGAAGCTGTTCTCCTTCACTTGCTTTGAAAGGAGCAAAATTGAAAATTGCTCCCCAGCCCTCCTCGCCAGCCCAGAGCCAGTCTTGATCACTTGATTCGCATGGTCACAGCCGCACGGCACACCACAGTGATTCTCCTGTCACTGCCTTATGTGTTTCTTCTTGCATGCTCCTGTCCTTGGGGACGTCCATCAGTCCAGGTGGCCTGGACATGTTATCAGCCTGTCTTGTAGATGCTGTAAGGTTTGCTGAGAGCCTATTGTGCACTTTATTGTACATCAGAAGAGGAGACACGGGCAATATTTTACCCTATGCAGTCCAAATTTAAATAGATTTGGAATTAAGGCCTCACATTTATTTAATATCTCAAGGTAAGCAGAAATCTCATTAACCTAGGAAAAAGGTTTCCCCCTGTTAAGTCTTCTGAATTCTAGTTTAATTATTGCATCTCTCTCAAAGACATTAAAAGGGCCATAGAAGTACAAGAATAATGCAAGTGATTGTAACGGGAAGATCTGGTTGAACAAAGTAAGTCCCTATCTAATTTAAGGTGTTAAGATTTGTGTCCCTGTGAAGCATTAGATGTCCTGCAGCATGGACAGGCTGCTGTGGAGCACTCTGGCAGGTACCATTATTACAGAGCATCGCTCAATCTGCTTTCTTGCTGAAGCTTTTGACACACTGTAAATTTGTTTGTAAAATTCCACTGTGCTTTGCTTAGCATATCTATAGACCAGCAGATGTGTGCATTTGTTGCTGAGATGTAATTTTATGTTATCTGAAGCCCCATTTTTATGTTTCAAAGTCTTTCTCCACACATCACTGGGAATGTTAAACTCTTACAAAGCAAGGCGAGAGAACCATTTAAATAACACGCATACAGATAACATGCTGGCTTTTATTCTTTGTTCTCAGAAAGTGTGTACTGTACAAGAAAAGAACATGGTCACCTATCCCCTTACTGGAGAAACTGTCATTCCTAATTCATTTATACAGGGTACTTAAGATGCCTTGAGCAAACTAAAATAGCTTTAAAGGGAAATTAATCTAGTTTGACTGGAGAAAACGAGGTGTTTTTTTTTTCTAGAACTGTAACACATTTATTAAAGAAAGAGGTCATGCTGCTGTTGTAGGCCCATTTGGGAGGACTGTTAATAAAACCTTTTGCTATGCTTTCACCTCACCACGGTGGGAGAACAGCAGCACATCCAGCCACTGAGCACTGTCTGAGCCAAAATGATGGAATACGGTGTTCCTGTCATTGATCCTGTTCAGTTTGGGTCCAGACTGACCCCTTGTCCTTGCCACCCAGCTCTGATAAAGCAATCACAAAATGAAGGAGTATGTCCTCTGTGCCCAGGAGGGAGGACCAGCCTGGCAGGGTTATGGCTACCGAGAGGTTGATATGCTGAGGAGTGAGCTTCCCATAATAACTCTACAGGATGTTATTTGTTGGCCCTGCCTGAATGAGGCATTTTGAGCAGATACCTTGTAGGGCAGAGTTTAACTTCTTCTCTGCAACAGAGTTGTTGAAGAGGTGTGTGTTGTATGAGAACAACTTCTCAGCCTTGTCATCTTTTCTTCTGTCATGTCAGGGAACCCTGTTCCTGTGGCTTTTTGTGCTGAGGAATCTTTATTTTCTTGCTTTGTGAATAGAGATTTAAAGCAGTGATTTTTCTGTTTTTCTGAGGTCACTAGTGAAAGTACTTTGTAGAAATTAACACACTATTTTGCATTAAACTTATTAATGCAAGAGAGGTGAGAGGGGAGAAACTCAGTACTGACATGCATGGCAGCTCTTTGGTTCTTACAATACATACTGCTCTTTGTCAACTTGGTGGCAATGTCAGTGTACTATTCCTCAAAATAACAGTTAAGATTAATTAATGGGTAATGTGGCAAAGTAGCAACCCTTCTCTGTGGGGTTGGTTACTTTCAAGAATAATACAAAAGTCTTTCTAAGGTTTGTATAGCGGCATTTGAGGATGTTGTTGGGTAACAGTAATATCACTACTTGCAGAGTTTTCTCCTACGACTTTTAGAAGCACACAGGTTTGATTTTTTTTTTTTTTTAAAGCCTAATTTCTTTCATCTGCATTCATTGAAAAAATTTAGGCTTTTTGTCCTGAAAATGTACTCCAGTGAAAGAGCCTCAGCGAATTTTGAAATCGCACATGTAGGTAAAAAACCCAAATATCCCAAGATTAATGTTTTTCATTCATTACATTAAAATTCTACGAATGTGTCAGTGAAGGAAAAGTCTTTCTCTTCTTTAAAGAGAATTACAAGCTCATATGATTTCTCATTAAACATATTATAATAACTGTAAATAAAGCTACTTAGAAGCAAGGTGAACAGAATGCAGTGTTTATTGAGGGACTAAAATAATGTTAGAAAATTCTATCCTGGCATCAAGAAAGACATAGTTTTTTGAAAATATTGAGATAAAGTCTTTTTAGAAAAATAAGGGCGTTTTTCCATATACATGGACTGTGAATATTTAGCATCTCTATAAATAGATTTGCAAATCTCTCTGCCATAGAACATAACATGGATATTTAGAGCTAGACATTGCAACATGTCCAAGATACTTATTCTAGTAGCCATCCCCGAAAATATATTAAGTGAATCCTCCCAGAAGTCAAAGCCCGTACTTACCCTTGTAATGTTACTTGCTTTCTAATCAGAAGTGATCTATATATGCTAACATAGCTTCACTGTTGCACAGGTTGTACAACACATGTTGTGCAGGTAAATATGTGTTAGATAGCATGAGGACAAAACCAGATATTTTTTACACAAAAGTCTTCTGGGTTCTGATTTGAATCCTCTAAGATACCAATGTTTATACATCATAGCTTTATGAGCATGATGCTCTTAAAGCATCATATCTAGGCTGATATGGTTATCCTGAAGGTCAAGTCTTAATATTTAGTAGCTACTGATTTTTAATGCAATCCCGTGTTATTTTAAAGTGGTCATAATAGTGCAACTGTGTTAAAAATGTATTGTCATGCTACAATTTCATTATTGTAACACCAAGTATATTAGATTCAAGTGTTACCTGTTCTGCTGACCAACTGGTTCCTTGTACAGATCAGGACATATTTAAGAAAATATACCTTTTGAGGTGAGGAGAAAGCATTAGTCTATCTGATGAGATGGGATTGAACTGTTGTATAAATCCCCAAACAATGGTGAATTCTACCTCACTGTAAAAAAAAAAAAGGCATCTCATTAGTTCTCTGCTGTCACTTACTGCAAGCTATCAGCTTTATAGACTTATTTGAAGTGTCATATGGCTGGTTTTAAAATAGGAAGATATTATCTTGGAACTTTTGAGGACTATTGGCATTTTTTCTTTAACAAATTAGAAACTGAAGGAAGACAATTGAAAAAAAGTCGTCGCACCTCCCTCCTCCATCAAAATGCTGTCCTTTAGGACATATCTTTCAGTGATATACGTCTCCTGACTGTCATCACTTACACCATAAAGAAGCACCTATGAAAAGCTGAGAAAGCAATGTTATCCCACCAGTCTGCAGACTACTATAAGTATTAATATTGTCATGTAAAAATTCCTAAATAAATTACAATGATACTGAAAAGATGACAGTAGTGTCTGATAATGACTTAGATTTCTGAGACCCCAATGTCAACATTTTCTTGTTCAGACAGATGAATTTCATAAAACTGCTGTAGATATACACAGAAAATATAGTAGCTGTGACTCTTGTGTTGCTCCTGTCTAATAAGACTGAGCTTTGTAAAAGTCATTGCATGATTATTTTGATTTAAAGGAAGGAGAGGTTATATTTTTCCTGCATAGAATTTTGTCTGTAGAGGGACGTTATTGTGTAATGCTAGAAGCATTTAAGGACCAAAAAAGTCTTATAGTAATATTGATTTAATCTGTTGAGTAGGTTTTCTGTTTCAGTCTTTTATTAATTGGAGTGGTCACTACAGCACTGAATGTTCTCCTCATTCCTGAAAATTACTTTGGCATAATGGGTTCACTCTGACTTCAGCCTACCTTTTTATAGCCATTGTGAATACTGGGTAACAGAGTCTGAAAGACAAGATACCCAGCTCACAAACATGCATCACTATACTGGAAGCACATGAAGCACAAACACTGAAAAATGTATTTGTATGACAGTAAATTACCAAGGCTTCATTTGAGCTGCATCTTTTAGTGTCAGTCCAGCTGGTAAAAACCCATCTGGGAGCACCCATCTCAGAGATGCTGCTGTGACTGGTGGTCACAAGCAGGGGAAAAGCACAACACAGTCTTGAGCAAACTCAGCAACTCCTGAAATAATACTATATCTGGGGCTCCAGGGTTGCTGTCTTTGAGATTGTTTTCCCCATAGCAAAGTAGAACATGTCAGCTTTGAACTGACTAAAACTTATTCAAGTATCTCTCTATTCATTCCTATTGTGCTTTGTGTTTCTCTTCTATTTTTCCCACCAGAAGATGTAATGGGGACTGTCTAGAGGAGTAATATAAATAAAATTTTGCCTGTAATTGGAAACCCAGCACTGGTTTGTAAGATGCAAGAACAGATGTAGTGTGATTCACTTTCTATCAGGCCTTTGTTCCATTTATTCTCTGCTCAGTTAACTTTTAACAACAGTGAATTCTTTTAAGCAAGCCCCTTGTTTATTCATTTTAGTACTTTTGTTTATCTCCAGATGCCTGCTGTGAATAGAAAGTCTAGAAGATATTTTAGTAATGAAACGTGAAAATTAACCAAGTGGACAAAATAAGCTTGTTAACTAATTTCTATGGGTTTTGGTTATCAGGGTAATGCAAAACAGTTTGGACTGATTAACAACACATTTTAACCTTATTTCAAATGCTAACTGAATGAAGCTGGAAGTCAAAATATTTAGCAGCTTCTGTAGCACACACCACTCACATCTGTCTGCTGTGGGTCAAGAGCAACACACAAATCAATGGCTTTTGGCTCACCAAACACTCACCTGAATGGTGAATACTCACAGTAGCAGAAGGAATGTCTGTCATCTCAAGTGTGCAACTACTAGCAAGTAACTTCTCATAGTAACATTTGAACAGATCTTTTAATGTACAGAGAAAATGGTAGCAATAGTCCTTTGCAGCTTAAAAGAGGATGTATACATTAGAAGCGTCAGTTGTGTAAATGAAATGAAAAGAGATTTGTGAATACTGTTTTTGTTGCAAAAACCTAATGGCCTATTTTTATTGTAAAAACTTAATGACTGTGCCTTGAAGCAAGGGAATGTGGCCCTGTGCCTCACAGCAGATGTACATGGAGCTCAGTCCTATGTCTCTGACAGCAGCCAGTTGCAGACATGAGGGCAGAGCATATGCTGCTCTGAATAATCTCTCACCACCCACTGACCAGCAGCTGAAGCATTTCCTGAGCTAGACATACTGCTTTGCACTGCTGCGGGAATAATGGGGAAAAAAAGGTGTGGCAACAGTGACTTGATTAGTATATATAAATTGTCCACCTTAAGACTAATTGGTATGATTGCATACAAGCAGAGAGTCCATCGATTTCAGAGCTGTTTTGTGTTTACTGTATATGAGCTATTCTTTTTAGAGCTGCCTTGGTGTAGTTGTCCCAGGTTTCACCTGATTTATGAGTTCATTCCTTTAAGTGCTAAATGCCTTCCACTCATAGTTAATTGAGCCCAAGCCAAAGTCAGCCACCACTAGCGGAATTTAGCTGCTGATCCCAGTCTCTGTGTTCACTTGGTTTCTTATTCACTGTATGTTTCACTCCTCTGCCTGAATTCACTCCAGTTTCAGGAAACTTTGCCTGTACTACTCCTCCTATCCTTCCTCCTGAGTGACACAAGGTGTCTCAGCATCTCATCTCTCTCAATTGCACGCTACTTTTAGATTACTGTACAGACCACAGATCTTGCCCTGTCTAGAAAGCTATTCTTGTTTAAAATCTGTTTGGATACTGTTTTCAATCTCTTGAATGTACATAATATTCCATTTTTAGATGTTATCTACTAGTGTATTTTATTTTCTTTGAACAAATGGTTCAGTATGGATCCCTGTTCTCCTCCTATTATTTAATGAGCTTTAATAAGCTTAGATGCTGGGATAGATAGATAGATTCTGCTTCCTACATTTAATATAATGTGTTGCCATAGAGATAAGTTCTCCTCTATCTGACAAGTGATAAATAAGCCAAAGAAGTCATTGCCAAACTAGTTCAAAGATTGGAAACGTGACATTAAGGAAATATTTTTGCCACTGAGCTAAATCCTTTATTTTGCCACTCTTTTTTCTGTTCTATTTTATCCTTTTTCTCTGGAACCAACTTTAACATCTCCACTCTTGATAACAGGACTGGCAGGCACGTTCCTTTGGAGTCTTATCTCAGTTCTGTTCCATGAACTCGATTACATGTTAGTCAGTGATGGAATTGACATATGTCTTGCTTGTCTTGCTCGTCTTGCTCTCTGCTCCTCAGTTGGCAAAGACTTAAAGGGTTTTCTTCATTGCAAATCCATCACTTGGCCAAGTTTTTCATGATCCCACATTCCACATTTCACTGTGCAGCACTGTGGAAATTTTATCAGTTGGAATAATTCACAGACTCATCTCCTTCTGGGGTTTACAGTCTCATTACTGTAGCTTGTCCTTGGTACTCCTCCAGAGCTATTTGCTATTGTGTGAACAACCCTACTAGATTAACAACTTGGGGTTTTGTTCTTGGGGCTTGTTAGTTTAATTGGTTAGATGGATTGAAGAATCCATTTAAAATACCCACTTTTCAGAGTAGAGCTAGACAATTGCCACACTATATGTGTTCAGACACATGCTGAAGCACCAGAGTCAAAATTGTTTTCTTTTGCCTTATTAAAGCCTTCTGGAACACTGCCATAGATTTAACCCTTCAAATGTCAGTAGGGCTATGCACTCAACAAGCACAAGCCAAGGTAGTCTTCTAAGCAGTAGAAATGGCATGAATAGTGGGAATAGTGCACGGAGCTTCCCCAGAGGACAGAGAAACTAAATTGACCCTGAATGCTTTCAATTGACCACTGAGCCTCACACAAAAAGATAATTTTTCTGAGATTATCATTCATTTTCACTTTGCAAAGGCTCTTACACTTTACTGCCCCTCTGCAGCAATCACTACTCTAGCTTGTGCCTTCCAACTTTGGTTTATTTATATTTGCACAATTTAGTCACTTCCAAAAGGACTGACTGATTTTCATCTCTGTTATGTAAATATCAACAATCTTAAGAAAAATCCTATCTGACAGAAATGCACATGGAAGGGTTCTCAGAGCAAAGCACAATGAACCACCAGTTCAGGAAATCTGAAAGCCCTTCCTACCTTGCTATGAAAGCTCACTGTTTTCTGTATTTTATGATAATTTATGGAAGATATACGAGTTTAAATACGGAAGACAAACAGGTTTGAGTTGCAGTGCAGGAGTGGCCTTACAAGATGTGTTTTTCAAATTCTTCACAAATGTACTAACACCATTTAAATTTAGGTTATTATTTTTTTCTTTCTTTGTTTTCTACCTGCATACTGAATATTCTTCAATCATCTTTTTAATCAGAATAATTTGTTATGTATCTCAAAAAAATTACTTTTTTCCCCCTACCTTGTTGATCTCAGCAATATAGGAGAGTCGTATCCAAATTGGCCTCTCCAGTGCTTTGGCCTTCAACTAAAATTATTCTAATTTCAACAAGTAATTTTATTTCATGATTAATAACTCCTTTTAAATGGGTCTGATTTTTTAGAAAAAATCTAAATGTCTCAGGGAATACAAATTCAAAGTAGGAAAAGTGAGCAGAAGTAGGCAATTAAGTGCTTAACTTCATGTAAGTGACAACAAAAATGCTACTCTTTGGTGTTTTCCATAAAAAATAAATGACAGAGAGCTAAGGATTAAGGAGAAAGGAGGCAAGAACAATAAGATGGATATATGTCCTGTAAAAAGGAAAGAACATTTCTGATCCTTGATTTCATTTCCTGAGATTTTTTTGCTTCAATTTACGTAGTCACATGAAACCTGATGGTACCCATTACCATCTGTTCTTTTAAGCTTTTTTTCAGTTGTGAATGTTCACATTTTTTTAAGTGATTTTTCCTGTGAATGTTTTACATAAGAGTTCAGCTCAACGTCCATCACTACTTCAGGTCCTGTCCAGCAGAGCTGTGACTCAGACAGTCCCTTCCCAGTGGGGAGTCCTACATAGTGCAGAACAGTTCACTTATTGAACCCCAGGAAATTCCAAAGTCTAGTTTCTCCAATCTTTGCCTGCTTGAGGATAAGCCAGTCACTCTAATTTTGGATCATTTTGCAAGGATGCAATTCAGTCTCATCATCTGAGTTGTAGAGGAAGATATCACATGTTATAAGCCCCACAGCAGTCCCTGGAATATTTTTTTACAACAAAGTTTCTGTCATGCAGTCCCCATGATGTAGTACATAGCTTGTGTTATCTTTGCAGAGACAGTGTTGAAGAAAACATATAAATGACATATTCCTAATAACGTCTTACATTGTTCTTTGTGTAACTCTTCTCCTTATTTGCATGAGTAGATAATTTGTTCTTTCACAGTTTAACAATAGTAATCAATATTATTAGAATGGCTTCACTTTTTGTACTGAGAAGTTATACATTTGAGAGAGCAGAATTGATTTTTTTAGAGCGTTACTATCTAATAAGTATCATAATTTTCTTCTCATTTAAAGAAATTCTACTTCCATCCATCTACGCAATTGAAAAGCTTCTGTGAAACATTAGTAATGCTTAAGAAGAATCATTGAGTATTTATCAAGAGCTTTACTGCTTGCAAACTACAGGTATCTGCTTCAAATCTGTATTTAGTATTCACCCTATGCTAAGAAAATGATCTAGCAACTAATTATCTATGCAACTTAATAGAAGTCGCTTATACCAACTCCAGTACATATTCATTGAAATTCAATGTATCTGTTTTGAAGTTCTGTTATTCAGAAAGGGATATGTATGGATGAGACTGAAGCAAATGCAAGTCTGAATGAAGTCAATACGTGCAATATGAACTTTCCCCCGTGCTTATAGTCAGCAGGCTTCAGCCATGGCAAGATTATTTACTTTTTTTGTTTTTGATAAAGAAAGAGAGGACTGACATAAAGTCTATTGGAAAAATATCTAATAAGTCGGAAAAATCTACATATCAGGAAAATGAGGCAACCTTTTTTCCAAAGAATGCACGTGGAATTCAGCGTCTCTTCAGGGCATGGATATGCAGACTCCAGCTAACTTGGACTAGAAGTGGTTGTTTGGCCAGGTGTCAAACATTACTCACAGGAGAAGTGAGAGTTTCTTGCTGACTTGGAGGTTATTGTTTTGCAAGTAATATCCATCTTCTCCCCAGGGGCAAATCCACCTCCCTCAGTTAAGGAGTTCAAGTGAAGTCGTCTGATCTTCTCCAGATTTCTCTCTTTCTCCCTCTCATTCTCTCTCACACACTCGTGCTCATCACTTTCTGGGAGCAGGCATGCTCCTAACATTTCACTAGTAACAGAGAGGGCATCAATCACCTTTGACTAAAAATGATTTTTAGATAGGTACCCAATGTGAAGTGTTGACTGCTTGCATGTCAGATAACTGTATTTCTCTAAGGGTTTTGTAGAGTGAGAACACTAACCTTAAGGGCCTGTACAGTCATGTAACCTTTTTTCGTTTGTTTGTTTCTTACTGTTTGCTGATGACAGCAAAGGGATAGACTGACTTGGTGCTGTAACCAATACCGTAGCCATGAAATTTACTTCTAGTTTATTAAATCTTCTGGTAGAATGGAGTCTTTTGGAGAATGCGCAGGTGAAGTTATCCATTGTTGTTTAAATTTGGTTCAAGTACTTTTCCAGAACCGTTGTTATCCTGAGTCATTTGGTAGCTCAAGGGCTGGACAGTCAGTCCATGCAATTTATCTGAGGATTCATTTTTGGGTTTTTTGCTGTTTTATATCCACCTGCTTCCTTTTGGAAATGTGGTTAGACTGTAGTGCTAGAGTTGTTACTGCACTGTCAGTGATGAATTACTAATGGGCTTGTCATTCTTCTCAGTCATGCCATGAATGCGTTATGCTACCCTTAGCAGATGGTCTTTGGTAAAAAACTTGCAAACTAGTTGGGATAAAAATCTTGTCACAGGAGGTTTAGCAAACATCTCTAGTCCTAGCCTCAGGATTCAGTTGAAACGCAGATTCTTTGTTTTTTTAACAAACACTACTGGAAAGCCTAGAACACTTCCACTAAGACTGAACATTCTTCCATTAAATATCAAAATATCAAGTGTGACAGGTTACCACTAAAAGGTAAAATCTGTGTTTTGAGGCATCCTTTCTCTACAGTTTCATCCCAGTGAACTACTCAGCCAAGTCAGCCAGAGTTGAACACCATGGGAAGATGGCCTGTGGGACTGGGTCTGTAGTCAGCTTGGAAGAGCAGCATTGCTATTGGCCTAGTCACCATCAAAAGAAATGTTTGTCCTTGGGTTGTCCAGAGTAAAACTGAGGTGTCCAGTGAGCTGCCAAAGGCTTTGATTTGGATCTTCGGCTTTATTTTGTGTAGGCCTCTAGCACTGTTTTATACTTGCCGAATTATTTTGGAAATTAGTGGCAAGACCAATCAACACTGGAAGAAAACAGCACCAAAATTGTGATGTACATTCTGCCCCGTGCCTCCGTGTCCTTCATGCTCTCATAAGCCCCAATCTTTATCCAAAACCTACTGGATAATAGGAGAACTTTCTATAGTGATACATTAGATAGATTTGATAGATTAGATAGATCAGGTAGATTATTATGTATCATCTTTGAAACAGTTTCCTTCATCAGCATTAAAGCAATCTTTTCCTGCATTTGTATCAGAACAAAAGGCTTCTGGGCTACCTTTCCTTCCATTTATCTAGGTTTTACTGTAATACCTGGAGAACTACCCTTATTTACAGAGGACTGACCAAATAGGTTTATCTTCTGCCTAACTTTGCTGCTTTTTTTTTTTACCTGATAGTGTTTTCTCTGTCCTTCTGTTTAAGGATAATGATAGTAAGCATTTTTCTCTGCTATCTGTGGTGCAACACTTATGGAAAAGGTGTTGCTTAGATTTTCACACAGATGTCATGTTCCTGATGAAGTCTGACAGGACAATTGTAATTCCTAGAATGGAAATGTTTCAGGAATTGTGTGTGTTTGGTAAGCATCTTTTAAAAAAAGTACTGAATGTTAGGTCTGATAAAAGGAGCCATAAACAGTTCTGAGAAATGAACTGTTATTTATCTACCAGATGATACAGATGGATAGATCCCTGTGTTACTTTGCAGGGAATACTCCTGTGGGTGATCTCCACAGGCAGTCTGCTTGCTGTGTTTCTTGTGGCTCCTGTAATCAAACTGCCAACTCATATTGCTCGTGGCACTTCTTTGTTAAGAAACAAATTTAAAAGATGATGACTTAAACTCGAAAAAGATTTATGAACTTTTAGGAGAACTGAGTACTGGGAGAGTGTAGCTCCTTTGTAAACTGTCAGGCTTAGCTCTATGTGCATGAGGAGGAAGATTATCAGTACTCTCTTTGCCATCAATAAACATCCATATTGTTATTTTTAGTTATATGCTTGGTTACTAAGAGGTAACTAAGCCTGTTACCTCTCAGACTTCTTTCACATTAATGTGGCTCTGTTGATTTTCCTTTACATTAGTGTGAAAGAAAAAACTGATATATTAAAGAAACACTTTAATCACACAAAGGGTGATAATATTTTTAGAGTGACTTAGGTAAAAGCAAAGAGGAGCAATGTAACTGAAAGTCAGACTTGAACATTAAATACAAAATTTAGGCTTGGGATGCACAAAATTTCTGTTTAGGCAAGTTCAAACTGATTTTATGAACCATTCATACAGCTCAATTTTCTTTTTCTAATCCATTTTCCTTTACCAAGTAAAAACAAATATAGCAAACATCAGTAGGCCTTGAAAAACAATAAAATTGAGCACAAGTTTCCTCCTTTCTTTCAATATATCTCAACCAAATTGAAACACCACCATATTTTTAAGATGACAGCTTTCAAGAAAATACTTTATCAAGTTTAACATAGTTAAAAAAGACTATGTTTTAGTTCAGTCTAAGAAATTTATGTACTCTAGAAATTTTGTTGGAAAGAACTATTAAAAGATATCTTCAAAACTGAAATTCAGTTTTTCAAATTAGTTTTATTTCTATGTGTGTGTTACTTTGTCTTTACAGGTTGTTAATAATAAAATTATAAACCACAAAGAATCTATAGCCAAAGGCATTCAGAATGATGTTAGATTGAATTGAATACTATTGAATTTGTGAGCATTCATTTTCTCTTTTCTTACTGTCTTTTGAATATGAATTGGCATTTCCATCCTCAGGAACAGAAAGATTTTTGAATTAAATTCTTAGACCGATAGCCAAGCAGTTCCAGTGACTGCTCAATGCCAGTACTATTAGATATGACATGGCCTTTCGTATGGGTGGATCTGAGTGCAGAAAAGTAGATGCAATTAATTGGTCCCAAAATCCAGAGGTGTATTTAGCTGGCATTTTTACTAGGCTTCCTGGCTTTAGAAGGCTCTTCAAAGTTTGTACATGTGAGCTGACCTCAGTAGGGGAGTTTTGTTGCTCATATGAGGCATACCCATACATATGTACAACATCAGCTCAAAGAACAGGCAAAGAAGCTGCTTGTCTTAACCAAAAAGTAAACAGCATGCCCATCAGACAAGGCAGTGAACGGGAGAAGTTTGAAGTTATTAGGAACGGTTAGTGGAGCTGACTAAAATGCTGGGTTTGTTTATCTGAAGGTTGTTGATAATCTTCAGCGATGGCAATCACTGTGTCTGTTGAAGAAGAGGTACAAGAACATACTCTGAATTTCAAGGGCCAATACCCTGCCTTGAAACAGGGATTAATTACAGGAAGAACAGGTCACTAGCTCTTGTGCCTTGAGAAGGGAAGGTTCAAGTGTTTTGTGGAAAGCTGCAAGTTCTCTGTGAGGACTCAGACTCTGCTGGACTTGAAGTGCTTTGCACTTGTCCTCAGTAGGATCGGGATTGCACACTGGATTTGCTTCTCATAGCCAAAAGATCGTGAGGGATGTAAAAGGAATGAGACAGATACCAAACTGGTGCCACCGACTGGTTCTGGTATGTGAAAGCCCATAATGTTGCCTTGCTTAACGTTGTTTGGAGTTTTAGTTCTGAACACAACCACCTTATTAAAATTAGGACAGATGACATCTGCTGAACCTCGTCACAGCTGTTGCTGTGCTGCTTAGATATGAAGACAAACTTCACCTCTTTAAATGAGGAAAATGTACCCTCCCCTGGGGCTGCCCAGCTTCTTGGCAGGATCTGAAACTCTGCCTGTCCTGCCTGAAGCACGAGGCAGTCTGGCTTCATGGGCTGTCAGCACAAAATCCTTATCTTCATGTCTCCTCTGTCCTTGCTTGTCCTGTCTGCAGAATGTAGCAAAAACAGATTTGCCAAAACTTGCCTTATGCAATGCTTCCATTTTGTTCTGAGTTTGGCATGAAAAGTCCTCTTTTTCTGAACTCCATAAAAATTGAAGAGCTGCTTAGGTTGTTTTTATTCCTTCCAATAAAAAAAAGGCTGAAATCCAGCCTTTTTTCCTGTCAGGATGAGTGTTTCAGATATTACATCTAACTGAAAATTGTTGCTAGTTACTATGTTAACTACCTAGAGACATAGGTTTCAGCCATTAATTCTTCCAGGGGGTTGCTAGAAGTTACTCCATAATCATCAGCCAGCACAATTTAATTTCATTTCCAGGAACTTTTGTACTTGATCCTACTAAAACAATTCATTAAAAAAATGTGGCAATATCATGAGTACTGAGAGAGAGAGATCTGATAATTCAGGATGTAAAGCGTTTCAGCTAAATTTTACTAAATATGGCTTTGATTGATGTCACAACTGAAAACTGCTATATGACTGATGGCATTTCAGTGATGTCTGTGAAATGGAAGGACCTAAGGCTTCACATCATCCATCATGTGCAGATATTTACTTTAATGCAAGGACTCCCATTCCTGTAAAGTGGCTTGCCTTGGTGGAGGTAATGCTGGTGCACCAGCTTTCTCCATGCCGTCCTGACTCATAGGTAACAGGAGAATCTCAGCACTGCCAGGTCTGATGTCCTACACAAATTCTGAGTTTATTTTAGAATTTTTAAAATGTAAAGAGAAATAAAATGTCGATGCACAGGTGATGCAAACAGGTCCCTGTCTTCTCAAAAATCTGCACTAGAGAAGATCACTGGAGATCACTTCGGCAGTTAATGTTTTGCACTTGGTTTGGTCATGGCAGGATTGTTTTCTGGACTTGCTATTGAGATTAGGAATGGTTACGGACTAGAAAAAAAAAAGCAGCATCTTTTCTCCAATCACAGCTCACTTCTAATGAGAGTATTTCATTATTGAGGAAGTAGGTGCTGTTAATGAAACATCACTGATGATCCACCAGGGACATGGCTGCTCGTACAGATGCTCATGTAAGGGCTTAGATGACTACACTGATAGGCCCAAGATAAGCAGGCAATATGAGAGTGCACAGATAAGATATTTGCCTTGTTATTCTGCTATATTGTGCTTGTAATAAGTTGTGCGTGCTATTTAATTTGTAGTTGTTATGCATAAGATGAATATATTCTCGTTATCTTTTGTAAATGGCAGAATATGCAGACAGGGCCAGCTTTAGACAAAAAAAGACCTCACAGGATTATATGGGACTCTGCAGGCCTAGCCATCCAGGCCAGTTTCCCACAGTCAGATTATTGTGTGGTACTTGGCCATATACCCAGTTACCCGGTTGTGTCTCTAAGCAGGGTGAACATTTCTCTAGAAGTACAATGGGGACCAAAGCATTGGAATCTGCTGCCCAGGAAAGTGGTGGAGTCACCATTTCTAGAGATATTCAAAAGATGTGTAGATAAAGTACTGAGGGATGTGGTTTAGTTTCGTGATGGTCTTGGCAGTGGGTGATCAGAGGTTGGACTTCATGATCTTAAAGGTCTTTTCCAACCATAAGATTTCTACGAAAGAGGCAGCAGCTGCAGAGCTGAGCAGTAACCATCCAGTGTGTCTGGTGCTCTAAAGCAGAGACTAAGCCAAAACCTGTGCTCCTAATGTGTGACGTGTGGCACCATCCATGACAGACAGAAACTTGGGGAAGAGTGTGATGGAGATGTGATGAGGGACAGGAGGATGAGGAAGCAGGGGCCCAAGTAATGGCTTGAGGACTCAAAGTACAATCAAGAGAGATACAGGTTGAGCTAGAGAAGATGACATCTGACAGCACGAAAGAGGAAGACAAAGTTTTCATTCTTAGGACCCATCTAGATCCTAAAATTTTGTGGACTACAAAATGTCTAAAGCCTACACTGAAAGCAATTTTCAACTGTTGACTTATTTTAATATGGATAGATGTGATATTACAGTTCACTAATACTAGATATTCATAAGGGGGTAAAGTTAAGGTAATTATTAAATTTTCATGCTGTCATAACTCGAATGCTGAAGAAATATTTTTATCAAGGGGATTTGTATTTTCCTGAGTGACTCAAGGTGACAGGTGTCTGAAGGTGTACTTTTGCTTCATTCTTTCCTCCACCACTGACTAGCCACCACCAGTTGCTCACTCTTTTAAATAGTACATTAAAAATATTGCTTCTTAAGAAAAACTAAAGTATCTCACTGTTGCTGAAAGACATATGAAAAAATCCCTGCTGTATAAACTCAAAGAACACAACATCGCACCTCATCAGAACCTGCTTTTGTGTCAATTTCTCAAAGCAAACATCTGTTCAGAGTCCATTCTTCTAAAGAGATTGAAGACAGGATAGTTTAAAGGGCCTGAGATACCTTTAATGCAATCTTCACAGGACACACCATCTTTTGCACTGCAGTTTCATGGCACTATCCATGGAGCCTTTTAACATATATTCCCATTGCTAGCAACAGTCCACAGGCTCTCTACTGAGTTTGTAAGGTCTCAGGACTTAGGCCTGATAAGTTTACTCCCTCTGAACCTGCCTCCAGCTTTGATTTTTGTGGTTTAGTTTTGACAGCAAAATTTCTAATTGACCAGGTAGGTGTGGCTAATTTGTTTTAGTTTTGTTTATCTTTGTGTAGTGCAGCCATATCTTTACATAGATAGCTGTAACAAGCAGTTATGCTGTATAGATTAAGATATTTATGGCTCTAACACAGTGGTGTCATTCAGAGAAATGCAAACTTGGTATGATAGCAGAGAACTTGAGAGAGGAAGACAGAAGATGGACATAGAGGCATGAAATCATGGGGTGATTATCACAGACAGGACACAGATGGGCACTGT